>NW_024704743.1:95431436-96031436 GCF_018977255.1 Callorhinchus milii | reverse complement strand
TAGAAACAACATGTTTACTCTATCTCTATCCTCCTCTGGAGGAAGGAAAGGAGGGTTTATTTAGTACTGAGCTGGTCCAAGGCTTCGTAACTTTCAATGGAATATAGGAATCAATTATATGTGGCAATCTCAATAGTCCAATTGTTCAGCCATAGTACTTTAAGGTACTCTTGATAACTCACCAGCCAGCCTAATTTGTAAGCAGCCCTTGAAGGAGCAAACTAGTCACTTGGAGCTTCCTATTTGGTTCCTGTTAGTCTTGGAATCCAAAGCCCTTGTGGGTAGGGTGATCCTAGCTGGACAAACTGCTAGAAGCTTACTGGACAGAATTTGCAATGGTTTTAGCTGCATAAACTCAATCAGTATCCCAATGCACATTCTAGGGTTTCCAAGAAACCATTCATATGTAGAACTGTCAATAGTTTGACGCATGCTCAAACCCATTATTATAATTGAGAGGATTCAAACCAGACACCAACAATTTTTTTCACAAATATCTCATTAGTTTAGTTTTCGCTGTTTACTTTTGCTGGAAATATATATAGCTCACATGACTCTGAAGCAGATATACATGAGATTGCCTCTGATGTGATTGTATCTTAAGTATTCTTTGTGGTCATTATATCTGGAAACTGTCAGAGGATTTAAATTGGACTGATGACACAAGCATGATTTCTGTTTGAAAAGACAAGGGAGTTACTCCTGGTGTCCTGGACAATACCTTAGATTAGAAATTAGTAATTCACTTCATACTTGTTTATGGAACATTGCTGTACCTAAATTAGCTGCTACATTTGCCCGCAAACTAAGGCAAGCTGATATCTTTAGTATAGTTAAAAAGAGGTAAAGGAGCTGTTGTCGGTTTTGGTTTTCAGAACAGTTTATATGGAGTTTTGGTATGAAGCCAGACTGAGCTACAGGAGAATGCTTGATAACAGCACAAATGAAAATCACCCCTTTGTGGTTGTGAAAACTGCAGTAACCAGGTTGCCAGTCAAAAACATTGAATTAAAATGAGAAGTTACCAAAACTTTGTGCAATTTACCTTCACTTTGATGATTTATGTGTCACCCAAACTCCTTGTAACTTTTTTTCTTTGGTACAATGTTTCTGATTAGCAGTTGTCAAAAAGTAAAATCCAATAATCACAATTTTCATAACTGCAAAGTGGCCAGTTGCCAATAGTCCGGATATGAAAGTTTGTAAAATCAGACCTTTTACAAAGGCGTCCTTTTTTTATTTTAACCAACTGTCATTGATTCACACTGCTATGTGGGGAACAGTAGATGTCCTTCATGATATTCTAAAATACGATGTACACTACAGGTTGGAACAAAGAGCAGTCTGTGTTTTTCTGATATTGGTGTTTTTTTTTCCTTTTATAGGACATTTCACTGATCTTGAATAACTCAGCAGAGGGATCCAGTTCTGACCTAGAGCAACTCTCTAATTCCCTACCAAACAGAGAAGTGTTATCACCAGTTTGTGACTGTTTGTTGGAGGCGGTATCTAACAGTGAGACCAGTTACACTACAGTCCTCACCTGTCTCAGGACCATGATGTTTTTAACAGAACACGAATATGGGCTTTTTCATTTGAAGAGGTAAACGTATTTCAAACTTATGCTTTAAAGTTTTCTTCCAGACGACTGAACCAAGGAACAGTTCTGGTTAGTTTGTATCAATTTGTTCAGAATGAACAAATCACGTGGTGGTGGTTGGGAGGGGGTAAGGGGACGATGAGGAAGGCATGGGTGCAACCCTTCAGTACTACAATAAGTAGTGAGTTCTGATCATATGTATCTCAACAGGGAGCATGCTTCCTATCTTATAATGACACTGGACCAGGTTGTACAATACAATACAAAATTACATTTGTAAAGCACTTTTCACGTCTTGAGGATGTCCGAAAGTGCTGAACAGTCAGTGATTAGTATCCGAGTGGGGGCAGGGGGTTGGGATCAGGGAGGGTGGAGGGCAGAGAGGGAAGGAGGTTGGCCGAAGGCACGTCGAAGAGGAGGGTCTTGAGGTGTGCCTTGAAAGAGGCAAGGGAGGGCGGGAGGTGAAGGAAATGTGGATGGAGTTCCAGAGGGTGGGGGCAGAGAGGCTGAAGGCTCGACCGCCGATGGTGGGATGGGCTGGGCGGGGAACATGGAGCAGGCCGGAGCAGATGGAGCGGACAGGTTGATAAGGGGTTAACAGGTTGGAGAGGTAGGTGGGGGCAGACCACTGAGGGCCTTGAAGATGAGAAGGATTTTGAACTCGATTCACTGAGGGATTGGGAGCCAGTGAAGCCGGGCGAGGATGGGTTTGATGGGATCACAGAGTCTGGTGTGGGAGAGGACACGAGCTGCAGAGTTCTGGATGATGTCCAACTTGTGGGGGGAAGATTTGGGAAAGTCGACAAGTAGGGCATTGGCATAGTTGAACCTGGATGTAATGAAGGCATGTAAGAGGGTTTCGGCGGCTTGATGGGTGAGGCAGTGGCGGTGTTGAGCATTGTTGTGGAGGTCGGGGAAAGTAGAGCGAGTCATGGCATGGACGTGGGGAAAAAAGGACAGTTGAGGGTCGAACAATACGCTCAGGTTCCTGACTGGCTTGGTGAGGTGGAGTGTCCATGGATGCTGGTCCTGCCAGTGCCTGAGGTGTGAAGGCGTTGGCACGAGCCAATCAGAAGAGCTTCCTGTACTAACAAATGGCTACTTAAAACAGTCAATCTTGTACCCAGAATGAGCTTCTATTTTCAAGAAGAAAAGTCATGTCGGAAGGAAAAACACAAGCAAACAAGTTTATAGATTATCATTGAAATCCTAATAATTTACTATTTAGCTTTGGGGCAGTTTCTCAGGCAAGAAAAAACCCACAATATCTGTCAGGAGGCTGGAAAACAAAGTACCGCCTTTTGCCAACTCTAGGGATTCAAAAATAAGCATTTTTTTTAAAAGCTCAAAATTGCAAAGCAGAATTAATGCAACAGATCTGGTTTGCCAATATTGTGTTTCACACCCAGTGCAGAGTGCATGGAGGGTTGAGAAAAAATGTCTTTACAACAACAACAACAAGATTACATTTGTATAGCGCCTTTCACGTCGGGAGGACGTCACAAGGACCTGGACAGTGTACAGCATTTCAGACCCAAGCTGGGGTCAGGGGGGGAGAGGGGAGGAGACGGGGGGTGACCAATGGCATGGTTGAAGAGGAGGGTTTTGAGGCGGGACTTGAAGGAGGCTAAGGAGGGGGCGAGGCGGAGTGACTGGGGGATAGAGTTCCAGAGGTTGGGGGCAGAGTGGCTGAAGGCTCTCCCGCCAGTTTAATTAGAGATCTCAAGGTATTTCAAGAATGAAAGATACCAAACTAAGCAATTTTAACAAGTGTTTTATTGGTTCATTATCAAAATCATTTTAAAAATAAATTTTGGAAAATAATTTCTGCACTGCTTTAGATTTATATTGTCTGAAAATCCAAACCTTATAGCAAATCATTTCTGGGAATTTTTTTGAGTGTGGCTTGTATGCAAAGCAAATCTTTTATGAGTTTTACTACAGATAAAAATTAACTTGTCAACAACAATAATAAATTACATTGATATAGCGATTTCACATCAGGAGAACGTCCCAAATTGTCGGTATATTTAGTGCAGTTAAAATGAGCCCAGGACATCTGGCCTTTCCCAATGCTTGGCTCTCTTTTTCTGCTGTAGGATGTAAAAACAGAGGATTCATGTTGGAATGTTTGTGTCAGATTCAGTGAAGGTATGGAAATGTTAAGGTATTTCTTAATCTATGAAAACACAATTGAAGCTTTATATCATGGATACATTGATTTATTACATTTTTTATAAGAAAGTATTCATTTTTCACTCTGAAGTGTTGAACTAAAATTGTTATTTTATACTAGAGAGTTATTTTGTGGAAATCAACAGCTGCAGATTAAATTCCAGTCATCGAGGTGTGGTTAGTCAGATTTAATCTTTTGTTGAGAAAATCATCACCAAAATCAACACGAATGGAGCATCTTAGCTTTTGATGCCAATTGTGACACCTGCTGGGAAAAGGCAAAACTTAATAAAATCTGCTCCTACTCAGCTCAAAGAATATAACTTGTGATTTATGATATTATCTAAACTCCTTGATCAGATATCGTTGTGATAATTTTTCACTCTGTGCTTGAGTTTTAACCAACTGTAAAACAGTGTTTTATTTCTCAGTTTAAAATGAGTGCACACTATTCTTGTGAACTGGGTGCAGAGTGCAGAGTGCCAGATTCAGAAAATTAATCCTTTTCCTGTCAACACAGTTGGATAGCAAATTGGGGTAATAACAGATCCTACCCAAGGGGAAAGCTCAGAGATAAATTGGAACGTTTATTTGCTCTATACTGAGGTCTACAATTTCTGGAAATAGATCTTAATAGTCTTAAAAGTTCGTGCAAGTCATTAACCACTCAAAATTTGTTTCTACATGGCATAGTGCCACCTGAGTCCTCAGGGTGCAGTGTACATCTAGTCAATTGTTCTTTGTAATATGCTAAAAAAAAACACTTTCTTTTGAATCTTTTATTGATTGTGGTGCAGTTGGAGTAGCTTACAGGATACAGTAGATATATGTCCCAGTAAATGAGCTTCCAAAATGAATTTTATATATGTATGTATAATATAGATGAATTCATTATGAATTAGTACAAAGCATGGCTGTGGATATGAAAACAGTGCGGATATCAAGTGTCTGTTTTTTGCGTGTCTCTGCCTATCTAGCTATCTCTGTGTGTTTGGGTTCTCACACTCGCATCTCACACTGCTTGGGAAAATCATGCATCAGCTAACGTGCCAACTAAAAACATTTACTTATGTGACAGGCTGACTTACTTTGACATCTAAGCCCCAACGCAGATAAGCAGACATGTGGATAGTCTCTGTACAGTTAACTGGCATTCTACTCGATAGCATATATCATTGTAATTATCTGAAGGACAGAATGATTGACTTTGGTGCCTTCCAGGTGCACTATAAACAGACCTGTTTTAGTGTTCCAGCTCATTTTTTTTAGTATGTATGTCAGCAGCAGTTTATTTAAAATCAAGAACAAAGTTTTTATTCCCATCTTAACTGGTATTTCTGCAGTTAAAATATACTCTTATTAGCTTACTGTCTGTTACAAAAATGAAAACAACAAATTACCTTTGTATAGTGCTTTTCAGGTCGGGAGAACTTCCCAATAATAATAATAATCCGTGCATTTGATATAGCGCCTTAACATGTCTTCGAGACGCCTCAAAGTGCTTAACAGAACATACTGTAAAGTGAATTGATTGTATCTTTTGCGGGTGAAACTCGGCTGCCAATTGTGCACAGCATTGCCCCATGGATTGAGTGACCTATTATTATTTTTTAATCACGTAGCTATCACTTTCTCCTAGTCCCTGCTATGTTTCCTCCCACTCCTTACACCACCCACACCCAGTTATCTTCTCTTCTGCTTGACCCAGATACGTCTCCACCCCTCATCCCTACCCCCAACATACCAAACCCTTACCAGTGACCCTGCCCAATTTTTTGAGGGGCAGCCAGGTGTCTGACACATGAAAGGTCTCTGTTGTCTTATCTAAGATGCATCTTTGGAATACATGCTTGAGGCAGAGTTACTGATCCCATTCGTAATGTAATTGTAACTAGAAATCCCAGGGGTTCAACCTTTCACCAATCAGGTTCTCTTTCTTATACTGTTGATATACTGTTGGATATTCTGCAATAGGCAGAGGTGAGTCACATGCAGAATATCCAACTCGTTCGCCCCTGCCAAGTGTATTACCTAAATCGCCAAGGTTATCCCTTACCTAACTGTGGATTGGGGATTTTTGAAATAAGAATTAGGCAAATATGTTTTTTGCCCCAAGTCTCAAGTACTTATTTCAACTGATACTCTTAATTCTTATGTAGCAGTGTGGCTTTCAGACAGACATCCTCAGGGCATTCGATGCTGCTTCAAGGATTTGTTAAGATGTCTGTTGGTCCTTGCTTTCAAATTGATATACATGTCTTCCTGAGGCCTAGAGCAGCTTTTAAGGTGTGCAGTCATCTGTACCATCCTCCTGTATGTTGGATGGCGGGGTCTACGACTAATCCTCCTTCGTTGCCATCGCCGGCACCTGGTTTTCCTCATCCTTCTTCAACATCATTTGTGGGGGCAACTGTGTCTGGAACGCTATCTTAATTTGGTCATGGCTGTTTTGACTTTGACAACTGGTTGAGTCCTATCACACTAATTCAAGATTTTTTAATGAACATTTGTCCCAGTCAAGGTTCCTTTTTATTCAGTGGGACCTGCCATTGTTAAATGAACCTAGTATATTGATATTGATTATTTTGTAAGTTGACATTGCCATTGAAAGACTTAGGGTCAGCGAGTTAGGTATTGACACCCATATTTGATATTGATTATGATGTAAGTTGACACTGCCTTATAAGGTATTGTTATGTCTCTCATCCCTCACCTTGTGTACCTTTTGTACACACCACTCATGAATGCAATTTCCCTGCTTTCATGTCATTATGGTCAAATTAATGATGTGGCTATCAATTTCTGCTAGTTCCTGTTATGTTTCCTTCTACTTCCTACACCAAAGCACTGGAAAGACTCATTCTGCAATGGTAGACCAGGTTCCTTTTTATAAAAGTAGTGAAGGCATTCCACATGGGTTAAAAAGAATGAAACCAGAATGCCTGCAGGAATCTAGGAACAAATCTCTACCACCAGTTACGGACTATGTCACCTTGTCAAATCACTGAGAGTTTGATTGGGTACCAACACCAAAGTACTGCACATTTTAAAAAAAAAAGGAGGGATTAGTTTCAACAGTGGTGAATGCTCAGTAAATTTTGCATTGTCTTGTTTCATTATTCATTCTATTCAGCATTATATGAGGGGTAATAGGTCACAGTTGAAACCTTAGGTGGAGACAAGGTCTACCTGCATGAATCATGTACAACCGTAACTAGGAAAGACATTTCTTGTAACTCCTTGGGAATGTGATGTGCTGAAAATCCTACGCACAGTACCTTCTTAGTATCCACCAAAGAATTTGCTCAATGTTTTTAATAATTCAAGAGTTTTCACCCAGAGCTCAGGATTTGAATCTTATCCTTTCCAAGCTCATGTCTGACCTGATTATAACAATTTATTACAATTTAAAGTTCATTATTACTTAAACCTATTTTGCTTGAGCTTGATTCTGGTGTGAAAGTTTTGTGAGATTTGTATACAAGCAAAAGCTTTATTTAGTGTATTTATCTTTCAAAGGACAGCTGATTACATATTTCAAGTTTTGGTTACATCTTTTTATTTCAAAGGCTTGTGGTGCCAAAATCTTACCTATGAAATAAAAATAGAAGTAAAATAGAAGCCCATAGGATTAAAGGGACAGTGGATACAGAACTGGCTGGGAGACAGAAAGCAGAGAGTGGTGGTGAGCGGTTGTTTTTCTGACTGGAGGGAAGTGTGCAATGGTATCCCCCAGGGGTCAGTATTGGGACCACTGCTGTTTTTTTTAATCTATATAAATGGCCTGGACTTGGGTATAGAGAGTACAATTTCCAAGTTTGCAGATGATACTAAGCTCGGAAATGTAGTAAACAGTGAGGAGGATAGTAACAGATTGCAAGAGGACCATAGACAGACTCGTAAAGTGGGCAGATGAGGTTTAATGTGGAGAAATGCAAAGTGATGCATTTTGGGAGGAAGAATGAAGAGAGGCAATATAAGCTGATGGTGCAATCTTAAAGGGGGTGAAGGAATAGAGAGACCTGGGGGTTCATATAAGTAAATCTTTGAAAGTGGCAGTACAGGTAAACTATGCGTTAAGAGAGCATACAGGATACTAGGCTTTATAAATAGGGGTGTAGAATACAAACGTCAGGAAGTTATGATGAACCTTTATAAAACACTGGTTAAGCCTCAGCTAGAGTACTGTGTTCAGTTCTGGTCCCCCTACTTTAGGAAGGATGTCAAGCCAACGGAGAGGGTGCAAAGGAGATTTACCAGGATGGTACCAGGAATGAGGGACTTCAGTTATCAAGAGAGGCTAGAGAAGCTAGGATTAATCTCCTTGGAGCAGAGAAAGTTAAGAGGAGACTTAAATTGAAGTTTTCAAAATTAAGAGGGTATCCGATAGAGTGAACAAGGAGAAACTATTTCCACTGGCGGGTGGGTTGGTAACCCGAAGACACCGATTTAAAATGGTTGTTAAAAGAAACAGAGGGTAGGTGAGGAGAAATTTTTTTCACACAGCAAGTTGTTCTGATCTGGAATGCATTGCCTGAAAGAGTGGTGGATGCTGATAACTTTTAAGAGAGAAGTAAATAATTATTTGGGGAGGACAAGTTTGCAGGGTTATGGGGAGAGAGCGGAGGAGTGGGATTGATTTGGAGAGCTCTTTTCAAAGAGCTGTGCCGTATGGCCTCCTTCTGTGCTGTATGATTCTATGATTCTGTGACCAATATTTGTAAAGTTCTGATTCTCATTTGCTGGTGAAAACCTACAAGGCTAAGGACTGCATTTGTGACACTATCCATGCGACATTAACTATAAGACAATTCTGTGAAATAATCATAGTCTAGTCCCGCCCCACATTGCAGAAGATAGCCAGTGTTGAGAAAAACAGGAAAGTGAACTTGGTAACTATATTTAGTGTAGTTTCCCTTTGTTAACGTAATTCGCTATGAACTGCCAATAAAAATATTCAAGAACTGATTTAGGTCTCCATTTTGTTGCCTCTAACAGTTTCACCTCCAGTCCCCGCACTGTCACGTCTGGCATCCCCCAGGGCTCTGTCCTTGGCCCTCTCCTCTTTAATATCCACATGCTCCCCCTTGGTGACATCATCCGCAGACATGGGGTCAACTTCCACACGTATGCGGATGACACCCAACTCTATCTTTCTGCCTCCACTCTCAACTCCAGGACCACTGCTGTCCTGACAGACTGCCTGTCGGACATCAAGTCCTGGATGAGAGCAAACTTTCTACAGTTGAATGTGAACAAGACTGAGGCCCTCCTGATTGGTTCGCGCCAGCGCCTCAGCAGCTCAGGCTCTGGCAACATCAACCTCCATGGTTGTACACTACAACTCACCAAACCAGTCAGGAACCCAGGTGTCTTGTTCGACCCTCAACTGTCTTTTCTCCCCCACATTCAAGCCATGACCCGCTCTGCCTTCCCTCACCTCCGTAACATCGTCTGACTCCGCCACTATCTCATCCCTCAGGCCGCTGAAACTCTTGTTCATGCCTTCATCACCTCCAGGCTCGACTATGCAAATGCCCTGTTTGTCGGCCTTCCCAACTCCTCCCTCCACAGGCTGCAGATAATCCAGAACTCTGCAGCCCGTGTCCTCGCCCGCACCAAACTCCATGACCCCATCTCCCCCATTCTCGCCCGACTCCATTGGCTCAAGTTCCTGGTCCTCACATACAAAGCCCTCCATGGCCTCGCCCCATCCTACCTCTGCGACCTCCTAACCCCCTACCAACCCGCCCGCTCCCTCTGCTCAGCCGGCTCTGGCCTGCTTCACGTCCCCCGACCCAACCACCCCACCATTGGCGGGAGATCCTTCAGCCACTCTGTCCCCAACCTCTGGAATTCTCATCCCCTAATCAGTCTTCGTCTCCCCCTCCTTAGCCTCCTTCAAGCCCTGCCTCAAGACCCTCCTCTTCAACCATGCCATCGATCACCTCCCCTTCCCCTCTCCTCCCTTCTCCCTCCCTGACCCCAGCTCGGGTCTGAAATGCTGTACACCGTCCAGCGCCTTGGGACGTCCTCCGGACGTGAAAGGCGCAATACAAATGTAATCTTGTTGTTATTGTAGGTTGCCCTTACTATGTGTAGAAGATTTGCATTTACAGAACAACTACCAGTGTTCCTCCTTTCTTGCCTCTTGCTGTATCATTGTACATCTACTGATGATTAATTTGGTTTTGCAAATTCATGGGAATGTGCCAGAGGCAGACAACTACCTTTACAAAACTACGCACTGAGCAAGAGATTAGTCATATAATCTATTTACCTTTGGGTGGAAGGTTTGCCTTCCACAAAATAGAAGGGTTTGTTCCCTTTGTTGTAAGGGAGGGATTAGGTTTATCAGTTTATTACTGATCTCAGTAGAGCTGCTTTGGTTGCTTTACTCTTATATTTTATGCTTGTTTAACATAATCAGTTGTAGGATATCAGGGTATCATCTCAATCATTGAAACTTGTAGCTATAACATTCTGGACATTGGTTTCTCCGTTAATTTTGTGACCTTTAATTTTCAAATGAGTCACAAATCCAGTGTGAACAATCAGACTTCTCTTAGTTGAAGCTTATCACGTCTTCGAGACAACTCAAAGCCTTCACAAAACATATAATTGGTTTGCTCATTGATTTGTTTTGGGAGGAATATATGATGAACCTGTTTTAGAATGTGCAGTTAAGCTAGTCTTTTTTCTAAAAGCAGTCTGCTTTGTGGGTGAAACACTTTCAAGAGGGAAGTGGATAGGCATATGAAAGAGAAAGGCTTGAAGAGGTGTGGGGAATATGCAGGGACTGAAGTGATCTGCTTCTGTATTCAGTGGTGGTATGCAGTGTTTCTATAACGCCAGCAAGTGCAGTGAGATGTGGGAAACACTGCTCTAGAAGGCCAGAGTTAAATAATTGGTTGAGATACTCATTTAAAATACAATATTCCTTGCATTTTATATAGCGCTTTATTACATTGTGGAAACAGCTCAAAGTGCATCATAGAATTTACTATAAAGTGTAGTGACAGTATTATCGGGGAACACAGCAACCGATTTTGATTGAGTAGATTAAGAGTTCTAAGGAAATGCTAGAGAAATGGGATTATAAGATCTGCCACGATATAATAAACTGGTAGAACAGGCTTAGTGGCCTCCTGTTCCAATGTGAGGAGAGGGAAAGAGAGAGACTTAACAGGTTGCACTTGTGTCATTTGATATAACTATGAGCGAGAAATTTATTCAAGATCAAGGCCATGTAGAAATATTTTTTAAATATCAATTTTAGTGAAATTGCATGTATCTGGAAGATTTTAGTGACTGAAAAAAACCCTCTAATATCCTCTGTTTACAGAGTTATCTGTTGTTCTGTGGTGCTGGTTGAAAAAGGGAACTACTGTAATCCTGGTTCTAGTAAATGATGCCACACTGCAGATTTGAGTGCTTAGGGTTGATTGTTTGCAATACTTTTTTTTCAAAGAAGGAACAATGTCAAAGGGCCATCCTTGGGTCTACATTAATCTGAGTGACAGCTTTGTATTTGTTCTGATATTTTCTCCAATAGCCTTTGAAGCGCTATTGTTACATTTTGCATTTACACATATATTGGTTTACTTTTCACAGCCTCTGGCTGTAGGATATGTGCATTGTTTCTTAAATATGGATTTCAGGTGTTGATGATGATTGAATTGTGTTTAATGGATTTGTTAGTAAATGATCCATGTTATCATGGCGATTCAGAATATTTAAGGATCTATTCAGAATTTTGTCTGTCTCTTGATACAGATGGTTAAATCTGTGCCACACCCACCACCACCCCTTACCTACCAAAATAGATGGTTTCTCCAAACAATGTCCGTTTTTAAATGAGTCAAAATCCAGTGTAAGCAATTATACTTCTCTTAGTTTAAGATAAGTGAAACAATCGTTTGTCAGGTTTGCTGATTGATTTGTTTTGGGGAGAATATATACTGAAACTGTTTTACAATGTGCAAGTTACGTTAGTCTTTTTCTAAAAGCAATCTGATTTTGTTTTTCCTCTGAATAGTTCTGTCCGACGACACAATGAAGCCCTCTATTGTTTGCTAAAGCGTTTGGTTCGTGGCTTTAACAAGGAAATGGCTGAATTGGCATCTTTATTCCTAGATTTTCTACGGCAGATCATAAACACTGACACATTGGTAAGTGGAATAATATTTGTTAAATGTAAAGAGTTTTGCAATTGCAACTATTAACAGTGATGTGTATGCTTGGGTCGGCTGGTAGCACTCTCACCTCTGGGTCAGAAGGTTATGGATTCAAGAGTCGAAGCTTGAACTAATTTTCTGGAATGACATTTCAGGAAAAGTAACTGGGTTCTTTAATCTGAGTTTTTTTTTATTACTTGAAACCAAATCACAGCTTGTAATGTACAGGAAGGAAAGTTCTTCTTTTGCATATTGCTCTACTTGTCCTGGCTTGCATAAAGGGTGGTTTCATTACAATGTCAAGGAAAACAGTGGGTAGTATTCAGTGATTTGAATCTGCACAACTAATCAGAGTCTGTAGCTCTCTGACGGACACCTTGAACAAAAACTGCTTTGTGTTTTAAAATCAGTGGAGTGCAGGGGAACAATTTGTATTTTTAAACCATAATGTATGCTGAGGCTTATTCTCAGTCGTGTTTTCTTCTATCTTAATGGTGCATATAAAATGTAATTTCTATGTCTTCTGTATTAATAGAATATTTAACAATGTTTAAATAAACCGTGTGCGTTCAGATAATCATGGGAATCATTTAATCATATTAAACAAATAGGTAATAATAATTCTCATATTTGACATAATCCTTGCATTTGATGTCGTGATTTAACATGTTCTCGAGACATTTCAAAGCACTGCACAGGACTTTACTGTAAAGTGTAGTTAGTGACTGTGTAGTTTCGGGTGGACACAGTAACTCATTTTTGCACAGCAGTGTCCCGCAAACAGCTATGAAGCAAATGACCAATTTTAATTGGGAGTAACTCCCTTAATGGTTTGTTTAGGAATAAAAAGTAGCCCATGATATTGACCTCAATAGTTCAATAGTAAATTTATTTTGATATTGCTTATTTAATTCTGATAGTGTATATTTGATATGTTATTGTCCAGGCTACTGGTGGAGATGAAGGTGCCCCTATGGAAGTAGATGGTGCCCAAACTCCCCGTTCTTTAGCACTCAGTGCTATGGAAGTGAAGCAGCTGCTGCAATGGAAGGATGCCACTGAAGGCCACTTGCTGTGTGACCTGGATAAGCTTGTAACGGTATGAGAAACTGATATCCAATTATAGATCATAAGATCATGACAGGTTTGAATGAAGGAGGTTCATTGGAAGGGGGCAATGCAGAGGGATTCTGGGTTGGAGGTCCAGAGTGGTATAAAATTTATATTGTCTAGAAATACAATCGACCATTAAAAGCAAATAGTTTTGAACCGCTGAGTACCTTAAGTGAGTAGATTTGTGATGTATTGAAAGAAGGTTTGGAGGATTATTTAACACTGGGGATGCTACTTCTGACAACTGACTGCGAGATTCCTGGATTTGATTCCTGGCAGGGCAAAATGTTGGGCAAGTGTACTTACTCCACACGCCTCTGTTTACCTAACAGTAAGTAGGAACCCGGATGTTAGTCAATTGGTGGATCGCTTTTCTGGGAATAATAATCCTTAAAAAAAAATTTGGTCACTCATTTCACGAATGTGGGACACTGCTGTGCCAATTGGCTGCCGTGTTTTGCCCACAAATATAGAGTCAATTCACTTTACAATATATTCTGTGAAGCACTTTGAGACGTCTAGAAGACGTGAAAAGCGCTATATCAAATACAAGGATTATTATTATTATAATACAAATTGGATTCCCGTTTTCAAGGAAAGTGATGGAGCTATACCTGTCCCTGGAAAGGTAATTCCAATTCAACATTCTGGAAATGGAATGATTCTCCTCATCCAATGCTAGCTTTAGAGATGTCCAGCACTTAAAGTAATGGTAGCTGTTGAAGCAAGCCTAGAGCTGGACAAGTGGCATGAAAGTTATCAGTGCTCCATAATGGCATGCTCAAAGTCACTATTACTTTGAGTACTGGAGAGCTCTAATAATAAAAATAATAATTCTTGCATTCGGTATAGTGCTTTTCATATCAGCAAAGCGCTTCACAAGATATATTATAAAGTATGTGTTTATAATATGCTTTGTGATATATTATGTGTTTTTGTGTTTGAACGTGAAAGCCAATTTGTGCACAGCAATGTCGTTCAAACAGCCATGGAGTGAATGACCAATATTATTTGGGGGATTGTTGAGTAGGACACCGGGAGAAAGTCTCTTCTCTTCTTGAATAACATCCATCTGAGTGAACCTGGGGCCTCGGTTTAATATCTTTTCTGAAGGATGGCATTTACAACAATGCAGCACACAAGGTGTTATGAGTTCCACGTTCCAACATGGGGTTTGAACCCACAACCATCTGTCTTGGAGATGAGAATGCTACCAAACTAAGCCAGGCTGACATAGGCTGAGCCATGCTCCAAATCTAGCATTGCATGCGAATAATGGACAGCATTGCCTTTCCACAGATTTTAATTTTCTTTTATTGCTAAATGTTTAGAAATATGCCAAACAGAATATTTGCCATCTGTAATGAAGTTTGAATATAGATTCTGCTGCAATATGTTTGGCAAAAACAAAAAGCAGGAATAAATTCAAACCTGTAAACTGATCATTTGTTTCACTCTGGCTCAGGATATGGCAAAATATGATGAAAGCCTCGAGTCTTTGGTTGAGAACATAGCCGGATTACGACAGATGTTGGAAATAGCGACAGAAGTATCACAAGTCACTGAGCAGGATGTGGAACCTGTCCTTCCACCCGCAGAGTCTCTTCCGATGTTGTTCAATAACAGGTACAGATCATCTCTTGATAATGTATTCTTTGTTGCTCTGTGAGCTTTGTTTTGGGTAAATTTCGGAGTGAAACTGTTATTACATTTCATGTAGGTTTCAAAAACGAAATGGTTTAAAAGTATTTGATGATTTCTGTTTTCCAAAATCTCGGTCAAGTTTTGAGAACAAATTGCCAGGTCATAATGACATGTCAAATATTTTGATATGACCTCACTGTTATGAAGTTTTACTTTTCCGAACAAGTCTTTTTCTTCATGATGCATTTTATCCTGTGTTATTGGGGCGGTCACTATAGAACTCACTTTGAGATAGTACAGAATGTTAAGTTTCACAAAGAACTTGTTATGAGGCTGGAGTGTAATTGTTTACATGCTCTCCTCTCCTTATTATAATCTCCTCAATTTCTTACAAGGAAATGTTTCTGTTATTGGTTTATTTGCATTGAGTGCTAAAATATTTCTGCGGGTCTGGATAAATGCTCAGGAACAGGAATCCTGGCAATTATTTTACCTTTTCTTGCTGATGAAGCACTGAGGCCAATTAAGCATTGAGACAAGTTGTACACCTCGGTGGCTGCCCTGCCTGAGATCAGCTAACTCAGCACACACTGACTGCGATTGGTGCCTGTAACTTTCTGGTCTGTTTGGTTATGCTGCATTGGACGATGTTACTATGTTACCCACAAGCATTGATTTTCTCACCAGTGTTCCGTCTGTTCTGCTGGTAGCTTTTCGGAGACTGTTTTATACAATGTTTTGCCAGGTTATTCTTGGTCTTTTACACTCATTTTTTATTTCAATAGCATTTCAAAGTTGGATTCTACCTTCCCTGGCCTCCACCCTCCCCGATCCCAACCTCCTGCTCAGGTCCAAATCCCTGACTGTCCAGCGCCTTGGGACGTCCTCTGGGCGTAAAAGGCCTTATATAAATGTAATATTGTATTGTATCTGGAGTCATGCATGGTGAGAAAATCACCACATTTTCTGTTGGCTTACTGGCAGGAATTTGTCACTATGATCCTGAGTATTTTGCGGAGACTTTCAAAAGTTTAAAGTGCCCAGCCTCTCTACTATTACCACCTTTTCTGACTGGTCAGGTTTCAATACTGAATATTTATTTTGAGAAGTTTTAGTATTTTTACAAATCTCTGGTTTGCTTTTGCCAACTTGAGCTATCTTACAATATTGCCATTGATATTACAATAGCTCTTTAATCATGAAATGGTGCAGGTTTTGCTGCTATGTTGCTGTTACAATTGGTGGCTTCATCAGTGTTTTCACTTAATATTTATTGATATTCTAGTACAGAGGTGAATGAACGGTTCAATCTGGATAGACCTTGTTTGATATAGACTCGTACCTGAACTGCAGTTTCCTATTCAGTTGCTTGCCAAAGAACTCGATTTTAAAATTAGCTGACATGTTTGCTGCTGTTGTATAACAACATTCACTTCATTTCTAATTGATTCACTTTTAAAGTAGTTTGAACCATTTATTTAGTGGGAAGGGAGCTACAGTAAACTCTGGAAAACTTGTCACTCCAAGAGAAAAGGGCTCAATTCGATTCCTGGCAAGGCGAAATGTTGGGCAAGTTTCCTTACTCCACACGCCTGTTTACCTAGCAATAAGGGGGAACACGGTTGTTAGTTGATTGACGGATTGCTTTTCTGGGGATAATAATTCCTTCAAAATAATAAAAATAATTTGGTCACTCAGTCTATGACGGTTTGTGGGACACTGCTGTGCGTAATTGGCTGCCGCGTTTCACCCACAAAAAATATACAGTCAATTTACTTTGCAGTATATTCTATGAAGTACTTTGAGACATCTTGAAGATGTAATAAGGTGCTATATCAAATGCAAGGATTATTATTATAATAAACAGTTTTACTATCTTTTTATTGAAAATTAAATTCCTGACTGAAAAGACACACATTGATCCATTTTAAATAAATTTAACTGTCTAAAATTGGAGATGAACCGGAATCTCACATCCCCTTCCAAAAAGTTAAATTGACCACATTCATATTATTGCAGATTTCTGCCCTTTCTAGATGCCTTTTCTTGTGATATGCAATGACTATGACCTTTTGTCAATAATGCCAGAAGGGGTCAGATAAAGTCACTTTCTACTTTATGGGTTTGAAGATAATTCAGTGTCAAAATGTCATTGAGGAAAAGATGTTGACATTTACAGGTGTGCAAACCTTTTTCTGGTTTATGTGAATCCAAGATCTTTAGAGCTAAGTATATTTACAACAACAACAACAACAAGATTCCATTTATAAAGCGCCTTTCACGTCAGGAGGACGTCCCAAGGCGCTGCACAGTTGGGTCATGACCCGAGCAGGGGGGAAATGGTCAAGGTGAGGAGAGGGAAGGGAGGGAGCGAGGAGGGAGGAAATGGTCAGGGTGAGGGGAGGGAAGGGAGGGAGCGAGGAGGGGGGAAATGGTCAGGGTGAGGGGAGGGAAGGGAGGGAGCGAGGAGGGGGAAATGGTCAGGGTGAGGGGAGGGAAGGGAGGGAGCGAGGAGGGGGAAGAGAGTCGAGAGGGGAGCTGAAGGCACGGTCAAAGAGAAAGGTTTTGAGACCGGCCTTGAAGGAGGAAAGGGAGGAGGCGGCGAAGGCACTGGGGGATGGAGTTCCAGAGCCTGGGGCTGAGAGGCTGAAGGCCCGACCACCGATGGTAGGGCGGTTGGGGCGGGGGACGTGGAGCAGACCGGAGCCAGAGGAACGGAGGGTACAGGCAGGTAGGTAGGGGGATAGTAGGTTGGAGAGGTAGGAGGGAGCGAGGCCGTGAATGGCCTTGTAGGTGAGGATGAGGATCTTGAATTCGATCCTCTGGGGGATGGGGAGCCAGTGGAGGCGAGCGAGGGTGGGGGTGGTGTGGTTGCGAAGCCTGGTGCGGGACAGTACACGAGCTGCAGAGTTCTGAATGACCTGCAGCTTGTGGAGGGAGGTGGCGGGAAGGCCGGCGAGGAGAGAGTTCCCATAGTCCAGCCTTGAGGTGATAAAGGCATGGACCAGAGTTTCAGCAGCGTGAGGGGTGAGGTAGTGCCGTAGTCTGGCGATGTTCCGGAGGTGATGGAAGGCGGTGCCAGTTGTGGTGCGGATGTGAGGGAGAAAGGACAGCTCAGGGTCGAACAAAACGCCGAGGTTCCTGACTGGCTTTGAGAGGTCATGTGTAAATACATGTGTTTATTAACAATACAATTGTTATTGTATTTATTTTAAATAAACTAAACATTTTTCAAGTATATGGCTAAGTCTGACGGTTTAACTAGAATCTATATTTTCTAAACTAGAGAGAAAAATATTTTTGTTCTGTATTCCAGGACTGTGTATGTGTTGGCAGATGTTCTGGATGAGCAGCTGAAGACTTTATGGCTTTCCCCATTCCAGGCTGAAGACCTTGACACAGATTTGGATATGGTAAGTGCAGCAGCAAAACGTGACAATACAATCTTAACGCTTGAAACAAAGTGCATTCATTTGTGAATATGTATGTTCATTAAAATGAGAGATGCATGTGCTGAGGAATAGCACATTTTTCATTAAGCATCGCAGGTTCATGTACAACACATTCATTCAGTTAATGCAGAATACTACTACTACTGTTGGTGAGGACATACTTCCCCAGTGTTACTTTTGTCTCACCCTTGTCCTTGTTAGCTTTGAACGAACATGCTAATTTATGGTCAGTTTTGTGCTGTAGATTATTGCTGCTAAAAACTAGGATGAGAATGTCCAACTTAACTTCAATGAAGCTGTTTTGGAGTGGAGACTTTATCTCTAGACTGGGTTGAAACTCATATACTGGAGATGAATGAATTGTGTACTGACTGACAGTGCCTTCCATTCCCTGTTGTCTATTGCTTTAAAATAATGCCAGTGTTAGGAAATGGGTGAAAATGAGTGGTTGAAGACTTTGCTATCAAAACTGTTGAATGTTAACACCCAGTTTATGAGGCAATTAAAATATGGAATGTTTGCAAACATGTATTTAAAAATATACTACAATGACCTGTAATTATTCATTGCCTCAGCTAGTCCAGCTTCTCCTGCAAAAAGGGCCTTTGTGCTTGTAGCCTAAGGAAAGAAAAAAAAATCATTTGAGGTTTTGACTCCTAATTGCTAACTAGTGATCCTGATAAAATGTAGCATGTTTTGATACTGAGAACAAAGTTATGTCAACTACAATGCCCTCTGGTTAGCAAATGCCCCTAAATGCTTAATGGGCTGGAGAAAATAATCCTGTATCAATAATTTCATATATATCAAGGCAAGAGGGCCTGGGTTCATGGTTGTGACAGTCAATTCTAAGAGCCACCAGGATTTGTTTCTTTACACAGGGGGAAATTAACCGCTGGAATGTGTTACTAGAAAGGGGAGTTGAGGTCAGGCCACTGGAGTCATTTAAGAAATGATTGAGACTGTTAATGGTTAGGTTTGGTATTCGAGTTATTGGTGGTTAGCTGTGTAAACAAATAATATCTCTTTTGAGGGTTGGATCTATCAGTGGGCAGATAATTATACAGCAAGCAACCCAAGTCATGCTATTTTTTCAATTCTACATTATACTCAGTATTTAGGTTCAATTTTAATGCTTATTGTTTTTCAACAAACAACATGCTCAGAATTAAATATTAAAGGCTATTAAGATAAATATTTGCTTGGTGTACATGCCTCAGCTTTTTAGTTTGTGACTGAAAATACTGTACTCTAGGCAGTCATGTAATTTTGGGTTAATTTCACTTCCAATCAGCTGTATAGATACATTGAGAGATCATCTTGACATTGACATCTTAAACGCCTTTGTGGTAGTGATGATTGTGATGAGCAGTGCCTATCAGTTTCTGCTAAATTCTATTGCAGGTAAAAGTAGACTTGACCGACTTAGCTGAGAAATGCTGCTGTGAAATGGACCTGAAAGCAGAACTGGAGAGGTCGTTCTTGTCAGAACCCTCATCTCCAGGAAGAGCAAAGGTATCAAAAGGCTTTAAGCTGGGAAAACACAAGCACGAGACGTTCATCACCTCCAGGTGAGATGTGAAACTTCAAACTGTTCAGTCACATGGAAATATTGCTTATATAAACATAAATATTTTAAGAAATGTTCAGCATTGCAATGATTGTTCTTTTCCTAGATGAAGCAGTTGTACTATTCAAAAACTCTGAATATTGCATTTTATCCAGGGACAAACATATCTGATCTGGCAGGGTGGGGGGGGGGGAGACATTCTTTGCCTGAGAGTATCCAAACCAAACAGAGTTACGTGTGTTCCACCTATACATGGAAATTCCCGTATGTTGGAACAAAATGCACACTCTCCTGGAAGGATGAACCCTATTTACCTAATTCTGGAGAGTATTTGGCACAGACTGGCAAGAGCCAAGGTTTGGGGACCCCAAAATGTGTGTTCGATTGCTGGAGTCTAACCAACTAACACTGCATAACTTGCCATTGAGAGCACTGTCTGGCAAATTTTCCTGTTGATTATCCAGCTGGGACCACCCTACCAGTTAGGGCTTTGACTTACAGGGTTAACAGGAGCTGAGCGAATCCCTGTTCTCAATGACTGAACTGTATCTCCAAGTCTTACTGATGAGTAGAGCCCCATTAAATTCTTTTTATTTTTTAAATAGTTTTTTGATTTATATTTTCGGGAATTTCTTATTTTGTTTTATCAATTCAAAATGTTTTATTTTTATTACATTTATGTTGTTTAATGGTAATAGCCGTTTGAGGCATTTCAAGCTATGGCGGCAAAATCTGAATTTCCACAATTTCAAGGTCAACAACAACAACTTGCACGTATATATCACCCTACACTCAGGGTAGCGTTTCAGAGGTCAGCTTGTACCTCCGCAAGTCTTTTGCAGATGTGTGTAATGAAGTATTTATACAGATAATTTGTATTGAAGAATGAAAATCTGATCTGTTTCTGTATTTATGTGCCTTTTATTTTAGTGGAAAATCTGAATACATAGAACCGGCCAAGCGAGCTCATATAGTGCCTCCTCCACGTGGACGAGGCAGGGGAGGATTTGGGTCAAATTGTAGACCCCATGATATATTTCGTCAGCGGAAGCAAAATACGAGCAGACCACCCTCGATGCATGTTGATGATTTTGTGGCAGCAGAATGCAAAGACATTCCCTCGTCTGGTCCTCCCCCACCAAAAAGGACAAATAAAGGACCTCCAAAAGCTGCTTCTCGGGGTGGATTCTCTGGAAATCGAGGCCGAGGAGTCTTTCACAGTCAAAATCGTTTCTTTGTTCCGCCAGCTCCTAAAGGTGCGTGAGAATTTCCAATGGAAAATTTGCATGATTTGAGTTTACTAAAATGGATTTTTAACCAAACGTCCTAAAATTGTATGTTTAAAAATAGATGTTTGACAACAAGCTATAATGCAATTCATAGAATCATAGAATATTACAGCACAGAGGGAGGCCGTTCAGCCCACCATGCTTGTGCCGGCTCTTTGGAAGAGATATCCAGTCAGTCCCACTCCCTCTCTTGCTCCATTGCCCTGCAAATTTTCCTTTTCAAGCACCTACCTGATTCCCTTTTGAGATTCATTTAATAACTGCACATGCTATTATCTGGCACCTTGCTCATCAGTTTCTTACACTTTCTTTTGTAATCTTGTCTGCTGCCCCAGCTCCACGGCAGCTCTCAAAATCTCACCTAGAACCAATATTTATTTCAGTTGTCTTCTCCAAGGTTGATTGACATGCAACATTATTGGGAAACGCTCAGCATTCATCTGTGCCATGTGGCCTTAGTACAATAATATCCATATCTCGGACTGCAGCAATATTCTTGTACTTCCTGGTTCTGTTATCCCTTGTGTCAATAAGAATCTTGTGCATACTCTCATTTCAAACACACTGACTTTTCCTCACCAGTGTGCTTTGGTTGTTCGATTGTATGCCTGATGGGATTTTGAATATACAGTATGTTGTCACTTGGTTTTGACAACATTAGTTCATGTTTGCCAAATTACAAGACATTTTTAAACCACTCCTGGTGCTGGGCTGGTGTGTATCACTCAAGCGTACCTAATGTCTACCCACACATACCTTACAGCAGGTTCTCTGATTTAAATCAGGTATAGGAATCCTGTCATATTTATTTTAAGCCTTAGCACCCATCTCCAACCAAAGAACACTAGGCTAATTGTAGCACCTAACTGCTGTTCTCGTTTACAGCAGCTAATTCAGCACCTGCACCCTTCTGGTGTATATGGTCTCTTGCTGGACCATCGGGTAAGTTGGATATTTTGTGTTCTTTTCGAGAATTGAGTTCATGTCCCCAAACATACTGCTGTCTTCTCTAAGAAAGTCTAAAGGTTATATAGAACTAAAATAATGATTCAATGGACAATTACTGTAGAATTTTCTTAAAAGGTGCAGGAATACAGGTTTGAATAATTAGAGTATCTTATGAATTAGTTAAGCCTTTTTTTATTCTGTGGCAAACTATTTGAAGGAAGAGAGGTTAGGACATATTAAACTGATATCCACTTTGTGAATGTGCTGACTTTTGGGCGGCATTGTGTTTACAAAAACATAATGTAATTTATTGTACAGTTATTGTGATAAAATTGACTCTTCCCATCGACTTCAAAACAAAAAAAAGGTTGAACAGTTCTCATCTCTTATCCAAATGTTCCCATTCCATTCTTTTTCCTGGAAGAGAAAACCTAGTCGAGGACAAATTGCAAAATGTTATAAAATTATTTTTGCATCTGCTCCAGGACCAAATCATATCAAACAAGACCATTATAAATGTAATGAGGGCATTCCTGTTGTGTTGTTTTCAGTTTGACTTATGTATTTACTTAGACATGTAGACATGTATACTGATAATTTGTAGTCTCTTGTTTTAAATAAGTTTGAATTTGTCTACACTACAAGAGAGGTGAATTACAGTAAGACCCAGGGGGCAGGTAAACATCTTTACTTTGCTAATTTCAATCCTTTTTGTTAGAAGATCTTCCTTTTATTCCTGGTCATTCGGTGGCACTTCTGCATCTCAGCACGAGAAATCGTAAGTAGCCTCTCCATATTGTGCTGAATCTACATTATGACTAAAAAGTGCTGTAATCATGAAATCATCTGAAATAATATTTGTGGAGGAGTTCACTGAAATCAGTGGTAGGAGACAAGTGACACCTTATCAGTTTTACTTTGGGGACCTGGGTTCAAACAAAGCCAGTCTGATTGAAGGATTGGAAACCTTCATTCTCAGCTTGGATGTAAAGGTTACTACAGCGGTACCTCGTTCTAGTGGCTGCCAGTTTAACACTGCTTGAGTCTACTGTAAACCCACTAACTGCACTTGCTGACTTGCCAGTTTCTTGTGCTGAAAAACTTACCAACTTCACGGTCCTCAAGTAGCCATTAATGTCACTTCTGCACATGTGCCGTTTGTGTCACTTCTCAAAGGAAGTAATATCAGCGACACTTCTTGCACACAGCACACGTGTGCAGTACACAGGACGTAATCTCACTAGTGCCGCTTAACATGCAATGCACGAGGTGATTTCAGTGGTGACCTGACGACCTGAAATTCAGCCATTTTTTGCACCACATAACATGACCTCTAAGCTATTGGCCTGCGGCTCCATGTTAAATGATCTTCCCCTATATGAGAAATCAGTTTGGTGAGACTCAGGCCAGTTCTTGATGGAGTAGGTATGCCCTTCATTTTATTCAGAGAGAATGTTACGGCATGGAATCAGGCCATTCAGCCCATCAAGTTTGCACTGGCTCAGTAAGAATTTTTCTGAGGTTGAGGCAAGGGCACAATGCTTGGGGCAGAGTTGGAGCTTTCCATTCCATCTAACCTTTACTGATTTGGGAGTGCTTGATGCTAACACTGGATGCTTGAAATACCTTGAACATTTTACATGTCCCAGCATTAACATTGCTAAACACCCAAATCACCATCAAATCTAACATAGATAGCATTTGTCTGATGGTCACAAGTTACATAGAATTACATAGACTGTACAGCACAGAAACAGGCCATTTGTAACACAATCTGGTCGTATTTCAGAGCCTGCAAAGTTTGTTCTGTTATATATAATTAAATTACTTAATATTTGTAAGAATTGTAAGCTATTTGGGAATGTGGATAAAAAAGCCATTCACCTAGCTAGCTTGTTTGTTTATTATCGTATCCCTCTGCATCTTTGTTGTAGCTAGTTACTTGTATCCTATCCTTAGCTTGTAGTGCCATGGTTTGGATATTAACTTAGATCTTGTTAAGTCTTCAATTCTTTCTTAGACCCAAACTTCATACCTCTGCTTCCTTCTGACTTGAATACTTTATGGCTCCTTTTGAATTAGTCTATCATGAGATATCTTAAACCTTGTTTTTCTCAAGGTGTGGCATTGTCAGTGTACTTTAGGTTAAAGGGAGTGGTGTGGATAGCAGTAAATTAGTGGGTATAATAATGATAATAATAATAATAATCCTGGCATTTGATATAGTGCCTTATCAAGTCTGAGACATTGCAAAGCGCTTCACAGAATATGACTTTCTTAACAGAACAGAATCAAAAGCACCCACTACTAAAATAAATTCATTAATTTTATATTTAGAAAAATAGGTCATTTTAATTCTTACTTATATGTTGGTATAGAGTAGGCTCACCAAATTAATTCAATGAGTAGCACAGCCATAATAATCTATACCCTCTGTTAAGTGAACTCAATATGATATTGATGGACTGTAGAGATTTTCTTTATTTCCCTTGAAGATTAGGGTCCCTGGCTTATACATGAAGTAGAAAAGCAAGTATTTAAATAAATTGCATGACTTCCTAGCTTGATTCTAATTCTAGAAGTTGTTGCAATTTGTGTAGATCAGTTTTGCTTTTCTGTGCATCTATTTCTGTATTTTATAAAAATCCATCCATTACATTTTTGCCAATTCCTATCTACTGCCTTCTTTCTTACACCCTTCTCCCAAGGAAAATGGACTGCACATCAGCTTCATATCAGCTATAATACCTCCAATTAGCTGAATAGTAAAACCCACTTGGTGTATTTGATTTTCTTCTCCCCTCCTCATTTCTTTAGTGAAACGGTTGCTTTAATAATGTAAAGCAAAGTTGTTGAGATTCATATTCAGACTTTCTACACAAAACCCTTTCAATGACAATGAGTCTGGTTTGCTAGAATTGATAAGATGATTTGCAAATATCAAATCCTGCACTTCCTGGTGCTGCACCTGTTCTCACTTGCAGAGCTCCACTCAGATACCGATTTTATTTGAGTTTTATGAAGTTTGATTTTGGCCAAAGGTGGCATCTGGTGGTTGGCAGACGTCTGACAGATTGGGGTGAGACACTTCTGGATACGTGCAGGATTTGATATTTCCAAATCCTTTTTATTTATCCTCACATATATCTCAATAACTACATTTACATAGATTTTTTCAATCAGTATAACACTGCTGGCGTTTCACTCTTGGTGATTTTAAAGGAACATATTTAAAATGTTTTCTTTAATCAATTTTCATTTATGTTGATGCACAGAAATGTACAACATGCTTTTACGCTGAAAGTATTAACGCTGAAAATACATTGGCAACTGTAATCTCACTGGTTAAAATTAGTACTGCACACACCTAGTTCAACCGCACTGATCTTTGCTGTCCATTTATAGACTGACATGTAAGCCCTCTGTATCAGATAGACATCTTTCAGTTACCAGTTTATGTGCAGACAGTCTAATCCATCTTAAATCTGAAGCTGTGAACTGAAAGCAAATCTATTGCAAAAAATAAGTCTTTTAAAACCCTTACTTAAGATAAAACATTTTTGGTTTAACTATGTCCTGTGGGTTACTTTTGTGAATTTATAGTAATTTAAAATATCTCAATTGTACTTTGTGCTGAACAGTTTTTTTAAAGTCCATTTCATTTCTACAGAATTTTTGTGCGGTGGTATTTCGAGCCCTTTTTATGCAGCAAACAGTCTGGATGAATGGGGTACAAACAATACTAAATTTTCATATTTATCTCTGTCTGCATAGTTATTTAACTGTTAACACTGACAAATATCACAATTATGCAACAGAAAAGATGCATCCTCCTATTAGGAAGGGTGCTCACTGCAGCTCTACTTACCCAGGATAGTAGTGGGAAGCATGCTATGGTTTGGCTGGTAAATCATTCTCCCATTCCTCTCTGCATAGCTGTATTGTCCTCCTGTGGCTTTTTTGTTCTCTTGAACATCTGGCATTTCCCCATTCCTTGGGAAACCTTTGCTATTTATGTGTTTAATGGTTGCATGGTGAAGGTATATACATTACAGTTAGTTTGAGGCAATCCCTTTTGGCTCTAATTTATAATCATTCCTGTAATGCATCAAATACATTTCAGAACCGATATTTGCTTGGTTATATTTTAAAGAAAGTTGCTCTTCCAAAAGGAAACTACAGTCGCCGTGAAGGAGGACGTGGTTCAAGCTGGAGTGCCCAGAACAGCCCACGCATTGTATATGGTGAAAATCGAGGTGGTCAAAGCAACTTCAACAGAGGTCCACCATCAAGGCAGCCTTCAGCAGGTATGACTGATACGCACCATCTGCTTTGAATATAAAATTGTTCTATCTTACATTACGCATCTTAAATCCTTGATGCTCGCAATATTTTTAATATTGATGGATTGAGGAATTGTAACCTGGCTGACAAAGGCAGAGACTCAAGACCAGCAAATAATTGTAGATGTCTCTCTTCACGCAGCAAGAGCTTCTGTATGGCCATATTGCCTTCTGTTTTACAGTGAATGCAAACCAAACAGCCGGTGGGCTGTTTATTGTCACCTGTAGGTAGGTAAGGGTGGTGATTCATTTCAAAGAATGAGGTGTCACATTGAAAAAGTTTTTCAGAATATGAGGTAAAAGACTGATAGTGTTCATTAGCAAGTTTCATGACCTGGGTTTATAGATCATGGAAAAGTATGATTGATCAGTAACAGGAATTTATTTACTGTTATAAGGATCGTTATTTGTTCTGGCTAATGATCAAAGATCACTGGATAGAATGTTTCTCCCCCTCCCCCAAATTGAAATGCATTTTGCAGTGGGGAGTTTAGTCATATTAATCACAAAATAAGGGTCACATCACATCTCCCTTTAGCAAACTGAGGTTAGTAGATGAACCATTAATCTTCTCAGCAGACAGTGTGATAGCTTTGCTTATTCACTTCTGATCCTTGCGGATAAAATAACCTGTTTTTAAATGCAGTAATTCCATTAATTCATGTACCTCCACTAAGTCCAACAGAGTCTGGTCTACTTAGGAATTAGTTCAAATCAAAATTGTAGATTATTTTTGTTGCTGCTCATCTTGGAGAGGGTGGTGTTATCCAGTTTTTTTTTTTTTTGCTGTGTCAACTAGAGGGGAGGTTAAGGGTAAAGGAACCAAGTACCCTTCATCAAAAGCAGTCCCTGATGGTGGGTTAACTAAGAAATGTCAAAAGTGTCTCTTAAGATGTTCTCTGGTTGTAGCATTTATATTTCTGCATGATAAAAATAATCTTTTTTGCGTGGATGGAGTGGGGGGGCGGCAGGAAAGAAGGGCAGAGAATCCCAACTACAGTTAGTGGTTGAGGTAAGGCTGGGTGTGCTTTGATTGACTGTCAAACTTCATTGACAAAAGTGCATCTTTAGTACATGTTTTATTACACCAAGTTTGAAATTCCATTTGCTTTTACAAGAGAGAAAACAAAATCTGAATATAGAAATGATAGGCCCACGAACAAGGCATTGAATAAGTCGCACTACTTATATTACTGTAATACATAGGCCAAAGGTGTATATTGCATTCTTTACAATCTGCACATATTTTGCATATTTATATTTCAGGATACCGTCAAAGTCCCCGGGATCGTACATCGAGAGGGCGAGGAGCAGCACCATCATGGAGCAGTGGTGGAGGCTCAAGAGGAAAGTTTAGCAGTGGAAGTGGAGGAAGGGGCAGACATGTGCGATCCTTCACACGCTAACCTGAACCCGTTGCACGCTTTCTTTATTTGTGAACAAGTAAACGTTTTGCCTCAACAAAAGACAATGAAGTGTGAGATTCTGTACTGGAGTTTCTGGCACTGATGGACCAATATTTGACTCCGATGACTTGTAGTGATAAGATTTAGTAAAAAAAACAAAGTGAATATTTTCGTTGAAGAAAGTTGGAAGATGTCGTCCTTTTATAGCAGTATTGAAATGAAATTTTAATAAAACTGATCTTCAAAAGAGACTTTTTTTGTTTGTTCATTCCTGGTGGCTAAGGGCAGTATTTGTATTACTATGGCAAGCCTAGTAGGTCCTGAAAGGAATTGCTGATGAGCCCTTCCTTGACTCTGTGGTAATACAACAGCAGCAACTTGCATTTATATAGCGCACTTCACGCGGGGTAGTGTCCAGGAGCGCTTGACAGTGGCGGAGTCCGACACAGGGAGGAGGTGGGCGGGGAAGAGTGGGATAAATTGGAGCAGGGAAAGCAACCATAGAGGTAACAGCAAGTGAGAGTAAAAGAGTAATATGGGAACCCCCATTCCCCCAGGGCGGAGTGATTGGCAGTAGGGTCAGTGACAAAGATTGCAGATAGATGGACCTAATTTTCAGGATATTGAAAAAGACTCAGAAGAACGAATTGTTCCTGGACATCACTGCCTTTAGGACTGTTTTGTTTCTATTGTAGTAGATAACACTCCTGTGTGACAGGGGAAGCATCCCAGTCTCAGGAAAAGTGCGATAAATTGGGGCAGGGAAGGTGAACATAGAGGTGACAGCAAGTGACAGAGTAAGGGTGGGCAAGAGTAATTGAGGGTTGCGTACAATAAAAGAGTATGCAGTGTGTTGAAGGAGGGGAAAGGACAACATGCATTGAGAGAGTTGCTCAGGAATCTGATAGGGAGGTAAAGAAAGGGCGATAACCCTGGTTCCCCCCTGGATCCCCCTCCCTTTTGGGGAGTTTTATATCCAGTCGTGGAAGGTGCGTAGATGATAGGCAGTCGAAGCAGTTATGAGGTAAGCGTGTTCATTCTCCAGAAACCTTTGAACCAGAGAAGAAATGTACGAGGACCTCAGTAAAACCTAACATTGTGATCCTTCTGTAGATGTCTGGCAACACAAGACCAGGAAAGAATTCCTTGTGGAGAAAAAAGGCCTGAGGAATAGATCACAAAGAGAAAATAAGCAACATAAAAGTTCCGTTCTTTTAATCCTCCGAATGCCACAGACCAGTCTGACCCTCTTCCTAGTTTTGACATGTCAAATTTATCAGATTGTCTTTTTGCTCATCCACAAATGTAAACAAAGTCAAGGTATGGGCTAAAAGGATAAGTACAGTTGTAGCTGATAGAAAATATTGTGCTCCACATTATTGTAGAATATAGTGGTTTTCAAATATTTTTGCACATCCCCCAGCACACACCCCCCCTTCCACCTCCTGGACATTAATATCCCATGTGCTCTACTTTCTGGAACATACCAGGTTTTACACGTTCCTCAGGAAGTTTAGGCTTGACTGCCCTTGGCCTCAGGCTGGTTAGTAACCGATATTTCAATTGGAAGAGGGAACAGGGCACACTGCTATTTCTTCCTCTCTCCCTTTTCCCCCCATCCCTCAACTCCGTTTAACCTCCTCATACTCCTCTTCTGCCTCCTCCCCCTGACGTAGACAAAAGCCAGTAAGACTAGAAAAAAAGTCTCATCTAGTGACCCGTCTACCACCACGTAGATTGAAATAAAAGTTGAGTTGACCCCCTAGAGTCATCTTAATTTACCCATTTCATGCGTATCAATCTGTTGTACAATAGTGTAGTTTGATGCTGAGTTGGGGAGAAAGGTTGAGTAACCGTAGGCACAGTCAAGAAGGAAAGTCCTCATCCTCACTTGTAAA
Source organism: Callorhinchus milii (assembly GCF_018977255.1). NCBI lineage: Eukaryota > Metazoa > Chordata > Chondrichthyes > Chimaeriformes > Callorhinchidae > Callorhinchus > Callorhinchus milii. The sequence goes on along the minus strand of NW_024704743.1, from coordinate 96,001,821 downwards.
GCCCTCCAAGGTCTTGCTTCTACTTCTGAGACCTACTAAACAGTTACGTACCTAACCGTTCCCTCTATCCTGGAATCCCTCCACCGCAACTCTTAACCTTCAAGGTATTTCTCACACTTTCCTCTTTGACATTTCAGTCATTTTCCCACCTTCACTTGTCTTGCCCCCCATCCCTCTCAATTCCAACCCCCAGCTTGAGTGCAAACCCCTCACTATCCAGCACCTTAGGACGTCTTCCCGACGTGAAAGACGCTATACAAATGCAATTTGTTGTTGTATAAATAGAGTTCGTCCACAATAACATTGTCACTCAACTTTGCAGTATAACCTGGGAAGCACTTTGATACGTCCTCCTGACGTGAAAGGCACTATATCAAATGTAAGGATTATTTTTATTAATAATAAATCTAGAACCAGGCAGAATTTTTGATCCCATATTTTGTAACTTACTGTTTCTTAGATGACAGTGACCTCTCTTGGTTTTCTTTTAATGCTTTCCAGGCGTAAAAGAGGTCGACCATTGGTGTGCTTTTTGCTGTTTCCCTCTCCAGCTGCAGCCCTGGTATCTTTATGCAAACTTTTCAATAACTCCATCAGTTCTCTCTTCTCCAATTCAGCCTGTTCCAGCTCCTGACGGTGCTGTCTTTCTTCTGCCACGAGTGTCCGCATATCTGACTTCACACGTGACATCTGACTCTGAAAGTGCATTGAGTATCAAAATCCATTCAACTTGCACACAATACATAATATACATCATACATTTACATAGCACCTTTCGTGTTGGGAAGGTGTGTTATCCTCCATGGGTGGTTAGCCTACAGAACATCGTCACTCCACTTTGCAGTATATTCTGTGAAGCGCTTTGAGACACCCTTCTGATGTGAAAGTCATGATATCAAATTTAACAACAACTTCCACTTATATAGCGCCCTTCACAAGAGGTATCATGCCGGAGGAGTGTTTAAATGTAAGGATAACTATCATCAATGTAACAGTATTATTAGTGCAAAAGTACGGCTCAGTCATATACAGATCACATGTTTATGCTCCCAACACCACAAATCAGTATTCTGCAGAATATTTAATTCTTATAACTTGTTCCTTACTACACTGTTGGCCAGTTCTTTTTAAAAAGTTAACAAACAGTAGTATCTGTTTTGGATAGTCTGCTGCATTTACTTACTACTTTTACAGAGTGGGTGGAAAGAGATTCTTCGCATCTCCAGTCTCACCTCTCCTTCAAAGGATTTAATAATCCTTCAGAAGAAAGTTCTGTAAAATGCATTGCAATGACTGTTGAATTAAGATAATTTAAAAGCCATTGTACACAACAGGTAAAATGACAAACCTTCAGCTCCTCAATTTCATTTTGTAGAAGACTTTCCTTCTGCACCATATGCCTTCTTTGAGAGTCCAAACGGGATTCCATCTCGTGTCTCACTTCTTCTACTTTACAAATCATCTCAGACCTTTATTTTAGATATAAAAAACAAGCACAAGCCCCTTGAATTTAATGGACAATTCCTGCCAGGTAATACACGTGAATACATTTCATATGGTTGATCTGGTTGGTGTAGATGAGTCCAGCATATGAAAACTTTACCTAATGTTTTCCTCTACTTCACATATGTTTGATCACAGTGTCCTGCTCGTTAGCCATGTTTTATTGACAGCAAATGCAGTAAAATCACCTTGTGGTTGGAGCAGGTTTCGATGATGGGGAAAGATATTTATTGGAGTTTGTAACTTCAGTACAAAACATTACCCTCACATTGTTGTTTTCTCTCAGTGATTTTGCTCTATCTATAAGAGAAAAACTTTCAGAGCCCCATATTTATACCAACTGACATGATGGTGGCTTGACCTTCTCCTGGATCTCACTTGTGTTGAGCTGCCCTTAAAAGTTGAGAAGAAATTTTCCTGGTAAATCTTTTCCCTAAAATTCACCATTTTTTTCCTGTTTTTTTGTTTCTCCTTGGAGGGGAGCTAGTGCTTGAGAGGCGAGTGGGTGAATGTTATGTGGAGTGGAGGGGATTCTCCTGGGGCAGGCACTATCCTGTCACTCTCGCACTTTCCTGTTTGTAGATATTATAATAAAATAATCCTTGCATTTGAGATCACGTCATCAAAATGGCTTCACAAGATTCATTGGAAAGTATAGCGATTGTGTATTTATAGGGAAACATGGCAGGCAAATTGCACACATCAATGTCCCACAAATAGCCATGAGTAAATGACTAATTTTATCTGGAGGACTGTTGGCCATGATATCATGAGAAATTCCCTTCTCTTTTCAAACAGTGCCAGGGGATTTTTAACACCCCCTGAAAACGCAGACAGGACCTTGGTTTAAAGCTTCACTGAAACAAATTCTAAATTAATTTTATTGTATTTTATTTTCAGTGTTCTCGTTTAGTTGCAATGCTCTAGAAATCAATGTTTTTTAAACATTATACCAAAATTCTCATGTAATTGTAGCTTAAGTTAATTTAAATTAACTTCATGCCTGTAACTTTCCAAAACAATACCGTTTTTATTTGTACGTACTACAGCAGTGAAGTTGGATTCCGTCAGTCCCTGAACGTACCTACCTGAGCAATTCCAGCTCTGTCCGTAACTCTGCTATACAGTTGTGCTGTACATCGTCTACACTGAGAATTGTATAACCACATCCATCGGAACATTCCCGGCTCCGATATTCACACACAGCTGCGTGGGTTTCCAGATTGCGACGCTCGACCTGAGCAGTACAACCTTTGGAGGCGTTGGTATTAATGTTAAAAAATACTTGACAGAAACAGCTTAAAATTCATAACCAAGATAACCACAAATCAAGCTCTCAAAACACAAGCAGTACTAGAAGGAGACATATCTTGACCTATAGTACACAGCAGTGAAAAGAGTTCAAATTTGTTTTGTTACAGTCAATGAAATAAGTGCCAGTTAAGCTCAGTTTAACCCATTTGAAGGGACTTTATTACTGAAAGTGGCCATTATGTGGGTATCATCACTTATTTTCCTTATATTGGAAATCTATAATATTTGTTTCTTATTCACAATTGAACATAAATGACACTGATAATATGCCACCATTGCCAGGGTTTTACGAAAATCACTTATGCACTTATGATTTGGAATTAAGCATTTGGCACAGACGTCACATGTTTCAGGGTAAATCTAGTACTGGATTGGTAGTATCTGGATACCGCTATTTCTTGTTATCTTCGAATGAGGTTAACTACAATAGAACCATCACAGTGCTTGAATGACTGAATGCACAACACACTTTTTAGTGTGCACACTTGGGCATTAATTTTGTATGAAACATGAAGTCCTTTGGGTATAACATACTGTGTGCCATTTGGCTGCACGGGAGAATAAAAGGCATGCACCAGAAACTGAAACACACACTGAGGATCGATTATGCACCATGTGTAAATGTATGTACATAGGAGTTACAGCTGTCCTTAGTTAAATAATTAATTGTTTGTTAATTATATATTCAAGGATATCTGTAATGCTCTCTATTCACATGCGTGAACAACAACAACTTGCGTTTGTATTGAACCCCTCAAGTGTGGTAGTGTGCCTCGGACCGCTTATTCTTTACACACTTTTGTACATTGTTTACACATGGCACACTGTACAACATGTAGATCACACGCTGGAAATGTTCGTATAATAAACCAAAATCCTGGGTATCACATCACTTTTGAGTGGGGAAACTGGAGAAAAGTACTGAGAAGGAGGTAATCACCTTCCAAGATTTTGGACTGTGGCTTTGAACTCTAAACAGAATACCAAATCAATCAAATCACTGCACTAGAAACTCACAAGGCCAGTCTCAACATTCAACTACTCTCATTGAGTCACAGCTGGCTGGCAACAAGCTTTTTTTTAAAATACATACCACATCCATAACACATGTAAATTCCACCTGCAGACAAATTAGCAAAGGGAAACTTAAAATACTGAACATGATGATCTAGCCGAATAAACTCATTGGGCGTACTGATTATTTCCACAACATGCAGCAAACAAACACTTATCAATATTTGGTGGTGTGGCAAGTTCAAGCAGAGAAGGTTATGAGAAATCCAAAATAGAGGTCGTGAAAACTCCAAAAGGTTCTGAGATGTATTCAAACATTATTCCGATGGATGCTGAATTGGTGACAATGGAACATGATCTCAGGAATGCCACTGGAAGAATTAGATGGGGAACTGGCTAAAACGTTCATGGTTAATACAGTGAAATTCTTTTAACTGAATACTCAATTTGACCATGAAAATTATTGAATAAACAGAAATATTCATATAACTGGACTAAATATCAGAGAAGAATCACCTCCCAGAGCTCGGCCTCTGACAACATCGGAACCACATGTGTCCTCGCTTACATGTGGCCAACTGAACAATCGGCAGCAATCTCTCTGGGGAGTGAGGCGAGATCGGGGGAAGGCGGAGAGGACACGGACGTCAGTGCTGGACTGTATATGGTGGTGATTTAGGAATATGCATTTATGTGGACCCAGATTAACTGTTTTTTACATAAATGGTCCTGGGGAATTTATTCAATAACCCAATTATTTGTATCAATTATTTGTAATGGTATTCAATTAACCAATCTATATTCATAGATCAGGTGTGCAAATGGTTTGGGATTTCTAAATTCTATTCAATAAACCGAACTATTCAATTACCTGATGTTCAATTAAACTGAATTTCACTGTATATAAAGAAAAGTAATATAAAAGGGTACAAGGAAAGAGAATTGGAGTTAAAGTAGGTAGTTCCAATGGAGAAGCTGGCAATTGTAGAAGCTGGAGTGAAAGGCTGAATAGCTACCTTCTGTGCTGTGGTTTCTGGAAGGAACAGGCTTATAAGCCAAATATTATTTTCTTGCCCTATGGTTTCTTGTGATTAATATATTACTCAAAGGATCCCATTTTACTGCGTCGATAACATGGCTCTAGATCCCTCCACAGAATCATACTCAACAAGTCCTTTTTCAACAATAGGAGATCCTTTTTGATTTAGAGAATTTGCTATGTATATATCTCGCCACAAGGGGGTGCGGTTGGACAAGTTTGTTACCCACTTTGACAGCCACAATAACCAGGAAGCTGGAAACCAGGAAGCTGACTGGGATTCTGGAAACTCCAGCGGAGGAAATCTGCTCTTATCATAATATTTTCACTCTGTGTTTAGAAATACAGTAGCAACGTTTTGCCATAATTTATGAAGTGGTTTGATACATTGTTTTGCCATGCATAATAATAATAATAATAATCCTTGCATTTGATATAGCGCTTTTCAAGTCTTCTAGAAGTCTCAAAGCGCATCATAGTGAATTGACTGTATGTATTTGTGGGTGAAACATGGCAGCCAATTGTGCACAGCAGTGTCCCACAAAGAGTCGTGGATTGAAGTGACCAAACATTTTTTTTCTTGAGGGATTATTATCAGGTGTGTGGAGTATGGAAACTTGCCCAAGGTTTCACCCTGCTGGGAATCAAACCCAGGTATCTCGCTTGCGAGGCGAGTGCTCTAACCACTGAGCTACAGGACTCCGGACTGTGTCCATGCTGTGTACATACACAGCACTTTCATACCTTAGAAATCATTTTAATACTGTTCAGTTTCCCTCCCTTCAATTTCTAATGGAAACCGATGTCTATTATTGGTATTGGGTGGCACTGAGTGTCAATACATACTTCTTGTCTAAAGTAGAAATACTTAAAAGTAGTCTTCAAGTAGTTAAATAATTCTACTAAGTCAATGTTTACTCTTTCCTTCCGTTAGAAAAACAATTTATCATAAGGATTTGTAAGCTCCTCACACTATTATTGGATAACTGATACAAACATCTGATGAATAAACCTCTATTGCCTTGCACTTACCAGCATTTGAGCATGGAACACGGCTGTATTCACACTCCCTCTCATGTCGGTCAATAGCTTCTAAAGAACAGATTGTTTCACATCCATGTTCTCGGTTTCGGCACCAAATCTGAAGACGATTCAGATCATTTCTCATATATCTAATGGGAAACAATAAAAAAATTTCTGTAGCTCAGAGGCAATTTTGTTTTCGGACATTGCTAGCTTGGATTTATGATTCACCAGTTGGCAGGTCTTGATGTGAATCTCTTATTCTTAAATTCAGGAAATTGCAATTATCAACTTGAATTTTTCATTTTGAACCAAATGATTTCAAAGTGGATTTAAAAATTTCTAAGGACAAGGTTTACAAGAGCACCTGAATAATGGTCGAAGCATGGATATGTCCAGGGGCTGCCGATCTTCAGGACAATTATGATTCTGAATGAGCCAGCCATGGATACACGATGTACAGAAGGCATGTTCACATGGTGCCTGTACGGGGTTCTCTAACACATCCCGACAAATGCAACACAATAGTCCATCGTTTACATAGCCTATAAATCGCTCTATATCATAGCCCATGATATCCAATCACAATCAGCATCTGTTCCTGTAACAAAATAAGAAACCAAGATAACAAGTTTAGAGTTATATTATAGAAAATCAAGTTTACTGCTTCCACAAAGCATGCAACACTTTCGACCATAGACTCTTCCCAATCCACTATCAATAGAGAAAGGTTCTATAGAGATACTTCCAGAAACCCAAATGTAAAAGCTCCAAGATATCATCCACCCCCACTTATGGAACATGTGTTTCAGAGCACATGTTCTTGATGTTCCTGTGAACAGATAGGGGTCAAATGTATAATGTGGACTCCCCTCTTTTCCTCAGCATAGTTTTAACATAATAGTTAGGCCCAAAGATTACAATGATGCCACTTGGGTTACCAACTGTGGAGAAGATGATTCCAGAGCCAAATTGAATTTGATTAATTAATTTGAAATCATTGAAATACTTCAGGAACAGCATTACCATTGGCACCAACAAATTCAACTGGCTTTGTGACCCAAACACATTAAGCTGAAGACCAGGGGCACAGTGGGAGGTTGGAGGGATTGGAGATGCTCAGTTATAACAACAACTTGCATTTACATAGCACCGCTTATGCAGGGTAGCGTTCCAGAGCGCTTGACATTGGCGGAGCACGACGTCGAGCTGGGGGGGGGGAGATGACCTCACGGTCGAATAGGAAGGTCTTCAGGCGCGATCTGAAGATGGGGAAGGAAGGGTCAAAGCAGAGCGATAGAGGAAGAGTATTCTAGAGTTTCGGGGCATAGCGGCTGAACGGAGGACATGAGACACATGAGAAAATCAGATTGATCGATTGAAATTTGAATGATTCTTAACAGATTAAAAACTACCGTTGACAGCTTGCAAGCTGTCTCATTGTCACAGGATTAGACGGAGGGAGACCACATCCATGAGCAGTCTTGTTATTGACTGTCTCGATCACTTTTATCAATATGTTGTTAGTTATCACCTGGGATCAATATATCACATAATGATGTTTTCACCATGCTTTTTAGCAGAAAGGATTATAAAAGCAAAGGAGATGGAATTACTTCAAAAATATCCAAACTAAACCATTGTGATCTTGTTAGATTTTTATTTTAGTATTACTGTAGATCGCTGTAATTAATTGATATGCGATGTGCAGGCAGGCATATTAAGTAAAACAGTTTTAAAAACTGATACCTAGCATTGAAAATTCAAATAATCTAACTGCACTACTTTTTCTATTTAAAATTATCATAATAATTGCCAGACCAAGGTCATATGGTTTATTATACTTACAATGATCCCAGCACTGTTTTGTTATATTACATTTAAACAATTAGAAATATTAACTTACCAGTTCCTGAACACCAGCTGCTCTAAAACACCTCAGCAGCTACTTCTGCATGGTATAGGATAATCGTTCAACTGTTCTTCTGCCCAGTGTCTAAGTCTAGCAAGACAAAAAAAAAAGAGGTAGTCAGCTGTCTGTTGTGTTTCCAAAGAGACCGATCCACAGTGCTTAACCAGGCAGCTGCTCAATGCAGAAAACAATAAGCTACTGTTGACCTGAGTTCAGTGCTTGGAAAAAACAGTGAAAATTACATCAGTATTAAATGTCAGCAGTTCATTTCAACTAAAGATCTTCAATACTTGCAATGACTGAAATCATATTAAACTACACAACATCATAACTACTTTTGGATGCATTTTTCACACACAGACGAGAACTACGATAATTAACAGCTGAAAGTTAACAAAAGAAGCATTAAACTGAAGGCATTTCTAGCTTCACTTCGCCCTCTTTTAAGTGTGCCCACTTCTAGGCTTTTGACTGCTTAGGAGTTGCCAGTTTTAAGCTTCCGATTAACAGCAGCAACATTTTCGTTAAATCTCAAGAAGCAGAGAAATTATCTATTACATGGACAACTTTCCCTCCTTTTGTAATTAGTTAGTACGTCCTTGAAATACCGTCCCAGCTTTAGTTCCAAAACCTAATTAACATCCTATGGTGAGGTGACAATAATTGCAAATCACTAGAAATAAGAGTTTCCCTTTAAAAGTCTGCATAGGGTCCATCCCAAAGACAGTTTGTTATATTGCACATTTCAGTAGGATTTCCTCATTAATTTACATAAATAAAACACATAATTTGACTAATCTGTAACTGTATTTGCACGCTCAAAGGAGCCTAAATTTGGGTGCTTTCATTCCACGGCAAGAAACATCAAATAATCCTTTAATTTGATTTGTGTGTATTTGTAGGTGAACACCCCATTCAATTTGCACAACTTAATGTCCCGCAAACAGCCATGAAAGTGAATGACCATTTTTTATCTGGAGGATTGTTGTCCATGACACCAGAAGAAAATCCTTTCTTTTTCGAACAGTGTCATGGTATCTTTAATGTCCACCTAAACAGGTAGACGGTACCTCAGTTTAATAACTCGTCCAAAGGGTGGTACCTTCAACAATGCAGCACTTCTCCAGCACCAGCACTGAGTGTCAGTATACGCGATAAGTTCAAAATCCCAAATTGGGGCTTGAACCTACAACATTCTGACTCCGAGGAAAGAGTGCTGCCAACCGAGCCAGGATGACACCTAAATATTGAAGAATGAAAACTGTTGGATATTGCTTTAAATGGCAATTTCTTCTGGTGTCATGGACAACAATCCTCCAGATAAAAAATGGCAATTAAGAGAGAGGCAATCAGAAGAAGACAGGATGTATAAAAGGTCGCTGGAAGTCACACAAAATGTTATGGGTTTACAGTAGGAGTGTTGTATTGTTGTGAGCTGAGAATAAAGGAATTACTAAAAGATACCTTTGTTGTGGATTAAGAAATATTACAAAAACGTTCCATTTTAAATTCCAGACATCATCAAACACTCTATCAGATACAACACAGTCAGGTGTAGAGAAAAAGTAGCCCTATACTGACCTAAAAATGTGCCTTTAGCACCAGACCACAGGATAAAATGCGTACTGTATGTAGCTCCTTACACTGCCCAGTAACACCGGCAGGTGTATTTTATATTGGGTCATCAACTGGTTTATACAGACCCACAATATAATTTTAACACTGCTGGGAATTACAGACCTTCAAGATCCTTCTTTAAACAGTAGTGGACAGTTTTACTTTCTGTCCAGACAGAAGGTAGAACTGTAATCTATGACTTGTTTTGACACTGATGCTATGAAATAATGTTCTGCAAACTAAAATGGGGATAGAATTCATGGCAACAGGAGGAAAATGCTGTATCCTTGTAGAATCTGTTCATAGTATGTGCGCATAGGTATCATTAGCACTGTATACAACAACAACAAAATTACATTTATAGAGCGCCTTTCAGGTCGGGAGGACGTTCCAAGGCGCTGGACAGTCAGGGGTCAGGACCCGAGCAGGGGGGGAGGAGTGGGGTAGGAGTGAGGGAAGGAGAGAGGTGGGAGGGCGACCGAAGGCACGATTGAAGAAAAGGGTCTTGAGATCGGTCTTAAAGGAGGCAATGGAGGAAGTGAGGCGAAGGGACTGTGGGATGGAGTTCCAGAGTGTGGGGGCAGAAAGGCTGAAAGCTCGGCCACTGATGGTAGGATGGGTTGGGTGGGAGACAGTATTACAGTATTAGTTATACAGTATACAGTATGCAATATACAGTATTAATTACACCTGTAGTTCTGTTTCCCCTCACTAGAGGGCAAATCATAAATAACGAGATATAACTCATAACTCCCCACTATCATCACTTCAAAAACAGATACTGCATGAAGCTGGTAGCATCAGTAAAACTAAACTAATAGAGAATCCAGGTGGCACATAGATCTTTCCATTGGTTATATGCAGTGGCACAGCTCATAGTCTTTCCGATAATAAACTCTCTGTCACCTAGAGCAACTAATGTGCACCAGCAAACATTCTTTGTACAGAAAAATACTGTAGAGGAGCTTTGTCTTCTAAATTGATTTTCTTGGTACCGAAGGGATAATTATACGCTTAGCCCTTTTGTTTGACTAAAGAAAGAATATCCATTACAATCAGGCATACGTGAATTGTAAGATTTATTATTTGTGAGTAACTTGGTGCAAGATATCTAGAGAGGTAGAACATGTGCAGCATATATCCAGTAACGGTCTAAGGTAATTACAACAGCCCACTGATGTCTCAGTTGCTAAGGCCTAGAAACATAGCAAACTAGAAGCAGGAGGACGCCACTCAGCTCATTGAGCCTGTTCCTAGTCGAAAGCTGAGTCAAAATCAAATGCAAGAACTTTACTATTAAAAGTTCTGGAGGTTAGCTGCTGCTTGTGGGTATTTCACCCCTGTAGGAGTTGGTGCTTTTAGGGAGAAAGGTGGGAAAAAATGAAAACTTTTAAGTTTTATTTTCATCTATTTCTCTCCACCTCTCTGCAACCATATCGCATCACCAACTCATAGGCATTTCTGTAACATTAGGTAGTTAGCATTTGGTTCTGGCATCTCAAACATGCCAAGATGAAGAATCAGTTGACTATTAGTTCTATTTATATGGTGTTGTCTGCATTCATCAAACTTTACTTTGTGTGAAATTTGGGCAAAGATCAAAGAGTTTAAAATTTCACCAAGATAAATATTTTATGCTTTACATAAATGGATGCAGTAAAGCAATGTTGTGTTGCAATCAGTTAGAATTTTACTTCTAAACTCAAAACACCAATTACAGTAAACTTCTGTTAACTCGTCGTCCAAGGGAAAGGGGTTCAGTGAGGAGTTATCTAGAGTGGCGAGTTAGGCATATGTTTAAGTACATATATAAATGTGGGAATATACACTGCCTGATGACTTAATTGGTAGTGACAAGTTAAGACAGAGTCAAATTATCAGATTACTCTATTGTATTAGTAGTTCAGTACCAAATTTACCCCAATTGTGACATAAATTTGCACCAAAATATTTGTATAAACACCAAGTACATCACTAGTTGAGAATTGTCTTGAAAAGGCTTTGTATTGTGTCAGTCACAGGATACCTTAAATTAATGTACCATGACTGGAATTTAATCTCACTTACTGAGTCTGACCTCCCTCTCTCACCCGGAGCCAGTACACTAATGCTGGCATTGCAGTTAACGTGTTTGGGCTGGGACAAACATTGATGTCACTATGTGCCCAGTCTTGTCTGAAACATGCCCAATACCACTCCAACTTCAGATACAATGTGAAGCACATTAAGTGCACTGTAACTTACAGTAAAATAACAAATGTCCTGAGTAATATATTAGACCTACTTACGCAGAAAGCCTAAAAGTATAATTGTACTTCCTAACACCTCAACACAACACATCCAATATACCCTGCCTGGCTACTGCAACAGATTATCAGAACTTACTAATCATGTGGTTAATAGGTATCTTAACCGTCTTACAGTCTCTTCCTAATGGTGACTGTAAGTAATTATTCTAAATGTAAACCAAAGCAGGAATTCTGGGAAGCATGAGTTCAAACCATTTAATATAACCCACCACCTGCTCTCTCTATCCCATCCCCACCTCTCTCCTCATCTCCCAGCTCCACCTTCTGGCCCCTCTTCTGTCCGATGTCATCAACCTCTTAAACAACCTCTGTCTTGTCCTTCTCTCTTCATCTTTGAAAGCCTCTTTAACCATGCCGATTCAGTGCCCAGCACTTCAACACTTTACTGGAAGTGAAAGGCACCATATAAATGCAAGTTTCTGTACTTGGATCACAGCAAGAAAAGTACAAATGGAAAAAGCTACAAAAAGAGGCGAATAGATTACATGAATATTACGGAATATTAGGTTTATTTGCAAATCTGAATAAAATCTTACCTCTACAACTATTGTATAGCACCAGCAGAAATTATTACCTAGCAGGAACTCAACAAAGATTAGAGTTTTAGTGGAGTCCTGTAGCTCAGTGGTTAGAGCACTCGCCTTTGAGCGAAATACCTGAGTTCAATTCCAGGCAGGTCAGGGCGAAACCTTGGGCAAGTTTCCTTACTCCACACGCTAAAAATAATCCCTCCAAAAAAACAAAAAACAATAATAAATTAATAATTTTCAATCCACGACTGTTTGTGGGACACTTCTGTATGCAATTGACTGCCGCGTTTCGCCCACAAATGTACGGTCAAACCACTTTACAGTATATTCTGTGAAGCGCTTTGAGATGTCGAGAAGACGTGAAAAGCGCTATATCAAATGCAAGGATTATTATTATTATTCTAACCAGGCAATTCAAGTAACAATGAAATTGAATTTTGGACTAAACATTTTCCCCTCTTTTGGATGTCCACTTTTGGGAGTACATTCAAAACATTTTCCACTCGTTTGGAAAAACAGCTATAATCACCTCAATCCTGAAAAAACCTTCCCTGGACCCATCCCTGCCTTCTAAATACCGGCCCCTCTTCAACCTCCCTTTTCTTTCGAAGGTTCTTGAAAGACTCGTTGCTTCCCAGCTTCGCTCATTCTGCTCCTACCACTCCCTTCACAAGCCCCTCCAATTGGGTTTCTGTGCTCACAGCACGGAAACTGCACTGGTCAAGATGACAAATGACATTTTGTCCATCTGTGATCAGGGCTCCATCTGCCTCCTCGTCCTCTCTACTGCCTTCGATACCATAGATCACTCCATCCCCCTCCACCGCCTCTCCTCTCACCTCAACCTTCAAGATTCTGTCCTTGAATGGTTCAGATCTCATCTCTCACACCATCTCAAATCTGTCTCCTGCAACAGTTTCTCCTCCAGCCCCGCACAGTCTTGTGTGGTGTTCCTCAGGGCTGTATCCTCGGTCCCCTCCTCTTCAACCTCTACATACTTGGTGACATCATCTGCAAACATGGGATCAACTTCCACATGTATGCCGATGACGCCCATGGTGGTGTCCTGTAGCTCAGTGGTTAAGAGCACTCGCTTTGCAAGCGAGAGACATGAGTTCAATTCCAGGCAGGGCGAAACCTTGGGCAAGTTTCCTTACTCCACACGCCTAATAATAATCCCTCCAAAAAACAAAACAATAATAAATTGGTCATTTTCAATCTACGACTGTTTGTGGGACATTGCTGTGCGCAATTGGCTGCCGCGTTCGCCCACAAATATACAGTCAATTCACTTTACAGTATGTTCTGTGAAGCGCTTTGGGACGTCCTCCCAATGTGAAAAGCACTATATCAAATGCAAGGATTATTATTATTATTATTATTATCTGTGCCATGACCCGCTCTGCCTTCCCCCACCTCCGCAACATTGCCGAACTCCGCCACTGCCTCACCCCTCAGGCCGCCTCATACACAAATTCGTCGCCTCAAGGCTTGACTACGGAAACTCCCTAATTGTCGGCCTCCCCAATTCCTTCCTCCACAAGCTGCAGATCATCCAGAACTCTGCAGCTCGTGTCCTTTCAAACACCAGGCTGCGTGACCCCATCACACTCACCCTCGCCCGGCTCCACCGGCTCCCCATTGCTCAGAGGATAAAATTCAAAATCCTCGTCCTCACTTCTAAGGCCCCCCATGGCCTTGCCCCCTCCTTCATCTCTGACCTGCTGACACCCTATAAACCTGTCTGCCCACTCAACTCCCGTTTAACCCTGCAAGCTGAGCCCTAACACTTCGGGTGATCCTTGCTGGACAAGCAGCAGGAAAGCTTGTCAAGATACTAATATGAATGGCAAGGCTATGCGGCTGCAGCTGGTGACCCGTCAGCAATACATCTGCGGTCCCCGAGACTTCGCTCCCACCAATCTGTGCCTCTTCAGGTCAGACATCAGGTGAGCACAGTGCGTCCCCCTAACGCGAGGGTGTGCATTCCATTGCAGATGTGGGAATTTTATTTCAATCATTGTACCTCCTTATTAATCTATATCACCAGTATAATAATCCTCCAAAACCACAAACAATAATAAATTGGTCATTTTCAATCCACGACTGTTTGTGGGACATTGTTGTGCGCAATTGGCTGCCGCGTTCGCCCACAAATATACAGTCAATTCACTTTACAGTGTGTTCTGTGAAGCGCTTTGGGACGTCGAGAAGACGTGAAAAGCGCTATATCAAATGCAATGATTATTATTGTTATTATTATGACAGCAATAACCTAAATAACCCCTATAACCAGTTCCCTATGTAACCAGCATTAGTACTAATATTACCATAACCTATAAACCAGTATTATTACTCTCGCGGTACTAAACTGCATTACCATTATTAGTACTGTAAACCTGTATTAGTGCCAGTAACTTCTATAACTAGTATTATTACTAACATGATTACTGGTTACTAACCGGATACACCGCTCGAGCCGCGCCTCCAATCCCATCAACCACTGCCGCAAAGCGCCGGAAACTGAATGTCGTAAAGCGGGGAGGGCGGGCCGTTACCATGACAACACCCAGCACCGCGGCGTGAGAGCCCGACAGCGGCGCCGGTAACGTAACAATGTCACCTCCAAACACAGCCCAACACTGACTGTACATCACCTCTCAACACAGCCCAACACTGACTGTACATCACCTCTCAACACAGCCCAACACTGACTGTACATCACCTCTCAACACAGCCCAACACTGACTGTACATCACCTCTCAACACAGCCCAACACTGACTGTACATCACCTCTCAACACAGCCCATCACTGACTGTACATCACCTCTCAACACAGCCCACACTGACTGTACATCACCTCTCAACACAGCCCAACACTGACTGTACATCACCTCCCAACACAGCCCATCACTGACTGTACATCACCTCCCAACACAGCCCAACACTGACTGTACATCACCTCCCAACACAGCCCAACACTGACTGTACATCACACCCCAACACAGCCCAACACTGACTGTACATCACCTCCCAACACAGCCCAACACTGACTGTACATCACCTCCCAACACAGCCCAACACTGACTGTACATCACCTCCAAACACAGCCCAACACTGACTGTACATCACCTCCAAACACAGCCCAACACTGACTGTACATCACCTCTCAACACAGCCCAACACTGACTGTACATCACCTCTCAACACAGCCCATCACTGACTGTACATCACCTCCAAACACAGCCCAACACTGACTGTACATCACCCCAACACACCCAACACTGACTGTACATCACCTCTCAACACAGCCCAACACTGACTGTACATCACCTCTCAACACAGCCCAACACTGACTGTACATCACCTCTCAACACAGCCCAACACTGACTGTACATCACCTCCCAACACAGCCCAACACTGACTGTACATCACCTCCACCAGCCCAACACTGACTGTACATCACCTCAACACAGCCCAACACTGACTGTACATCACCTCCAAACACAACCCAACACTGACTGTTCATCACCTCCCACGCCCACTGTACCACACCCCTCAACACACAGCCCAACACTGACTGTACATCACCTCCAACACAGCCCAACACTGACTGTACATCACCTCTCAACACAGCCCAACACTGACTGTACATCACCTCTCAACACAGCCCACACTGACTGTACATCACCTCCCACAGCCACACTGCTACTGTAATCACCTCCAAACACACCCCAACACTGACTGTACATCACCTCCCAACACTGACTGTACATCACCTCCAACACAGCCCAACACTGACTGTACACCTCCACACCCCACCTGACACACCCCCACAGCCCAACACTGACTGTACATCACCTCCAACACAGCCCAACACTGACTGTACATCACCTCCAAACACACCCCAACACTGACTGTACATCACCTCTCAACACAGCCCAACACTGACTGTACATCACCTCCCAACACAGCCCATCACTGACTGTACATCACCTCTCAACACAGCCCAACACTGACTGTACATCACCTCCAAACACAGCCCATCACTGACTGTACATCACCTCTCAACACAGCCCATCACTGACTGTACATCACCTCCCACACCCCAACACTGACTGTACATCACCCCTCCACACCCAACACTGACTGTACATCACCTCCAACACAGCCCAACACTGACTGTACATCACCTCCAACACAGCCCAACACTGACTGTACATCACCTCCAACACAGCCCAACACTGACTGTACATCACCTCCAAACACAGCCCAACACTGACTGTACATCACCTCCCAACACAGCCCATCACTGACTGTACATCACCTCTCAACACAGCCCATCACTGACTGTACATCACTCTCAACACAGCCCACACTGACTGTACATCACCTCTCAACACAGCCCAACACTGACTGTACATCACCTCTCAACACAGCCCAACACTGACTGTACATCACCTCCAAACACAGCCCAACACTGACTGTACATCACCTCCAAACACAGCCCAACACTGACTGTACATCACCTCCAAACACAGCCCAACACTGACTGTACATCACCTCCAAACACACCCCACACTGACTGTACATCACCTCCCAACACAGCCCAACACTGACTGTACATCACCTCCCAGCACAGCGCGGACCAAGCATAATAAGATGGAATTGGTTGTAATGTTGCATATTATAGCATAAACCACAAACATATATATATAGAGATAAATAATTGTAATTAAATGTTGGAGGAGTGTATTAATGATGACACAGGAACAGTGGGGATCTGTGCAGAAAGAGTACTGCAATGGGAAGGTCAGCATCGTCCCGCACATGCGCACCAGGTAATGCTGGATCTCAGCGCGAGGGTCGCCGGGAAGGCGGGAAAGTTGAAGGTGTTTTGCTGTGTGAGTGCGGGCACTGCGGGAGTCGGTGCGGACACTCTGTCTGTCTCTGTGTTGTTGTCGGCATTACCTGTGTGTCTGTTTCCGTGTGCACACTCGCTCTGCGTGTGGCCGTCTGGACACTGTCGGACACCCGCTCGCCGTCTCTCTGTGTCCGTCAGACGCTGCCTCCCTGCGGCAGCTGCAGTCGTAGACGTCGGTCGTGGCGAGCGGCTGATATGAGAAGATCCGCAGCTCCGAGCCAACTCAGCGGGAACCCGGTGAAAAGGTTCCGGTTCGTCCCACCTGGCAACACTGACACCCAGAAGCTTGGCTCGGGAACTGCTGAACAACCGCCTTTAACCATCCCCCAGAAGAGCCACCAGGTACAAACACAACCAACTTGTCACGTCTGATACAATCTGCCTCGTGACGAGGGCTTAACCAAACAGTACTTTTAACCGGTACCTTACCTTGTTGAAGCAATGTGAGCGAGGATTTGGTTTTCACTCCTTGCATTACGGTTTCTGCACTTGCTATGAACGTAGATTTTCGTGTTGCGACTACCAATGCAGTTTTATTTGCAACCGCACACGTTTGTTTACCTTTTAAAAAAATGACAGTATTTTTCCACTAAACTCAAGGTTACAAAAGCGCAGAGTGTGAATGGTATCAGCCTGGCTCACAATACTGAGATTACCCTATGCAAACTCACCAATGACATTCTTTCCATCTGTGACCAGGGTTCTCTCTGCCTCCTAGTTTTTCTCTGCTGTCTTGGAAATGATCAACTACGCTGTCCTTCTCTGTCGCCTCTCAGCTCCACCTCCATAGTTCTGACCTATTCTGGTTTAATTCTTACCTCTCCCAGTGATTTCACTTTCTCTGATTGTTTCCCCAACTTCCCCCCACACCCCCCCACCTCACACTGTCGTATGCGGTGTTCTTCGGGGCTCTATTTTCGGTCTCTCGTCTCCAATATCTATATGCTCCCACTCTGCAATGTTATCCGCAGACATTGGAACCCTTCAACATGTAAGTGGATGACACACAACTCTAACCCGAATGTGCTTCTATTCCCGGACGATTCCTGTTCTGACTGATTGCCTGTCAGACATGTAGTTCTGGATGAGCTCTTAACTTTCTTGAGTTCAACGTTGACAAGACAGAGGCTCTCTTGCTTGGTTCCCATGAGGGCCTTCTCACTTTAAGTGCTGACAGCAGCAACCTGTGTGCATGTACACTCCACCTCAAGGAGTTGCTCTGGAGCCTTGGTGTCTTGATTGACTACCAACTGTCCTTCAAACCCCACATTGTGCTCTGACCCACTCAACGTTCCTTTATCTCTGAAACATTGCCCACCTCCACCATTATCTATCTCCTCAGGCTACTAAGACCCACATTCATGTATTTATCATGTGCAGGCTTGACTGCTCTAACGCTCTGTTCGCTCTTCTCTGCTCTTCCCAACGTAAACTGTAGATTATCCAGAACTGTACAGCTCTTCACTTTTTCCGCACCAGACTCTGCGAGTCTATCAACCCACATCCTCACTCTGTTCCTTTGGCTCCCCATCCCTCAGCAGATCAAGTTCAAGATACTTCTTCTCACCTTTAAATCCCGCCATGGTCTTGCCCTACTCTATCTCTGCTTCCTCCTGAAACCCTACTGAGCTGGACACTCGGTGAATACTGGCTCCTTGATGTCCCTACCCTACTTACGCCATCATTGGTGGGCAGGTTTTCTGCCCCCATTCTGGACCTCCATCTCTGATATCCTCTGACTTGTTCCCTTGAGATGGTCTTGTTCCAGGACCATCTCAAGATCCAGTTCTTTGCACTTTAGGTTATCTTTCTCCTCCCCACCCCTGTTGGCTTCCACTCCCAGCTCGGGTGCCCAGACAGTACTGTTAAGCATTTTGGGATGTCATCCTGACATGAAACATGCTATATAAACCTAAATTTGTTTTGTATTAAGTATAAACATGGATTGGAGTTGAAAAGCTTTTAGATAGACTAAATGTAAACTACCAACTAATGTTCAACTTCTGTTAACAGGTACCTTATGAAAATGATGATCAGCATTCCATGCCACCATCCAAAGCTTTTGGTATGATATGTGGGCCAAATCAGAATGCCCGTTATCACTCTGCTCCAACAAATGTGGATGAAAGTAGTCTCCTGGAGAAATCCAAATCAAAACCTTCATCTGCATCACTTGCTCTTTCTCCAGAAGCATTAAGTACAGGTCGGGGTGATGGTAAGTCCAATTGTCCAATTCTATACTGTTCCACACTCCTGACATCAGGTTTGGATTTTGTTCAGAGATTGAATTTACTCCTGCATCTGAGGCCATGTATTATTATTGTATTTACCAAGAGATTCAGGAACCTATAGATTCAGGAAGAATGGCTTTACAGGAAGTCCCCGGAAAACAATCTGTGCAACAAATCAATTTGCTTTTATCTTCTTCCCCCTTAAAAAAAAGTAGATAGATAAGGAGATAATCCAGGAAACTACTGGCTAGTTATCTAGTTATCCTTGGTGGATAAGGTACTGGAATTTGTAATAGAGAATGAAATAACAAAGTATCTCAAGAAAGAGAAAAGCAGCCAGCATAAATTTATTGAAGGAAGGTCATGGTTAATCGTCTTATTTAACTAATAATAATAATCCTTGCATTTGATATAGTGCCTTATCACATCTTCAAGGATATACTGTAAAGTGGATTGACTATATTTTGTGGGAGAAACACAGCAGCCAATTGTGCACAGCAGTGTCCCACAAACAGTTGTGGATTGAATAATTTTTTAAAAAAAAGTATTTTTATCCCCAGAAAAGCAATCCGACAATCGACTTCTTTGATTATTTGAAGAAGTGATAGATAAGTCCCTCCTTGGCCCCCACCACTTCCAAATTCAACCCTCAGTTCGGGTTCAAAACCCTCGACTGTTTGGCGCCTTGGGATGTCCTTCCAGTGTGAAATTCACTACGTAAATGTGGATAGGTACTTTAAAAAGGAATTTGGGGTAGGAGCGGGGCGGGGGGGGGGGGGGTGGGGGGGAGTGGGACTAGTTGATAGCTCTTTTAAAGTGCTGGCACAGGCCTTGAGATTCTGTGATAAATGCAATCTGTTGCTGTAGACAAGAGAAATGCAGTGATTGTAGTATTTATGAACTTCCAGAAAGTCTTTGACAAGGCACTGAATAAGAGACTTATGGCTAAATTAAGGCAATTGTGGAGACGTAGGAGAGGTAGCAGAATGGATTGAGAGATGGCTAGAAAATATAAAACAAAAAGTACATTGTGATGTTCTCAGGGATTAGTATTAGGATTGCTTTGTTCACCATGAACAAAAATGATTTGGAATTGTATATAGGAGGTGAGTCAAAATTTGCAGGTGATGCTGTCACCAAAATGCTGTGTGAAAGGTTTAAATTCTGATGTACTTTTTATATATAGACAACTGTGTTTGTTTAGACTGCATAAAGTAGATTTTGATCTACATCATTTTAAATGTAAACTTATGTTTTCTGGCCCTTATTCAAAGGTTCAAAGTCTTTGGCTCTGAAGTGTCTTTATACATTACTGTTTCTGTACTACAATGTTTAATCAGTTAACCGTATTTACAATGAATTAACCCTAAGCAAGTGTAGTTTGAAATAAGGATTTGATTTTGTTGCCAGTTTTGTTCTGCTATTCTCCCACACATAAGTTTCCTCTACTCACACATTGTCTGGTACTGTTCCCACCACATTAAAAAACGCTGTCATCACTCCTATTCTTAAAAAACCCTCCCTGCATCCTTCTCTACTCCCTAACTTTTACCCCATCTCCAACCTCCCCTTCCTCTCCAAGGTCGTAAAACGAGCTGTTGCTTCTCAGCTTCGCTACTTCCTCTCCTGCCACTCCCTTCTCGAACCGCTCCAATCGGGTTTCCCTGCAGCCCACTGCACAGAAACAGTCCTGGTCAAAGTGACAAATAATATTCTGTCCATCTGCAACCAAGGCTCTCAGCCTCCTTGTCCTCCTTGACCTCTCTGCTGCTTTTGACACTGCCAACCACTCTATGTCTTTTGGACATCAAGTCCTGGATGAGAGCTAACTTTCTTCAGTTGAACGTCAACGAGACCGAGGCTCTCCTGATTGTCTCCCGTCAGCACCTCCACACCTCAGACGCTGACAGCATCACCATCCATGGTTGCACACTCCGCCTTACTAATCCAGTCTGGAACCTTGGGGTCTTGTTTGACTCTCAACTATCCTTTCTACCCCACATCTGCGCCATGACCCACTCTGCCTTCCCCACCTCCGTAACGTCGACCAGCTCCGACACTGGCACACCGCAGACCGCCAAAACCCTCATACATGCTTTCATTACATTGAGGCTCGACTATACAAACTCATTGCTTGTCGGCCTCCGCAACTCCTCTCTCCCGAGGCTGCAAGAACTCTGTAGCCTGTGTCCTCTCCCGTCCTAGGCTCCACGACCCTATCACCCCCATCTTCCCATCAAACAGACGATGCAGTTCAAGATCCTGTTCCTCACCTTCAAACCCCTCCATGGTCTTGTTCCCCCCTACCTCTGCGACCTCCTAACCCTCTACCACCCTGCTCGTGCTCTCCGCTCAGTGGGCTCCGGCCTGCTTCACGTCCGCCGCCTTGCTCACCCCACTATTGGCGGGTGGGACTTCCGCCACTCTGTCCCCACCCTCTGGAACTCTATCCTGCAGTCCCTCCGCCTTGCCCCCTCCCTTGCCTCCTTCAAGACCTATCTCAAGACCCTCCTCTTCGACCGTGCTTTCGATCTCTCTGCTTCCCCCACTGCGATGCACCCTCCATAACCCCGACCCCCAGCTCGGGTCCATATCTCTGTCTGGTCCAGCGCCTTGGGACATCCTCTCAACTTGAAAGGCGCTTTACAAATATAATTTTGTTGTTGTTGTTTGAGCCCGTTCAGCTCTCCCCTTGCCAGGCTCCATCAGCTCCCTATTTCCTCAGCGGATTGTATTAAAGATCCTCGTTCAAATAGTTGCCCTAATCTATGTTTATGATCTGTTGATTTATTTCCTGCCCATTCTCTTTGCTCTGCCAACTCTGGCCTGTATGTCTCTGCTCCCTCAGACCCACCACAGGCGGTTCAGCTTTCAGCCATCTTGTCCCTGCTTTCTAAAACTCTCCCTAAATCCCTCCGCCTTGCTCCCTCCCTCTGAGCTTTCAAAACCATCTAAAAACCTATCTCTTTGACTGCATCTTTGGCTTCCTTCCATTTACCCCTCCTATCTCCCACTCTGTTTCTGTAAAAACATCAAGGAGTTCACTTATGTGATAGGTGCTTTTCAAGTGCAAGTTGTTGTTGGTTGGTTGTTTTACAAAAAATAGCCCAGTGGCAAAATGTCAAATATCTGGATACCTGTATCGTATTGGTAACTGTTGTCTAGCAGGCAATGTAAGGTTTGAAACCTTCCTGTTCAGAATGCAATTGGTCTACAAGCAGTGAGAATCTTTGAGGTGTCTTCCTGACATGAAAGGTGTTATATAAATAATTTTATTGTTCTTGAAGCTGTCTCTGGGTGTGCTCAGGTAAAGTTTTGGGGGGTTGTTTGGTCATGGTCATCCTAGCGTTGAAAAGACATGATCCTCTAAGAAGAAATGATGTCCGAGAGCAGGTGTCTCCAAATCCCTCCGAATTGATCAACACTAGATGGCGCTGTAGTACATAATCAAAAAGGCAAGAGAAAAGAGACAGAACTGTGTTGTTTTTGACTCAAAAAGTTGAAGCCAGAGTATCTCATGCATCTTAAAATAAAAATATAAGCATTGATGTTTAAATTGCAATAAATATCCCTCCTGGCAAGGATACACCTTACTAAGCCTGTCCAGAACCTTGGCGTCTTGTTTGACCCTCAACTATTCTGTCTACCCCACATCCGTGCCATGACCCCTTTTCTTCCCCCCTCGGCAACTTCACCCAACTCCGCCACTGTCTCACACCGCAGGCCACCGAAACCTTCAAACATGCATTCAAAATATCCAGGCTTGACTATGCAAACTCCCTGCCTGTCGGCCTTCCCAACTCCTCTCTCCATAGGTTGTAGATCATCCAGAGCTCTACAGCCTGTGTCCTCTCCCGTGCCAGGCTCTGTGAATCACCCACATCTTCGCCCGACTCCACTGGGTTCCCATCACACAGAGGATACAGATCAAGATCCTGGTCTGCACTTTCAAAGCCCTCCGTGGTCTTGCTCCCCCTTACCTCTGCGACTTCCTAACCCTTTACCAACCTGCCCACTCCCTCCGCTCAGCGGGTTCCGGCCTGCTTCACGTTCCCTGCATCACCCGTTCCACCATTGGCAGGCAGGCCTTCAGCCACTCTGCCCCCACCCTCTGGAACTCCATCTCGCAGTCCCAACGCCTCGCCCCCCCCCCCCCCCCGGCTCCTTCAAGACCCATCTCTTTGACCATGCCTTCGATTAACCTCCCTCCCACCCTCCCCGATCCCGACCCTTAGCTCGTATCCGAAGTACTGATTGTCCAATGCCTTAGGAGGTCCTCTCGACGACAAAAGGCTCTATAAAAATGTAACTTTGTTATTGTTCCTGTTATTTTTATTCAGCATGCATGAGATGCTACCTTGCAGCGATCAGCCAGTTGGAGACCTCCGTCCTAGTGTCTGATATTCCAGCATGTGCCCAGATAAACGTTCATTCAATAATGCTGTCAGTTCCTTTCTACATTATTGAATAACGGAAGTGTAGTTGTACCATTTTTCTGAACTGTTCTTGCCCTCAAGTGAGCTGATGGGATGTGACTCTGGTCAGGTCCAGATTGCCGGTGTGGACAGAGCATCTCCTGTGTGCACAGGTTTGGTATCAATACTGGCTGTCAAGAAATTATTCTTTTTTATGTTTCTATCCAATTCCCTTTGGAAAAGAATTGTGGTCTTGCCTTAACCTGAGCACAATGCTGCTGATCTGATGCTGGTGTTCAAGCAGTTTAATCAGTGTCCTATAAACTCAGACATTGTGACTATTTTGCCAGTGGTGCGCAATGTGTATAGGGTATGCTCCGTCCTTGTGATGTACAGTGAAAGAAAATTTTGCTGCTTTTTTGGGAGTCAGCTGGGTGTCTTGACACATGTGGAAACCTGTCACCAAGCTTAAGATTATCCAAACCAAGCTGAGATTTCCATGCATCCCACCTACATGTGGAAATCCCAGAGATAGATTGTTTAAGCAGCGGCTGCTTACGTCTCTCCAGGCCAATCGGGGTGGATTCCAAGTGCTGGATTTAGAGACACATGTTCACAAACTCAGACACCAGGTAACACCTTCCAGCAGCTGACTCCCCAAGTCGCAGAGTTTCCTCGTCAGCTATCTGACGGGCATCTGCGTTCAGTGTGGTGGGTGGACCTTTACACGAGAGCTTGTGATGTGCCAGCCACCTTGATATTCTCGAGGTACAAGTCCAATGCCGTGTACCAGGCTTACTCAGCACCAGCTGTTCAATCCATCAGCTGTCTTCATGCAAGGGCAAATAAACGCGCCCATTGTGCAGCTGACTCTGCCTCCAGGGTTAGCGACAGATCAGTGTGGGCCGGAACCCTCCTCACTGTAGCCGCTTCCCGTGTTTACCACATCCACCTCACTGCTTGATCCTGGACTTTGCAGATGGGTTTCCTTATTTATATGCTCCCTCCTGGTGATGTCATCCGCAGAAATGGGGTAAATTTCCACATGCATGCGGATGACACACAAATCTACTTTGCCTCCTCCAGTACCAACTCCAGGTCCGCCGATGTTCTATCAGCTTGTCTGGCAGACATCAGGGCCTGGATGGGTGTAAACTTCCTGCAGCTCAAATGCGATGCTGACATTTATTACAAGAGGTCTGCAATATAAAAGGAAGGAGGTGTTTTTCCAGTTATATGGAGCGCCAGTCAGAATTAATTTGGAATACCGCGTTCAGTTTTGGGCATCTAATCTTAGGAAGGATATAGTAGCCTTAGAGGGTGTCAGGGGTGGTTCACTAGACTACGACCTGGGCTGAAAGGATGTAGCTATAATCAGAGACTGGGTAGACGGATTATGTTTCTAATAGAAAAGGAGGCTGAGGGTGATTTTTTTTTAGGTATTTAAAATAGTGAAAGACTTGACAGGTTAGATAATGGACGACCGTTGCCCTTGGTGGAGTAATCCATTAAGAGTGGGCATAACCTTAAAATCGGAGCTAAGACAGATAGAATGTGGTCAGAAAGGAATTCTTGGCACCAAGGGTTATAAACATGCTCTGGCCCAGAAAACTGTAAGACAGAATCAATAAGGATATTTAAAGGACAGATACTTAGGTAGTAGAGGTATTAAGTGGTTGTTGAAGGGGGGAGGGCATTGGGATTAAAGGATCTGTTCAGATCTAATAAACTGGTAAGCTCTAAATACACCATCCTGTACAATCATCCTCCACCATCCATCCTCAACAACAACAACTTGGATTTATATAGACGGCATCTCAGAGAGCTTTACAGTTTAGGATCGCACGACCGAGCCAGGGGGAGGGGTGGGAAGGTGACCAAAGGCGTGGTCGAAAAGAAAGGTCTTCAGCAGAGACCTGAAAATGGGAAGGGAGGGAGCGAGACGAAGGGAGTGAGGAAGGGAGTTCCAGAGCCTCGGGGCATAGTGGCTGAAGGCACGGCCGCCGAGGGTGGAGCAGAGGACTCGGGGGGACAAGGAGGAGGCCAGACCCGGAGGAACGAAGGCAACAGGCACTGCTTTGAGGAGAGAGGAGGTCAGAGAGGTAGGGGGGTGCAGAGGAGTGCAGGGACTTGAATATGAGGATGAGGATCTTGAAATCGATCCTCTCTGGGATAGGCAGCCACTGCAGTCTGGCAAGGACTGGGGTGATCGGGGAGCGGAGTTTTGTGCGAGTTGGATTTTATGGATGGTAGTGGATGGGAGACCGGCGAGGAGGGCGTTTGAATAGTCCAGCCGGGAGGTGACAAAGGCATGGACCAGAGTTTCGGCGGCTTTTGGGGAGAGGTATTGGCGGAGACGGGCGATGCATCGGTGGTGGAAGAAAGCAGTACTGGTAAGGGACTGGATGTGGGGGAGGAAGGATAATTGGGAGTCGAACTTGATGCCTAGGTTGCGTACGGGTTCGGAGAGTTTTAGGGGGAGATCGGGTAGGTGGAGAAGGTGAGAACCATGTGATTTTAGACGTTGACGAGAGCCAAAGAGTATGGCTTCCGTCTTGTCAACGTTCAGCTGAAGGAAGTTTGCGCTCATCCAGCCCCTGAGATCTGACAGGCAGGCTGACAGAACATCAGGGGACTGGGGGTCGCAAAGAGAGGTGGAAAAGTAGAATTGGGTGTCATCTGCATACATGTGGAAATGTATGCCATGTCTCACTCATAAATAACTTGTTTCAGTTCTCCCCTCCTCCCTCTTAACTGAGGCCACGCGTAATGCTCATTGCTGCTCTGATTGAGATCAGTAATGCAACAACAACAATATTACATTGTTTAGTGTCTTTCACATCAGGAAGACATCTCAAAGTGCATCACAACCGACTGGGAACCTGAGCTGGGGTGCGGGGAGCTGAGGAAGGTGGGGGCAAAGCTGACAAAAAGTACAGTTGAAAAGAAAGGTCTTAAAACATTAAAGGTAAGGAGGGAGGAAGCAAGGAGGGATGGAGTGCCAGAAAGTGGGGGCAGAATGTCTGAAAGTTCAGCCGTTGACAGTGTGGTGAGTCAGGCAGGGAAATCAAGCAGGTTGAGCCGAAGGAACGACTGGGGTGGTATGAATGCACGAGGTTGCAGAGGTAGGGTGGGGGGAGGGGAAGAGTCATGGAGGGATTTGAACAGGAGGTCAAGGATCTTGAATTCATTCCATTGGGGGATGGGGAGCCAGTGGAGTTGAGCGAGGATCAGGGACGCAAGCTGCAGAGTTCTGGATTATACACTCAGGACAGCTGGGAATTGCAGCTGGAACATTCCTGGTCTATACAGTTCCTTTTCACACCAGAAAATGACTTCAGAACTGAACTATTGGGAAAGCCCTGGAAATACATCAAAGTACTGGGAAACATGTGTGCCTCATATTGAGAATACTGTTTAGATTTCAAGGGTAAGAAAGACATGTTAGGTTAATCATAATTACTTTGCTAAAACACAAGAGGTGTCCTGATAGGTTTCAATACAATTTCACCTTTTGTCTGTGATCAAAGGCAAAAAAGATTCACCAAATGCATTTTGGTGAAGATCTGCTTCTTTTAAATGTCACAATTTTTTCCACCATATTATATATTTTAGTAGTTTTGCTTATATCATTCTGTGTTTAGTAGGTACCGTATTAAACAATAATTTGTTGCCTTGAAAACAAATGTTAACCAAATTTGTCCTGACTCTTCTAAGCCTTGCTAAGATTATTTTACTTCCATTGATCTTTGCAGGAGTATTCTGGTATATGATTATGACAAAGCAATTATCATTTATCTTACATATTTGAAATGTCAGCAGATGACAATATGGTGCCATTCTTAATTCTTAATACAGAATCAGTATTCTGGCTACTGACCTATTTAAATTAGATTCAGAAATTGTTATAATTTCTTCCTGAGCATTGTAGAATTTTTACATATTAATTGAAATATGCTAAAATGATTGTACTAGACTCTGGGAACTCTCTCCGAGACGCATAAATGTCACAGAGTTTGAATTTAAATGATGATATAATTAATTTGAATGACTTATTTTTGCAAGCTATTTTGTGGGTGTTTCAACAGGGAGTGTCTCATGTAATCTTGTGTTCTGTGTTTATTTCCAAAGCATGTTCAGAGCCCTCATAATTCTAAGATTTTTTTTTTAACGCAATCGTTTGCAAATATGACTCCAAACATGATTTCACTTTTCATCTGTGGAAAGAGAACTGAGAAACACTGAGTTGCCTGCAGCCTGCGATGCCATAGAGTGTCTGACCTGAGCACAACCTAGCTTGATAGAGGAAGTGAAGTTCCTTGATTGACATCAGAACTAGCATGGGGAATGCAAACAACACTAAAAGCTCCACAGCAGGATTACTGGGGCCCTGTCAGGGATCAGTGCACGGACTACAGAATACTTGTGCATTCTGTTCAACAAAAAAATTCTTTGTTTGATCATGTGTCGAGTTTTCCTGCGTCAAACATGAAGTTCAAACCGAATTCCTCTTTTAAGGTTTTTTAAAAAAAAACCTGCAGTTTTTAAGCAGAAACTTAAACTGCTGTACAATGTCATGGCACAAAGATCAGACTAATTTCGATATAAATAAGTTCGCCTTCACCACAGTAAAATGTCAGTCTCAGAACACCTGTACCTTTACAGAGATTTTGTTGCTACCGCTTTCATAGCCAAAATAACAGATCAGATAACCAAACCGACCCCAGCGTTTGATTGGTCTCAGCATCAGGGGCTTGCACAGTCTCATTTTAGTCTGGAGCCTTAAGTAGGTCAGGCCTAGCTTAGCCAGCCTGCAGATGATCAGCTGCAGATGATCTCTGGATGAAGTCAAGCTGAAAGGAATTTCAATGAACCCTTCCTGATAGGCGTAGGCCTAAACGAGGCTGGCCTAGTTAAGCTTCAGCTTATAGTGTGAGCACAGAGTTTGCAGTTCAGAAGTTTGCGGGATGTGCTCTGTGCAAAATATGCTTGGGAAAAAATCAAACCGTTCCTCAAATTTCACCATATATGAAAAGATAGATTTGCTGAAACTTGTTCGGCCACATATCAAAGTCCTGGAGGTTCATAAAAATAATCAGGCTATCATAGTGGAGAAAAACCGGTGCTGGGAATCTATAGCACAGCAGTACAATGCCGTTGGTGTGGACCGTCCTCCTCGCAGTGCACAAGCTTTGCGGACACTGTACAAGCGCATTAAGGAGAGTGCTAAACAAGAGGTAGCCAGGAGAGAGCAGCTTCATCCAGACTATAAAGGAAACGTCTCTGAACCAACTAGAAGAATCCTAGAAATGATTCCTCACATTTTCCAACCGCTGTTGAAGGTGATGGACAGCGACAGCTTACAACGGTAAGAGATTCGGTTGCTTTGTTAATTATTGGAAAAATAACTTTGCAAAAAAAATCCTGAATTATGTATAATAACACTGCGTTTCTCCAAGTCCGTACTGTATGTGTCATCGTACAAGTTAATGGTGAAAAATAACATTCACACCTGAGACTTATCAATCTGACTGAGAGCAGAGATTGAAGTTTCACAGCTACCTCAGGTCCCAAGTGTCCGAGGGCCTCCCTCAAAAATGCACCGCAAGTTTGAGTCTTGGAGTGAGGAGGATTGTAACTGGACTACATCACTGAGCAACAAACAACAAAAGTCATGGTTTTGATCACTAGCGACCCCTGCTGTAAGGTGCATGTATGTGTAGATTATTATTGAGCCTAAAACCTGGTCCTGAATTTCCAACAGTGTTTCGAAGTGTTAGGAGAATATCCTAACTAGAATGATATTTTTGAAATCTTTCAAAATTCAGAATGTTGGCATAGCAGCAGCAACAACAACAAATTGCATTTATATAGCGCCTTTCACATTGGGAGGACGGCTCAAGTCGCTGGATAGTCAACGGTTTGCATTCGAGCCGCGGGCTGGAGTCAAAAGGGGTAGAGGGCAAAGGGGGTGGTGTTGGAAAGATAACCAAAGACACAGTCAAGGAGGAAGTTCTTGCGACAGGCCTTGAAGGAGGCAAGGGAGGGCGCGAGGCAGAGGGTCTCCGGGAAGGAATTGCAAAAGGTGGGTGCAGAAAGGCTAAATGCTCGATGCTGGAGCGGGCAGGGGAATGGAGCTTGCCAGTGCCCGCTGAGCAGAGGGAGCGGGCAGGTTGGACGGGTTATTAAGAGGTCACAGAGATAAGTCGGAGCAAGACTGTGGAAGGTTTAAAGGGGAGGACAAAGATTTTTAACTCAATCCTCTGGGGGAGGAGTAGCCAGAGATGCTGGGAAAGGATGGGGATTTTCAGCTCACGGAGCTTAGTGCTTAGCAATAACATTTTATTCCAATTGATTAATTTTACACAATATTCTTTGATTTGATATAGCACCTTGTCTCATTGTCAAGATGTTTTACTGTAAAGTGTAGTGACTGTGTTTTGTAGGCAAATGTGGGAGCCAGCTTTGCACAGCAATGTGCTACAAACATCCATAAAATGAAAGACCAATTTTAACTGGGGGATTGCTAGCCCCAACACTGACAGAAATGCCCTTCTCTTTTTGAATAATGCCAGGGGATCATCAACATCCAGATAAAAAGGTAGTCGGGACATCATCAAGTTGCTGACTTTCTGCAATGCAGTGCACCTCCAGCAAACTGTGTCAGCCTAGTGTCAGTGTCAGCTTGATAACATGAATTGCAAGTCCTGATATGATCCACAACCTTCTGACTCAGAGGTGAGGATGAGAGTGCTACGAACTGAGTCAAAACTTCCTCCCTCCTTCAAAACCCTCCTTAAGAACTATCTCTTTAACCGTACTTTCAGCCATCTTTTCCTTCCCTTCCTCAGCTCCCCTCTCCCCACCCCCCAAAGTTCAGCCACCCAGTCTGTTATCCAAAGCACTTTGAGTCATCCTCCCGAACAGAAAGGCACTATACAAATATAAATTGTTGTTGTAGTTTCTATCCTGTTCAAGCCAGAATGTTTGATTGAGAGAACATTGTTGTAGGATTTAAATTATCAGTAAAATTGAAACCTGTACATCACATATAAATTGTAATAGTCTGAGTGAAGTTTTGCTATCCAAGCTAACAGCACAGGTGATACTGGACATTCATGAGAAAAAGGAAAGCCGTGAAACAAAGCAAGAATTGGTCGGAGCAGAAATAAGAGTGGAATAATTAGATATGAGGATTAATAAAAGTCCAGGACTAATGTTTTCTAAAAAAAATCTAAATGAAGCAATTTACCACCATGGGTTGGGGTCATTCAAACTTGTAGAAATGTGTCAGTTTCTTCTCCCCTTGGTACCTCTTCCAAGTGACTGTTCTTCATGTGTGATCTGAATGTCAACATGAATATCAACATTGAAGGGTATGGCAACCGACACTGCTGTGCACAAATACACACCATATCCAGCAGGGGGCACTGGATAGTGATTCAGAGTAGGAATGCTGGCAGATTATTAAATTGACATTTTGTTGAAGTGAGGCACAGTATTTTGTAAAAAAAAGGAATTTGACTGTATTGCTGCAACATTGGATGGGCATTTAATTTGCAACCTGCTCCCAAGTTTCTATTTAAAAAGTAAGAATGGAGGAAAAGCGCTTGTAAAGACTGTTAAAGACCCAATCTTGTTCTGCACAACACAAGATGCTACAGACCATGTTGTAACCCACATTTAGTCATGCCAAAAAAGAAAGGAGACAAGCTTGAACAAGAGGAAGAGCAGCTCGTATAGCTGTTTTTAGTTCTGTGGAATTTTTCAGCAACATTATTTGCAATTGACAAGCAGTCAACCTGAGCCACTCTTGATGTTCAGTTGTGGTTGCCAAGGGAAGAGAAAAATGCAAGTGATCCACAAAATGACCCAGGCAACAAGTGTCTTTCACTCTTTTTACTACAAATGGTTTTAGGAACGTGGGTTTGCAAATAGATGTTATGNTTTTTTTTAAACTCTCCGACGTTGACAAGGAAAACTTCTTTGGATCACTGTCCCCTGCTAAATTTGAAACAACAGCTCAGCGCATTAAAAGCTTGAAATTATAACTCGTATAACTTATAATTTGAGCTAACTCAGCGGTGGAAACCTGACTTCTCCCTTCGTGCCCATTTATTTAGACAAATTTTTAAGATAACAGAAACAAATTTTGAAAAGATTTAGGGCTGTTTCCACAGGAACATACAAGGTTAAGAAGTGATCTAAGGAGAGATATCCAAATTCTGATTGATTTTAAGAGAATAGACAATGAAAGATTATTGCTGGTGCTCGGAACTAGGGTCTCAAACACTGGAAGATTTAACAACAACAAAATTACATTTGTAAAGCGCCTTTCACGTTGGGAGGACATCCCAAGGCGCTGGACAAACAGAGTTATGGACCCGAGTTGGGAGTTGGGGTCAGGGAGGGTGGAGGGCAGGGGGGGGAAGCAGGGAGATCGAAAGCATGGTCGAAGAGGAGAGTCTTGAGATGGGTCTTGAAAGTGGCAAGGGAGGGGGTGAGGCGAGGGACTGCGTGATGGAGTTCCAGGGGGTGGAGGCAGAGTGGCAGTAGGCCCGCCCGCCAATAGTGGGGTGAGCGAGGCGGGGGATGTGAGGCAGGCCAGAGCCCACTGAGCGGAGGGAAGGAGCAGGATGGTAGGGGGTTACGAGGTCGTAGAGGTAGGGGGAGCAAGACCGTGGAGGGCTTGGAAGGTGAGGACCAGAATCTTGAACTGCATCCTCTGTGTGATGGGAAGCCAATGAGGATGGGGGTGATAGGGTTGCGGAGCCTGGTGGGGGAGAGGACACGGGCTGCAGAGTTCTGGATGATCTGCAGCCTATGGAGGGAGGAATTGGGGAGTGGCAAGCATAATTGAGCTTTGATGTAATGAAAGCATGTATGAGGGTTTCGGTGGCCTGCGGTGTGAGACAGTGGCGGAGCCGGGCTACGTTGCGGAGGTGGGGGAAGGCAGAGCGGGTCATGGCCCAGATGTGGGGTAGTAAGGATAGTTGAGAGGCAAACAAGACCCCAAGGTTCCAGACTGGATTAGCAAGATCGAGTGTGAAACCATGGATGGTGATGCCGTCAGCGCCTGAGGTGAGGAGGTGCTGACGGAAGCCAAGCAGGAGAGCCTCGGTCTTGTTGATGTTCAACTGCAGAAAGTTAGCTCTCATCCAGGACTTGAAGCCTGACAGACATTCTGTCAGGACAGCAGTGGTCCTGGAGTCAAGGGTGGAGGCAGAGAGGTACAGTTGGGTGTCCTCCGCATACATGTGGAAGTTGACCCCATGTCTGCGGATGATGTCATCAAGAGGGAGCATATAGATATTGAAGAGGAGGGGACCAAGGACAGAGCCCTGAGGAACACCGCACGAGACGGTGCGGGGGCTAGAGGAGAAGCCGATTGTGGAGATGAAGTGCTGGCGGTGTGAGAGGTATGATCTGAACCAGTCAAGGACAGAGCTGTGAAGGTTGAGGTGAGGGGAGAGGCAGTGTATGAGGATAGTGTGGTTGACGGTGTGGAAAGCAGCAGAAAAGTCAAGGAGGACAAGGAGACAGAGGAAGCCCTGGTCGCAGATGGACAGAATGTCATTTGTGACTTTTAACAGAGCTGTTTCTGTGCTGTGGGCGGCACGGAAACCCGAATGGAAGGGGAGATTAAAATGATAAAGAGTTAACAGTATGGAATGCTTTGCCTCAAGGGACTTGAGGCTGAGATCATAACACTTCAAAGGAATTGAACAGGAGGAATATAAAAGAATATGGGGGAAGCAGTGAATTGGGTTCATGGTGGTTTACTACAGTGGATGAGTTAGCACCATCTTAGGGTCCATGGGCTGAATGACCTCCTTCTGTACTGCAGTTTATATGAAACGAGAAAACAGAATCCCTTTATCTACATCAGTGTAAACTTATTTGGAGCAGAATTTTGTAGACAAAAGAGCTTGTGGGTTGTGTATGTTCTTACAATAATAATATTTTTTCCATTTGACATGGCGCTTTTCATGTCTTCTAGACGTCTCAAAGCGCTTCATAGAATATACTGTAAAGTGAATTGACAGTATATTTGTGGATGAAACATCATTTAATCAATATAACTTAATGCATCACAACAGTACTAATTAGGAGATTTTTGGCCAGGACACTGAGAGTAATTCCCTTCTCGAATACTGTAGTACCATCAGATCTTTACTGTCTACCTGAGCAGGCTGTTTACTAGCTGTTAAAGGATTGTTAAACTGAGGTCCCTTCTGTTTGTTCAAGTGGACATTAATGGGACTTTTTGAGAAGAGAGGTAGTTTCTCTGGTGCCTTCACTTATTGGCTGTTTGTGGGGCATAAAATAAAATTGGCTGCTGTGTTCGCCTACAAATATCTAGCCAACACACCTTACAGGAAATCCTGTGAAGAACTTTTAAGACATTTTGCTGGAATGTGAGTGTTCAAATGTTGGGTCAGTATAGGATTGGGGTCAGGTGTAAAATGTCCTGCATGGATATTTTTTGCTCATGCCTCACAAAGAAGGCGTTTTTTTCCTAATGTCACTTCACAGCTGTTTCTGGGATGTAGCTGTGCACACATTGGCTGCCGAGTTTGCCTATAAACTATACAATCACTAACTTTGTAATGAATTCCTCATACATTTCAAACACGTGAAATGAATTATTAAATTATAAGGTTTATTATAAATTAATAATTGCTGTTTGGATGACGTACTGGTGGAAGCCAGTGTTTTCAGCGGAGGAGGAGGTGGGGAAAAAAACAACCACAAAACAGTGTATGATTGAAATAAATGTGTGGCGATTGGGGGCAAATTGATTCTGCTCTTAAATTAAGAATGACTTGAGTATTGTGTGTGGCAATTCAAATAAGTATTAATAATAATAATCGTCCTTGCATTTGATATAGTGCCTTTATATAATGGAATCCTGTAGCTCAGTGGTTAGAGCACTCATCTCGCAAGCGAGAGACCTGGGTTCAAATCCCAGCAGGGTGCAACCTTGGGCAAGTTTCCTTATTCCACACACCTGATAATAATCCCCCAAGATAAAAAACAATAATATTGTTCACTTCAATCCACGACTGTTTGTGGTCAATTGGCTGCCGCGTTTCGACCTTAATTCTATTCACTTTACAGTATATCCTGTGAAGCGCTTTGAGACATCCAGAAGATGTGAAAAGCGCTTTATCAAATGCAAGGATTATTTTTATTTAACATTGGGAGGATTTCTCAAAGCGTTTCACAAGATTTACTGTAAAGTGTAGCGACTATATATATTTGTAGGTGAACATGACAGCCAGTTTCTGCATAGCAATACCTGCAAAAAAACATGAAATGAATGAGCATTTTTAAAAATCTGGAGCACAGGGAGAAACATCTTTTTTCAAATCCTGCCATAAGATTTGTAGCATCCACCAGAACATGTAGACTTGTCCATCTCATCTGAAGGACGATTTGTCAAATAATCAGTGCTTTGAAACTTTATCCTACATGAAGAACACTATATAAATACAAGTTGTTGTTAATCCAGTGCTTCCCACACACTACACTTGAGTTATTCTAGATCTAAAGTCATAATGTGGGTTTGAATTTAAAGCCTTCTGACTGAAGGGAGAGTGCTACCAACTGAATCAGGCTGACACCCTAATGTTAAGGGAAACATATTTTACCTGAATATTGCTGTAAGACAATTTGTATAACTTAGTGTCTGTTGATCTCTGATGACATGTGTTTAATGTGCATTTAGTTGTAAACTATTTGTTACAGTTTTCTTTGTTACACTATGTTTTATTTATATTTTTCATCAGGCGTGGAGGGAGTTCTGCTTCTGAACAGGATTCCTGTGTGGAACAGCCTAGTACCCTGTATTTACAGCCTGGTCCCTCAGGCTATCAATCACATTCTTGTCCTGATTGGATAACCCCAGAGTCCGAACCAGAACATGAAGAGAAACCTCCTCCGATATTAAGTGTGGTATCACCACCAACTGAGAGCTTGGAGCAACAGAACAAAACAGACACTCAGCAGGCGACAAATGGCTCCGCCTCACCTTCTTCATCTTGTGACGCTCAAATGTCCTTAACTCCATCCCCTCAACCTGCAAGACGAGAAGATGTTTTGTTCAGTCACCACCATCACCAGGGCGGTGTCCTGCGGCACATGGCCGGCCGTGATAATGGAGAAATGCAGCTCATGTCCTCAGAGGAGCATGAGATTATTATGGAAAACCAAAGGAAGTTTGGACTGTATCTTGACGAGAAAAGGGAAATCCTTAAAAGTAAGCAGGTGCTAGAGGAAGACCTGTTGAGGGCCAGAATCCGAGTGGAGGAGCTGAGGGCTGCACGGCTGCAACAAGGATTACCAGACCTCAAAGATACTTAGTATTTGTAAATATTTGCTCCATTAAAAAGGCAGTTACTAACATTGGTTCTGTGTATTTTGTATCCTCACTGCAGTCTGTCTCTGAAAATTTAAGTTGTCCCAATATCTTTACCAGATTTACGACATACCTGATAAGTATCCTTTTCAACAGACAATGGATCATTTATTTCAGATTTTGGCAGACTCTGAGCCATTTGTGCAAAACAAAACAAATTAACATGCCTGTTTGCATGAACTATCATGTATAGGTGCCTTTTTGTATATTCCTTTTACCTGCATGCTGCTGCCGAGGGTAGGTACACTTTATGTACCTGCTTCAACAATTTGCTTTTATATGGCATCCTTTACACAGGATAGAGTCATGGAGCGCTATGATAGCTTCTCACAGTACAGCATTGTAATGTGTGGATACGGTTGGAGTGTTATGCATCTCTACTGGTGAGTTTTTTTTGTCGGAGACATGTGGAAACCCATTACCATGCTTAAGAGTGTCCAAATCAAACTGAGATTTCCATGCATCCCAACTACACAGGAAAATTCCAGAAATAGATTATTGGAATGCAATGCGCACTCTCTCTCAGGAGGGATGCATCCTGCTTACCTAATTCTGGAAAGTATTAGCCGCAGGTTGTCAAGAGCCAAGGCTTGGGGACCACAGAGTATGCGTTGGGTACTGCTGGAATATAAGCAGTTAAAGCCGTATAATTTGCCATTGGTATCGCTGTCTGGCAAACTTGCCCACTGCTTGTCCAGCTAGGACCACCTATCGCCGATTAGGGCTCAGTCTTGCAGGGTTAACAGGAGCTGAGCAGGATGACTCCCTGCCTCTAGTGACTGCTTTGCCCTTGCAGGTCCTGCCAATGATCCAGGGTGACAGTGCTGTCAAGTGCTCTGGGATGCTACCCTGCCTGAGGGACACTATATAAATGCAAGTTGTTGTTGTAGTACAAATTGTCCAACCCCGGACATTATAAATGGCCACTTAGTTGAGTTACTGGAGGCCGAGGAGTGGAGCCTCTAGGGAAGTAGATTCAGGAACGCTGCTATAGACAAGTAGCACTGGTTGCTGCCAATAACAACTTGGATTTATATAGCTCCCTTCACGCCGGACGGCGTCTCAAAGCGCTTACCAGTGTTTCACTTGTAAGTGTTTCATAAGCATTCTTCTACTCGTTGCCTGGCTGAGCTCTGAAAACTGTGCAGATCAGCAATATTTTTGTGTGGGACTGGCCTGTATGGTACTTACACAGAATGCAAGCGGGAAACTAGGATTTCTATCTGTGACTTACAAACAGCTGCACACATCTCCAGCACTGTGGTATCCACCCTTCGAAGCAAACAGAGTAAATTCCACAGCAGTTTCTGCTGAGGTGATCGTGTAATAGCACCTCGGTGATGTAAAAACCCTTTTAGAAAGAGCATATTTACTAACAAAATGAAAAAAACTGGGATTGTTCACCAGTTACCTTCTGTGCCATGGAGAGCTTTGTTTCACTTGGAGAGATGCTTGAATTTACGATGAACGTGCTGCCAAGCTGGAGTGACCAATGTGCCTTGTATTATAACTGATTGGGCCAATGCTCTTGTTCACAGGAAGAATATTACTGACAATGGGCCAATTTATGATGAATTTGATATTTATCACATTAGATGCATCCTCCCAGACCCCTGACACTGCTCATTTCTGAGAAGCTGGATGACCAAATGTGATGACATCAAATTGCTGTTAAATTAAATTAACCCCGATCAAGTTTGGAACTGACTGCTTATGATAATACCTCGCTTGAAGGGTGCTATATAAATGCAAGTTGTTGTTGAAGTTGATGTAGCTGCTTATGTCATTGAGACAACTTGAAGCACTTCACAGGATATTCTCTTAAAGTGGAATGACTGTGTATTTTGTAGGCAAAACGTGGCAGCCAGTTGCACACGGCAATGTCCCACAAACAGCCGTGGAATGAGTGAACAATTTATTTAGGGGATTTGTTGGCCAGGACCCCGGGAGAAACTCCCTTCTCTTTTCAAATAGTGCCATGGGATCTTTAGCGTCCACCTGAACAGGCAGACGGGACTTCGGTTTTAACAACGGTTGTTTTTCTGACTGGAGGGAAGTGTGGAGGGGTGTCCCCCAGGGGTTTGTATTGGGACCACTGCTCTTTTCAATCTATAAATGACCTGGACTTGGGTAAAGGGAGTACAATTTCCAAGTTTGCAGAAGTTTAATCTCCTTGGAGCAGAGAAGATTAAGAGGAGACTTAATAGAAGTTTTCAAAATTATGAGGGGATTTGATAGGGTGAACAAGGAGAAATTATTTTTATTGGTGGGTGGGTCGGTAATCTGAAGACACCGATTTAAAATAGTTGTTAAAAGAAATAGAGGGGAGGTGAGGAGAATTTTTTTCACACAGCGAGTTGTTTGGAACTGAAATGCATTGCCTGAAAGGGTGGTGGAAGCCGATTCGATAACAACTTTTAAGAGAGAAGTAGATAATTATTTGGGGAGGATAAGATTACAGGGCTATGGGGAGAGAGCGGGGGAGTGGGATTGATTTGGATAGCTTTTTTCAAAGAGCCGACACAGATACGATGGGCTGAATGGCCTTCTTCTGTGCTCTTTAATTCTATGATCCAATCCGAAGGACGGCACCGCTAACAATGCAAAACATCACCAGCGCTGCATTTGAGTGTCGGTTTAGACTATGTGCTTCCAAGTCTCCACGGAGTTCATCCGTGTAGCTCAGTGGTTAGAGCACTCGCAAACATTTGCAAATGTTAAATTTAAAATTTAACAGTGGGTAGAGTGCTACCCACTGAGCCACAGACACTTAATAGAAACCCTAATTTGATACTTATGGAAAGATTGAGGGCTGCTTTTAATGCTGAGTACGAAGAAGCTTGTCAGGAGACTTAAGTGGATCATTAAGGAGATAATGTGATCTGTTTGTGGGACACTGCTGTGTGCAATTGGCTGACGCGTTTCGCACACAAAACACACAGTCACTACACTTTACAGTATATTCTGTGAAGCGTTTTGAGATGCTCCAATGACATGATAAGACACTATATCAAATGCAAGAATTATTGTTATATCAAATTCTGAGTGCTCTAAAATGCTACATAAACAGTGTAAATTAAGACCCAGGTGAAATTTGGGCTGACTGGCTTGTTTCAATGCTACATTAGAGGATGAAGCGCTTTGGGACGTCCTCCCGACGTGAAAAGCGCTATATCAAATGCAAGGATTATTATTATTATTGTTATTCTACTCATTCTACAGTTTGCTTCCTGGAGCTACAAATAAGGTTCTTTTTCAGTGTGCTTTAAAAAGTTTTTTTTTAAAAAATGCTATTGTAGGATTACTAGAAGAGGTGGCTCAAGCATGACTCAGGCTCTCTGTAAACCTCAGACACCCACTTACCAAAAACTTTACAGTAAAATGTCTCCTTTAATCGCTTGTAGCCTAAAAAACGTTTAAAGCTATCTTGTAAATTGCAATCTGCATATGACTGAGTTAGTAACAGCTTGTATTTATATCACACCTTACATGTAAAAGAAAGTGGAGATCTCAGCAGTAAAACAAATGTAGTTAGTGAGGGGGAAGAGAAGTACTAAAACCCAATATAATCCTTACATTTGCTATATAGCACCTTCTTACATCAGAAGGATGTCTCAAAGCACTTCACAGGCTATACTGTAAATGGAGTGACTGTATTTTGTGAATGAATATACAGTAT
The DNA here is from genome assembly GCF_018977255.1 of Callorhinchus milii. NCBI lineage: Eukaryota > Metazoa > Chordata > Chondrichthyes > Chimaeriformes > Callorhinchidae > Callorhinchus > Callorhinchus milii. Next base: position 95,961,890 of record NW_024704743.1, on the reverse strand, counting down.
TCCCTAGTGTTGCATTGTTAAATTGGAACTTCTCTGTATTTTCTTTTTCTCTTTTTTCACTTTTTTCTTGAGTGTAGCATATGGGGAATTGTGCGAAAAATGACAAAGTAACTGATGAGAAATGAATGACCCATTGTTCTTTGTTTTGGTTTTATTCAGTTACCATAAGTAAGTTTACTACCAGGCAAATTGAAAGCATACTTATCGCTTTACAGACTTTTCAGGCAGTACTTACTGTCTGAGACCATTTCACTTTACGTGACTGCTTCAGTTGTTTTTCTTCTGTTGTCATTTGCAGCACAGGGTCTTTCATCTTTTAATAAAGCATTGCTATAAAGCCATGCCCTTTTTTGTTTAAAATTGCTAATCACATATTGGAGGAATTTCCTCCACAGTTTTATCTAATCTTGTGGTCTTAAATGCAGCACTAAGTGCAGAAAGTCTGTCCCTTCAATCGGTTCTTATGCATACTGCCTGTGGTGTCTCCTGTTAAACTGCAATTTTATAGCCAGCAGAATTTGTCAAGGCTTTCTTAAAAGAACAAAGAAAAGCAGATTTCAGAAACTGACCTTACTCAACCTCTGCAGGCTAGCAAAAGGCATACAAAGAAGGACAAAGAAACAAGGCTGCCTCTTTCAAGCACTATTCATTTTTGCATAGGGATAAAGCTTGGAAGAAAACTCCCAGGGAGGGTTTGGCTATGAGTTCAGGTTTCAGATCATCCTTCTGGAAAACAGCCACTGATGCAGCATCACACAAGGAAGAGTAAATGCAAATCAAAGACTGAAAGTAAAGTGCTATTTCTAACCCATTCTCAATACTGGGGAAGGGATATCCATTGGTTGTCTTGGGAGCTTCAGCTACACTTGCACTCATTTGGAACCCAATATACAACAACAAGTTACAGATGTCACATCTGATCTCTCCTGCCATTGAATGACTCAAAGGGCATTTGGCACAGACCTTCCTAGAGATTGTCTCAGACATCACTGGCAACTATTCAGCATCTAGAGTATTTATAACCCTTGTAAAGACTACCTTTCTTCTTTCTACCTACCCCCCATCCCTATATTTTGTCACATGCTAAAGTACTAAGCGTCTGCCTAAGACAATACAGTAACTTTGGCTTGGAACAAGTTCTTGAAGCAGATAAAGAGCAAGCGAATTTACATTGAAAGCAAACAAGAGAATAATTAATCTGGGAAAGTCTTGTTCAATGAACCATGAACTGACATTTCCAAATCTCCACAAACACCAGGAAAATACTGAGCCTTCAACTAAACTGATCAACTTCCCAGAATCTCTGGGAACCAAGATATTGCCTACAAGAATTCCTTGGTTTGTAATCCTTCCACAGATAAGTAAACTTTGTTCCAGATTCATTTGGGAAGTCTCAAAATCTTCTCTTTAGAAAATAAAGGAATAGGCATTCTCAGGCACACATTTTGTTTTTATTGTTGTCCTACTGCAATACCATTTACTTAGCATATAATTCTAATCTTTGCATTTGGTACAGCATCTTTCACGTCAGGAGATTCTCCCAAAGCACTTCACTGGATATATTGTAAAATGGAGTGACTGTTTTGTGAGAAAATTAGGCAGCCAATTTACGCACAGCAATGTCCCACAAACAGCCACAAAGTGAATGACAAATTTTTTTTGCGGGTTGTTGGCCATGACACCAAGAAAAACTTCTCTTTTCAAATTGTGACATGGCATTTTTAACATCCACCTGAACTGAACAGGCAGGTGGAACCTCGGTTTAACGTCTCATTCAAAGGACGACACTCCCGATAAAGCAACATACCCCTAGCGCTGCATTGGTACGTCATCTTAGACTATATGAGTTCCAAGAGAAAAGGTGGGGCTTGATCTTACAACCTTGATCCAATCTATATCCGCCAGCAGATGGTATAAACTAATTCTCTCATACAGCCTCCAGCCCCATATTTCTTTATTTTTCTGAGCAGACAAACCACATACATCAACACACCTGTCCAAAAATAACAAGAACCACGCACTATTTCAGAATGTTGTTGTTCCGGGTATCATTTGCGGCTCACGTAGATAATGTTTTCCAAATACCTACAGAAAAGACGAGTCTTGAAACAAGACTGCTTATCTTTAAGAAGATAAGAATTTGCTAGACGAAAGAAGACAAAGGTCCATCTAGTTCGCAACCTAAGCATCAGGTTCAATCCCCAATTATCCTTCCTCACATCCGGTCCCTCACCAGCACCGCTTTCTTCCACCTCTGATGCATTACCTATCTCTGCCAGTACCTCTCTCTGAAAGCCGCTGAAATCCTGGTCCATGCCTTTGCCACCTCTCGGCTGGATTACTCAAATGCCCTCCTTGCCGGCCTCCCCTCCACTACCATCCATAAAATCCAGGTTATACAAAACTCTGCCACCCGCATTCTCACTCACACCAAACTCCGCTCCCCGATAATCCCAGTCCTTGCCAGACTGCACTGGTTGCTTGTCCAGAGAGGATCCACTTCAAGATTCTCACCGATGTCTTCAAATCCCTGCACTCCTCTGCACCCTCTACCTCTCTGACCTCTCTCCTCAAAGCAGTGCCCGTTGCCTTTGTTCCTCTGGGTCTGGCCTCCTACTTGTCACCCCGAGTCCTCCGCTCCACCCTCGGCGGCCGTGCCTTCAGCCACTACGCCCCGAGGCTCTGGAACTCCCTTCCTCACTCCCGTTGCCTCGCCCCCCTCTCTTCCTATTTTCAAGTCTCGGCTGAAGACCTTTCTTTTCAACCGCACCTTTGGTCACCTTCCTCCGCCTCCCCTTGGCTTGGTCTCGGGATCCGCTACTGTGAAGCGCTCTGAGACACCGTCCGGCGTGGAGGGCGCTATATAAATCCAAGTTGTTGTAGTTTGCCCTCCACCATCCTGGTAGTTGCTTGACATGTCGTGTCCCAAACTATATTCTGTATCCCAAGATATTATTTTCTAGCAGAAATCTATCTAATTTGCTCTGGAAGCAAAAGAGACTTTCTGGTTCCACCGTATCCCTCGGGAGCCTGTTCCATAAGTTTACTACTCGCTCACTGAAGTGGTGTTTCTGCAGATTTGTTCTGAATTTACCTCCCTTCAATCGCAGGCCGTGTCCTCAGGGTCTACAATTCAGTACAAGATAAAACTACTTATCGTGGTCTACATTATCTAGTCCCTTCAGAATCTTAAAGACTGCAACCATATCGTCCTTCAATCTTCTCTTCTTCAGAGCTACACACAGTATTCCAAGTGCGGTCGCATTAGACTTTTATAAAGTGGCAGGATTACGCCACTATTTTGACTCCATATTGCCCTTTAAATACAGGCTAGCATCTGGTTTGCCTTAATCACTGCTACCGAGCACTGTTGCGAGAGATTCAATTTATCGTCGATCAGGACCCCCGGGTTCTTTTCATTTTCCATACAAATTATTTTATTTCCATTTAAATGATAGTGCCTTTCTGGATTTTTTGTTCCCATGTGAAGCACTTTGCATTTCTCTACATTTTTTCTGCTATGGCTCTGTCCAATTCCCAAGTAGTTCAACAAAGGGCGTACTTTAGTGGTACACTAAATGGCCATCAGAGATTTCGGGCTCTGAAGACCACGTTGAATACAGTGGAGGAACAAACCAGTTTCTGGTGTTTTAACCACTTTACTAAACAACAACAAATTTACATTTGTACAGCGCCTTTCATGTCAGGAGGACATCCCAAGGCGCTGGACAATCAGTGTTTCGGACCCGAGCTGGGGGTCGGGATAGGGGAGGGTGGGGGAAGGAGGGTGATTGAAGCCACAGTTGAAGAAGAAGGGGAGTGGCAGAGGGACTGAGGGATAGTGTTCCAGAGGGTGGGGGCAGTGTGGCTGAAGGCCCCCCGCCAATGGTGGGGCGGGCGAGGCAGGGGATGTGAAGCAGGCCAGAGCCCGCTGAACGGAAGGAGTGGGCAGGTTGGTAAGGGGTTAGGAGGTTGTAGAGGTAGGGGGCAGCAAGTAGGAGGAGCAAGGCCGTGGAGGGCTTTAAAGGTGAGGACCAGGATCTTGAACTGTATCCTCTGTGTGATGGGAAGCCAGTGGAGTCGGGCGAGGATGGGGGCGATAGTTAATCCTGGATGTTATGAATGCGTGTATGAGAGTTTCAGCAACCTGCAGTCTGTGACAGAGGCGGAGCTGGTCAATGTTGCGGAGGTGGGGAAGGCAGAGGAGGTCATGGCACGGATGTGGGTAGAAAGGATAGTTGAGGGTCAAACAAAACCCCAAGATTCTGGACTGGCTCAGTGATATGGATTGTGCATCCATGGATGGTGATGCTGTCAGTGCCTGAGGTGTGGAGGCGCTGACTGGAACCAATCAGGAGGGCCTCCGTCTTGTTGGCGTTCAGCTGAAGAAAGTTAGCTTTCATCCAGGACTTGATGTCTGACAGAGATTCTGTCGGGACAGCAGTGATCCTGGAGTCAAGGGTGGAGGCAGAGAGGTAGAGTTGGGTTTCATCCACATAAATGTGGAAGTTGATTGACCCCCATGTCTGTGGATGATGTCACCAAGAGGGAGCATATTGAAGAGGAGGGGACCAAGGACAGAGTCCTGAGGAATGCGCGCGCACAAGATGGTATGGGGGCTAGAGGAGAAACCGTTGGTGGAGATGAAGTGAAGATGGTGTGAGAGGTAGGATCTGAACCAGTCAAGGACAGAACCATGAAGGTTGAGGTAAGAGGAGAGGCGGTGGAGGAGGATAGAGTGGGTAACAGTATCGAAGGCAACAAATAGGTCAAGGAGGACAAGGAGGCAAAGGGAGCCCTGGGCGCAGATGGACAAAATATCATTTGTCACTTTGACCAAAGTTGTCTCTGTGCTATGGGCGGCACAGAAATCCAATTGGAGGGGATGGTGAAGGAAGTGGTGCGAGAGGAAGGGGCGAAGCTGGGAAGCAAAGACTCGTTCTAGGACTTTGAAAGGAAAGGGAGGTTGGAGGTGGGACAGTACTTTGAGAGCAGGGATGGGTCCAGGGAGGGTTTTTCAGGGATAGGAGTGATGACGGCCGTTTTTAGAGGCGTGGGAACGGTGCCAGTGGACAGGGAGAGGTTTATGATGTCTGTGAGTAGAGGGGCAAGGAGGTGGAGCTGGGAGGTAAGGAAAGGTAAGGATGCGGTCGAGGGAGCAGGTGGTCGGTTTCATGCGGGGTTTGTACTAAAAAGGGGTTTGTGCTTTTTATGCTAGTTGATCAGCTTCATAACTTTGGGAGTTTTAGCATTCGTTATCTAATTCCTCATTCAAATGCCCCAATCAATTGTGCTCCAAAAGCAACCCTTTTAATTACTATTACTGCAAGGTAATAGTAAAAGTAAAGCACAGTAATAATAAAAGCAAAGTCGTAGTAAATAGTAATGAAAAATAAAAGGCTCAATGTAATAACTTGCATTTATTTTGCGCCCTTCACGGAAGGTCACATCCTGCATGCCTAATGTAGATTACTCTAAAGGAAGAACAAACTTGTTTATCTGATGAATCTGAAATGTTCAGGCACTTAAGTGGATAAATGAAGTGCTTGGCAGGCATACAGAGCCATGGAAGAGTCATTATGGGAGGCACTGCATTATCGGAGGTGCTGTCTTTCAGATGAGACGTTTAACCAAGGACCTGTTTGCATGTTCAGGTGGACGTTAAAGGTCTCACAGTACTATTTGAAAAGGGAAGTGAGTTTTTCCTCAGGGTCCTGACCAAAAAAACATGGACTTCAGTACCCATATTTTTTTTAAAAAGTGGTCATTACATTCATGACTGTTTGTGGGATATTGCTATGCAGAAATTGGCTATAAACACACAGTCACTGTTTGCTTACAAATCTCCACAGTCACTACATTTTACAGTAAAACTATATGAAGCAATTTGATATGTGATAAGGCGCTTAAAATAATAATAAATAATAATAGTCCTTGCATTTGGTATAGCACCTTATCACGTCTTTGAGATGTCTCAAAGAGCTTCACAGGATACACTGTAAAGTAAAGTATAAAATTGCTTCTATCAATTGTAGACATTTTTATTCGTAGTCAGAATTGCTTCTTAATGTAGCTTGTATATAACTGAGGCAACTTGTAGAATTGCCTGTTTCCTGCCACCATACTTATGAAAACTACACAGAGTTGAATCGTTTGTTGCTTCTGCATAAAGCACATTCTGACCAGTAATGAACAGGATTAACACTGGAGTGACCAGGCCTACAAACCTGCACAAATGTTATTTGAAATGTATTTTTGTGACAGCAGAAAAGGAAAAAAACACCTGGAGCAAAGTTAGCTGGTTTTCAGGATTTTTTTTGCTTTTAAAAGGAAGGGAGAAAATTGGGGCTGGGAAATTTACACAACACCTACCCCCACCCACAATGCCCGTTCAATGTGACTGATACTCATGTGTCGCACTGTGCACACATTCTCAGATCCAGCCGAGCAAGTTTCAGGATGAGCCTGTACCATCACGGATGCTGAATAAAATCAGCATATTTGTTTATTAAAAAGAAAATTGGGGGGATCTTATTTTATTGATTTGACTTTGACTTGCACCCAGAAATGATATTTATTTATCAGTGAAAATTGCTTTAAAACATGAATGGTTCTTACTCATATTGTACTAGTGAGATATCAGCTTTCTGAACATTCAGCAATGAGGCCATTGTGATTGTTTCAGTGAGTTTTATGCTGAAACATGAGACTGAGACAAAAATCACAAGGCGAGAGTTGCATAGGAATTAATAATAGCTGCCTAGCCAATTAGAAACTTGGGATTTACTCAACCATGCAGTATTCTCATTAGGAATCGCTGTGATCTGAGGTTCCCAGTCCTCAGACTGATACACCATTGTTGTCTGGTTCGATCCCTTTTTATAAACTTTATCTGAACAAGATTGTCCCGAATGCCAGAAGTGCAGTGCTTTCAAAATTCCAGCCCCTGAGGTGTGTGTAAAGAGATTTAAAACTGATTTAATCTTAGCAGCGTTTGATAGACACAGAAATGCTTGTTTCATTTGGGGACTTTATTTTTTATACTGAGGTTAGCCACTGATTGCCATACTTGTGTGGAAATGAAGGATAGACCTGTGGTTATTGTTTAACAGTCCAGCTATTCAAGTTAAGTGAGCGAGATGCATGGTGGTAAACAGTAGGGGGGAAATTTCTGAATACAGGAGAAGATGTAGTCGTCTGCAGCAAAGGAAAATCCAGTGGAAATGTGTGTTGCAATTCCTTTTTTTAACAAAAAAAGTTAATAATTAGGGTTATTTTTTCAATGTAAGAGGAGTTTAATTTCTATCAAGAGAATTGAAGTCATTCATTCCCCACTCCCAGTTTTCTCCCCTCTTCTGTTCTCCTGTGATCTGTATGGGGAATGGTTTCTAAGTGCTAGCACAAGTTCCCATTCTTCATGTTAAGCCTAGGCAGTGAATCTAGGCTATTTATCTGGGGAAGGGGAGCACAGTCAGCCTGACTCAATCTTCACCGATGTCTATTCACAATTGAAACATTGGATAGTAATTGAGAGCAGGAACCCTGGTCAAAAAATATCCTCCCCCCAAGTACAGAGATCAATTAAGGCCAAACTGCCCTCCTTGAAATTAAACTAAATTGAATCATAAACAAGGGCCATTCCTGATCTATTTGGTTTACTAACAATGGTACATTCATCTACTAAGCCTCACGAAAACCTATTTGCAATACACTCTCTACTAAGGAGCAAGTTTTATCTGGTAGGGCATTACTATAATAATATTAATAATAATCCTTGCATTTGATACAGTGCCTTATCACGTCTTCGAGATGTCTCAAAGCGCTTCATAAAATATACTGTAAAGTGTGTATTTTGTGGTGAAAAGCCAATTGCACACAACAGTGTCCCACAAACAGTCGTGGATTGAGTGACCAATTTTTTTTGAAGGAATTTCAAAATACGAAGGGATGAACCACTATCCATCTATCCCACAATTCTGCTAAACTATGACAAACTGAATTCTTTGGTTACATTTTGAGTGGTGCAAATACAATAGGATTCCAAGCTCTGAGATGTGAAGGCGCTATGTAAATGCAGATTCTTGTAAGGTTTACTATACCCTCTTAATCAACTAATAGAGGAAATAATAATCCTTGCATTTGATATAGAGCCTTATCATGTCTTCAAGACGTCTCAAACCGATTCACAGAATATACTGCAAAGTGATTTGACTGTATATTTTGTGGGCGAAATGCAGTAGCCAATTGCGCACAGCAGTGTCCCACAAACAACCGTGGATTTTAAGTGACCAATTTATTACTATTATTTTTGAAGGAATTATTACCCCCAGAAAGCAATCCGTCAATCAATTAACAACCGGGATCCTACTTACAGCTAGGTAAACAGAGGCGTTTGGAATAAGGAAACTTGCCCAACATTTCAACTTGCTGGGGATCAAACCCAGGTCTCTCACTTGTGAGGTGAGTGCACTGACAACTGAGCTACAGGACTCCACAAATGTAGAATTATAAGTTGTGGTAGAATCTTTACTTCTGTGTTGGATTCTGGAAGTTTTTTTGGTCAGGGTGTCTGACACATGCTGAAATCCATCACCATGCTTAAGCGTATCCAAACTGAACTGAGACTTCCACATATGTATGCCACCTATAAATGGAAATGACCCTACAACAACTTGCATTTATGTAGCGCCCTTCACGTGGGGCAGCGTACCTTATATCTTGAACGTACACTCACTCCTTGGTGGGACGCACCCCAATTACATATGTATTTGGGGTAGGCTGGCAAGAGGCTTGTGGCCCCCAGAGTGTCGGTTGGGGTATTGTTGTCATTGGTGGTAGCTACAAGTTGTGTTTTTTTGGGGGGTTTGGGCTGTAGATTGTGGCGTCTTGAGAGGGGGGAGTATAGATTTTGGGAGGGTGGGTTGTAGATTGTGTGTTTTGTGTTTTTGTTTGGGGTTGGGTAGAAATATAAGGCAGATTTTGGAAATAAAACTCAGCACACAAGGAATATTCCTAATATGAAAGGTGATATAAATATAAATTTGTATTGTGTATTGCGCTTCCCAACTACCCTGTTTGCACGGCGAATCTCTTAATTTGCTGGTTTGTAAGATAAGAACTCTGAACTTATTTTCCACCTAAAATTGCAGTGAAACACCTGTTTAACAGGTAGTTCTGTTTTTGATGCTTGATTGAAATGCTAACGTTTGGGATTCTCCTCTAAGAGGAAGTTCCTTTTCTTCAATGAAAGACTGAATGAAGATCCTGCTTCAAATATTTCTTTGTTATTTGAACTCAGTTTATCAGTAAAATATTGCTTATCCAGAAACGCACAAATGAAGAATGTGGCTGTTGGATTTAAACTATAAATAGCCCGTATTATTTTGATGAATTTGTGCTGAACAAATTAAGATATTCTAAATGCCGTGGCAGTAACCAAGATTTGTTATGTTTTCATAGCGTTAGGGTTTATGTGTAGGGGTTTACCCTCAAGCATTTCACAGTCTTAAGAAGATATCAAATGTTTTGAGAATGTTCATCAATTGCTAATTTCTCAAACTCAATGATTTATTTGTTGTAAGCGTTGGCACCCAGATGCCTGTGTGAGCTGTTTTCCATTACTGCCGACATTGTATCAGCAAAAGTGCATTCTTGTGGAATTCCTACTAATTAACCTCCACGCCTAGTGGTAGGAAGGATGATCCTTTCTTTGTGACATTCAAAGCTTTTCTGCAGGGAATCCTCCTGCCCGGATTGCTGAATTGATTAACATGCAGGGAGAGAACAGTGATACACTAAAATGCTTTGTAAACACAGTATCATTCTGTTAACTGCATATGTTGCTGAGCTGCACATTCATTTGAAGCTTTCACATCACCCTATTTTCTGCTAGCAGATCAGTTCTTCCTGTTGCTGGGTTTACACTACAGCTGTGGCTGCAAAAAAAGCAGAGCCACGTTTCGTGCCCAGCTTTCACTTGTACGACTCAAATGAGTTTCTATACAGAACCTTGATGGTACCAAAAACAATTTGCAGGTATAGTGCAGAGTGAAAGACGTGAAGTATGATGTGCTAACCATCACTTTGGCAAAAAGTGCAGTGCAAATGATCTTAATGTCAACTGGTTTTGAGGAACACTCTTCCTCTATCCCTCTGCTTTGCCCCTTCCTTTCCCCATCTTCAGGTCGCGCCGGAAGCTTTGACCATACTTACGGTCACTTCCTCCTCCCCCCAGCTCGGCATTGTGCTCCGCCACTATTAAGCGCTCTGGGACGCTACCCTGTGTGAGGGGCGCTATGTAAATGCAAATTGTTGTTGGTTTTGGTTGTGAATATCCCCCATTCCCCTCCTGCCCACCACAACATCTTCGGCGCAGTTCTTCCTCCCGTTGTTGCCCCTCACCTCACAATTCTGAGTCGGGAATGCCCTGTGAAGTGACACTGATACACTGGCTTCACAAATGGCAGCAATAAAAGTGGTGGGTGGTGACTTCAAGCCAAACCATCGTACCAAAGTCATGGACTGGAGGAGAGGAGTGTTCACAACCGTGCCCAGCAGATAAAAAAAAGATTATCTTGACAGCAGTGTGTTAAAATAACAGTAATGGAGGTTGAGAATTCCCCTCAATATGAGACCACTTTCCTTTTCATCACTGTACAATGTGCATTGTTTATAAATCAGGAAGGAAGTAGCCAGTGATAAATCATGTGTGGTGATGCACACCCCAAAATAGATTGTTATCTTCAAATGCATCTCCCTTACACACTCTCCCTTTCCTGTCTTTTGCAGTCTGAGTCCCCCACCCAGCAGCTCTCCTCTAGATCGCTTCATTTTCTTTGTCCCAGAGGTGTGTGAGCGTTTGACCACTTGGTTGCGGGAGGGTCACTGGGCTGCTCTGCAGCCTGGATTCCGCCTGCGTGTAATAAGTAAAATAAAAATATCCTAATCCCAATTAATATCCTAATAAATATCCTAATCCTAATTAATACTAATCCTGCCCGTTCTAAGAAATATTCTGGTTTATTTCACAGTCATTTCACAAAGTCCTAAAGGTGCTGATATGCAGCTTTGCTTCCTGAGCATTTGGGTTGCAGTATGGCAAGCAAGCACTGAGGTTCTCTCTAGGAACGGTAGCCATTGTTGCTGTTGAGGTTTAGCATGCCTGGCACTGTGCCTCTAAATGTGCTGGCTGCCATGACTTCCTGGGCACTGAGCCTAGCCCTCCGCAAACCAGCACTGTGTTTTTAGCACTGCTAACCTACACAGAGCTTCCCCAGAGATTGGGGATGGTCAGTGCCAAGAAAATTAAAACAGCACCTCAGAAAATGATGTGCATGTGTACATTTCTTTCAGAGAGCCAGCACAGCAACGATAGGCCATATGGTCTCGTGAGCTGTAAAGTTCTGTGGTCTTATGGTTGGTCTCATGCTATTGAGCGCACACAGGTATTTCAGTTGGGGAATCCAGGCTATGGATGTTAAGAAGTCGATTTCAAGGCACCAGTTATCTCAGGGTATATCAGAACCAGTTCTATTTGAACCAGTTTGGAAATGCTGTGTAACATAAACATGCTGTCGCCTTTGTATAGTGTCGCCTTTGCAGAGATTTTTCAGGTAGATTGCAACAGGAAAGGTCCAATTATGTAGAAGTTCCTATTTAAGAAGTAGATGAAAGAGAAGGGGGATTAGAGTAGGTAGCTCCCAGTAAGCCATGATTGGCTGAATAGCTTCCTTCTGCGCTAAAAATTTCTATGGCTGTAATCTTTTTTCTGTAATTTTTAATAGCTTTACAGCTTTTTTTTAGCAGTGATTTTAACCACGCCATTGCATTACCCATTGCATTACTGCATCTTCCTCCATCTATAATACTGGTCAGGCAGCCTTATAAACAAACTAAAGCATCTTGAATAACTGAAGTAGAAGCAATTCTGTGCCCCTGTGGAATTTGTCCTGTTTACCCAGCGGGGTGGATTCGACAGCCACTGGAGGGAAAAGCACATAAAACTGCAGTTGTTTTGAACTTTTCCATTCTTGCTACCTCAATAGATGGAGAGGCTAGCAGTCAGCCTGTAACCAGTGGTGGTATCCAGCCTTTGAAGTCAGTGTTACATTTCTGACCTTGCTGCTGTAGAAAGTGCCAAGAACACTAGTCCCACTGTAAAACAAATGGACACAGGATGAAGGTTATGTACAGAATGGTCCAGTGAAAGCTACAAACCCTGGCCTCCTCCAACGGCTGTTTAGTTTATCTGCCAGCTAGTGTAGAACTGAGCCACTACAATCATAAATGTATCATGCTCCATCTCCACTCTGTGCTGAACTATTTGACCTCAAGCTGGGGAAGTGATGGCGTGCTACGACCTCAGTGTCCCTGGGCTCAGAAGAGTAAAAAATCAAGGTGGGGTGATTCTATTCGGGATCATAATCCAGTGCCTCCATCCGCACGCCACACACAAATTAGGGAGCGTATGTTGATGTAAAGACACAATCAAGCTCGGTTGTGATCTCTTTTCTTCCCCCCCCACCTAATAAAAAAATCACTGAGCTTACTGAAGCGCGCTACCCAGGCTCAAGCATGAAGAAAGGCACTTTGTCTGAGGTACCACAGAGCTGCTAGCATCTGTGCATAAGTTACCCCAGCACCTTCAGGGGAAGGGGGTGGGGGGGTGGGGGGGGGGGTGGGGAGGGTGTAAGAAGCAACATTGCTGCTTTAAAAGCTCACTATTAAAAAGTTGGTCACTTACACAATATCAAGTTACAAAAAAGGGATCAGATTTAGAGATTTTTGTGATTTTTCTTGTGCTGATTGAACTCTGCAACATTATATTTGCATAAAAACTGATAGTATAATAGTAGTTCTTCCCTCCCCATCCCCCTCCTTCTCCCTTCCCCCTCCACCCTAGCCTTGGTTCGGTGATTGGCAGGAACTAGGGGTGAAGAGCAGAGGTCAGTGCCGTTTGTATACAAAATACATGGTGGCAGAGTTCGATCTGCACAAGACAAAAATCCCAAATCACTGAAGCTGTAAAACTGATCTGGTTTTGCAACATGATATTTGGTAAAAGGGCAAGTTTTAATAGTGAGCTTTAAAAATAGAAACTGAAACTAGGGCACTGCAGCTTAAGTGTATACTTTAATGCAGGATATAACCTTGCAGAAATGAAACTTTGTTCTTTTGCAGCTCCACATATTTTTGATCCGTTAAGTTTATAGCAAGTAAGTTTATACTCAGATGTGCAGAATAATGGCCATTGACAGCTTGCCATTATACACTTAACAGCTTCAATGGATTAGCTGGGCGTTTCTTACACAGTCATTGAGGGATTAGTCTGACCTTCCTTGACCCCTAGTTTAACATTATGCAAGACTCAGGGTTTTATACTACACAATAGAGACATTCAGCACCTCATTACTCTGAATATTCAGGCTGAATGGGCCCTTTTGCACATCATTACCTAAGAAAGCAGGTTTGGGGTGTGTTTCTGAAGTGGGGGCTGGCCTTTGGATGTAGCCTGATTTAAAAGAGCAAGTCAGAGCTCTAGGTTAGTCAGTGCAAAGTTTAGTTACTGAACAGTTCAGTTGCACCATGGAATCCACAAGAAAGAAACAGAAGGAGCTAACCTTATCTGAGAAAATTCAAGTTCTTGAATTGCTTCAGAGACAAAAGATCTCCCAAATGGAGCTGGCAAAACGGTTTGGGGTTACTCAGCCAGTCATCTCCAGACTGATCAAGAACAAGGAAAAGGTCCTGATGGAGTGGCAGAATAGCACCAATCCAGATCGCAAACGCAAAAGGGAAGGCAGGGACAGTGATGTGGATGCGGCCCTGCTCCAGTGGTTCCAGATTGCCAGGGCTCAGCACATCCTCGTCTCAGATGAAGTCCTGGCAGTGAAGGCCAAAAGCCTTGCGGATGCTCTGCAGATCAGAAATTTTGTGCCAACGGTTGGGTGGATCAGTAGATGGAAAGCTCGTCATAGTGCCTTCCTGCAGCAGGGTCATGGAGAGAGTGACAGCACTGGTCAGCCAGCAGCAGGTGGCCCATCAGACATAGTCGTACCTCCAGAAGGAATGACCGAGGAAGAGTTTCACCAGTATGTGGAGCAAGCTGCTATTAAGGTCTGCGTCTGGGACATTACCGATCACGAGGTAACCGACATGAAAGGAATTGCAAAGATAGAAGATGTTGATGGTGAGGAAGAGAAGTCCATGCCTGTTTTCAAAATGGCAAGAGGAAGTAATGGACGACCAACACCATTTTCAAACCAGTTTAATATGTAAGTTTATCAAATGAAGCATTGACAGCTTTTTCTTTTAGGAACTATACATCAAGTGTGGCCTGGTTGATCTTGTTGTTTTAAGCACAAATCTACATTGCCAGAGTTACCATACTGACTCCACCATTGGACTTGGACCTCGAGAATATCAAGATAGCTGGTACGTTGCAAGCTGTCCTGTAAAGGTCCTCCCACCATGCTGAAGACAGATGTACGCCAGATAGCTGATGAGGAAACTCTGAGGCATGGAGTGACAGCTGTTGGAAGGCGAAACCTGGAGTCCGAGTTTGTGAACACACATTCATATATCCAGGGCTTGGAATCCACCTTGATTGGTTTGCAGAGAGGTAAGCAGTTACTGCTCAAACTCCGCAACTCCAACTGGTGGAACCATCGCTCAATGGGGATGGATGTGTGGCTGAGCTGTGGCCAGGAAGATGGTGGCAATGGTCTCATGCATTTCATGCTGAGCTGTGTTGCCCAACAGGAAGCTCACAGGGAGTTCCTGGTACCTACCATCCGCTAAGTGAGGCTCAATCCTTGGCTTATCGGATGTCAAATTACCAACTCATGACTATCCTCTTTGGGTGGGGGAGGAAAGCTATTTGGAGCTGAACTGGCTCCAAGATGATCTGGTAATGGAATGTTGGAATCTATGGTGGTCTCGGTAATACAGTTTCTGAGCCAAGGGGATCAGGCGTATTCCAGGGAACTTCTGATGGACACCCAGCCATTGGTAGGAATTGGAGGGGTAGACTGGAGGCAGGGATTCTTCACATGCTCCTGTTAACCCTGGAAGCCAAGTGAGTACAGTTGGTCCTAGGTGGCTAGACTCCAGTAGTAAATACCCAATTGTATACTCTGGAACTCCTAGCGTAGGCTCTTGCCAGTCTGTGCCTGATACTCTGTGGAATTAGGCAAGTAGGATGTATTCCTCAGGGAGAGAATGTGCATTTCATTCCAAAAGATGTGAATTTCCATGTGTAATTGGCTGCATTGAACTGTGTTTAATTTGGATACTGTTGAGCAGGTTAATGGGTTTCCACATGTTGGATAGCTGGCTGACCAAAAAAAAAGTACTTGTCTTGCATCTATATCAGTTAATGCAGCACAACAAACTGATCAATGACCTGGGGCCTCTGAGCTTCTATCAAGAGAGTAGTTTCAAGAGAGCACTGAGAATGTTTCTTAACAAAATGCCGCAAGCATGTGAGGTGGAAGGAAATTACAGCTTTGGTACTTAATTTATCTGTTTGTGTTGTTTTTTCTTTGTCCTGTTTTGTCTCCAGGCCTGATGGTAGGAGCTCTGCTTCCAGGCGAGATCTCTGTGTGGAAACACCTGGCAGCTCCTATTCACAACCAGGACCCTCAGGCTACCAGTCCTACACGTTTTCTAGATGGGTAACCCCAGAGCTGGAGCGGGAAGGGAAGTCATCACGGTTCACTGCATTGTCACAGCCTAGTAAGAGCTTTGAAGATCTGGAGAAAGCAGAAGCTCGGCTGATTAGGGACGTCTCTCTTTCTCCATCGTGTGCTAGGGTGCCCTCCGCATCATCTCCCAGGCCTGTATCTCGAGACGACCTCTTGTTTTTACAGCAACAACAGGGAGGTATCCCGCGTTATGGAACGTCTGGGCATGAGAGGGAAATCTCTTCAGAGGAACAAGAGTTGATTCTGGAAAACCAGAGGAAGTTTGGAATGTATCTTGATGAGAAAAGGGAAAGCCTTAAAAGATTACACGCACTGGAGGAAGAGCTGCTCAGAGCAAAGATCGAAGTAGAACAGATAAAGGCAGCACGACTGCGAGCTTTATCTGTTTAAAGACCCCTAAGGATAGACCCGATAGAGTTTGCAAATCCACTCCCTTGTTTCGCTCCAGCAGTGGTTATTCACCTTGACTTGGCTGTCATGATTAGCTGCTGTATATACCATCATCATGTTTGTATATAGAAGAATGCAGAACAACATCATCCAGATTTGATATTCTTGGTTCGTCTAATGGTTCAGTGGTTAAATGTATTGCCTCGTCTACATAAGCATGCGGACAGGAAGGTCCCAGGTTTGATGCCTGGTCGGTGCTGAATTCGCTGGTCTTTCACAGTGGGGAATGAACCCAACATCCACATACTTTTCACCGCTTGCACTGACTTACATGTTCATTCCAATAGTAACATTAGTGCTCTGGCACCTTGTCTGAGTGACCATTATAATAATGTCATCCTCGTATTTGATTTGTTGTTTTATCACTTCAAAACTTTTCTAAGCTCTTCAGAGTTTTCTATAAAATGTAGTGAATGAGTATTTTATTTCGTAAAATGTAGTCACTGTGGCAAGTGCAGTAGCCAATTGATGCACATTAGTGCTCTACAAACAGCATGAAGTGACATTTTTTTTTGTTGGCTTGTTGGCCAGGATACCAGGAGAAACTTCATTTTGAATAGTGTCATGGAATCTTTAATGTCCACCTGAACAGGCACAAGGATTTCAGATTATTATTTCATCCAAAGGATGGCGCTTCCGACAACTCAGCACTCCCCCAATGCTGCACTGGAATGTCGGCCTAGACAAGGAGCTCAACTTGTGGGTTGAACCTACAATTTTAGGAACATAGGAATTCGGACCAGGAATAGGCCATTCGGACCCTCGAGACTACCCCACCATTCAATAAGATTATGGCTGATCTTCTAACCTAATTCCATCTGCCTGCCTTAACCCCATATCCCTTAATCCCTCTATCCTTTAGATCTTCTGACTCAGAGATAAAGAGTGCGACCAACTGAGCCATTTTTCATGCGAGAGTCCAGATATGCAATGTGAACAACTATGAGTGATCAAAATAAAACTTCAAATGGCAAACTGGTTCAGTCAGTTACACCTCCCTCTTCCAGAATATTAACATTACTGACTTTCCATTTAGCTACAATACAATATACATTTATATAGAGCCTTTCACATTGGGAGGACGTCTCAAAGTACTTTGCCCTACTGGCTGACCACCTGAATTGGGGAGAGAGTGAGGGAGATGCCTTAATGCAGTTTCTCTATCCAATTGGCCACTGTGGATGAGTATATACTGAAGTACTATTGTTTCTGTAGCTGACCTGCATCAGGTCAGTACCTCAGCACAGTCACAGCCTGGAAACCATCCTGATCAACAGGAGGAAACTTACAGTCTGTGATGTAATACTCATCCTAAGATGAATCATTTGTGTCTGTCCAATACATAGTGACCAGTTAGGACTCAAAACACCGTTGTGATTTCTGGCGAATGGGTCCTCCTACCAGCTTGATCAGTGTTAGATCACAAGTGTTTTTACTTATAGATGTTAGAACGGCATTTTAAAACTGTGTTGGCCAGGTTGNAAAAAGAGTTCCTTTTAGTTCTGATTTTAAACAGTTACGCAATATTTTATTATTGTAGCGTATTTCAATTCCCCAGAATTGAGAATTATTATTATTACTTAGAAAATCTATTTATTGTATCATTCCATTGGCTAAATGCCGATATTTTTTGTGCAGTACTATTCTTTTAGTGGGTAGCTGTGAAGGTGACACCTCTGCTTATTACTACTAGTGTTGTATTGCAGCAACAACAACATGTTCAAAATATCACATTGGGAAGCTTCCTTACTTAATGCTGGTCACCTTTGACCTACATATCCTTCAAACTTTAGCGGCTTCTTGTTTGTCTTCATTGCTTATCTATGGTGCAGAGGTTACCAGAAGGTTACCTGGATAAATTGAGTTAATGTTTATTGATTCAAGTTGTGATGTAAATAGTTAAGCCAAGAATGCTATTAAGACATGAACCTGCATTTGGGGATACTTTATTTGGCGTCTCAGGATACTGTGTGCTTTCTGGAGCCTTACATCAAAATCTGTGAATTTACAGAAAGGCTTTGTAGTTTGGAACATGGTTATAAAGAGTTTGCAAGCTGGAAGACTCTTTATTTTGGTTAAGTCCTTGCCCGTCTGCAAAGGTTTTGGTTTTATTCAAGTAGAATTTTCACCACATTTTGGGTACAGCAGCACTCCACAGACGTGCTTTGTCACAAAGACATTAAGCCTACACGGCAATTTGTGTCTGGACTTGGGCCTCATTTTTCACTGCCCGATGAAAGACAGCATTTTCCACACTTGCTTTGTTTCTAGTGGCTGCGTCTGTGACGGGAACAGCATAGGGCAACCTGAAATTAAAATGAACTTCAGTGGCCTTGTGTGTGTCTGTAAAGTTTGAATGTTTTGTGAGCTCTTCACTCAGGGCTGAATTAAGAATGGTATTAAGCTCACAAATGCGGTAAAATTACAACAAAGAGGTAAACTTGTTTCTCAGCCCGACATCTTTGCTGAAGATTTTTGATGTATTGCTGTGCTTCTATGGAAATGAGAAACAAAATAAACATATGATTAACCTTGCAGATATTAAGTGAGTGAGTTGTTAAAGGGGATAGACGTTGAATTTTGTTTGGTCTGAAATCAAAATCTGTTTCTGAAACCCAGGTTTATGATTTAGGTTACAGAGGAGTGAGAGGAGATCACAGAGAGGAAACAAAGTTCATTTTTAGTGGGAAAGCCACATGCAGAGTATTGCGTTGCATTCATTCTAGGCTTCCTTGGGGGAAGGGCAGGAGCATTTGCAGTCTTGATGGGGGAGAGGGGGAAGGGAATTGGCTTAAACTCTCTGGGGAACCTGAGTCTGTTCTGTTGAAGGGCTCTTTCTCTTTCATGTACCATCCGGCAGGGGTGGAGTCTACAGGTTGGTCTGTTCTTTCAATTGACCAAAGGGTACATTTGTGGATGGACATAGCTAAATTTCGAGAAGGGATGAAAAGAGGAGGGGGAGAGAGGGAAATATTACAAAAAATACAAGAGTGCTGTTATTTTCACATCTGGTCAACAACAACACCTTGTATTTATATTGCGCCCCTTATGCAGTTTAGTGTTCCAGAGCTCTTGGATCTATAATCAGATAACTGCCTTCAAAATTTGAGTTTATATTTTCAAGCGAGAGTTCTTAAGGTGGAGATGAGGGTTTTTGAACCTTTTACACCATCAGGAATAAAACAAAACTACAGGCGCGTCTTTTAGCTTGTTGCTAACTCTTTACAGAATGACATCAATGCAAACCGTTTTTAATCTGGTTTACAATAATATCTCATGACTCTTTGTGATGTATTCTGCTCATATGTATGTTAGGTATGAAATGAAAATGACACAATTATAGACATTTTTTCTTTTTGAGACAGCTTCCAATTTGTAATTTCACAATGCCGTCTGTTCTCAATTATAACGTGCATGGGGTATGAATCTACGGAGAGATATATTGCATGGGATATGAATTTATAATGAGTGGAAAATGGTTCATTCTTTTGATATTTATTTGTATACTGGGGGCATAGAACTATAATCGCTCACTGTCATACTCTAACAGAAAGTAATCTTTGACGAGTGTTTCCCATTAATAGAAAGTGAGGAACATGAATTGGCTTTTGCACGTCACTGTTGTTGTACAAAGGAAATTATCCATTTTTCACCATAACACGTGCATTTGTATGATCCTTTGTGATGACCATGCTCCCCTGTCTCCATCCTTGATCCTGTCAGGACCCCCTCTTGAATAGCCTGCCAATATTCACTGTCAAGGCTTGCAGATGAATAATGCCTATTCAAGTGAGGTACCTGAAGGCACTTAGTGACAATGGAACCATACTGTCAATTGAAGGGGAAAAAAATCAAAAATACCTTCAGGAGACGAAGTGACGGAGAGAAATTTGGGTGAAAAAGCAAGTGTTGTGTGACCTGAATAATGGTTTTAGTTGCAAGTGGCTTTATGGAATTTCAGCCTGAAAGGTGTTGGTGCATTTCTGATCAAAGGGAGTTTAGCACCAGGTTCATGCCAGATTGGGGACAGTTCAAATCATTTGCTGTATGGATGTCCTTTAGCGACTGTTCAGTACAAATCCTGTTGGTATCAGTGAGGTCAGTGTATCTTATTTCTTTAATGGCAAGCAAATAGAACATGGTATTTCAAACTCTCCTCTGCAAAGCCTAGAAAATGTACATTTCTGCCAGAAGGAGATGAAGAGGAAAAGATTCCCTGGTGATCTTGGGGAACAGGTCACTGCAAACCACGTCCGCTTTGCCAGCACTGATTGTTCTTTTCTTTAGGCCTTTTAGAACTTCCTGAAAATTTGCCGCGATAGATTTGGAAAGCGAGCAGGTACTTTGACATCAGCCCCTTGGTTGCCAGCCCCTAGCCCTTTTCCTTTGAAAATTTAAGCATGAAAAAGAATCCCTTCGATAGAGTGTTCTTTTTCGTTCTGCAAGTAAGAAATTCACATCATACATCTTAGGTCAGGTTCGTTACAATCTGGCCCTCTCTTCCCTTTGAAAGCTTTCCTCTGCCCTTTTAAAATCCAACTCACTGAGGTTTCCCAGTGATTTTTAAATATGAATTCATTTGTTTGAAAAAGCATTTTTTATCTAAAAAAATTATATTTCATCTATTCCAAAGCAAGGTCCGCACTAAAATTCCCAGATACAGAGGAGATTATCTGAAATTGAGACCAATATATAGTGTTTGAAGAAGCCTTAGATCACCCAGTTTTGTCCAAAGTAAATGCATTTCTGTTATAACCTGTGAAGAATGGCTGTAGTAAAATAAATGGGGTAATAGCATTAAAGGAAATCTGATTTCTTTTTCCGTGTGTGGGTGGGTGGGCTGGCGGAGAACCACCTCTTGGGAGACATAAGGGATGGATTATTGAATTATTTGGCATTTCTGAATTTCCTAACTAAATCTTTACTTGCTTTCTTTAAAGAAAAGTTAAGTCATGACTTGAATGATGACCATAGTTTCTTTAATTTTCTTAAGAGACCGATCAACAAAATCTTCCAGGGCTCAGGAGTTTGGGCTCCTCACCAGAGATATGGCTGGAAAATAATTATTCGACAAAAAAAAGGTTGAAGCTGTTCTAGCAACTAGAATTTAGAATGTAATAAATTGTCGCATCAAAGAAAATAATGAGATACATTGCTGAGAAAGAAGGTGGTAGAAGAAACCATTCTCTGGAACTCAGGGGTTCTGTGCCCTCAGCCACAGTTGTGTTAATATCTGCATTTGATATAGTGCTTTTCATGTAGGAAGGACATCTCAATGTGTTTTGAGGGTTTTGCTGCAAAGTGACTATTTTGTGGATCACCGTGGCAGCCAATTCGCTCCAGAACCAACCATGAAGTGAATGACTGATTTTATGTGAGCGGTTGTTGACCAGGACACCAGGAGATCCCATGACGCTATTCAAAAATAATAGGGAGTTTCTTCTGGTGTCCTGGCCTATCCCCCAGTTAAATCATTCACTTCAAGGATTGTGACGTTCGGCTGAAAATACACAGTCACTACACTTCACATAATTTCTGTGAGATGCTTTGAAACTTTTTAATAACATGCTAAGGCAATATATAAAATGCAGGGGTTATTAAACGTTTCCGTGCTTGCATAAAGGCACTGCGTAACAAGCACCCTTTACTCTTTGGAGCTGTGGAGGAAAAGTCCACGAACGTAAAAGGAATGGGAGCAGGAAAAGTAACATTGGAGGGGCAAGTCAGCCTTCTTCATGGTGTTCCTGTTGCCATCCTTTGTGTGGAAGCTGCACTATAAAAGTGTCATCATGTAGATAAAACTTTTGAGACAACCTCTTGAAAGTTCTCTTGATAAAGCTCAAAGTTATGATAATCCTTTCATTTGATATTGCGCCTCATCATGTCATTAAGTCATCTCAGCGAGCTTTAGTGTAATGATTATTTTGCAGGCGAATGTGGCAGCCAGTTTGTACACAGCAGTGCGCCTCAAACCACCATTAACAGAATGACCAATTTTATCTGGGAAAATTGTCAGCCAGGATATTGGGAGAAACTTATTTCTCTTTTCAAGGTTACCACAGAAGATTAAATGGGCAAAATGTCCTTTCGTCTTACAAATGAAATTGGTGCATTCAATTCACAGCTCCACGGGGTAAACTCAGCAATAATACCTACCACTGCAGATGCAAATTACGTCGGAGAATTCAATAATATTCTCTTTAAGGCAGTGAAGTTGGATAGCAAGACAAAGACTGTATCTCAGCCGTGCAGGTTGGGCACAGGCTTTGAGCTGTGACCCTTCATGTAATGAATACTGTGTCTCAGCTTTATCCTCGGTTGGAGATTGCAGTGGAGGCCAGGAGAGGGGGAAACTACATTCCCTGCTTTGCTCACGTGCACCTTTCAGTAGCTAGAATGGCAGCGACCTGATGAGAGGTGGAGAATTAAGCAATTGACTCGCCTCCTCATCACCCGGGGCGATGTATCCACGGATCCCCAAAAAAGGAGAAAATCTAAAAAGCGCTCAACTCTGGTAGCATAAGTGTAAATAATAATCCTTAAATTTGGTATAGGACTATAGGAAGATATCTCAAAGCGCTTCACAGGATACTGTAAAATGTAGTGACTATTTTGCTCTGGCTTTTTGTAGGCAAGACATTCCTGTATTTTGACTTTTTAAAATAATTTGTGCGCAATTGGCTGCTGCGTTTCACCCCCAAAATACAGTCAATTCACTTTACAGTATATTCTGTGAAGAGCTTTGAGACGTCTCGAAGATGTGATAAGGTGCTATCTCAAATGCAAGGATTATTATTATTTTTGCTAAATGTAGCTATATTTGTCCTAGTTATTCTGTATCACAGTTTAGTGAAATTTACCATTGTGCATTTATAAATTATTTGGGAAGTCTTATAAATAAAATTACACTATAAATTTAAAATGTAATTCTATATAATGTAATTACAGTTATTAGAGTACAGTGACACATTTGTTAAACCCAGTGAATAGAGCAGCATAATTCCTCATGTCATTCATCATAGCACGCCTCTGTATACCTAGCAGTAAGTAGGAAGCCAGTTGTTAGTCGATTGGTGGATTGCTTTTCCGGGGGACATAATCTCTTAAAAAAACAATAATTGATCACTCAATCTACGACTATTTGTGGGACACTGCTGTGCGCAATTGGCTGCTGTCACTCCATTTTACAGTATATTTTGTGATGCACTTTGAGATGTCTCAAAGACATGATAAGGCACTATATCAAATGCAAGGATTATTATTATTATGTCTTAAATAAGGAGTGGACATGGCATGGAAGCAGGCCATTTTGCCCAACTAGTCCTTGCCGGCGTTGATTCTTTGTGTATTGATTCTAAATTTAAATCCCTCTGTTCTCAAAATATTTTGAAAAAGTAGGTTGGTTTGTCATAGTGTAGTTCTGTGCAAACAGTTTGTATAGTTCAAAGTCTGATATATTCTAAGTGATTTCAATGTGGTCTAAAGTTGTAATGTTCGCAAATTAATTATGACAATTTACAGTTATGATATTGAAAACCATTTAATTTGTAACATTTGCAAAAAATGTCTAATTGTGAATTTCAAAACATAGCAAGTCTGTTGAGCAAAACCGTGGCTATAAGTAGCCTGGTGGCATCGGATATATTGTACATATGGAAAGTTTGATTCCTAATTGCTACTGCGGAAATAATGGTAGCAGAGGAATACGAGTTCAGTGTTACGCAGCTTTGCTCACAGCCTTTGCTCTCGATTCGCTGCTCCTACTTTGTCAGCTATAATCAGAAAAATAAAACCTCTGGTTTTTAAATAGGCGCAATGGTTCTGACATCAGAGCAACACTTGCCCACTGAGACTTCACATCCACAACGTCACTACAATCTTTCACTCAGGCACTCTGGAAACAGAGTCTGCGGGAGATCTGACTCTCAAAAGATTCTGGGATAATGAGGTGTTGTGAATTTCAGCTGCTTTTCATTATGGGTTGGTGGCAGAAGCGGATTTACCTCTGCCTGACAACTGATAATATAAAAACTATTACCTGGTATCTGTAAGGTGTAATAATTGACCTTATGTCCTCGAACCAGTGAGAGGCAAAGCTGGTTTTCTGTAATGGACACATGTATCAACAGTATTGGGCTTTAATGGATACCTTCCCCTTTTCCTCTCACCCCCCACTAGTTAAATTGGCTGCTCACAACTCGATGTTTAAACTGTGACATGAAGAATGACTATTTGGTTGCCAAAGGGTAAGTGGAAAGAGAGCTCAGGTTCATTGATTGCTCACCATGTCCAAACAATGTGAGACAGCAATAAATAAGACAAACAGGATGCTGGGCTTTATTGCCAACTCAGCTATGTTCAATTCCCCAGTTGTTATGCTCAAGCTGTATGTGTACTGCATACTGTTCTGGTTACAGCAATATAAGGATACGGCCTAATGCCTAGAGGCTCTGTGGGAGAAAGTAATAAAACTGATAAGAGGGGTGAGAAATTACGAGATAGATTAAGATATTTTAGCATTGNAAAAAAGTGATCTCTGTGAGGACCTTAACAAAGTGTACAATATGTTCAGTGGGATTAAAAATTTACATCTAGAGCATTGCTTCATTAAGGGAGCAGGATAAGAGGGCACAGCTTTAGGACTATGAAGAGCAATGTCAGGACAGACATTATGCTTTAAGTTTGAAATTGTGTCTTGGGTTCTGTTGGAAGATGAATTTAGTGTGGGAAAGCTCACTCCCTTTGTGCAAAGGTTTGTGTTCATTCGATAGGAAGCAAATACTTTTGATGGCACAAGTAACCAGAATTCAGAAAACTTAGCTCACGCCTCATAAGCAACCTTGGGGCTTGCAACGAGTTGTGTATTCAGCAGCTGCAGCTTAGAATTAAGGGGATTCCAGGATTCAATGTTAGCATCAATATTGTGCCCAAAGATATCTTGGACCATTATCTACTGACAGAAGAAAAAGAAGGATTATACAGAAACATCCTCACTTACAATGGATCGAGTCAAATATACCACTCTGTTTTTCCTGTGCTCTATAGGTTCGTAAAACGAGTTCTCTAATAAATGATTTATAATTGCGTGTTTTTTCTATATTTTTCTGCAAAATACAACTTGTATTTTACTTTTAAACTATAAACTGTTGGATCTTGTTATGTTTGCCTTCACAAAAGATATGTTAGCATGGAGAGAGTGCAAACACTTCCAATGGCAATAGGTCTATTGCTCACCCAGGGTCACTGCTGGCTCCAGAGGGCAGAGCTTAGCCATGTAGCAGCGTTACATTTCAGGAAGAAAAAGTCAGTTTATGAGACTATTGCAGTCAAAATTGCACTCTTTTTAAAAAAAATCAAACAACAACTGTGGTTGGTTATAGTTAATTCTGAGTTTTAAGAGTTTATCAGTCTCAATTCTGAAAAATTCATGTTGTATTTGTTGAAATTTACACATGAATCCAATATCTTTTTTGTAATTCAGCCAGCAATCGTTCAGGCCAAAGCAATAACTGAGTTCATTTGATTCCAACTTATAACCCAAGCAAATGGAATTCCCATATACCAGACCTTATCTTATTTAGTCTTATTGTAGAGATGTTGTGAACCGTGCATAATGCTTAAATAGTTTCCTGAACCAAAAAGGAAAAGTGCTGTTATCAGATATTAATTCCTATTTCACTAACTGAACTACTGAGATATTTAGAGGTTTTATTTCAAAGTTTTCTGCATGTTATTGGTAAATAGTACCTTTGAATTAGCACTTTAGGAACAAGAGCAGACTGCTTGGCCTGCCATTTTCTTAGATCAGGGCTGACCTGTAACTCGGCACCATTTGCCTATTCTTCCCTCCATAAACCCCTGACACCTAACTAGCCACATATTTATCAATTTCCCTTTTAAACACTCACTGACTCTGTCAGCATTCCTTTGAGGAAGTGAATTCCACAATCCCACAACTCTGAGTAGAAGCAAATGAAGCTAATCTAGCACTGTAACTTTACACAGAGCAAAAAAAATACTTGTTTTTAACTGCCTCTGGCCCAGAGCAAACTCCCTACTTCTTTTCATGATCTTTAAAGCCATGTGAACAGACAGACAGAGACTCAATTTAATGGCTGAATTGCTGCATTATTGAAGAAGTCTGCACTACCGGAGCTATGGGTTAGGGAGGGGAACATCTCTATGTTGGAAAATGCTTATATGAGACATTGACTGGGAATGAGATAATACTCAGCTCTGATTACCCCCATAGTGCATAGTCTGCCAACACTCACTATCAAAGCTCATATCTGGATAGGACTAGGTATTGAAGCGCACCCCAATAGAGGGAAAATGGGGTCAAATACATTAAGGAGAGGGAGGGAGAAAATTGGCAGAAAATGGGAAATTCCACGCTAATTATCTACATTTATGTTGATGGCTTTGTATGCATCAATGCTTGGTTGATAGGGAATGTTCCTTATTACCAGGATAAATAACATTAGTCCTTTGTGTATGTTGTTTGCTAAAAAATTATAGAAGAGTTATACAGTGTCATCTTCAAAACATCTCAAAATGCTTCATAGGATTTTACTGTAGATTGTGATTAGACATTGTTTGATTTTACCGTTATTAATTATAACTGCAGCCTTCAGGGTTTACATAGCCTATCCAACATACCTTTCAATTTCACACTGGATTTCACGTTTGAAGCTGGCTTGTTAATACCTCTGCCTGCCTGAGGCACAGTACCTAACCTCACAATATTGTTTGTTTTGTAGATCCAATCCCTCAACAGCGACCGAAAATATCTCAGGCATTTTTAGTACCAAAAAAAAGCCACGTGCTGCCACCACCACTGCAGCAAACTGATCCAGCACAGCACAAAGGAGAGCAAGATACACCAGATTCCCTTACCAAGTACTACAATGTTTTATGGTGTAAGGCATCAAAGAAGAAACACAAGAAATGGGAGGGAGATGCCATTTTGATTACCCGAAGGAAGTCTGTGATCCTCAAGGACATGGAGGGCAGAGACATTGGAAAAGGTCAGCCATCCTTATCGTTTAATTCATTTCAAACTGTGTGCTATTGGGTGATTTAGTTACATAGATTTTCAGATTCAATCCTTCCCCTTCTAATAATGAAACCTCAGAAATCTAAATCTCATAGAGCAGAGAATAATTTTTTGGGATCAGCCGGGTATCTGACATATGCATCGGACACATGCAGAAACCCACGACCATACTTAGGGCTATCCAAACCAAACTGAGAATAATACGAACGAAAGATTCATGAATTGGCTATATTCATTGTCAAACAATGAAATATTTAACTGAACCTGGAAGTTGCATTTAACAGTCTTTAAGCTCTTGTTATGTGAAAAAGTGTCCTTACTCCACACTTCTCTGTTCACCCAGCAGTAAGTAGGAACCCGGTTGTTAGTCAATTGCCTGCAGATCACTTTCCAGGGGAAATAATCCCTTAATAAATAATAATAATATGGTCACTCAATCCACGACTGTTTGTGGATTGAGTGACGCACAAAAATATACAGTCAATTCACTTTGCAGTATATTCTGTGAAGTGCTTTCAGACATCTCAATGGCTTGATAAGGCACTATCACAAATGCAAGGATTATTTGTATTATGTATTGTACCTTTAAAAGAGCCAATAAATAAAAACATTGCTTTACAACTTCTACAGCACAGATTTGTACTTCACAAAAAAAATGCTGGTTGCGTTCCATGTAATTACAGGAATTCCAATTTGTGTGCGGCAGGTTGAAGGAATATACAATTGCTGCATTCTTGAAAAACTCTTTAACAATTTG
Source organism: Callorhinchus milii (assembly GCF_018977255.1). Lineage (NCBI taxonomy): Eukaryota > Metazoa > Chordata > Chondrichthyes > Chimaeriformes > Callorhinchidae > Callorhinchus > Callorhinchus milii. The sequence goes on along the minus strand of NW_024704743.1, from coordinate 95,933,923 downwards.
CAAATGTTCTTGCACTTATCAAGATATTTCATTCATCCTTGAAACCCCGTGGAGATCGCATTCCACTCAGGCCAGAATGACCCCAATGGAACGCGATTCTCCAAGGATTTATACCAAAGGCTGCTCCATGTTAATTCATCCATTGAGAGGGATTAAAGGATCTGCCCCTGACCCAAGCACTGAGTTTCCATTACCGGTCTTACAGCCGCAGGCAGATCAAAGGTCAAGTAATATGTGCAGCATGTAAGAGAGATGGGGGCAGCTGTGCCTCATGACAAATACCTGTTTACAGCTGTCTTTTCTTCCCGCTTTCTGCCTTGGTCTTAACACACTCAGGAAGTTAGGGAGTGAGACTCAGTGTCTCAGCCCCTATACTTTCCAGTGCCCTTATCTTTTGGCATCATACCGATTCTCACCAAATAATTGTTTCCACCTATTATTTACAGATTTTCCTGCTTTGTATATTTCCAGTTTAAATTGTCTGGTTTTCATTTTTTTAAAATATACAATCGCTTCATGGAGTTACTAGCCACTCCCTTGAACAAAATTCTTCAAATTTCCAGCCATCAAATGCTGTCAGATGTGTCTCATTGTCTCTTTCAGTATTCTCTACTTGGCTGCACAGTCAGCCACTAATTCCTTTGCATCCCATTCCGGACCCCCTAATTTAGATGCACCACTGAAGCTGAATAGCTAGAATTAAAAGGTTCTGTGATCTCCTATCCTTTCCCTTTAGCCTCTTCCCACTTCTCCTTTGTCTCCCTTTCTTTCCCACCCTTACTCACCTCCTCTCGCTCTTTCTCTCCTCCCTCACCCCCTCTCCTTCGCCTTTCCCCCTTTCATTTGCCTTTCCCTCTCCCCTTCTCTCCTCCCCTTCCTCCTTCCGCCTCTCACTCTCTCCCCCCCCCCCCCCCCCCCCCCCCGCTCCACTGGAAGAATAGAAGCTCCCACATATCTTCAAGTCCAGCAATAAATGAGATAGCCTCTTAAAGTGTTGAGCTGTTTATAAATCATCAGTTTTACAACTATAGTGTGCTGAAAATTCACCAGCTATAAAATGGGGTACGTGAAGGAAGTGGAATGAGTGCAGTTCATCCTGATGCTGCAGGAAGGGTTGATTCCTCAATTCAATTAAAACCTGATCTGCAAATTAATTAATAATAATATTCCTTGCATTTGATATAGTGCCTTATAATGCCTTCAAGACATCTGAAAGCGCTTCACAGAATATATTATAAAGTGAATTGACTGTATGTTTTGTGGGCAAAACGCGGCAGCATTTTCATAACAAGCGTGGCCAATATGTTTTTCAGCTTTGTAAAGGGCTATTTTGGCCTTGGTGAGAAAACTGGGCTCAATCCTGCCAGTGGTTCTGGGTGGGGAGGGGATTTTACAGTTGAGCCAAGCAGTTGTGCTATCATTCAATTACTGGTGAGAATATGGCCATTTTGCTACTGATTGATTGTAAAATCAGGCAAAACATGTTTTCAGCTGATAATTTCAGCTCCAACCAAGCTCTGCAGAGCTTGAAGACCAACACAACAACAGCTTGCACTTATATAGAGCCCTCCACGCAGGGTAGCGTCTCAGAGCGCTTAACAGTGGCGGAGCCTGACTCCAAGCCAGGGGGAGTGGGGAGTTGGCCATAAGCATGGTCGAGGAGGAACGCTTTCAGGCATGTCTCGAAAGAAGGTATAAGGAGGGCAAGGCGAAGGGATTCAGGGAGAGTGTTCCAGAGTTTTTGGTAAGTAGTGACTGAAAGCGCAACCTCTGATGGTAGGGCGGAGGATGCAAGGGACGAGTAGGAGACTGGTGCCAGTCGAGCGGAGGCTCTGGGTGGTGGATTGTCGGAGAGGTAGGGAGGTGCCAGGGAGTGAATGGATTTGAACACTAGTGTGAGGATCTTGAAGCGATCCATTTGGTGATGGGGAGCCAGTGGGGCCTGGCCAGAACGTGGAGTCCTGTAGCTCAGTGGTTAGAGCACTCGCTTTGCAAGTGAGAGAACTGAGTTCAATTCCAGACAGGGCGAAACCTTGGGCAAGTTTTCTTACTCCACACGCCTAATAATAATCCCTCCAAAAAATCCAAAAACAATAATAAATTGGTCATTTTCAATCTACGACTGTTTGTGGGACATTGCTGTGCGCAATTGGCTGCCGCGTTCGCCCACAAATATACAGTGAATTCACTTTACAGTCTATTCTGTGAAGCGCTTTGGGACGTCCTCCCGACGTGAAAAGCGCTATATCAAATGCAAGGATTATTATTATTATTATTAACTGGTGAGATGTGGTTACGGAGATTGGTCCGAGTCAGTATGCAGGCAGCAGAGGTTTGAATGAGCTGGATCTTGTGAATGGTAGAGCTGGGGAGACCGGCGAGGAGTGCGTTGGAGTAATCCAAGCAGGAGGTGACAAACGCATGCACAAGGATTTTGGCTGCATTTGGGCTAAGGGACGGTCGGAGGTGGGCAATGTTGCGGAAATGGAAGAAGACTGTCTTGGTCAGGGACTGGATGTGGTGGAGGAAGGACAGCTGGGGGTCAAACTGGACGCCTAGGCTGCGCACTGGTTCAGTGAGTCTGAAGGAAAGCCCAGGGAGGTTGAGGAGTTCAGATCCACAAGAGTGAAGACGTTGACAGGAGCCAAGAAGTATGGCTTCCGTCTTGTCCATATTCAGCTGCAGGATGTTTACACTCATCCAGGCCCTGATGTCTGACAGACAAGCTGATAGAACATCAGTGGACCTGGAGTTGGTACTGGAGGAGGCAAAGTAGATTTGTGTGTCATTCACATACAGTAAAAGCTGCGAGTCTGTCTGTAACATCACCTTCTCCCCCAATATTGCACTGGAGTGTCAGCCTAGACTATGAGCTCAAACACCTGCTATGGAGCTTGAACCCCAATTTTTTGACTCAAAGTTGAGAATGCTACTGACTGAGCCAGTCTGACACCTACAGCAGACAGTTGATAGTTTTTATTCGCTAGATAGTAAAGTGGCAGGACATTTAGACTGATTTTTTCCTCCCCTATCCCAGGCCAATTTAAGCCAATTATAACTGAGGCAAATTGAATGTCCCAATTAAATTAGCACAGAATTACTTAAATTTCATCGGCTGGCATTTTGACAAGGAATTGAGGATGAGGAAAAGATTTATAGCCTTGGTTTAGGAATCTAGGTACAGGAAGAGTTCAAATAGCCCATCAAACCTTTTCTAGCCCACAGATCCCTGAGGAGTCTTCTCATTGATTGGGCCTTTGGCCACCTCGTCTCCCTCATAGCTCTGGCTCCCACTCTGCCTTTGTGAAACACTACAACTTACCTCTTATATATGTGCAAATAGCTGCTATTGGAGCAAATTTGGCTCACAATTAAGTCTTTGGGCAGATTAGACACAGCACAGAGGAAGAATGAAGGTACTCGGAAATCTACCTGTACAACCATCAAGATTTTCTTTCAGTATTTAGACACCATCTGCACTTTGGAGGAATGTAAGGTCTTCGTATTTGTGTAACACAATTGCATTAGTACAGGGGGCTCTGCCTGCCTACACTACAATGGTTCTTGGTGTCCTGAACAAAGAACATGACCCCTATGTTGTTGAATGCAATTTGCTTTTACAGCTGCTGAAGCTTATCCTAAGAATGTATACGTAAGGATGGATGAAACATGATAGTGACCCCTGCTTCAACATATCTGCTCAAGGTTAGCTGAGCTGCAGATGGTACCTGGGTGTACTACACGGATTTGGTATCTCCAGGAACACTGGCCCAGCAATGGCCATAGAATCTGCAGGTATCTCCTAAATCACTGGATTTCAGCACACATTTCTCGTGGAACCATTTAAATATTCAACGACTAAGTGATGCCCAGGAGATGTGGACTTCCCACGGAATCAAAGTTCCAAAAAGACTATTCCAAAAGAGAAGGGTGTTTCTCCCAGTATCCTGGCCAACAATTACCCCAATAAAAATGGACATTTATTTCATGGCCGTTTTGTGGGACATTGCTGTGCAAAAACTGGCTGCCGCATTCGGCTATAAATTACACGGATTTCCTGACGTGAAAGGTGCTTTACGAAAAGCCAGAATCATTTTATTTACTTGGTCTGTCAACTAGTGCCCCCTTAGCTGCCAAAGCACCATAGAAATTCACAAAACAGGGGGCCTTTGCTGGCTCTCTCAATGAGCTTTCTATTTAGTTCCATTATACTGCCCTTTCTCTATATCCTTTTATATTTCTTTTCAGATATTTATCTAATTCCTTCTTAAAAGCTAATATGAATTTTGTCTCAACCTCGGGACCAAGCAAATCTTACCAAACATTTGTATAAAAAGAATTCTCCTAACCCCACCTTACTGTTCTTGTAATTACCTTAAATCTATAAAACAGTGCCATTTTTTCCAGTAAAACCATCCCTGATATCATCCTCGTGAATTTTCTCTGCACTCTGGCTTTGACATCTGTCCCATAGTGAGGTGCCCAATTCTGACTGTAGTCCTGTAGCTCAGTTGTTAAAGCATTCGCTTCGCAAATGAGAGAACCTGGATTTGATTCCTGGCAGGACGAAATGTTGGGCATATTTCCTTACTCGACACGCCTCTGTTTACCTAGCAGTAAGTAGGAACCCGGTTGATAGTCGATTGGCGGATCGCTTTTCTGTGGATAATAATCCCTTCAAGAATAATAATAATACGAATTTGGTCACTCAATCCACAACTGTTTTTGGGACACTGCTGTGCACAATTGACTGCCACGTTTCGCCCACAAAAGTCAATTCACTTTACAGTATATTCTGTGAAGGGCTTTAGACGTCATGGAGACATGATAAGGTGCTATATCAAATGCAAGGATTATTATTATTATTCCAACAGTGGCCTAACTAATAATTTATATGGCCTAGCATTGCCTCTTCACATTTGTATTACTGTATTTATAAAATCAAAGAGCCTTTTTTTTATAGCTTTACTTGCCCTCTCACCTTTATACCTGGCAGGTTTTCACCTTCCTTCCTCAACACAGTGTAAGACTTGACTTTTAGTAATCTTAATTGGCCACTTAATACTCAGTTTTTTAAAAAAAAAGTAGTTTAACAGCTCCAGGAAGAATACAAATTAAGGTTGCACCACAGTGTAAACTGCTTCTTATTCTCCATGCTCAATTTACTTTCCAATTCACATAGCATAAACTTTAGACCGAGGCTGCAATGGACCACCTAGTTTACCAAACAAGGGCTCATTTGTCAGCCTGGTTCAGCTGATAGGATTCTCATCTCTGAGTCAGGAGATTGTGGGTTCAAGCTCCATGACAAGATTTTGAGCTGACACCCAGTGCAATGCTGGGGAGCACAGTATTGCTTTGAGACATCTGAATGGTGTGATAAGGCCCTATATGAAAATCCAAGGATTACTATTATTATTTGTGAAAATAAACGGGTAGGATTGAGTTTTGCTCTGTTTTTTTAAATGATAGCGGAACGGAACAAGAAAAGAAAAAAGAATGAAAGAAACTGAACGAGAGCAGTTGATGTAAATGGAAATAAAATATTGAATTGAGAGCGAGAATGCTGCAGAAATGAAAAGAATTAACTCTTAGAGCTGTTCAAGTGATTATGGTGCTGGATAGTAATTTAACATTATCATAGAATTATACAGCACAGGAGGGTGCCATTCGGCCCATCGTGCCCATGACGGCTCTTGAAAGAGCTATCCAAATTAATCCCACTCCCCCGCTCTCTTCCCATAACCTTGCAAATTTGTCCTGATAAATATCTATCCACTTCTCTTTTGAAAGTTGTTATCGAATCTGCTTCCACCACCCTTTCAGGCAATGCATTCCAGATCCGAACAGCTCGCTGTGTGAAAAAGAAAAAAAAAGTAATTATATTGAGCAATATAGAGTGATACGGCATGAAAACAGGCCAGTGTTTATACCTCACCTGAGCCCTCATCCCTCCTATTCCCCTCACCCATATCCTTCAATTCCCTTTGCCCTCAACATAAGTTTCAAATACATTGATGCTATTTATTTCAAGCACAGCTTCAGTCAAGTTCCATAGAAAAGGCCTTGACTTCTGTTCAGATTTAAACAATGTGCTTAAGTGGAGCTGCATATCATCATTTTGGTGATTTTGAAAGGATCAGTTAAAACCAAAACAAAGCTATTCTGAACGAATAGTTAAACAGAGCTCCCAGCTCCTTCCTCAGTCTTTCACCAATGTGTACTACTGTGTCAATGTGTGCTGTTATAACATTTTCCCAATGTATGGCTTCAAATTCCCACCAATCTATGGGTCAATTTTTAAAAAAATTCAATTCTGATGTGGAAGATTTTTTTTACAGTTTTTAAAAAGGAACAGCTTCCAAATGAATACTAAATTTAATAATTTTCCACATAATAAGTGGAAATAAGATTCTGCACAATCTTACATTTTTAGACACATTGATCTCATGGTCTGGATGTAATTTAAGACCTATAGTGTTTGGCTCCATATGGTGCTATCTTAGATTAACATAGAATGTCACAAGGGTCAGCATTCTGCCCCTGATCAGTGACTAGTGATCCTTTCTAGAAAGTGCACGTAATAATAATAATAATCCTTGCATTTGATATTGCGCCTTATCACGTCTTTGAGACGTCTAAAGCGCTTCACAAAATATACTATAAAGTGAATTGACTATATATTTTGTGGACGAAACGCGGCACCCAATTGCGCACAGCAGTGTCCCACAAACAGGAGTGGATTGAGTGACCAAATACTTCTTATTATTTTTGAAAGGATTATTATCCCTAGAACAGCGATCCGCCAATCGACGAACAACCGGGTTCCTACTTATTGCTAGGTAAACAGAGGAGTGTAGAGTAAGGAAACTTGCCCAGCGTTTCGCCCTGTGGGAAATGAAACTGACCATGTGGAACTTCGGGCCTCTGATGTCCACATTCAGGAGTCGTGTAGCCCAGTGGTTAGAGCGCTTGTGAAGCGAGTGCACTTATTAACTGCTGCTTTTGCCTACAAAATACACAGCAACTAAGCTTTACAATATGAATTCTTTGAGATATTCTCCCCAAATAAATATCAAATGTAAGTATTATTTATTATTAAAACTGACGTAAGACTGTTCCAAACCTTCACATGGTCTTATATTTTGTAGCCTAAGAAGATGAAGGGGAATTCTGGCTTCTGATGAGACAAGATCAGACTTGGCTGTTATGCTCCCCAAGGTGGAATGGTCTGGTGAGAACATGAACGATAGTTTCTTTAGTGAGATACCATAGGGCAGACGATCGTCGTGGAACCTTACCCCACCTATCAGCTCCTTCAGAAGAGGAAGGAGGAAACAAATTTTTTTCTTGAGCTTTACTTATATTTGTTATGATCCATTTTTCTAGCAGCAGGATACAAAACAAAAGAACTGGAAACCCTTTGCGAAGGCCAGACCTTGATGATTGGCGGGAAGGAGATAGAGATCATGGGGCTGGTCTCTGCGGAGGACTTTTTGAGGGGCCGGTGTTTTCACGCTAGTGCTTCGTCAGAACCAGTACATCCAACCCCCTCACAGCGACCTGTCCTGAAACCATTTTCTAACCCATTGAAGAACGGTGCTGGGCCCAGTCAAACAGAAAATGTTAAAAAAGCCATGTGGGATTGCAAGACTCGACATGATCCCAATGCACCAAGTAAGGAGCTTAACTTGGGAGTGTTCTTTGCAACTGTGCGCTTGCTTGTTTTGATATTTCAGAGATTCCAAACAGGTCTTTATCAACGTTGTAATTGGCTGTGAATCATTAAAACTTACAGACGGAATGTCTCTATAGATTATTTAATTTTGCCTAAATGTATGTCACGTAGTCCAAACTTTCGGCCTCCACTGTGCCCCAACCTCTGAAACTTATAATAATAACCCTTGCATTTGATATAGCATCTGATATAAACATCTCAAAGCACTTCCCAGGGTATACTGTAAAGTGGATTAATTACATTTTGTGGGTGAAACTTTTATAATCTCTTCACCTTAAGCCTTCTGTTATTGCCTTTCAAATTCTCTTTTTTTTTGACTTCAGCCAACATCCCCAACCTTTCCTCCCCCCTTTCCCAGTCTGCTCAGTGATCCTCTTCATCTTTGTAAAGTGCTTTGAGACATTACCCACCATGACAAAAATGATAATCTTTACAATTGATATAACACCAGTATACATTTTTGTAGGCTTTTCAGCCTATCAAGCCGGCTCTTGTATTTTATGCAATAGTTTTGCTTGGAGAAGTGGGTGATAAGGGAAGGGAGTTTCTGCTGGTCTCCTGGCCAACAATCCCCGAAAAAAAAATTGGTCATTTACTTCATAGCTGTTGGTGGGAATATAGCTCTGAGCAAATTGGTTGCCATGTTCGCCTATAAAATAAACAGTCACTACAATGACAACAAATAAATTACATTTGTAAAGGTTGGAGCCTGCTGAACAGAGGGAGCGGACCGGTTGATAGGGGGTCAGCAGGTCAGAGATGTAGGAGGTGGCAAGGCCATAGAGGGCCTTGAAAGTGAGGACGACAATTTTGAATTCTATCTGAAGGATGGGGAGCCAGTGGAGCCGGGTGAGGGTGGGTGTGATGGGGTCATGGAGCCTGGTGTGGGAGAGGACACAAGCTGCAGAGTTCTGGATGATCTACAGCTTGTGGAGGGAAGAGTTGGGAAGGCCAACAAGGAGGGAGTTTCCATAGTCGAGCCTTGAGGTACTGAATGCATGTATGAGGGTTTCAGCGGCCTGAAGGGTGAGGCAGTGGCGAAGTCGGGCAATGTTGCGGAGGTGGGGGTAGACAGAGCGGGTCATGGCACGGATATGGGGGAGAAAGGACAGTTGAGGATCGAACAAGACACCCAGGTTCCTGACTGGCTTGGTGAGGTGTGCATCCGGATTCTGCTGCTGCCAGTACCTGATGTGCGGAGGTACTGGCAAATAGATGTAAGATTACTGCTTTAAAGTACAGTATTTGCTTTCCCAACAGATGCTTTAGTAATGCCACGGCCAAACCTAAGTCACCAGTGGATTCACAATAAAGCTACTCTCCCACTGGTGGATGTGGTGGTGGATCCTTACCTTTGTGCGCACCTCCGGCCTCACCAGCGAGTTGGTGTGATCTTCCTGTATGAGTGTGTGATGGGGATGAGGTAAGTCAGGACTGACTTGGCTTGACAATTCAGTTCATTTAGATCTTTTAGCCAATTAGGTAATGTAACACATTTGCATTCAATCCAGCAGAACTGATCTATCAAATAGTTAGTTTATAGATACTTGATGTCTAACTGTCAGAAAAGGAGCAGCACTTTTATTACGTGAAACAAGTACATCTTTTAGGCCACGTTTCATATAAAGCCACAGACTTACTTGGACTTGTGTGAATGTTCAGGGAGCCGCTTCTTGACAGCCACTTCTCGCCTAAACTAGATGAATTCCAAGCCTCAAAGTGAGGCTTGAACCCACATCTTTCTAGGTGAGAGTGCCACCAACTGAGGCAGAGGTGATGCATATTTCTGTAAATCTCTTAATGTTTATAGTTACCAAGTACCGATCTGGTTTCTCTGGGGTCCTGACCAATATCCTTCAGATTCACCTCTTTTTTTCTGGACAACCAGGTGTCTAATACATGTGGAAACCCATCACCATGCTTAAGAGTATCCAAACCAAACTGAGAATGCATCCTACCTACATCTGAAGGGACGCATCCTGCTTTACCTAGTTCCAGAAAGTATTAGGTGTAGGTTAGCATGAACCAAGGCTTGGGGACCCCAGAGTGTGCGTTATGGTACGGCTGGAGTCTAACCAGCTGAAACAGCACAGCTTGACATTGATATTGCTGTCTGGTAAGCTTTCCATTATCTCCAGCTAGTGTTAACAGGAGCTGAGTGGGCAGATTCGCTGCTCCCAGTGACCGGTCTGCCCTTCCAGGTCCTGCCAATGAGCCAGGCTGGCTGTGCTGCCATCAACAGGGCCCTGGAATACTGGCTCAGGAACTGGACTACCAAAACTGGCGCAGGTCTGGCTCGATTCTGACATTCCATTGTCAAACGTGTCACCTTGGAGCCAGTTCAGCTCATGAGGCAATGCCTTTACCTACGAGGCATTCTTTTTACTGATTGACTAGTGCAAATTTCCAGCATTTTCTTAATATTAATATTGAAATGTAACAACTTTATAGATGCTATCGTTGGGTGCATTTTGTAATCTAACAACACAATATTTATCGATAATTCAGAGCAAATGGCAGGTTTGGTGCCATCTTAGCCGATGAAATGGGTCTGGGGAAGACCTTGCAGTGCATCACTCTACTTTGGACCCTCATGCGGCAAGGGCCGTATGGTAACAAACCCATCTTCAAGAGGTCACTGGTGATAACCCCGGGGAGTCTGGTGAAAAACTGGAACAAAGAGTTCCAGAAATGGCTCGGAACAGAGAGGCTGAAGGTTTTTGCAGTAGATCAGGTAGTTTAACAGCTAAAAATTCACTGATTTCCCATTTCTTTTATAAAATGTTGAGCAGTATGAATGTGAACAAGAACAGTAATTATATAATAACCAGATCATGTTTCAATTTTAAAACAGTCCTAAATTTATAACAATAATAATCTTTGCATTTGCTATAGCACCTTTAACACTGGGAGGACATCTCAAAGTGCTTCACAGGGCTTACTGTAAAATATAGTGACTATATATTTTGTACAATCTAGCCTTTCAAAAACTATTTTAACGTGATTTAGAAGTTGGTGCAGTAACTTGTTACCTTTCAGCGCTCATGATAAATAAAATACTGTGTTCTTTACTGTTGCTCATTTCTCCCTGTGTTTTATTGTACATTTGCTTTAAAGGATCACAAAGTTGAAGACTTCATCAGTTCTCCTCTCTATTCCGTCCTCATCATCAGCTACGAGATGTTACTGCGATGCTTGGAACAACTTCAAAACCTGGAATTCAGCCTAATAATTTGTGATGAAGGACATCGTTTAAAAAATAGCTCAATTAAGACATCCACAGCCATCCTTACACTCCCTTGTGAGAAGAGGGTGATCCTTACTGGTAAGTGTAAAATCACTGGATTATAACCAGAAAACTGTATCTTCATTATTGAGGGTTTTTTTTAATGTTACTCCTTTAACCTGCACAACCCTATTACTATTCCAGATGAAACATAATCACAATTCATATAAAGCAGGGTTTCTGCCAGGAATGTATCAGTAAAATAAAATTCACTTCATGGCTGTTTGTGGGACATTGTGTGCTGTGTTCACCTACCCAAAAAGCCCAGTCAGTGCACTTTACAGTGTGTCCTGTAAAGTGCTTTGAGACATCCTCCTGATGTGATAGGTGCTGTATTAAATGCAAGGATTATTTTTATTTTAAATCCGAGCCTAGGATTTACATGAGCTGTGTGCTTGAAAGTGGTATTGTCAATGATTTTTCTGTCTTGTGGTTGCTTGCTGCCCCCTATTCTCCCATGCTAATGTCTGTGCCATCATTGTTAGCAGTGAGATGAGTATTCCATCTGAAAATGGTAACAAATAAGTCTAGAACTCATAGTAAGAAATTCATTTTCATTTAAACTAGATTTGGAGGAGGAAAGGAAACGGAGTCGTTGATAAAGAGTTCAAACCTCTTGATTATCAGGAAGAGATGGGAAGGATTGAATTTAAGAATAAATAGGAAAACAAAAATAGAAAAATATCTAAATGAAGAGCAGTAAGGACTCCAAAAGCCCTAAATAACAAGTGCAGGCAACCAGACAATCCAGATTACTCGGTCATTTTAGAAATAGCTTGATGCTGTGATGAGAGGATAGTAGGGTAGGTATTCTGGAGGGGTGAAATCAAAAGTGCAGAAGGGCCTTTTTCATCCGAACCAATCTTGTATGTTTCAGGATGACGCAAGCAGCAAGTTGTGTGAGACCACTGAATATTGTAAATACATTGTGGGATGAGTGTGGTCAGCAGGTGACTGTTGATGAAAGAATCAGATAAATCTAAGCAAGATACATTAAGGCTATTATATAAATGATTAAATAATGAATTTCAAGCACAGGATAAAACACCTGCAGAGAGGCGGAGAGACTGTACTCACTTTGCTTTGAGGTCTATTCATAGCTTTTAGCAAGTGGCTCTGAGTAGTTTTTATCACGTCTTTATAATGGGATTTCGTATTATAAGGATGTAATGAAGAGTAGAATTCTCTCTGTTTTAAGAACTGCTGTTTCATGTTCTCATGGCATGCAATGGTGAAACTGTTAGATGCCCCAATTAAAAAGAGTCCCTAGTGCTGTTGGCATTGCAGACTCCATGACCGCAGCAAGTTGTCCGAATACCTCATGACTGTTTGGGACGCTGTGAAAGCGCTCTGGCATTGTCAACACCAGAACGTCCTCTCAGTTACAGGAGCTTTTTTGCAGGTTGTCAGCATCTTATGCTAAATGACCCAGAACATTAAGATGAACAAAAGGAGTGTGAAACTTTCATGAGTCGGTTGTTTGGTTTCTTTGTATTGTTGCAAATATTTGCTCTATTCTGAATTATATTTACATTTTCTTAATACAACACCCCCTCTATATCTTGTGTATAGGTACCCCAATACAAAATGATCTTCAGGAGTTCTACTCTATAGTAGAATTTGTGAATCCAGGAATACTTGGATCTGCTTGCATTTACAGGAAGATCTATGAGGAGCCCATCATCAGGTCCCAACAACCGTCTGCAACAACGGTAGGCCGTGTTAAATGTTTTAGTAAGAATAATGTACTTATATAGTGCCTTTCATTTAAAATTAATGACACACAGCATTTCACAGAGACAATAGGGAAAACAAAACAAAGAGGAAGGAGAATTTATGGGAGTTAAGTAATGGTTTTAACATCAACAACAACAAAATTACATTTGTAAAGCGCCTTTCACGTTAGAAGGATGTCGCAAGGTGCTGGACAGTCAGTGTTTCAGACCCAAGTTGGGGGTCGGGATTGGGGAGGCTGGAGGGTAGGGGGGAAGGAGGATGATCGAAAGCACGGTCGAAGAGGAGGGTCTTGAGATGGGTCTTGAAGGAGGCAAGGGAGGGGGCAAGGCGGAGGGACTGCAGGATGGAGTTCCAGAGGGTGGGGGCAGAGTGGCAGAAGGCCGCCCCACCGATGGTGGGGTGAGTGAAGTGGGAGGACGTGAAGCAGGCTGGAGCCCACTGACCGGAGGGATCGGGCAGAATGGCAGGGGCTGAGGAGATTGCAGAGGTAGTTGGGAGCAAGGCTATGGAAGGCTTTGAAGGTGAGGACCAGGATCTTGAACTGTATCCTCTGTGTGATGGAAAGCCAGAGGAATCGGGCAAGGATGGGGGTGATCGGGTCCCAGAGCCAGGTGTGGGAGAGGACATGGGTTGCAGAGGTCTGGATGATCTGGTAGGAAAGAAGGGAGGATATGTTGAAAAACTACAATACAACAACTTGCATTTATATAGGCCTTTCATGCGGGGTAGCGTCCCAAAGCGCTTAACACTAAAAAGGAGCGTCAGCTTCAATTGCTAACAAAAAAAACTCTGCTCTTATTAATTGTGGTTCCATTTTCAGAGTTTACCCACTTTCACTGTAGAGTGTGGCAAAAGCCAGGATTGAAGGGCCTTTACACGCATTGCGTGTTCAGGACATCCAGTTGTTAAAATTTTCAGTCAAAAATTCAAAGAGATTCCTTAAAGCTGGGGAATAAGCAGTAATACGGTGATTTAAGAACATATTTCCCTGCAGCGCAACAGACATTCCAACATTTGCTTTACTTCCACTGCTTTTGTCTTTAGGAGGAAAAGCAGTTGGGTGAAGAAAGAGCAGCAGAGCTTTACCGTTTAACTGGGCTCTTCATACTCCGACGCACACAGGACATCATTAACAATTACCTCCCTTCAAAGACCGAGTGGATTATCTTCTGCCGCCCAGTAGCTCTGCAGCTTGAAGTGTATCACAAACTCTTGGCTACCCGTGCAGTCAAATCCTGCCTGCAGGGAAAGCTGGAGAACAGTTCCCACTTAGTGTGCATTGGATTCTTGAAAAAACTCTGCAATCATCCTTCACTTCTCTTCAATACAATAAAGGTATGTGTTTAAAGTACATTCAGGAGGTAACTCCTTAAGAGCCGGTCAGTACAACACTGTATCAACTTTTGTTTTGACTAAATTAAATTGTGATCATTTGAGATGAACCTCACCCAAAGTATGTCTTTGATGAAGCATGGTTACAAACCCCATGATACTATTCATAAAGAGGAGTTTCTCCCAGTGTCATGGCCAGAAATCTTTTAGACAAATTGGTCAAAACTATGTGGTTTCAGCTGGTTAAACTTCAGCAGTAACACAATGCACAAACTGGTGTCTGCAAACCTTGGTTCTTTCCATTGAAAGCAAGCTTGTCACTGCTTGTCCAGCTCGGACTGCCCTATCCATAAGAGCTTTGGCTTGCAGGGTTAACAGACGCTGAGTTGGAAGAATTCCAGTGACTGGTCCGAGTGAGATCTGAAGTCTGGGTTTTGCAAGTCGTCTGACCTGCAGAAAAACAGTTTTGTGCCTCATGGGTGCGTTGTGCCTTATGGCAGTTACAATAATACTATTAATCTTATAATTCTTATAACCTTATAATTAATCTTAACTTGCATTTGATATAGCGCCTTATCACATCATCAAGACATCTCAAAGTATTTGACAAGATGTTACTGTGAAGTGCAGTGACATTGTTGGGGCACTTTTTCAATTCCACCGACTCATGCTGGAAAGTGCTGCTTCTTTGAATCTTGAATGATCACACTCAACTGGGATGGTTCTACAATCGACAGAACTTGCTACGTGGGTTCACACACATAAGGAATTATCACCTGGGTGATAATTATAAGAGTGTGTGTGGAAACAGACCCAATCAAAGGTCAGATGGGTGTAAAGCGAAGATGAAGGAAAAATAAGCAATAAGCAACCAAGAAATAGAATACCTAGGGGAGCTGCCTCTTAAAGCTGCAATTCTCACTAATATAGTGTTAGGAATAGAATGGGAAGCCCATTTTATATAAAAAAAGGTGAAGAGAAGTGGGATATGGGTTTGATTCCTGTCACTTTGCCAAGTACCCATTCTAAACTGTCACTCAGCTATAAACAAAAATCTGTCAAAACTGCCTGTCTCCCTCACTAGTGTAGAGTTCACTTTATCCCTTCCGCAACAAATAACTTGCTTTCAGTTTGATCTCAAAGAAGCTTGGTAAAATCAGTAGGAAAATGTACTTTTGAGATTGTTGCCTAAATAGTTTTTTAAATGAATCCATGCGTGTGGATGCTTTTTTGAGAGAGCCTGGGCAGCTATTCAATATGTTTTCTGAGTTGAAATTACTTTTAGAAATCTGCTGGGATTTCTATAGAAGTACATTTAAAGCAGCGCTTCATCACAGCTTTGTGATTCCCAAATAAGGACATGTGTCACACAAAGCCAGTCACATTGGACTGCAAAAGCCCCATAGGCTGAATAATACATTACATTTAGAAACTCAGCGGAACAAATTGCATTACGATGATAAACATTGTAGGAGACTAAACAATGCCAACATTCCCTGCAGAGTACGAATCCAAATGTGTAACCTTAGAACAGTATGTGCTCACTATCTTTTGCTCTTATTCCTCTCTCTCTTTGACAGTGAGGTTATTATTATAATTGGGACCTATTTCTCACTTTTACAAATAAAGGTTAATTAAAAAAATCAGTTAACATAATACTTAAGTTGATCATTCTGCAATATATGTTGCTGACACATTAACAGTAGCAGACCACACAATTTACAATGAAAGAGTGGTCTAGTGATTCCATGATTTGGTGTTGCTCACATCCGAAGGGAAAAGAATCAATGATTTTCATTGTAGGGTCCCTGTGCTGCATTTGTCTTTAATCTCCTAGCCCTGGAGTGATTTATGCCATTATACACAATAGGAACATAGGAAAACAGGACCTGGAGGAATCCATTCAGCCTATCGTACCTGTTGCATTAGTTTATCAGATCTTGGCAGATCTTTTAATCCAAATCCCCCATTCTTTCACCATACCTCTTAATACCTCTAACGACCTAAGTATCTGTCTATCTCTATTTTAAACATTCCTATTGAATCCACCTCTACAGCTTTCTGGGGCAGAGCATTTCACATCATCACAACCCTCTTGGTTCTGATTTTAAGACTATGCCCTCTTGCAATGGGATACCTCAAAGGGAAATGTTGTCTTCTATCTAACCTGTCAATAGCTTTCATTATTTTAAAATACCTTAATCAAACTACCAATTTACCTCCTTGGCTCTAATAATAATAATAAACCTTGCATTTTGACATAGCGCTTTTCATGTCTTCTAGACATCCCAAAACGCTTCACAGAATATACTGTAAAGTGAATTGACTGTATATTTGTGGGCGAAACGCAGCAGCCAATTGCGCACAGCAGTGTCCCACAAACAGTCGTGGATTGAAGATGACCATTTTATTATTGTTTTGTTTTTGGAAGGATTATTATCTAAGGAATGCAATCCCTGTCTACTCAGCCCCTCATCGTAGCTGAGGCACTTCAGCCCAGGTTTAATCTAGTGGGCCAGATACAATTCCTACAAGTGTAATAAGATTAATGCTTGTGGTTTTCTTTTTGTAGATACATTATGTAAGAACCCTTTTTTATGAATCCTAGTCTCTTAAACTACACACAACCTGCATGCAGCCTCTGCCCCTGCCACTCTGAAACAGAAATAAGAATGGATGCAAGCGCCTGTGTTACCTCTCCTGGCTTTCCTAACTCAAAGCAATGAGACTGAGATGAAGGACACAGCAGTGGAGAGATCAACACATTAACTGAAATCTGTGTGGCCCTGTTGATTAGGAGAAATAAGAATGTTAAATACTTCCAAATAAAGTATGATCTTTGTTGGACACAAAGTGAGACGTAGATAATTACACTATAATAATAATTATAATAATAATCCTTCAAGACATTTCAAAACGCTTCACAGATTATATTGTAAAGTGAATTGTGGGCGAAACACGGCAGCAAATTGTGCACAGCAGTGTCCCACAATCAGTCGTGGATTGAGTGACCAATTTATTATCTTTTTTAAAGGAATTATTACCCCGGAAATGCAAACTGAAAATTGATTAACAACCGGGTTGCTACTTACTGCTAGATAAACAGAGGTGTGTGGAGTAAGGAAACTTGCCCAACGTTTTGTCCTGTGGGGATCAAACCTAGGTCTCTCTCTTGTGAGGCCAGTGGTCGAATCACTGAGCTACAGGACTCCACTGCACTTCTTAAAAAATGTTGACTAACAAGGAGTACATTCTGTTCAAAGTATTAAGAATAAAAAAGTCAAAGACAAAGGTTTAGCACTGAAAAAGAGAACCTTTCAGACCATAAAAAGTACATTAGAAGAAAAAATTAGCAGACCATATAGCAATGAAAAATAATTCTGTGTGAGATGGGTTGTTCATTACAGAGCAAAATATTCCAATCAGGAGTGAAAGGGTTGAGTCAAAGGCTTAAAAATCTACAGATGAATGGGAAGAATAAGTCAAAATAAATTCTATAAAGGAGGCATATGATAAATTTAAGGGTAGTAATGCAGAGTTAAACCAGGAGAATACAAAAGGCTCAGAAGAGAAGCAAAAGAGAGATTAGGAGGGATAAAAGAGATTATAATGATGGACAACATAAAGGGTAATAGCAAAAGCTATTATAATCAGAATTGATGGTCAAGGGAAGAGGTGAGCAATCTTACAACTGAGAGTAAGAAAATGGTACAAATACATACTTAACAAGTAACAAATAGTAGCATAAATATGCATATACCACAAGACCCCAATGGTTTACCACACACACACACCCCTCAGAGAAACGACTGAGTTTGTAGTGAAATAGCAGAGATATCTTCCAAAATGCTTTGACAAATTGAATGATACTATAGGGTTAGAGGGTGACAAATGACACACTATGTTTAAGAAGAGGGAAAGGAATAGGCCAGGTACAGATAGGCAAGTAATGCTGGACGTACCTTTTGGCAGCAAATTACTACCAAACATACAGTATAAGAGCTGCTTTTCTCTTCTACAGTTAAGTGACATAATTACATGGAGATTTGCTTGTCAACTACTTTGGAGGAGGAGGAGGAGGAGGGGATTGGGGAGCAGAGTGATTGACAGGTGGGGGAAAAAAATAAAAAGATGTTCAAAGGACAAATGGGATACTGGGTTTTATAGCAATGAAACAAAAGGCGGTGATGTTCAATCTGTACGAGACATTGGTTGGATCACAACTTGGAGAATCGAATGGAGTTTTGGACCTTTCTTTTTAGAAAGGTTATCAGAGTCTTGATCAGGGAGCAGATAGGTCACCGGGCTGAGATGATATGGCTTTGATAAACTGCTTAAAGTCTGGCTATATTCACGAGAGCAGAGAAGGTAAAGAGGATTTAATAGCACTGTTCAAAATTCTGAATTCAGTCCACCTTATGTACACTCTGTTATGCATTTGCCTGTGGAAATCCTTCTACGGTAAAAAAATCTAGCTACTGTGCAATAGTTTTCTGTTCTAGAAAATTCAATTAATGCAGTAAGGGTTTTAGTCACTTGTGTAAGCATTAACATGTGAGTTTAAATGGTGGAGTCTGAACTGATAGCTCCAGGCGATGCAATAGATGAATCACTGGCTCTGTTGAAATCAGTGTTGCCTCTGAGTCAAAAAGTTGTGTGTTCAAGCCACATGTCACAAAATACACAGCCACTTCACTTTACAATATATTCTCTGAAGCGCTTTGAGATGTCTCAACGACATAATAAGGCGCTATATCAAATGCAAGGATTACTATTATAACGGGATTTTGTGCCCAGTCAAGGCTGACACTCCAGTGCAGTGCTGGAGTATTACTGCAATTTTGGAGGGCCCTCGTTCAGATGAGACATTAAACCAAGTCTGTCTGTTCAGGTGAACATTAAAAGTCCCCTGATACTATTCAAAATGAGAAGGGAGCTTCTACCGATGTGCTGGCTTCCATTTAAAATTGTTCATTCACTTATTCGACATTGTTTTGTGCAATTGGGTGTGTCATTCACCTACAAAAATCCACAGTAAACCTTTAAACTCTACAGTAATTCTGGTGATGTACTTTGCGATGTTTCAGCAACATGACAAGGCGCATTATCAAAGGCAGGGATTTGTATAAGTAGTGGTAATAGTAGTATT
This sequence comes from Callorhinchus milii, assembly GCF_018977255.1. Taxonomy (NCBI): domain Eukaryota; kingdom Metazoa; phylum Chordata; class Chondrichthyes; order Chimaeriformes; family Callorhinchidae; genus Callorhinchus; species Callorhinchus milii. Next base: position 95,914,681 of record NW_024704743.1, on the reverse strand, counting down.
TATTTAGATACAAAGAGCAGTCAATTGCTGGGCAAGAAAACAGACATTACGTCTCGGCACAAAAACATCCACCGTTTCATTAAATATGCACAAACGAATGGCTTGCTGTCCCCAAACCCACCAAGCGAACAAAATGTTGTTAATTATTCTTTGTCTTTGTTAAGATACATTGGTCTACCTAACAATGTCAGAATGTCATCAACAACAAACTGTATCGTTTGCTGGTTGTTGACCGACTCCTTTGGAACTATTGAAACTTTGCAGTGTAAAGGGAATGTTTTATTACAAGAGGTTTATTGTATCAATCATTCAAATCCAATATTATCTTGAATTGGATAAAGGGAAACAGCGGCAATTTACGATTCATTTGGTCTATAATTTTTTTCTAAGAAATATTGAGACAGTGTGATGGATGAAAATCTGTTAAAGCTAATTGTTGTTTTTCCCCCTACAATGTTTCCTTAGGGAAAGCAGACTAACTCTGTAAAACCCAGATTTGGTGATGTTTTGGAATTTAACGATTACAAAGATCTGGCTGGCATCTTTCCAGAGAACTATGAACCCGGCACATTTACTGCCAAGGATTCAGGGAAACTACGGGTACTGACTGATCTGTTGGCAGCCATTCATCATCAGACTCCATCTGAAAGGTAATGAGGAAAACGCCTACATTTCAATGTTGGTTGCTATGGAATCATTTGTGTGCAGAGATTTTGTGTGTCTGAGGCACACTATTTGGGCAGAGTAGCGCAAGCTAGAGTTATATTGTATCTGACCTGGGAATGCAAGACATTGATCCCGAACAGTAAATAGTGCTATTTCCCAATATTAATATCTACTGACAGGTGGAGAATAATATTACTGTGTTTATAAATGTCTTGCCCCTTTCGTTAAAATTCCCTATATTCAGCATATATAGCATTGGAATGCATTGCCTGAAAGGGTGGTGGAAGCCGATTCAATAACAACTTTTAAGAGCGAAGTAGATAATTATTTGGGGAGGACAAATTTGCATGGCTATGGGGAGAGAGAGGGGGAGTGGGATTGAATTGGATAGCTCTTTTAAAAGAGCCGGCACTGACACGATGGGCCGAATGGCCTCCTTCTGTGCTGTATAATTCTATGATTCTATGATATGGATTTTTCTCCAAACATTGCACTTTATCAAAATTAAATGATAACACAAATATGTGCGTGTGTTTATACTGTATAAGGAAAACTTATTCACACAACTCCATTCTCAACTTTATCCCCTGCAGAGTTGTGCTGGTTTCAAATTATACTCAGACACTGGACATCCTGCAAGAAATGTGCAAGTGTTCTGGGTATACCTACACCCGACTGGATGGACACACCCCTGTCGCCCACCGACAACAAATTGTAGACTTATTTAACAGCAAGCAAAGTGAAACTTTCATCTTCCTATTGAGTTCAAAGGCTGGAGGAGTGGGATTAAATCTGATTGGAGCATCTCGTCTGGTTCTATACGACATTGACTGGAATCCAGCAACTGACATGCAGGTTTGTAGACGGGTATTACTGAGAATGTATCTTCTTCAGTAGTCAATCGACCCTTTTAAGTTGGAGACAACAGCTGGAGGATTGTACTGTGGTGTAGTGACTGCGCATTTCCACAGGTGAACGTATATTTATTACAAAAACAGAGAGCTGGGAAAAGGGTCTTGGACCCGAAACGTTGACTCACTTTCCTTTCTCCATAGATGCTACCTGACCTGCTGAGTTTTCCCAGCTCTCTCTGTTTTTGTTTCAGATTCCAGCATCTGGAGTATTTTGTGTTTTGTGTATATTTATTAGTTGAGATCAGGAAATCACTGGCCTGAAATTTGCAGTGGTCAGCAATTTAACAATAGTGTGAATTAACAGTGCTTGATATTGTAACAATTTCTGGTATTTCTGGTAAAACAAGCGTGGCAAGATTTATACTGAAGATGGTGTGAAACACTAATTAACCAATAGGTGGCAGGTCCCACCCAGACTGCCAGCTCCTGACTTTCAGCTCGCTCATTGACATTTTTTGATGTGGTAAATTTTTGCTTTTAAATCGTAGCCCTAGAGCATGTTCTAATTATTTTTATCCCAATTGAAGATTTGCAGCAATAATTTAAATGCCATCAATAATTTACACCAGATTTAATTACTGAGCACTACATATTTTATCCCATTGTAAGGATTGTACATTCATCTGGGCAAGAGACAAGAGGTTGCCATATATACACATAAACATTCATGTGCATACACACGCTGGCACAATTACACAAAGCTCTATAGTTAAAGGCTTACTAAAATGTCCAGCAAAAATGTTTCTTTTTACAAAGACAAGCTGCTGTGTCTGTGTCCAGTAAATGGTATGGAGTTATTGTTCGTTGCTGCCCATTGTGCCAGCATTCTGGCACCATTCTAACCTCAGTCTCCAGCTGTTAATTTACCACTGAATATATTAACAGAATGTTTCTGTCTCTCAAGGCTATGGCCAGAATATGGAGAGATGGTCAAAGGAGAACTGTGCACATCTACAGACTGCTCACTGCAGGTTTGTAATAACAGCTTGAATACATTTCAAAATTGATTTTTTTCAGAATGACTTCTGCAAATAAAACATTTTGCATTGAGTTGGAATATAGTTCCTATTTATCAGTGCAATAACTATATGTACCTTTGTTTTAAAGATCTAGTACAGAATATAGATGACTTGGTTGCTAAACGCACATCTTATCTGATCCTCAGTTTGTGCAGAGTTAGCTGATTTCTGAGTATTACAATTGCCGCTGGGGTAAAGGTTCATTAACCACTGCTTGCAAGTGTCAGGATTGACTGAAGACTTGGCTGGCAACATCTATATGCCATCTACCATCAAATGATCTGCAGTCTCTGTCTGGGCTCATACATTAAAATATTCACTTGGTGACAGACAGGGTGCTCTATGCCGAGGAAACTGGGCACCACTCTAACTCAGCACTTTCTAGAAAAGAGGGAGAAAAAGATTTATTACATGTGTGATCATGTAACAAGTTGATGCACCAGCGCCTGAGAATGCAGGGCACAGGGCTGATTCCTCATGCTACTGCTACTATCTGAAGAGCGCAGAGCATAATTGTATAATTTTTGTATTGCATACAATACAATATTTGCTTCTCAGCCTTTTGGCTAAGATCAAGTGGAGTATGTATTTTTATCAGTTACTCCCTGGGTTGTGCAGTTCCTGGCAATGCATTCATCCATTAAGGGAATGGAGTGATTTACCCACTGCCTTGCTGAGACTCTCCATGGTTTATTCATGGGGGACAGTTGCACCTGAGTGTCACAATGCCAGCTCAGTCTGTTATGATTGGGATTGAAGGGGCCCCAATCTAAGGATTTGATCTGCGCTCACAAGAAGGAGAAATTGGCTCAGACCGAGCTTGCTAGAATCAAGAGGGGCGATGTTGTCACTTGGGTAGCTGTGAGCAAGGAATCGGGTCTCAGTTGTCGTTTTGATGATTTGGGACTTAGATTTGCGGCAACTCCTACTGGAGGGTGCATGGCTCCCAGGTAAGGATGGCATCACATTCGGCTGTGAAATCCTGCAGGTTTGAGGGTAATACTTACTATCTGGGCTCACAGATGAAGAATGCCCAACAAATAAAGTATTGAACTTATTGTTACCTTGGACTTGTATCTTAGTAAGAGTCCATACAATAATACAAATTACATTTGTATAGCGCCTTTCATGTCGAGAAGTGGTCCAAGGTGCTGGATAGTCAGGGATGTGTACCTGAGCTGGGGTTTGGGATCAGGGACTGTGGAGCCTACTGAGCGGAGGGAGTGGACAGGCCTGTCAGCAGTCTTAGCGCAATGAATAGGCGGAAAAGGTTCTGTACAGAAGTGGAGTTCCGCATGGTCCGTTCTGGATCCCCTGCTGTTTGGAATGAATCATAAAAACTAGAGGAGCGTCCGATCACGAATCCGTTTGTTATCTTGTCAGGTGCAGAATGTGCATCTGCCCCAATGCTTTCTGATTTGTGGATTATTGCAGAAATCCGCACTTGGCTTTTTACAAAGGTTCCTAATGTTGTTTACACAGGCTCAGACAGGAACGATGCTGGTTACGAAAATGAGATTTGACAGGTAGAGATGTGATTACAGTGAACAGTTTATACTCACTGATCATGCTGGGATTCAGCCGGAACTTGTCCCACACTACTTACCCATTAAAGTAAATCAGTTCCCGTTGTGACTTGCATCTCTTGAAAATACACCTTGTGGCTAATTCTCAAATAATGTCATCCAACAAGGAGCCCCTACTCTCTTGTACTTTTGTAAAGAATGCATGTCAGAGGTAAATAAACCACCTTTAAAAATATGGCAAGTTTTGCCATAAACGAATATCACTGAAGATACCATATACATTAAATAAATAAGATATGAGTTAAAAAGGGTCCTGTATTTTAAAAGTGATTCTTGAGCATTTTAATACAGAAATTGTATAATTTTGGTGTACCTTCAGCAGAGAACTTTGCTTTTTGTTTCATAGAGAAGGGAGTTTCTCCCAGTGTCTGGGCCAACAATCTCCCGCATAGAATTTGTCATTCACTTCTTGGCTGTTTGTGGGACATTGCTGTTCACTAAATTAGCTGCCACATTCACCTACAAATTACAGAGTCACTATACTTTACAGTATATTCTGTGAAGCACTTTGAGCATCCTCTTGGCATGAAAGGTGCTACACCAATGAAAGGATTATTATTATAATAATTATAATCATTGCATTTGATATAGTGCCTTATTATGTCAAGATGTCTAAAAGCACTTCACAGGATACACTATAAAGTGGTTTGACTGTATTTTTTGGGTGAAACCCAGCAGCCTGTTGCACAAAGCATTGTCCGAAAAAAAGGCATGAAGTGAGTGACCAATTGTATTTTAGGGGATTTGTTGGCCAGGACACCAGGAGAAACTCACTTCTGTCTTCAAATAGTGTCATACGATCTTTAACGTCCACCTAAACAGGCAGACAGAACCTTGGTTTAACATCTCATCCGAAGGACGGTACCTCCAACAATGCAGCGCATCACCAGCAATACATTGGAATGTCATCTTAGACTATGTGATTCCAAGTCCCGAAGTGGGACTTGAATCCACAACAATAACAACAACAACAACAACAACAACAAGATTACATTTTCACGTTGGGAAGACGTCCCAAGGCACTGGACAGAGTACAGCATTTCAGACCCGAGCTGGGGTTGGTGGGTAAGCGAGGATAGGGTAAGGGGGGTGGCCGATGTCATGGCTGAAGAGGAGGGTCTTGAGGCGGGACTTGAAGGAGGCTAAAGAGGGGGCAATGCGGAGTGATTGGGGGATGGAATTCCAGAGGTTGGGGGCAGAGTGGCTGAAGGCTCTCCCGCCAATGGTGGGGAGGGTGGGTCGGGGGACGTGGAGCAGGCCAGAGCGGACTGAGCGGAGGGAACGGGCGGGTTGGTAGGGGGTTAGGAGGTCGCAGAAGTAGGATGGGGCGAGGCCATGGAGGGTTTTGTATGTGAGGGCCAGGATCTTGAACTGGATCCTCTGAAGGATAGGGAGCCAATGGAGTCGGGCGAGAGTGGGGGAGATGGGGTCACGGAGTTTGGTGCGCACAACCTTCTGACTAAGGCGAGAGGGCTACCATGAGCCAAGCTGGTATACACCACTAAATATATAATAAATATTATGTAAAACATTTACATAATGAAATATTTATTATAAATATTACTATTTACAAAACCATTTATCCGGAGTCTAGTTTCCCAGATGCACAGATTGGAGAATACTATTGTCAAAAAAAAATATTCTATAGTTGTGAAGAAGTTCTGGTTGCGTGGTAACCTTTTAAATATTAAGAGTTGAAACAGAATGACTTCTTCGTACAGTACAGTGGCTGTACCCTAGGCAGCCACAAGATGGTGCGTGAACACAGCGACGGAGAAAATCATGAGTTTTAATAGTTCATGTCATGGCCGGTGAGTCTAAATAGTCGTAAACTTTAAAAACATTTTAATCAAAATATTCTTTGCATTCACTAAGAGAGATACTTTCCTGTCCATGTCTTGTACAGTCCTTTCTACGGTGATTAATGCATGGAGATTTAATTATACATGGAGAAGATAATAATAATAATAATCCTTGCATTTGATATAGTACCTTATCACACCTTTGAGCGTCTCAAAGCGCATCACAGAATATACTGTAAAGTGAATCGACTGTATTTTGTGAGCGAAAAGCGCACAGAAGTGTCCCATAAACAGTTGTGGATTCAGTGATTAAATTTTTTTCTCTAAGGGATTATTACCCCCGGTATACCTATTGATCCGCTGATCAACTGACAACTTATTGCTAGGTAAACAGAGGCGTGTTTGTAGATAAGGAAACTTGCCTAAGGTTTCGCCCCGACCTGTTCCAACTACAGTAACTGACAGAGAGAGATACTCAGAGTCACAACACTCTGGAGCCTCAACTACAACACAGCACCCTCGGGCACCAGCACCCGGGTCCACTTCGGCCCCCACTCCTCCCCGTCCTGCAGTCAACCCCGGCATTCCCTAAATCGATCTCGCCTCCACCAGATCTGCTTTACCTTCATCACCACCTTGGATCTGTGGCTCTGTTGGGCCCTTATTCTCCTGTGGATTGACTTAAAGATCCTCGTCCTTACCTCAAATGCCCCACCCTACCTCCCTATACTGTATTATTAATACATAAATATATTAAATATTTAATTTGATATCGCTCCTTATCACATCGTTGAAAAATCTCAATGCGTTTCATGGCAAAATTACAAAGTGTAGTGATGCTATTTATAGCCATATATGACAGCCAATTTGTCCACAAACAGCTATGAAGTGAATGACCAATTTTATCTGGGAAATTGTGAGCCATTACCCCAAGAGAAAGAGAAACTCCTTTCTCTTTCTTGACTAGTGGATCTTTAATGTTATTTAATGTTCTGTAAACTGTTGGATCTTTAATATTCACCTGAATATCCAGCACTTTGGGATGTCTTCCCGACATGAAAGGCGTTATACAAATGTAAGTTGTTGTTGAATAGGCAGATGGGACTTTGATTAAATGTCTCATTGAAAGGATGGGTTTTCCAACAATGCAACTTCCTTTCCCCAACATTCCCAAACAGTGTCAGTTTAGGTTGTAAATTCAAAGTCTCGTGGGGCTTGAACTCAGAGGCAAGAGAGTTACCAACTAAGTCAAACTGACACCCTATAATTGTTAACACAGAATAGAAACACAATAGGTATTCACAAACTGCAAGTTGTGCTAATTGCAAATTCCATTTTGTGACTAAAATTGTAGGATTCGCTAACAAATTTGCTTAAAAAAATCAAATGCCAAACATTAGCAAACATATATATATTTGTGTGTGTGCAAGTGTTGGTCAACATTTTATTTGTCCTGTTTTGTACTTTCATTTTTCTCATGTTTTAGCCTTTATAAATGTTAAATAACTTTAGCACATTTTTTCCACATACAACAACAACAAGATTCCATTTACATGGTGAAAACGGAGTTTACTTGAGGAGGTGCTTTTTCTGGCAGCCACTGACAGGAACGCTAGTGCTTTCAAGAGGAACAGATTTTCAATCCCACTGTTTCCTTGTCAAGTCAGATTGTCTTTCAAACTTTTCATATGAAAAAACAGCACACCATCATGTATCTGGTATTTGATTGTGATTTTTGATCTGATTTTTGAATATTAATCAGAAATATGATGTACTTAGGATAACTTTATTTTCCCATCAGTTTCCTCCTCCCTCTCTTCATGGGCCACTTGCAACCTGTAATGACACGTTACAGTTTGGGCCTCTTGGTAAAACGATACCTCAAAATGACTTATATTTATAAATGAAATTAAGAAGTTTCATAATAGTGTCTTGCTTGTCTTCATTATTCCACCTGTACAGGGACCATAGAAGAAAAGATTTATCAGCGACAGGTCAGTAAGCAAGGTTTGTCTGGAGTGGTGGTAGACCTAAGAAAGAAGAGTGAACATGCCAGCTTTTCCGTGGAGGAACTCCGAACCCTTTTCAAATTGGATGAAACCTCAAGCTGCCTCACCCATGACCTCCTCTGCTGTAACTGTGGGGGCAATGGAGAGGTGTTGGGTAAGTAGGTCTTGGCCTTGAAGGGAATTCTTCATTCTGGTGTGCTCCACCTTCCTGCAGGTCATCGATGGGAAAAATGTCAAATCCCTTTAAGACATTTTTCAACATTCGTAATGCCCACATGACCAAATTTTCTGCAACATATAAAGACACCATCTCTGACCTGATGGCTTCTTTTTAACTGTTGGCATCAGTGGGAACTCCTTACTGATGACTCTTGTTTTATTTTCAACTGGTAACAGATGCGCAAGAGCAACTGAGGTTTCTGGTTAGCTTCTCCCCTAACAGCTTGGAAACTCACTGTGTGAGGAAGTTTACGTCCAGGTCAGGGCCTTACTCACCCTATACAGCACCAATGTACGTCCATCCTGAAAAGTTAACTCATTTAAGAAATTTATTCTCCCAAGATTTTAAAAAAATTATACAAAAATCATTATTTTAAAGAATTGTCTGTTTGTAGTTACTTTCCTATAATTGTATTAGTATTTATTTTACCTATTACTATTTACTTTAATATGATTATAGGGTCTCACGTGCTTGAACTATTTCTAAATTAAATTGTGCTGAGATTAATGAAGTGATGTGGTTCCCTGGCTGGCACAGGACTGACAATCTAAAACTAATAGCAGCTTGGTTGGAAGTGCTTTACAAGATCACAAGAGAGGTTCAGATAAAGAAGGACCCTCAGCCCATTTGATTTCTTCTTCCAGAATACCCACTTACTGGTTTTCCGTTAAAGCATCCATCTGTTTCCTGACTGAGTTCCGTCATCTGACTTCAACTATCGTGGTGTTGCTTACTCGCTGTGTGTAATCTATTCCCTGGTACTTGTCCTACAGTTGCCCTTTACAATCCTGACCCTGCTCCTTCGGGTCCTGCTCCCTTGGCATATCTGAAAAGATAGTTATCAATTTACTTTCTCCTATTTACGATGTTATCATCTCCAATTCCTCATCCACCTGCTTCAATCTCACCTGAAAGCATGGAGTTTACACTCATAAGCCTTACCTACCAAATTTGTCTATTTGCTCGCTCTGCACTCCTTTTGTTGAGCCTTCTTCCACCATGCCCATGCCCTCTAGAACGTTCTGCAGAAACTACTTTGATTTGCCACCTCTCTACCTGCTTTCAAAAACCTCCTAAAAATATCTGTTTCACTATGCTTTTGTCGAACGTTTTTGAACCTCGTTATTGCCCTGTCCTAGTGTTTGTTTGTCAAGCATTTTGAGATGTTCTGTTGAATGAAACATGCTATACACATTGTAAATGATCTTTGTGTGCGCGTGTGTGTGTCTACATATCTTTCTCTCTCCCATTGTTTCTGCTTAATATGGAAATACCCCAATTGATCACTGGTTCTACTATAGCCATACAGTACCGAGGGCTGCATGTATAATTCTCCTCACTCTAGTGTTTAAAATCCCTCCACTGCTTGCCACCCCCTAATCTCTCTAACCTCCTCTCTCCCCCACAGCAGTACCTGCTGCCTTCACTCTACTGGGTCCGGCCTCCTCTGTATCCCTCAAATCCTCCGCTCCAGCCACTCTGCTCCGAAACTTTGGAACTTCTTCCCTCAACCCCTTTGCCTCGCCCCATCCTTCCCCATCTTCAGGTCGCGCCTGAAGATCTTCCTCTTCAACCATGCCTAGGGTCACCTCCCCCCCCCACCCCAGCTTGGCCTCGGGCTCCGCCATTGTTAAGCACTCTGAGACGCCGCCAGGCGTGGAGGGCGCTATATAAGTGCAAGTTGTTGATGAACTGTATCAATACAATTAGATGCTACATATTGTACAACCTCCCACTTCACTACTGATACGTAAAATGATGTAATATTATACACGAATACAGCATACAAATGTGTACATGTGATGTAGATCACATAATAATAATAATAATAATCCTTGCATTTGATATAGCGCTTTTCATGTCGGGAGGACGTCCCATAGCGCTTCACAGAACACACTGTAAAGGGATTGACTATATTTGTGGGTGAACGCGGCAGCCAATTGCGCACAGCAATGTCCCACAAACAGTCGTGGATTGAAAATGACAAATTTATTATTGTTTTTTGGTTTTGGAGGGATTATTATTAGGCGTGTGGAGTAAGGAAACTTGCCCAAGGTTTCGCCCTGCCTGGAATTGAACTCAGGTCTCTCGCTTGCAAAGCGAGTGCTCTAACCACTGAGCTGCAGGACTCCACATGCACTCTGGAACACGATAATTTATAGTAAGCAAGACATTTGTGATCAGATCTGTCCTGAAATCATTACAGGTGTTGCTTGGCAAACTGAAATGTTGTGAATGACGTGGTGTGATCTAATTCCAGCTTGCCCCACTGCTGAGAAACCTTCAACTGCCAGGCCCTGCCAACTGGGCCAGAACTCCGGGTCTGCTTCTCAGAAACACCTCTCCATGTCTGAACTCATGTGCTGGAAGCACTTTTCTGGAGAAATTCAACAGTTTCCTGATCCCCATCTTCAGACAGCCAGGGAAAACATCACTTTCATCTTTCAGAATACATCAAAACACCGCAGCCCACATCTAGCTGAGGGAAGGAAAGAGAAAGGAAATACAGAGGTGAATGAATGAACAGTGTGATAAATTGCACTCCCTCCCTCCTATTCTTCATTGCAAAAGATACCTTTGTTGTTTGAATGCTCTTTTGCTTGTGCATGACCTTGCAGTCTATGAACAATTCTTTCTCTTTTTGGCTTGATCATTTTCCCTCTTATGTTTCCCCCACCCCCAGCTTTATTTCCTGTAAACGTACCAGGTTTTCTCCTGTACTTCATATGTAAGTGTGGGCAATGTGTTCAGGGTGTTCAACCACACTGACATTTTGCAAATCCAAATCCGTTCTCGCCCAATGTCCACATACAGTATGTGCACACACTCTGCAGCAGGGTCATTGCATAACAAACACGATCAGGAACCTTGTCCATCTCTTTCCTAACTCAGGGAGCACTGAGACCAATTCAAGCACCCTTATGACTGCTCTGGCTGAAATCATCTAACTCAACAGATTGATGATCAAAACTTTCACCTTGCTTGTATGGTGTATTGTAGTAGCTAAGAACAGTATCCTTGCACACAGCTTGATATCTACATAACTATGAAATCCTGGGAAGCGCTTTGAGACTGCCTCTCAACATGAAAGGAGCTAGTATCAAATGCAAGAACGATTTATTATTTACCTGCCCATTTGTTTCAGTAGGGATCAGAGACATTGAGATCAACTCCCTTATGCACTCCCTCAATTAATCTTGTGAAGCTAACAACACAGACCAGGTATCAAGCCAAGGACCACAGGGTCTGTTTGGCTCATTACTACAGTACATGCTGCTTGTACCACTGAGCAACCAGTCAGATACTTTAAAAAAAAATGAATGTGTCCAGATACTTTTCTCATTTATTCTCTGATGGTATGTGTTCCTGGTCTGGTCTCCTCTTGGTGGGGTTTGATACCACAGGCGCAGCACCTGGTCGGTAAGCTGTGGTGCCATCCACTTACTTGTCTATACCATCCTGAGAAGCCCCTTTTCTACATTTTGTTTCAAACATTGTTTCTAATTAATATTTTAGAGGAAGTAATACATAATTTCCTGACAAATATTTGTTCATATAAAGTTATGGTATCTTTACTTTCTAAAGTTGCAGTGTTATGTTGAGGAATTGTGGGGGTGCATTTTATTGTGCATTTGCATTGTATTAATTACCGCTCATAAAATTTAGTAAACATGATATTTAGCATGTACACTGGTACACTGTGCTAAAGACACACCCCCTCAACACCTATTGTCTGAGAAGCCAGTTGCACGGTACTTTAGATTCCTGTAATACAGTATTTGTGGTTAGAGGCATACAACTTTATTCTGATTTTTTTTGTTTAGTTAAGGCAATTTCTTGGTACAACCAACACACTAGTTTGTTTGAATGTTTTCTTGTCTGCAATAAAAATGTTATTGAACAGGACTTAGTGAAAATGCGTGTTTCTTTTTAATAGAATTTTGCATTGCTAATTTACTCTCCTCGTCCTTTCATGAAGGCACGGTCACTCGCCGGGGTTCCATGGGGAATGGCAGCCCTCTAGTGTCAGAAATCTATTCAACTGTGGTCCAGAATACTAGAATAATAAATAATCCTTGCATTTGATGTACTGGAATACTTTATCGTTTCAAAATATACCAAAGTATTTCACACGGTTGGGACTAATTTGGGATATTTGCAAGTTAAATTCTTTATATTACCTGCAACTATGGTTTGCCAAATTCATAGGTATCAGACTGAAAACTTTCCAAAGCTGACAAAGAACTGAAAGAAAGGCTGGCGAGAAAAATGGCCAGTTAATGCAGTTTGTTCCCTGACCTTTTTTGGATGTTGTTTCGGCAATCACAATCCACCAGCAATGTATTTCACAGACCAGAAGCACAACAAATCCGGTTTGAGAATATATTGCAAATTAGACTCCATAAATTGTATTGAAATACAGTGACTTTATATAGCTGAACCAGGGAGCTAATTGGCATAATCAACATAGCATGAACAGAAATAATATGAATCACCAACTAATCTGTTCTTTAAGAATTTGGATGAGGGAGGAATATTGACCAGGAAGTAACAACAACAACAAATTACATTTGTAAAGTGCCTTTCATGTCGTGAGGATGTCCCAAGGCCCTGGACAGTCAATGATTTGTACCCATTGGGGGTTGGGATTAGGAAGGGTGGAGGGCAGGAAGGGAAGGAGGGTGACCAAAGGCGCAGTCAAAGAAGAAGGTCTTGAAATGTGCCTTGAACTGCGCCAGGGAGGGAGCAAGTTGAAGGGACTGGGATGGAATTCCAAAGGGTGGGGGCTGAAACATTGAAGGCCCGACCGCCGATGTTTGGCAGGCAGGTCGGGGGACGTGGAGCAGGCCAGAGCCCACTGAGTGGAGAGAGCGGACAGGTTGGTAAGGAGTTAGCAGGTCATAGCAGTAAGGAGAAGCAAGAAATTGGGAGAATGCTGCATTTTTTATAATAATAATAATCCTTGCATTTGATATAGCGCTTTTCACGTCTTCTCGACGTCTCAAAGCACTTCACAGAAAAGACTGTAAAGTGAATTGACTGTATATTTGTGGGCGAAACGCGGCAGCCATTGCACACATCAGTGTTCCATAAACAGTCGTGGATTGAAAATGACCAGTTTATTATTGTTTTGTTTTGGAGGGATTATTATTAGGTGTGTGGAGTAAGGAAACTTGCTCAAGGTTTCGCTCTGCCTGGAATTGAACCCAGGTGTCTCGCTTGCAAGACGAGTGCTCTAACCACTGAGCTGCAGGACTCCAATAATATTGAAATAATATCTCCTAAATGGCACCTCATTTCAAGTTTCATCTGAAGGACTACACCTCCAACAATCCTGATTGCTCCCTCAGGCACAGACCAGTGTCAGCCAAGATGAATAAATCTTGTCCTGGACTGAACCTACAACATTCTGATCCAGGTGTGAGACTGCTACTAAATACGCCAGGCTGTTAAGTGAATGAAGAGAAGGAAAGTTGCTTACTAAGAAAAAGGATATGTAACTAAAAAGTACAGTTGCAGGGTCTCTGAAATAAAAATAAATGTGTAGCTTCTCCAAGATATCTGATAGAGGAAGATAACATGACATTTTGGCCAACTTATCCTTTCAGGTAATGATTTACCGTTGTCTAGTTACAGGATTTCTGTTTTTGTTATTCCTCAGTTGAGGACTTGTGTAGAGTCCTGTAGCTCAGTGGTGAGAGCACTTGGCTTGCAAATGAGAGACCTGGGTTTGATTCCCGGCAGGGTGAAGCCTTGGGCAAGTTTCCTTACTCCACATGCCTGATAATAAAATAAATAAATAAAAGAAATAAAAGAAAAGAATAATAAAAAAATTGGTCACTTCAATCCATGACTGTCTGTGGGACATGGCTGTGCACAATTGGCTGCCGCATTTTGCCCGCAAAATATACAGTCAATTAACTTTATAGTATATTCTGTGAAGCTCTTTGAGACGTCTAGAAGACGTGAAAAGCGCTTTATCAAATGCAACAAAGGATTATTATTGTGTAGCCTCTTGCCAACCTGCAATGTAGAGATCTTATTTTTGAAACATTTACATCAAAGTCTGAGAGTAATTTCCTTTCAATGTTTTCGACCAGCAATATTTTTCTCATTCAAACTTTCGCCTCCCTCCAATATTTTATATTGTTATTTTATTATTATCTTCATGTTTATAATTAGTTTCATTTTCCCCAGATTACTCTATCCTCTTTTGAATATGGAGATTCATTCTTTGTCACAGTTCCACCAAAACCTTTGCTCTTTAGTACTTTGTCCTAGTGGCTATCTGGCGTGATGTGTTGAAATAAGAAGGGTTGAAACAAAATACAATAAATCAAATTACTTTAATGCGTGAGAAGGTTGGGCAATTCAAGCCCTATTTCAGGCCGATGAATTTGTAGGTTAGGCTGATACTGTGTTGTGCTATTCAGGGAGGGAGGGGAATATGTTTTATTTGTTAAAGTTGTTTTCACTGAAACTGATAATTGTGTTCTTATTTATTTGCTATCAGTTTTAATCTGCATTCGTATTACTATTCACATCTTTGGATCATTTAATGTTGTGCTTAAATTGTCCACAAAATAAGATCTTGTTTTGAAAAAAGCAGGAAGAAATGGGATTAGGAACAACCCCAGCGCTATGTGGAAATCCTATAATAGCTTGCTATTTTTAAACAACTTTGATTAAGATAATCTTTATAATTAGCACATTCTATTAGTGTGGTATCCAGTGCAGCCCTGGTCTCTGGGGATAGCTGGCCTGATTTAACCAGAAGCAGTTTATGCAATGTCTTTTAAAATCCTCAAATATTTTCCCCACATCTGAGAAGTAACCTCACCACATTCGCTGTCTGCTTCTATGTACAATGTAATCTGCCAAAACCGTGATAAACATGTACTCCTACCAACCTTCCCCCTGTTTCTGTACAAACCGATCGCTTATTAACACTGCCACATACTAATTGCTGTTTAACATCTCTGCAAAGCATTGATGTTGAGTCGGTTCTGAAGTGAACTGTTTGATAGGTTGTATTTGTGAACGTGCGAAAAATCAGCTTCCCTTTTGCGCCACATTTATTGCCTCCAAACCTTACTTACGATGGAGTCCTGTAGCTCAGTGGTTAGAGCACTCGCTTTGCAGGTGAGAGACCTGAGTTCAATTCCAGGCAGGGCGAAACCTTGGGCAAGTTTCCTTACTCCACACGCCTAATAATAATCCCTCCAGCATCAAAAACAATAATAAATTGGTCATTTTCAATCTACGCCTGTTTATGGGACATTGCTGTGCGCAATTGGCTGCCGCGTTCGCCCACAAATATACAGTCAATTCACTTTACAGTGTATTCTGTGAAGCGCTATGGGACGTCCTCCCGATGTGAAAAGCGCTATATCAAATGCAAGAATTATTATTATATTATTATTTTGTCTAGTGGTGTAACAACATGTTTATTATTTGGACACGATCCATTCAAACATCGGAGCTGCTGGTATACCAACTGCAAATCTAGACTTCAACAGTCCATTTTAAAAGAGGTCATCCAGAAATGTTTAAACCAGATTCAATTCAGATTGTTTGGTCACTCATCCATGATTGTTTGTGGGACACTGCTATGGTGTGCCCACAAAATACGCAGTCAATTCACTTTGGAGTCCTGTAGCTCAGTGGTTAGAGCACTTGCCTCACAAGTGAGAGAGTAGGGCTAAACATTGGGCAAGTTTCCTTACTCCACACCTCTGTTTACCTACCAGTAAGTAGGTACTCAGTTGTTAGTCGATTGGTGGATCGCTTTTCCAATGATAATAATTCCTTCAAAAAATAAGTAATAAATTGGTCACTTCAATCCCCGACTGTTTGTGGGACACTGCTGTGCGCAATTGGCTGCCGCGCTTCGCCCACAAAATATACAGTCAATTCACTATGAAGTGCTTTGAGACATTTCGAAGACGTAATAAGGCACTATATCAAATGCAAGGATTATTATTGTTATTACTTTACAGTATACTCTGAGAATATGATTCAGAATGTATTAGATTTGTAAAGTGATAACGCGCTATATCAAATGCAACAATGTTTATTATTGTTGTAGAATTAAGGTACATTTTCTCTGCCTTTCTTCTGTGTCTAAGATGGGTGTGGGGTGGGGGCATATTATTTATTAAGGGTTTCAATAAATTTACAGAACTGGATCTTAATAAATCCGATTTAGTTTTGAAATAACAAGAAGCTGCCAACCAGTACAGCATCAGAAGAGAACTCCATGTACAAGACTGGAAAAGTTAAAGGCCAACAACAACAATAATAACAATAATCGTTGCATTCCTATTCAATTTGCCAAAATATTTATTAAACGTTGAAATCAAGTTGCAATTTTAGGGGGAGAGTAAACGTGTTTGTTAAACTATTATATAGTATAACTGCAGAAAAGTGATTTGCCATCAAACTATTTGGCTGGCTGAATGGAATAACAGCAACCTTGGTTTAGAGAGAATGTGGTGCTGAGCTCCCTCAAAATTCCTCCATATTGCTATCACATTTGACTGGGTTGGGGGTGGGGTGGGGGATAGTTAAATGTGAAATGGAAACAATATCCCGTTGTGTGTAAAACCAACATGTGCGTTTTGGAAAAATTGCTGTTGAAATGAAATGCAGTAAATGTCACCCTATGGCACACACAAACAGACGTGATGGTAGTTGTGCAGGGAGATGCCTGGGGACCAGAACAGCTGAACAGGAAAAGCAGAGGCAGCCACAAAGCAGGGTCATTGCATTTAATCACTGGATCCAACCAGCCTAACCGGGACTCCCGGAGGATCGGGCTCTTTATTTGCGGTTCAGTTATATCAATCGTTAGATCTGGTTCCATTCTCATCATTCCATTCCACAGAAGCTTTTTTTGGGGGGTGAGGGGCTGAAACTGGAATAAGATCCAAAACGTGGTGTAAAAAACTCTTTGAAGAAGTCGTGCGACATAGTACTTCTGGTGCAGTGTTTGTGGTTTTCTTGTTCTTGGGTGATCAATGTAGATCTTATAACTTTTTTGTTCCCATATTAAATAGCTTTTCCAGCCTTTTATGTGCCTGTGTTTGCTGGGGGAGGGAGATGCTGTAAAAGTTTGTGGTCTGAGTCAAGAGTCTCCAGAAGCTGTCAGGAGTTTGGGTGACATCACGGAAAAGCCCTGTTCTGATCTGATCTGCTTAATATAAACCAGAGAAGAGATCAGAGGGAATTAGAGTCAGAGCAGAGGCACAATCACACAGGATTACAACTCAGCACAGCAAAACCAGACATCCTCAACCAGAAATAACCCAGAACTTCACAGCACAAAGCAGCGAGCTACAGGGTAAGTCACTAGTTTTTTTTCCATCCAAAGGCAGATTTTCTTGTTTGCATCAACTGTTGCTTTTTAAAAAAAACTTTTATGTGATTAGTAAAGTGTTTGTGAGTGCAATGCTGATACATAGTGTATTAGATTTGTAAAATGCAACCTTGGAATGGACTTGCACATTCTGACTATGTTTTTTGTGAAAGTAACTTTATCCATAAGGATTCTTTGTAGGAGAGTTTTTATTCAATTTTCAGTTACAGATTTCAGAACAAGTTTATAGAAGTCTGTACTGAAGGAAAGTGGGAGGAATCCAAGCACTTTACTGCAGACCTGGAGAAATATACAGCACAGAAGAAAGCCATTTGCCCCATTGTCTGTACTGGTTCTTTTAAAGAGCAATCCATTCAGTCTCATTTACCAGCCTTTTCTCATACCTCTGCATATTACTCTTTTGTTCAGCAATCTTTCTAGTTTCCTCTTGAAAGCTAATATGGATTCTGCCATAACCACCTCACCCAGCAGGATATTCTTTATCATAGCAACCCTCTGTTGTGAATTTAAGCAATCGCTGTTAATCTTAGCCTGTTTGGTAATTGTTGCCCTCGAGTGACTAACCCACCAACCAGTGGAAATAATAATAATCCTCTCATTTGATATGGTGCCTCTTCATATCATCGAGACGTCTCAAAGAGCTTCACAGGATATACTGAAAGTGGATTGACTATATTGTGGGCAAAACGTGGCAGCCAGTTTGCGCACAGCAATGTCCCACAAACAACCATGGAGTGAGTGACCAATTTTATTAGGTGGATTTGTTGACCAAGACACCAGGAGAAACTCCCTTCTCTTTTCGAATAGCGCCATGGGAACTTTAACGTTCACCTAAACAAGCAGATAGGACCTTGTCCGAAGGACAGCATCTCCGACAATGCAACAGTGCATTGGAGTGTCAGCTTAGACTATGTGATCCCAATGCTCGAAGTGGGGCTTGAACCCACAACCTTCTGACTCAGAGACGAGAGTGCTACCACTGAGCCAGGCTGACACACTTGTTTATTATTTCTCCCCCTTACATACCAAACCCCTCATAATTTTAAAGACCTCTATCAGGTCTCCCCTCAACCTTTCTCTATTCCAATGAAAATAGGGCCAGCGCCTCCAATCTCTGTTTATAGGTCAACATAAAAAAAACTTTCATCAGAGATCTGGGGAAACAAGAAATTGCACTTTGAAACATTGAACCCATTTATCTCAAAAGTGTTGATAGTTAGTAAACGGGAGTTTACAGAGTTGTTTGCATTAACTAGGATTATTCCCATAGCAAACATCAGTTTATTTTTTAAATGGTATGTGAGCGTTTAGCAGACTAGGACATTAAACTAGTGTGACCAGGAAACAATGTTTAATCTCGATGTGATCTTGGTTTGACAGACGACCATGACTTTAAACGTCACTAGACGGCGCAGCAGCGGAACGCTGGCTCAGCAACGCTGGAGTATTGCTGCGGACGGCAATCAGATATGGAGAGGGAGCTCGCACTTGGTGCGATCAAAATCCTGCCTGGATCCCAGGGCGCCCTACAGAGGGAGCTGGTCCTCTGAATCCTCCGATTCCGTCATTTCCATCGATTCCGGGAATAACCTGTACAGAGTGGTCCTGATGGGGGAGACTGGAGTTGGGAAATCCACCCTGGCTAGTATATTTGCTGGTGTACAAGATAATCTGGAGAACTGTGACATTTTAGGAGGTACGGATTTAGCACTAATGTTGCAAAAACATTTATTTTTCCATTATGGAGCCAAACTGGACCATTAGCTCAGTCACACTGAAGGAAGTTACTGTACAATCACCTGTCAATATGTGTTCCTGTTAAGAAAATGCATTTGTTGCTTTTTTGGCAGCTCTCAAGCAATTAGCTTGATAAGGTGTCCAGACCCTAAAGACAATATTCTCATTTGGATGGAGAGACTAATGATACCATAGTATAAAAAAATTTGGAATTTTTTTTTTGGTCAGTCAAGTGTCTGACACAAGCGGAAACCCAATCACCATGTTTGCGAGTAACCCAAACCAAACTGCGTTCCATAATAATAATAATCCTTGCATTTGATATAGCGCCTTATCATATCTTCGAGACGTCTCACAGTGCTTCACAGAATATACTGTAAAGTGAATTGACTTTATATTTTGAGAGCGAAACCCGGCAGCCAATTAATTACAAACAGCAGTGTCCCACAAACAGACATGGATTGAGTTTAGCAAATTATTATTATTTTACTTATTTATTTTTGTAGGGATTATTACCCCAGAAAAGCGAGCCACCAATTGACTAACAACTGGGCTCCTACTTACTGCTAGGTAAACAGAGGGGTGTGGAGTGAGGAAACCTGCCTAACATTTTGCCCTGCCCGGGAATTGAAACCAGGTCCTCTTGCTTGCGAAGCGATTGCTCTGATCAATACGCTACAGGTCTACACATGCATGTTACCATGCATGGAAATTCTTGTGTCTTGGAATGGAATGCAGCCTCTCCCTGGAGGGATGCATCCAGAGAGAAATAGGCTATTGGAGTCAATTCATCAAAAAGGAAGATTTTGATGCTTACATTCCTCCTGGATTGCAGACACTAGTTGGTCATTTGACATCCAACAAATGCGGGTATGATCCTTACCAGGTGGGTGGTACGCAGCAGGAAATTCCCAGCGAGCTTTCTGGTGGACAACACAGCTCAGCATGTAATACATGAAAGCATTACCACCACAATCCTGGCCATAGCTCAGATACACATCCCTTCCCATTGAGTGATGGTTCCACCAGTTGGAGGTGCAGAGCTTGAGCAGGTCATTCAAGGTGGATTTCAAACCCTGGATGTATGAACTTGCATTCGTGAACTCGGACTCCAGGTAACACCTTCCAGCAACTGTCCCCCAAGCCTCGGAGTTTCCTCCTCAGCTTTATGACAGAATAAATTATTGTATTTATATAGCAGCTTTCACATTAAATAAATGTCTCAAAGCTGTTTACAAAATAATAATGATTTAGCAGTGAATCTAAATGTTGATATCTTGGCAAACACAATCACTAATTTTTGCCAGCAATATCCCATGAACAATGCTTAGATGTATAGCTAATTATTCAGAATTTGGGGGGAAATTTAGATGGTGGAAGAGGATATAAGCCAGGATAACTTGTAGAAAGACTCAATGTTTCTTTGGTCATTTAATTTATAGCTATTTGTGGAACAAATTGGCTGCCACATTTGCCTACAAAATACATAGTCACTACACTTTACAGTAAAGCAATGTATTGACAAAATAAGGTGCTATATCAAATGCAATTTTCATGTTTTTCTAAAAAAAGTAATATCTTATTGCTGAACAGATCTCTTAAACCAGATATATGAGCCCAGAGTGGAGATAGTTTGCTTGCGATTTGCTTGCAATATTGCCATTTGTTTCACCAGCAGAAACATGTCATTGATTCTGTGCACTTATGTTCTGGGGAGAATGACCTCACTATAGCTTAGTTAGCTTGTGCTGTGCAGCTGCACTTCAAAACTTTCCAAAGAAACCTGACTGATAAACAAAAACATATTTATTATATTTTATGAGCCAGAATCCTGTGGAAAATTTCTGTTCCAGCTACATTGCAACTGCTGCCCAGAGTGATCTCATCATAACCAGAACTGTGGAGTCCTGTAGCTCAATGGTTAGAGCATTCGCCTCGCAAGTGAGGGACTTGAGTTTGATTCCCGGCAGGGCGAAACGTTGGGCAAGCTTCCTTACTCAACACGCCTCTGTTTACCTAGCTGTAGTAGTAACCTGGTTGTTGAATAATTCCTTCCCCCCCCAAATAATAATAGTAATAATAATAATAATTTGGTCACTTCAATCCACGACTGTTTGTGGGACACTGCTGTGCGCAATTGGCTGCCGCATTTCGCCTACAAAGTATACAGTCAGTTCACTTTACAGTATACTCTGTGAAGCGCTTGGTGACGTGATAAGGCGCTACATCAAATGCAAGGATTATTATTATTATTAATACACTGCACAAAGGAGCAGCAAGCACACCCCTGTTTGAGGGAGGGGAAACACTGCTTTGTTACCAACAGGGTTTCTAACCATCAGGACAACGCATTCATGTGGCAGAATATTTCATGAATAAAGCATTAACTTTGATAGTTAGATAATATAGAGATTCTCTCCAATAAGATGCACAACGTTGAAGAAATCTAACAACCACATATCTTTGGAGTTTGAGATATTTTGACTTTGTGTTAAGGGGCTGTAATCAAATGTAAGGATTTTAGTGTTATAAGATTAGTTCAAAGCATTCCGTTAGGTTTTCAGAGTTTTGCTGTGATTTTGACTTTCTGCCATTTCAATCAGGCCCACTTACCAAATAAGGTCACTTTCTACAAAATAAAGTCGCTACACTTGACAATAGTGAATGCAAAGCACTATGAGACTTTTTCATCATATAAGACACTATAAAAATGCAATTTTTTTCCTTCCTTCCAAATTGTTTACTTTACTCAGTTTTATATTAGCTTTCAGTGTTGATGCAATATGTAAAAGACAGGGAACATTTTTGCATAATCTCTAATTATTTTCTTAGGTGTAACATAGAAAGTGGAGCTTCTCATGGTGTTCTGGCCACCAATCACCAAATCAAATGGTCATTTAGTTCATGGCTTTTTGTGGCCAAATTAGTTGCTATTTTTACCTACAAATTATAGTCACAATAATAATATAATTATAATCCTTACATTTAACCATACTTAATAATAACTCAATATAACTCCTTTCACATCAGGAAATTGTCCTAAAGTGTTTCACAGAATGTACTATAAAGTGTAGTGGCTGTGTATTTTGTGCAAGTGCACTACACTTTATAGTAAAATCCTGTGATGTGCTTTCCAGACATTGTCCCAATGAGAGAGATTCTACATCAAATTCAAGGATTATTATTACTGTAATATTCCTCCCTTATCAAATGCAAGGATTATTATTATTATTATAATTTTCGTCTACCTCGTTTCCTCTGAAAGTGCTGGTGGGCGAAAAACAAATCAAAACAAACCATGGAAGTGATTTCTGCAATGCAACTTCTGTCTCAGCTGAAAACTATTTTAAAGAACTTTAACAGTCGTCAGAGCTTTCTATTTGTTTGGTCAGTTGGATGTCTGACACTTGCAGAAACCCATCATCACGAGTACCCAAACTGTGGGAAGCCCCAATGGTGTAACGCATACAACTGTAGCTTATAGACCAGTAATTCTCTGAATCAATTCCTGCTCTATGCTAAGGGTGTTGGTCTCATGGGGAGGCTAACTTGGCCTTGTCCTTCTTATGGTTAGGGTTAGAGGAAAGCCAGATGGTCCTGATCTCTCTTTAACATCATTTACTGGTTGTGCTCATACTTGACAGCTGGCTAGGGAGAAGTTACATCAGTTGTTTTAAGAAGTTACATCAAATCACACTTGAATGTGTTATTTAAAACAAATTAAGTTTTATATTTTCTACTTTTTTTAAAAATACAACTGATTGAAACAACTTATTCCAGCCTATTGACTGCAACTTTTATGATATCCTTCTACAGTAAATCCTGTGAAGCACTTTGAGACATCTCAATGGCACGAAAAAGTGCAATAGCAAATGCAAGGATTATTATTAATATCTGTTCAGAGGTATAGCTATTTCTGCAACCCTTGAGCCAAAGCTCTAATGGGTAGAATGGTCAAAAGCTATATGTTGTTACCATATTATGTTAACGTTAATAAGCTTTAATCTACTTATTTAATCAAAGATCTTTGTTACTGATTGATTTTAAATCTAACCATCATTAGGGAGCCACTGATTTGAAGAGAGTTTGCAAATAACATACATTCAAAGTTCATTCTTTTTAATAAAAATATTTGGATGCACTGCCAATGGTAGCTTTTGGTCTAGAACTTCCTCACATGCCCTTAGTAACAAATGGGCTCCATCATACTTAGCATCCTTCTATTTGTTAAGATGCACACGTTTTGTGGTGGGCTCATTTGTAACTAGTGCTTTTGTCATTCTTTGTAGAAGATACCTATGAGCGAACAGTCACTGTTGATGGAGAAAGTGCCACCCTTATAGTGATGGACACATGGGAAAATAAGGTACTTCATTTATTTTGTAAACTCTAACGAAAGTTTAAGTGCTAAGTTATGTAGGGTTAATTTCTCTGACCAAGATGCATACTATGTTTGAAAACTAATAACAATAATCCTTGCATTTGATACAGTGCCTTTCACATCGGGAAAGCAATGCAGAGGATTTATTGTGTAGTGCAGTGATTTGTGTATTTGAAGGCGAATGCAGAAGCCAATTTACATACAGCAATATCCCACAAACAGTCATGAAATAAACGACCTTATTTGGATGATTGTTGTCCAGAATACCAGGAGAAACTCCCTTCTCTTTTCGAGTAGTATCATGGGATCTTTATCATCCACATGAACAGGAACATGGTTTGATATCTCATCCAAAAGGAGCACATCCAACAATGCAGTGCACCCCCCAGCATTGCTTTGAAATGTCAATCCAGACTATTAATTCAAATTGGGGCGACTTGGAATAAACATGCTCAAATCTGCTTTAAATACCAGTTATAGATCTATTAAACACCTTTTGAGCAGCTCTAATTATATCTGCATGGATGCCGAGAGTTTCTGACCTGTTCTGGTGAGGTACTTGTGTGATCTCACTGGGCACAAGACAACTGGCATATTTGCCTATAAATGCACAATTACTTAATTTGATTGTTTTACCTTTGAAGCACTTTGAGATGTTTCACATGATCTGACACTCGATCAAATTTAAAGACACTCTTATTTACTTGGTAAATATTGCACCATCTCCATCAAAGATTGCTGTAAAACTAGGAGCCAAGAGTTCAGGGTAGAATGGCCTTTAACGGGGGACAGTTACTGTTCTGAACATTACATCTGATAAAACTACCCATCCTTAAGTTTATCAAGGTTCTCACTCAGTCTTTTTTCCCCTTCTCTCCCCCATAAGGATGAAGATAACTGGATTCAGGATCACTGCATGCAGATAGGAGATGCGTACCTCATTGTTTACTCCATCACTGACAGAGCAAGCTTTGAAAAAGCCTCCGAGCTCCGCATACAGCTCCGAAGAAGGCGTCAGGCTGAGGATATTCCGATTATTTTAGTGGGCAATAAGAGTGACCTTGTACGGTGTCGAGAAGTGTCTGTGGCAGGTACGTTCTATGGCTTGGATGTGCTTTTAGTTTATTATGTCCCAGAGAGGATCGATTTCAGGATCCTCACCCTTGTCTTCAAATCCCTCCACTCCTCTGCACCCCCTACCTCTCTGACCTCCTCTCTCCTCAAAACGGTGCCCGTTGCCTTCGTTCCTCCGGGTCTGGCCTCCGCCTCGTGCCCTGAGTCCTCCACTCCACCCTCGGTGGTCGTGCCTTCAGCCACTATGCCCCGAGGCTCTGGAACTCCCTTCCTCACTCCCTTTGCCTCACCCCTCTTCGTATTTTCAGGTCTCTGCTGAATGCCTTTCTTTTCGACCGCGCCTTTGGTCACCCTCCTCCCCTTCCCCCTGGCTCAGTCCTGGGATCCGTTACTGTGAAGCGCTCTGAGGAGGGCGCTATATAAATCCCAATTGTTGTTGTTGTTATTACGTAGTTTGAACGCTGGAAGTTGTAATTCAAAATCAATGTTTCTGATCCAGAGTCTGAAAATTTGAGTATTCTGAAATAAGCGGGAAAACCTTGAATCTCATATGTTCATCCTGTCTGGACTGTTATTAATACCAAAAGGTCACAGATAAAGGCTCCGAACAGTCACTAGTCATCAGGAAATCTGCTGCAGTGTAGTCGTCCCTATCCAAACTTCTCATGTCAGTGCACTTTCCCTTTCCCTAAGAGGAACGAAACATTAGGTTTGTTTAGATAGAGGTGCTGCCATTTGCATGATATGCCTCCAGGTTCCTGGCGTGACATGATAGTCAATAACTTTTACACCTCTCCTGCCACCACACTATTCTTGGTTTGGAACAGTTCTTCAAAAGAAAATTGCACATCTATTATCTATATTCTCGACAACAAAATAGCTCTAGTTCTTAAACCTTCATGGTCTGTATATTTCATAGGTGTGCTGCCTTTTGGATGAGACATTAAATCAAGCTTGTGTCTGTCTACCATAAATATAACTAAAAGTACATCTATTAGATCTATCTTCTTCATGTAGAGCGTGATGAAAATGTGGACTTCACCACTGGAAGCTTTGATTGAAGCAACCAGCTTTGGCTTATTTAAGAGAGAACTTGATACCTATTTGAGGGAGAAGGGAATAGCAGGAAGAGAGGAGACTCAGAGAGGTGAAGACTCGTGTGGCATATAAACACTGGTAAAATTAGAGCAGAATGGCCTGTTTCTGTGCTCTATCGTTCTATGTAATTCTATTTTCAAAGGTTTTTAAATGAAAAATCAGCACTTCTCTTTTCAATGGCTTTGCAATCTATTTTACAAAAGTGTCTGCTTGGCTTAGTTGGTAGCACTCTCACCTCTGAGTCCAGGTTGGGACTTTGAGCTCATGGGCAGACACAGCAGAACAATGCTCGGAGATAGCTCTTCCTTTATTGGAGGTGCCGTCCTTTATCTGTTCAGGTAGATGTTTTTAGAGAATGGTGTCCTGGTCAACAATCACCCAGATTAACAAGTTGGGCTGTGCACAAATTGGCTGCCGGGTTCGCCCACAAATACAGTTACTGCACTTTGGAGAAAACTCTGTGAAACACTTTGAGGCATTTCAGTGCGATTAGGTGCTATATCAAATACAAGGATTATTATTAAAGTGTTTTTCCTTTGGTAGAGGGCAGAGCCTGTGCTGTCGTTTTTGACTGCAAGTTCATCGAGACCTCCGCCGCTGTCCAGCACAACGTACAGGAACTCTTTGAAGGAATTGTGCGGCAGGTGCGGCTCAGGAGAGACAGCAAGGAAGTGAACGAACGGAGAATGGCTCAGTACAAACGGAGAGAAAGCTTGCCCAAGAAAGCCAGGCGATTTTTGGATAAACTCGTTGCAAAGAAGAACAAGAAGATGGCTTATAAAGTCAGATCAAAATCCTGCCACGACCTTTCCGTACTCTAAGAACTGTAGATCGCCAGACAAACTGTTAAATTATCAGACTTTTTTTATTACACTGAGACTTGGGTTAAACAATCTATATTAGATTGCTATGTATTGATCACAATTGGTTTACAAAAGTGTTCAACCTGGGAGTAGCACAACTCTCTTCGTCAGTGAATTACTCCAGTTATTTGTCAGTGAAGAAACTTTATTATGACTCACTGGCACAGCTATTAATGTGAGGGCTGGTTTAGAGTTGCATTTTCCAGAGATGTGTGCAGGAAGAGGGTGTCAATTCTAAAGTTAAAGGGTTTTCCCAACTTATGATGATCATATCATAAAGAAAATGATTCATTACTCTTAAGACACGA
Source organism: Callorhinchus milii (assembly GCF_018977255.1). Taxonomy (NCBI): domain Eukaryota; kingdom Metazoa; phylum Chordata; class Chondrichthyes; order Chimaeriformes; family Callorhinchidae; genus Callorhinchus; species Callorhinchus milii. Next base: position 95,887,625 of record NW_024704743.1, on the reverse strand, counting down.
AACAGTGATTTAAAGGGACTGGGTGAATGCATGGCATCCAGTCACTGCTTGAGCAGCGCCAGATTCTGATAGCCACATATGTTTAAGATCAAATGCACTGGCATCTGTTTGTGTGTGTGTGTGTGAGAGAGAGAGAGAGAGAGAGAGTGCTCATAATGTTCTAACATTTTGTTTGTTCAAACAATAGATGTCACAACAGCTTCAAACAGTGAACTGTGCTGTCACGTGTGAATGCAATTTTTTATCGAGCATCAATGTATTTAATAGAAAGCTTGATGTAGAAGGGAACAGCGATTTTAGCAGTATAAACACCAGCACAGACCAATTGGGCCGAATGGCTTATTTACATGCATCTCACCCTTTTTAACTATTATTACTTCATTTTAAAAATGTCACTAACTGATGCCTTTAAAAGTCACACACCAATGCACAAGGCTGAAGATTTACTGTTGGTACTCTCTAAGGTGCCTCAGGTGAAAATGTTAAAATGGAAATTGGTGTTCTTAATACATGTGCTTGTTTGAGTTCTGTCATGCCATTCACATGGTCTAGGTTCTTTGGCTGAAAATGTCTTGTTTTTCATCACATAGAGTTTTATATATGTATGCACTATACACCGAAGCTCACTTAGTCAGGGGTTTGTTCCGAGCTCTGTAACTTTGTTGGTCTGTAAGTAACCACTGGGCATGGCAACTAGTACGCAATGCCTACAGTTGCTGGGCGGACTAAAATTTGGAACTTAGTATGAGGAATTGGAGGGGTAGGAACGGAGGACATGATGAAACTGCTTTCTTCATTGTGTCCCTGACCCAACTAACTGCCAATAAAATGGATGCAGACATCTGTATGCATTCAGGCGTTTCCACATACATTTATGGTCCTTGTAACTCTATGCAGCCCTTCAATATTAATATTGAGCAAGACATTCCTGAAGTCTTTCTTAATTGAATGAATTGTATCTTTTAATTAACTCTACTTTTTCATGACATGACTAAATATTTCTCTATTTTTTCCAGACAGATTCTGTGTATTTATTATGAATTTTTTTTAACAAAATGTTTGTATAACTTTGTATTTATTTTGTAGGTTTCTACTTAGAATATTCGACTTTCAAGCAAAATAATGTAGTTTATTAATTGGTTAATGAAACATTAAATGGTAGTATCCTCAGTATTTTATTTGTGTTTTGTATTTTGAACAAGTTTTAAAAAAAATTCTGATGGTGTGACTCTCTGAGGATTTGTGGGAACCAATGATTTGGAGTTTTGAGATGTTGGGGGTTGATTTGTGGTGTTTCTGAATGAAATTATTTAATAGGGAACAAATTCCAGTTGACCCAGATATTTCTCTGGAAATAGATCATGGTCCTGAAGTTCTCTTGGGTCAGTTTGACATGGAGTCCAGTAGTATAGTGGTTAGAGCCCTCGCCTCGCAAGTGAGAGGACCTAGGTTTGATTCCCAGGTGGGGCAAAACCTTAGGCAAGTTTCCTTATTCCACACGCCTGTTTACCTAAGCAGTTAGTAGGAACCTGGTTATTAATCGATTGGCAGATTGCTTTCAGGGGTAATAATTCCTCCAAAAAAATAAAAATGTTGGTCATTCAATTCACGACTCTTTGTGGGATACTGCTGTGCGCAATTGGCTGCCGTGTTTTGCCCACAAAATATACAGTCAATACCCAAAATACAGTCACTTTACAATATATTTTGTGAAGTGCTTTGAGATGTTTCAACGACGTGAAAGGGTATTATATCAAATGCAAGGATTATTATTTTTCCAGTTATTGGATGGAACTCCCATTGCATGACTTGGATTTTGTCTTAAGGAATGTCAAATGAGAAATGCTGCAAATTAGACCCCAGAATTGACGAGCACCTAATCATTTCTGTCTAATCGTAGTAATAGATTAACCCTCTGCTTCCCGCTCCAGGCATAAGTAATCACCAGAAATATTCTCAATGTGGTCACAGATCACTTCCAGCCATGGGAAGTATTTAGTTTGAATTTATTTTATTTTTTATCGCTATTAACAATTCTACATTGTTGGACGTGCCGCTTTTTGGATGAGACTCATCCCTGTTTATGTGGACATTAAAGTCCTATTCAAAAAGAGGATGGAGTTTCTACTAGGGTCCTGACTATTAATCCTCCAGACAAAATTGTTCATTCCTTTCATGGCTGTTTGTGGGACATTGCTGTATGTAAATTGACTGCCACATTTGCCTACAAAATGCACAGTCACTACACAGTACAGTAAATGCCGTGAAGTGCTTTGAGGCATCCTTCAGATCTGAAAGATGCTATAATAAATACAATGATTATTACAATATGATTTTCTCCAATATCTAAAATATCAGTTTCGATATAGTCCAATTTGCCTTGCAAATTATAAATTCTATTAACTTCATAACTAATTCAATTGTCACATGAATTTGAAAAAGTGAAGTACAAATCTGCTCTTGAGTGAACATGAAAGGCTTGTCACTGAAATTAGTTCCTTGTTATTTAGATCAGCTTTCAAATGGCTTTTTCCAAAGATTAATAGAAAACTAAATTCTTCCATGATATTTGCTGCCTGTGAGTCCTGTTTTTAATTAATGTTTTGGATTTGTTTGTCACATTTTAAAACTTGCTATGAATGTTGAGATATTCAGCAGGACTTTTTTTTATGCTTGTACTTTAAACATTATTCTTCATGTAACATCATACAAGTATTTAATAAACTTTTTTTTACAGAATAGTACACTTCTGTTGATTTTGTTGTACAATAAATAATGTTTATGCAAATGTATTTTGCAAAGGTGTTTGGCAATGAGGAGTCAAAATTTGAAAAGAGAAGGGAGTTTCTCCCATAGTCCTGGCGAACAATTCCCCCAAATTTAAATCGGTAGCTCACTCTATGGCTGTTTGTGGGACACTGCTATGTGCAACTGGCTGCCTCGTTTCACCCACAAAATGCACCGCCAATCCACTTTACAGTATATCCTGTGAAGCGCTTTGAGACGTCTTAATGACGTGATAAGGCGCTATGTAAAATATGAGGATTATTTATTTATTATAAAATGAGTCTGACTTCAGTTGTATATCAGAAATAGCTGATCCCCTGTATGAAGGGTTAATGGAGCAGCTGGCTTAAACTGCAACAGAAGCATGTTCTAGATGGAAAGGCCTTCCTCCCCTGACTGCCAACAAAGTGACAGGCATCGGATGTTTTCTTTACATTTTACACAACATGACTTTCGGTTCAATCTGTCATTTTTATTGCTTGTGTACCCTACCGACAATCATGAGGCATCAGGAACTGAGAAAATTGGAGGGAAAATTTAATTTTGAAACAATCTGCGATGAAGGAATAATAATAATAATAATCCTTGCATTTGATATAGCGCTTTTCACGTCAGGAGGACGTCCCAAAGCACTTCACAGAACACACTGTAAAGTGAATTGACTGTATATTTGTGGGCGAACGCGGCAGCCAATTGCGCACAGCAATGTCCCACAAACAGTCGTAGATTGAAAATGACCAATTTAATTATTGTTTTTGGTTTTGGAGGGATTATTATTAGGCGTGTGGAGTAAGGAAACTTGCCCAAGGTTTCGCCCTGCCTGGAATTGAACTCAGGTCTCTCACTTGCAAAGCGAGTGGTCTAACCACTGAGCTACAGGACTCCACGGAATAAACTGGTGGAACATAGGATAGGAGTAGCCTATTCCGCCAATCTATAAGATCATGGCTGAACTGTACTTCAACTCCAATTACCTACCCATGCCCCATATCCCCAACAAATATCTATCCACCTCAGTCCTGAAAATCTGAATGGATTTCTGTGGACAGAGTGACCCCTTCCTGTTCCTCTGTACTATCTCTTAATGGAGCAGGTGGTAAAGAATGATGTATCCATAACTGGCTAGGGTTTTCTTTGACAGTTTCTGTGAACAAAATGTCTTTGGATTGCTTTCTAACCGATTTAGCTCTCATAAAGATCTTGCTGACTTGATAATTCACTTCCTTATTTTAAACATCGTGAATCACATCACCTTTTAACCTATTCAGTTCTGGGTAATCTGACACAAGTTTACTTACAAGCAAAATGCAAAATACTGCAGAAGTTGGAAATCTGAAACAAAAACGGAAGTTGCTGGGAACACTCAGGGTCATGGACTCAAAACGTTGCCTCACAATCCTTTCTCCATAGATGCTGCCTGACCTGCTGAGTGTTCCCGGTGACTTCTGTTTTTGTTTCAAGTTTGCTTTGCCTTTTATAGCTAAACGCCCTTCATCCTGGGTAAATTGATGCTGGATGCCCTCCAGAGCTAGTATTTAAATGTAGTTCTCAAGGAGAGGATGATTTTAAGCTCATAATGTGCTTTTCTCAATTTGTTGTTAATTCTGCTTTCACCTACTTGGCAAATTGCAATTGACAAAATGTAAACTTCTACCTTAAATGCACTTAAAGGCTGTTCATTGACTTTAATTGCCACTTTGAGGATTGGTCAAAATTGGCAACTGTGTCTGCTGTCCTCTCTTACTCAGTTGTTAAAGCTTCAGATATCTGATTTGCTGTCCATCTAGAGTTTATGGCCTCCATCCACTTTTGACTGATGCCTTTAACCACCTGAAAACCTATTGCAAAACAACAATTATAATGTCTGCACCACCATCGTACTACCTCGAGAGTATTTCATTGGTATCTTGGAGTCCTGTAGCTCAGTGGTTAGGGCACTCGCTTTGCAAGCGAGAGACCTGAGTTCAATTCCAGGCAGGGCGAAACCTTGGGCAAGTTTCTTTACTTCCACACGCCTAATAATAATCCCTCCAAAAAGGAAAACAATAATAAATTGGTCATTTTCAATCCATGACTGTTTGTGGGACGCTGCTGTGCGCAATTGGCTGCCGCGTTCGTCCACAAATATACAGTCAATTCACTTTACAGTATATTCTGTGAAGCGCTTTGGGACATCTAGAAGACATGAAAAGCGCTATATCAAATGAAGGATTATTATTATTATCTTGAAAGGAATAAGGTTTATAATAATAAATAATCTTTGAATTTAATATAGTGCTTTTCATGTCTTCGAGATGTCTCAAAACACTTCACGCAATATACTGTGAGTTCCCTGCCCAACAATCTGCAGATGAAATTGATCATTCACTTTATGCACCAACTGGCTGCTGCATTTGTCTACAAAATACACAATCACTGCACCTTTCAGTAAATCCTGTGAAGCTCAATGAGATGTCTATTCCTGACATGAAAGGTGCTATGTTACATGCAAGGATTATTATTACAATAGATAAATTTTGTTACTATTTGTTTTCCTGTTTTTGCTGCTCAGCCTATACCCTCTCAATGAGCTAACTGATATGATCAGTTGTTAATATTCTTCTTTTCACTCCTTAAATCTTTTAAACATTAATTTTTCTCTTCTTGTATTGTTTTCCCATTTTATTTTATCATTTTTCACATATTGGGGGAAGAAATGTGGTATGTGGTATGGCCACATGAAACTGACCATCTGCTCCCTCATCCCCATTTCTACCCCTCTCCTTACCTCCCAGCTCCTCCTCCTTGCTCCTCTACTCACAGACACCAAAAACCTCTCCCTGCCCACTGGTAAAGTTCCCACCCCTTTAACAACGGCCGTCATCACTCCTATCCTTTGAAAAAAACCTGGACCCATCCCTGCTCTCAAATTACCGCCCTATCTCCAACTTCCCTTTCCTCTCCAAGGTCCTGGAACGAGTCATTGTTTCCCAGCTTTGCTCCTTCCTCTCCCGCCACAACCTTCACGAACCCCTCCAATCGGGTTTCCGTGCCGCCCAAGCACAGAAACAGCCCTCATCAAAGTGACAAATGACATTCTGTCCACCTGTGACCCGGGCTCCCTCTGCCTCCTCGTCCTCCTTGATCTCTCTGCTGCTTTCGACGCCGCCTTCTGCTACTCTGCCCTCATCCTCATCCACCACTTTTCCGCTCACCTAAACCTTCATGGCCAGTCCGGAACCTTGGCATCTTGTTTGACCCTCAACTATCCTTTCTACCCCAAATCTGTGCCATTACTCGCTGTGCCTTCCCGCACCTCCACAACGTTGCCCGGATCCGCCGCTATCTCACACTGCAGGCCGCCGAAACCCTCATACACACATTCATAACATCGAGGCTCAACTATGCAAACTCCTTGCTTGTTGGCCTCCTCAACTCCTCTCTCCACAGGCTGCAGATCATCCAGAACTCTGCAGCCCATGTCCTCTCTCACACCAGGTTCCATGACCCTATCACCCCCATCCTCGCCAGACTCCACTAACTTTGCATCACACAGAGGATACTGTTCAAGATCCTGGTCCTCACCTTCAAAGCCCTCCATGGCCTTGCTCACACCTATCTCCTTGACCTCCTAGCCCCCTTCCATCCTGCCCGCTCTCTCTGTTCAGTGGGCTCCGGCCTGCTTCACGTCCCCCGCCTTGCCTACTCCATTGGCGGTCGGACCTTCTGCCACTCTGCTCCTACCCTCTGGAACTCCATCCCAAAGTCCCTCCGCCTCGCCCCTTCCCTTGCGCCCTTCAAGACCTATCTCAGGACCCTCTTCTTTGACCATGCTTTCGATCACCCTGCTTCCCCACCCTCCCCACTCCTGACCCCCAGCTCGGGTCCGAAACATTGATTGCCTAGTGCCTTGGAACATGAAAGACACTATACAAATATAATTTTGTAGTTGTTGTCATATTAACTTGTTATCATACCTTCCTCCTCCCCCGATAAACCTCCTTCCTCTTATAACTGTAAAAATTTTCTGTTTCAAAGTCCTTCACAGTATCACTACTCTTGGCTTTGGCTTTAATTGCAGTATTAAACAGAAGGTTTACTGGTGACGGTTGACCGACAGGTGATGGTTCTGGTGCAACTGCTAAATACTAAGTGAACAGCTGCTCATGTTCTGCCTCACAGCTTTTGTTAAGAACCAGTTACTGTTTGCTTCATTAAACTGCTTGCACTTTCACCCCTCCGTCATTGTCCAACATTATAAATTTATAATTTCTTGTAATTGCTTGTTTGACTGAACAGTTTTGTACGCGCCTATTTTTATTGATCTGGTGTTAACAATCATTACTTTTTCCCAGCCCCACCCAAATATACTGAAAATTACTGGCATGGAATTCCACTTAGCCTTGGCCTGTTGTCCTAAACTAACAGTTCACAATTGTCAAAAATTCTGTCTTCATTTTGAAGGCCTCTTTCCAGCTACTCTTTGAAAAAAATCAATTTCTAAATTAAGACCAACTTTTAAGAATTTCCCAGTTTTGTGCAATCTGGTTTTGGTTTTACGGGTGAAGATTGCGCAAAACCGTGGAAATATTTTTACAGGTAAGTCCTACCATTTTCTGGATTATCAAATATAACAATGTGAAACAAAGAGCAGATCTCCATCTACAGACCTAGAAGGCAGTGGGATTGTGCTATAATTTCCAATGCTCTCTATCAGTCAGCCTTTTGCTCACAGTTTTATCAGTCTAATACCTTTTTTAAATCAGCCACTCAAGACTGATTGTGAAGTCGTCAAAGGTCGATGTAATGCAATATAAATGCCTCATTAATATGTTACAGACATATTAATGATTTGCTATTTTGTTTGAAGGTGGAAGGTGTGGCACTGAATGATTTCAGGATAACCAACATTTAGTTTCACAAGATACTCAGTTTCAAGTTCACTCTTGAATACCAGTGAAAGGAAAGCTTGTTTATCAGGGGGCAAAATATATTACTCATAAAACACACAGCAACAGCAATTACATTTTTATTGTGTCTTTCATGTCAGGAGCATCTCTCAAAGCACATCACACAACTGACTGGGAGCCTGAGCTGGGGGAGTTAAGGAGGGGGTGGTAGGGTGAAAGGTCGTTCTAAGCGCTGTTGAAAAGTTAGTTATTAGGCGGGTTTTGAAGGCAGCGAGAGAGTGTACAAGGAGGAGGGAGAGCACAGACAAAATGGCTGAAGGCTCAACCACTGATGCCGGTGCAGAGATGTCCAAATGCATATCTAACCAACGTTTTATATAAGTTTAACAAGACTTTCGATCCACTGGACATAAAATCAAGGAATCTATTTGCATTCTGATGATTATTTTTATTTTTCATTCTAATGGGATTTTAGAAATCCCTGCATGTTAGAGGGTGCCACATTCACATGGAAATTTCCGTATCTGGAAAAGAATGCGTACTCGTTCCAGGAGAGACACACCTTGCTTGCACATGTTGACAAGGGGGCTTGGAGCATTGGGGTTTAGCCAAACACATTTACCAAAAACACTCAATATGGTGTATACATGAGAATGATATGTAGAAAAAGATGAAGTGAGGAGAAAGGAAGGAGATATCTCTTAATAGGAAAACAAAATTATAATCCTCGTGGATAATATAGAATATATCATAATATATTGTAAAACATTTGCAATACAGAAGGAGGCTATCCTACATTAGCATCTATGCTGTCAATGTGGCTCAGTGATATCCACTCTCATCTTTAAGTCAGAAGATTATGGGTTCAAGTCCCACACTGGGACTTGGAATCACATAATCTACACTGATGCTCTAATGCAGTGCTGGGGGCTGTTGCATTGTCACAAGTGCCGTCCTTCGGATAAGACGTTAAACTGAGATCGGGGTAATATCGGGTTTCTTCAATCTTACTGCTTCAATGTAAATTAGTGAAATAATATTTGTATGTGTTGAAGTATTAACCTTTAAATTGTATATGATATTAAAAGATCTGTAATTCACACCACCTGTATTGGGTAAAGTCTTTTCCTGGTGAACCTTACAATGGTGATTAACCCCAGGATAAATACATGAACTAAACAAAGAGAGAAGTTGCTCCAAGGGAATTTGCAATGGATTTAAGAGATTAAACTGTACTGACTTCTCTAGCAATATCTAGAGCTACTATTCCAACTGTACAAAGGCTCTTAACACTGTTGAAAGAGTTGTATTGACTACCCTGCTTTGAAAGCAGAATGACTCAGAGGTTGCAACACACAAGTAGTAAGGGTAAGTTTCCCTCAGTTTTGACAAGGTTTTCAGAAATGACACAGGTCTGTAATAATAATAATAATCCTTGCATTTGATATAGCGCTTTTCAAGTCTTCTAGACGTCTCAAAACGCTTCACAGAATATACTGTAAAGTGAATTGACTGTATATTTGTGGGCGAAACGCAGCAGCCAATTACGCACAGCAATGTCCCACAAACAGTCGTGGATTGAAAATGACCAATTTATGATTGTTTTTGTTTTGGAGGTATTATTATTAGGCGTGTGGAGTAAGGAAACTTGCCCAAGGTTTTGCCCTGCTTACACAGCATACACAGAAAAAAGGAAGTTATACATTCAACCAGCAAACTGCCCACATTACATTGAGAATGATTACACCCTAGAGGATCATAGCAACAGGTACTATGGACACCACCGGCACACCACTGCAGAGATTTGAAGCAATGTCAACAGGATTTATGTCACATATTGCTCAGTATAAAAATATGAAAAACAGCTCTGTGGTGCAGACACGTAAATAACTAAATTTCAAAACTGGAGTTGGTCAGTGAAGCATCACTGAAGTTATGGAGTCTAATATGGTCTTGCTTTGTGGGTAATTATGATTTTTACCAATTCTCCTCAAAAAGAAACAGTATTAGTTGAATTACAGTGTTACAGTGTTAGTCTGGCCCAGTTGGTAGCACTCTCACTTGTGAGTCAGAAGGCTATGGGTTCAAGCCCCGTATCGGGACTTGGATCCCATATAGTGCAGGCTGACACTCCGATGCTGAACTGGAGATGTGCTACATTGTAGGAGTTGCCATTCTTTGTAAACATTAAACCGAGGCATTGTCTGCTTGTTCAGATAGATGTTAAAGATCCTGGTGTCCTGGCCAACAATCCTCCAAATAAAATTGGTTATTTTCTCCATGGTCCTTTGTGGGACGTTGATATGTGCATTTTCACTGCTATGTTTGCCCACAAAATACAGGCACACCTCTGTACAATATATCTTGCGAAGAACTTTGAGAGGTCTTAATGACGTAATAAGGTGCTATATCGAACGCAAGGATTATTATTATAATAGTTAGTGTAATGACTCAGGGAGCAGCTAGTTTCAGTGATAGATCTTTGAGAATGACACCAGGTATGTGTCATTTCCAGAATAAATCCTTCTCAGCTAATCTTGTCTGAGCTAAGTTTTGCTCAGTGTGTGGACTTTTAACCTTGGATTTTAGATGAACTCAGCAAATACTATATGCAGTTTAGCACGTCTATAGAGTTGTATACAGAACCGCATTACACTGCCACCACATCACGGACAGCACGACAACCTTTCAATAGGATTATTTTAGTAACTGCCGGTGTTTGATGTCACATTGTTTCCATTTTTGGTTAAATACAACCTTGAGCTTAACCATCGTGAGAAGCCACAAAGAACTCAGAACAGAATGCTTGATGAAATGCAAAACTTTACAGCCACTGTGGAAATATGACTATTTTAATGATTTACTGTATTGTCACTGACACTGCGTGCAACTGTGGTTTCTCGTTAGTTCTCTTGAAAACTTATCTCCACGTACGAGAATGATTCAAGCAGCTGGAGTAATCAAACAAATATGGGAAAACAAAATGCAAAATACTGCAGATACTGGAAATCTGTAACAAAAACAGAAGTTGCTGGGAACACTCAGCAGGTCAGGCAACATCTATGGAGAAAGGAAAGTGAGTCAACATTTTGGGTCCACAAATCTTTGTCAGAACTGGGGCATGTTGGGAGGGAGAGGCTTTTAAGGTCTAACAGAGAGGGAGAGGCAGGGCAAGGAAGACAAAGGAGAAAATGGGGAAGAGGGCAGGGGATGATAATAATAATAATAATAATAATAATAATAATAATAATAATAATAATCCTTGCATTTGATATAGCGCTTTTCACGTCGGGAGGACGTCCCAAAGCTCTTCACAGAATACACTGTAAAGTGAATTGACTGTATATTTGCGGGCGAACGCGGCAGCCAATTGCGCACAGCAATGTTCCACAAACAGTCGTAGATTGAAAATGACCAATTTATTATTGTTTTTAGTTTTGGAGGGATTATTATTAGGCGTGTGGAGTAAGGAAACTTGCCCAAGGTTTCGCCCTGCCTGGAATTGAACTCAGTTCTCTCGCTTGCAAAGCGAGTGCTCTAACCACTGAGCTACAGGACTCCACGGTGGGTTAAAGAGGTGTTAATGATGCAAAACAAAGGAGGGGAATTGCAAAAAAACGGGTTAGTAGAAGTGTTAATAATGCAAAACAAAGGGAGGAGGAAACGTACAACAAAATAGGCCAACCAGAAAGAGAAAAGGTGTATCTGGGACCTCTCCATCCATGGTCTCCTACCCTGTTCCAATGAGCCACAGCACAACCTCGAGGAACAGCACCTCATTTATCTGTTTGGGACCTTACAGCCCTCTGGCCTCAATATTGATTTCAACAATTTCAGACCATAAGAACTCACCTTCCCCCTCTTCTGTGACCATTACCACATTATCTGGATCCCAGACACAACTTTTCTCTCTCTGGTCAGCCTATTTTTTTGCAATTCCCACCCCCCCCGTTTTGTTTTGCATTATTAATACCTCTATTACTCTGTTTTATTCCAATCTTCCCCTTTGTTTTTCATCACAACATCCCTTTAACTCATCATCCCCTGTCCTCTACCCCATTTTCTCCTTTGTCTTCCTTGCCCTGCTTCCCCCCTCCATGTTAGCCCTTAAAATCCTCTCCCTCCCAACATGCCTCAGTTCTGACCAAGATTCGTGGACTCGAAACGTTGACTCACTTTCCTTTCTCCATAGATGCTACCTGACCTGCTGAGTGTTCCCAGCAACTTCTGTTTTTGAAACAAATAAGAGAACTGGTTTTGAGAAGTGATATATTTCAACATGAACCACAACAGTATTAACTATCCAGAAAGCATATGATTTCTGTACTAATTCTATACTCAATATGGCATCAGCAAAGTAAACTATCTAATGGTCATTGTGACTCTTTGGCAAGAATAACTAAGGAGGTTTGAAAGGATTATAGCTGGACACAATGGCACAGGACTGAATACACTATTACAAGCCCAGATACAATTTTGCAGGATTGGATGCAGTATTACAGGATCAGATACTGTATTCAGGATTGGATACATAAATCAGCTGAGCCTATAAAAACATTTATCATGTTATCTTTGTTTTGCAACCAGAAAGAATTCAGAAGCTCAGGTGATGTTGCAGAGACCGCAAATTTAAATTGTTGCATAACAAAATTAATCTTGTGCTTTCTGAAAGCTGAGACAGTGCAAGTTAGTTACATTTGCAGATGACACCAAATACAAGGAACAGTATAATCAGAGGAGATGGCGACAAAGTTAGCTCAGCAGTAAGCGTATCTGGGCTAATCTCAGGCAAATGAAGTTTAATGCAGCAACAACAAATTACATTTGTAAAGTGCGTTACACATCAGGAGGATGTTCCAAATAAAGGAAATAAAAGCAGAAGGCTCATGTACAACAACAACAAAATTACATTTGTATAGTGCCTTTCACGTTGGGAGAACATCCCAAGGCGCTGGACAGACCGAGTTACGGACCCGAGCTGGGGCTCGGGGTGGGGGAGGGCAGAGGGGGAAGCAGGAAGATCGAAAGCATGGTTGAAGAGGAGGATCTTGAGATGGGTTTTGAAGGTGGCAAGGGAGAGGGCGAGGCGAAGGGACTGTGGGATGGAGTTCCAGAGGGTGAGGGCAGAGTGGCAGAAGGCCCACCTACAAATAGTGGAGGCGAGCGAAGCGAGGACGTGGAGCAGGCCAGAGCCCGCTGAGTGGAGCGAGCGAACAGGATGGTAGGAGGTTAGGAGGTCGCAGAGGTAGGAGGGAGCACAACCATGGATGGCTTTGAAGGTGAGGACCGGGATCTTGAACTGTATCCACTGTGTGAAGGGAAGCCAGTGGTTTTGGGCAAGGATGGGGGTGATAGGGTCACGGAGCCTAATGCAGGAGAGAACACGGGCTGCAGAGGTCTGGATGATCTGCAGCCTGTGGAGGGAGGAGTTGGGGAGACCGAGAAGCAATGAGTTTGCATAATCGAGCCTCGATGTAATGAAGTGTATGAGGGTTTCGGTGGCCTGCAGTGTGAGACAGTGTCGGAGCCGGGCAAAGTTGTGGAGGTGGGGAAGGCAGAGCGGGTCATGGCGAGGATGTGGGGTAGAAAGGATAAGTGAGGATCAAACAAGACCCCAAGGTTCCAGACTGGCTTAGTAAGGTGGAGTGTGCAACCATGGATGGTGATGCTGTCAGCGCCTGAGGTGAGGAGGTGCTGACGGAAACCAATCAGGAGAGCCTCGGTCTTGTTGACGTTCAACTGAAGAAAGTTAGCTCTCATCCAGGACTCCATTAATGGGACAGAACTAAGTTTGAAGAGACCTAAGGATATTTGTTGACTTGCCTCTCACTGTGTACATATTGTGTGAGTATATGGAAGGAGATGGATTTCTTGATGTACCAATTAGAAATTATTTTCTCCCCGAATGTGAGGAATTCAAAACCACTGTGTTTATTAAGAATAATATAATGCGAAACTGAGAGGGCTCATTGCACATATTCAATGTTCCCCATTGTGTACTAATAATAGTATTTGGGTAGGGCATAACATGCATTATTATGGCGTACATATTCATTTTAACAATTCTGTCTGATTTTTTTAAATGACTATTCAAATGACTTATTCTGGATGTGTAGAATTAAGTCTGAGTGATTTACTTCTCCAGTAGTAATGCATACTGTGTAACAATGTGAAAATTACACCTTGAATAAAATCTTCCACCACCCAAAGAATTTGACAAGATTTGTGGTTAGCGAGGCTATGACACAACCACATACTAACTTTGAAATGTATTTTATATTGCAGCAACAAATATCATAAATTGAAGCTAATTTCAATGGATTACCCAAATTGCAAAGATTATTTATGCATGTAGAGATATTCCATTTATTTAGATTAGTTTGCAAGAGAATATCCACTTTGCCACATTACATTTTATCTGAACTGGTGTTAGACTCTGACCTTAGGCCCCTTCTCTTCAACCTCTAAACGCTCCCCCTTGATGACATCATCTGCAGACATTGGGTCAACTTCCACGTGAATGTAGATGACATCCAACTCCAACTCTCTGCCTCCATCCTTGACTCAAGAAAACTGACCTAACGTCCTGACAGACTGTCTGTCTGACATTGTCCTGGATGAGAGCCAACTTTCTATAGTTGAATGTCAGCAAGACCGAGACCCTGCTGATAGGTTCGCGCCAGCACCTCAAGGCACTGGCAGCATCAGCATCCATGGTTGCACACTCCACCTCACCACAGTCAGTCGGGAACCTGGGCGTCTTGTTCGACTCTCGACTGACCTTTCTCCCCCATATCCATGCCACGACCCACTCTGCCTCCCCCCACCTCTGCAACATTGCTCAACTCCGCCACTGCCTCAACCCTCAGGCCACCGAAACCCTCATAGACACGTTCATCACCTCAAGGCTTGACTATGGAAACTCCCTCCTTGTCAGCCTCCCCAACTCTTCCTTCTACAAACTGCAGAACATCCAGAACTCTGCAGCTCATGTCCTCTCCCACACCAGGCTCTGTGACTCCATCACCCCCACCCTCACCCGGCTCCACTGGCTCCCCATTCCTCAGAGAATAGAATTCAAAATTCTCGTCCTTATTTTCAAGGCCTTCCAAGGCTTTGCCCCCTCCTGTATCTCTGACCTGCTGACGCCCAAACAACCTGTCCACTCCCTCCGCTTAGCAGAGTCCATCCTGCTCCAGGTCACCCGCCCAACCCGCCCTACTATCGGCGGCCAGGTTTTCAGCCTCTCTGCCCCCACTCTTTGGAACTCCATCCTACAATCCCTTCACCTTGCTCCCTCCCTTGCCTCCTTCAAGGCATGACTCAACACCCTCCTTTTTTGATCATGCCTTTAACTGCCCTCCTACCACCCTCCCTCATCCCAACCCTGCACCCCTTGGGACAGCCTCCCGATGTGAAAGACACTTTCCAAATGTAATTTTGTTGTTGTTGTAGTTTGGCTCAGTTGATAGCATGCTTGTTTCTGAGTCAGAAGGTTGTGGGTTCAAGTCCCACTTCTGGAACATTGAGCTCATGGTCCAGGAGGCTGACACTCCAATACAGCATTACGGTGAACTTGGAGGAAGATTCTTCAGATTGGGCCAAACTACAGTCAATTCACTTTACAGTATATTTTGTGAAGCGCTTTGATACGTTTAGAATACGTGAAAAGTGCTATATTGTTATTATTATTATTATAATTATTATAATAAGGATTATTATTATTATATTATTATTAAACTGAGCCGTGCCAGAGTAAACTCCGTTCTTTTTTCAAATATTGCGTTGGATCTTTAACGTCCACCTCAGTTTAAATTCTCAGCCAAAGGATGGCACCTCCTCACATGCACACTTTTTATCACCTGGTTGAAGGACAATGCCATTTTCTTCATAACATAACACAAATTTGTACACTGCCAAATTGAAATGGCTTCTGAGTACCTGTCAGTGATAGAGTTTTTATCAAATATTGTATTATTGTTTGTCCAATCTTAGCATCTGATGAAGATGATGATGATGATGATGATTATGAAGCATCTAGACCTCTGAGAGGCCGATTCGATAACTACTTTTAAAAACGCGGTGGACGGGTATTTGAGGAGGACGGGTCTGCAGGGTTATGGGGACAGGGCTGGGGAGTGGGATTGACATTACTTTGCTCTTTTCAAAGAGCCGGCACACACTCGATAGGCTGAATGGCCTCTTTTTGTGCTGTACGATTCTATGATTCTATGATTTTATGTCCAATATTGCCCAGCAGTTCAGTGGCTATTCATAAACCAATCAACTTTGCTGGTTGACAGGAGTTTTTTCTATGTCATTGGCGCCTGACCTGCTCATTCCCAGTCACAGTTGCAGCCTCCAGCAAATATTGCATAACTCTGCGTAAAATGTAACATAACAATATGGTGGAGTCAAGTTCCAATATATCCAGAAATAGAAACAGTATTATCAGTCAGATCCTGACACCAGGGTGGGTGTAGGAATATATGTGCACAGGATGGTAGAAACTACTTTATCATCTGACTTTCACCATGAACATAAACACCCCCACACCATACAGTAAAGAAAGATACAATCTATTAGCTTATTAATTATTAATAACATCATGCAATGGAGTAGATACAATCAATGAAGAGGGTACAAATCTGACTGGAGATTCAATGAGATGTGGAAAGCTGGTGGATATAATAATAATAATAATAATCCTTGCATTTGATATAGCGCTTTTCACGTCGGGTGGACGTCCCAAAGCGCTTCACAGAACACACTGTAAAGTGAATTGACTGTATATTTGTGGGCGAACGCGGCAGCTAATTGCGCACAGCAATGTCCCACAAACAGTCGTAGATTGAAAATGACCAATTTATTATTGTTTTGGGCTTTTGGAGGGATTATTATTAGGCGTGTGGAGTAAGGAAACTTGCCCAAGGTTTTGCCCTGCCTGGAATTGAACTCAGGTCTCTCTCACTTGCAAAGCGAGTGCTCTAACACTGAGCTACAGGACTCCGCAATATGATGAATAAAGGCTATAAAGCCGTTGTGGAACTAACTATATGAAGTTCAATACAGATGAATGCAAGGTACTGCATATAGGAAGGAATCACATGTCACAGAATGGATTAGTTCAGCTGAATGGCCTGTTTCCATGCCATATCACACTATGTGACTTCATGTAACAATAATGAGCATCCTTGCATTTGATATAGTACCTTATAATGTCATTGAGATGCACTTCATAGGCTTTTTTCCCCACAAACAGCTACAAATTAAATGACAAATGACCAATTTTTTACTTGGCAGATTATTGGCCAGGACAGGGTGAGAAACTGCCCTCCATTTTCAATTAGTGCCAATCGGATATTTAACATTCACTTGAACAGAGGACTGGACAATGATTTTAACACGAGACGGTTCTTCAAACATTGCAGCACTCTTTTTAAATGGTGTAGACAAGGCTCCATTATGTGATGACAAGTTACAGAGCTAAAGCAAACAACCCGAGGCTGGAGCACAAGTTATTCGTTTTTTGTTGGCCATGGTGTAGATGTGTGGTGCCAAATGTTTGGTGGGATTGAGAAAGAAAAATTGAGAAAGAGTGAGCTGGATGGCAAAAATGACAGCATTGGGTCAAAATATGGTTATTTCCAATAGATTCCTTATCAACCCCCCCATTCACATATTTGTCACATCCATACTCAACTTTTCAAATGCCATTCTTTCTGATCTCTCCAACTCCACCTTCTCCAACCTGCATAGTGGTTGGAGCACTTGCCTTGCAAACGGAAGGATCCGTGTTCAATTCCAAGGCAGGGCAAAACCTTTGGCAAGTTTCCTTACACCTCTGTTTACCTAGCAGTAAGTAGTAACCTCATTGTTAGTCAATTGGCAGATAGCTTGTCTGGGTGTAATAATCCCTCCAAAAAAAATTTGGTAATTCAATCTAGGACTGTTTGTGGGACACTACTGGGTGCTATTTGCTACTGTGTTTCGCCCACAAAATATACAGTCACTGTGAATGACTTTGAGACGTCTCAATGACTTAATAAGGCGCTATATCAAATGCAACGATTAAGACATACGTCACTGGCTCCGTCTCACAGTAGATCCAGATCATCACCTTCACCTATAAACCCCCTCCTATCCTTGTAGTACCCGACCTCCGTGATCTTCTCCAAACTCACTATTTGACTCCCGCCCCCCCACCCCCCTACATTTAGTAATCAATGCTGTGTCACCTACTTCTGCTTCCATCATCTAAGCTCCTACCCTCCGGAACTCCTTTCTGCAACTTTTCTATCAAAACCCATTCAACAACAACAACTTGGATTTATATAGCGCCCTCCACGCCGGATGGCGTCTCAGAGCACTTTACAGTAACGGATCCTGGGACCGAGCCAGGGGGAGGGGGGTGAAGGTGACCAAAGGCGCGGTCGAAAAGAAAGGTCTTCAGCAGAGACCTGAAGATTCAGTTCAGTGGCTATTCATAAACCAATCAACTTTGCTATTTGTGTGACCTTCTCTCTCCTCCCTCGCTCCTCAGTACAGTCTCTGTAAACTGCTCTGAGAAATTACTCTACGTAAATGTACGCAACAAATTACAACTGTAAAGCGCCTTTAACATCGGGAGGACATCCCTAGGTGCTGGACAGTCAGGGATTTGGACTCCAGTGAGGGGGGTGGGGGTGTTATCTGAGGTGGGGTGGAGGGCAGGGGCAGGAGGGCGGTCGAAGAGGAAGGTCTTGAGAGACACAAAGCTCCTTCCCAGTGTATGTCCGTGGGGCGGATCCCTTCTAGTTGGTGTGATGTGATGTACTGTGGGATATGGAAGGGATCCCCCATTTGCGACTCAGAAATCATTGCGTCTCCTCTCCTCAGCGCCTTGGGACGTCCTCCCGATGTGAAAGGCGCTCTATAAATCGAATCTTGTTGTTGTTGTAGATTCCCCTCACCCCCCCCCCCCCCCCCACCCACTCACACACCCCTGTGTGTGCTACTCCCCATTCCCTTCATGCATACTTAACCTGCCTTCCAGTTATCTTTTGTGACACACTCACCGTTCGACTGTGTTTTATATTAACGACGTGAGGGTGGGGTGAGAACGTCCCAACCCCCTAAGCTTTGCTGATGGGATAGGGTGGGGGTGACCACAAGGTGTGACAGCTGTGCAACTGCACAAGGGATTGACTCATTCGCGTGGAAAATACAGTATCTGGGCGTCGTTCGGCCAAACCCTTTGATTACCTTTAACGAGGCTGTGCTTACAGTTCCACACAAAGTCCAACCGCTGTGGACTTGTCACTCTCCCTCCTCTGTAGGAAGGAGGAGTAGCGATCTGACACGATCCCCCCCTGAAGACTGTCTGGGAGCTCGTGTTGTGTGGTGTGTGCGAGGGATCGAGAGGTAAGATCAGTGTTTGGAGCAATAGCTCTCACTGCAGCGAAGGTTGGGTTATTGACTGCCTCTCTCCCTTCTGCTTAAAGCTCTTTGGTTTATTCTCTAACAAGTAATAACACATTATTTCCTAACAATTGTGCTGCAAACATGAGAACGTGAAAGATCCCATCCAGAGAACTTACTGTAATGTGTCTACAAAAAGACGGTGAAAGTTGTGATGCTGTTGTTTGGATTGAATGACATTGGATTGGTATTTTTTTATATATACTTTGTCCCAAGACTTTAATGCTTATTGTGTTCAGGAAATTCTGGCACTTGGGGCTGTTGGGTGGACCCACCCCAACTTTTAAGCCGGAGGAGTTATTGAACCATATTAAGAATGCCAAGTCGCTCTCTCCACCTTTACTTGGAAATGAAATGAATCTGGACTCATTTTTGAGTAAAGGTGGGGTGAGAGATTTCGCAATGTTTAGTTCGTATTGTTAGCCCCAGCTCGGACGCAGCACCTTGGAATGTCCTTCCGATGTGAAAGCCGCTAGTGTATATAAATGTAATTTTGTTGTTAAAGAAGACGAATCTTTATATTCTCGGCGCCTTGTTGCAGTGTATATTTGGAATAGTTTTTATGACGTGTATTAATCATAAACATAAATGCCAATGCAGATCTAAAATTTATGTATCTTAATTTTTAATTGAAGTTTTTGTCTTTGTCGAAATAGGAGAAATAGTTTTACAGTTAGAGGCTTTGTGTTTTTCTTCATTCAAGTGCAATGTGCTGCTCCTGAGAAGTAAAAATGCAAGGCACACATACTCCAGTTATACATTGTCAAGGAGGAAGTTGAAATAGACTTTATAGCATTAATTAATTTATTTCACCATTATCACCACATATTGAGATTTCTCAAAGCGTTTCACAGAATATGCTGTAAAATGAAGTAGGCAAACAGGTTAATCACTGACAGAAAGAACATATACTAGTACAGTTAAGCCATGCTAAATAGGACTGTATATTTTGTGGGCGAAACGGGGCAGCCAATTGCATTCAACAGCGTCCCACAAACAGTCATGGATTGAGTGACCACATTTTTTTTAAGGGATTATTAGCCCCGGAAAGTGATGCACCAGTTGTCTAACAACTGGGTTCTTTACTGCTAGGTAAACAGAGGTGTGTGGATAATGGAAACTTGCTTAAGGTTTCGCCCCACGAGGATTCTCAAGCCTCTCAAGACAACTCAGAAAGGACCTTATAGAAGCACTAAATGTGATTGAGAAAGTAAACCCAGAACAATATTTGAAGGCATGAAAAGGCAGCAAGACAAGAGGGCATGCTGATTTTGTGCTGCAAATTACTTTATTTAGAATTTGTGCAAAATTCACATTGAAAAATTCAAGAACCTCATGCTCTAATTCAAAGCCTTCTACAGCCTTGCCCCACCCTACCTCTGCAATCGCCTGCCATCCTACCAGCCAACATGGCCCCCACCTGAACCACGCCTACATTTAGTGGAAAAAGCTTTCAGCCGTTCTACTTCTGCTGTCTGGAACTGCATCCCAGAGTGCCTCCACCGTGCCGCTTCCCTCCCCACTTATAAAGTCTGCCTTAATACTTACCTTTTTGACTGCGCTTTCAGTCATCTTTCCCAGCCTCTTCAGCTCCCCCCAATCTCCCCTGGCTCTGGTGCCCAGCCAGCTGCGTAAACCTGTTTGAGAAGTCCTCCCAACATGGAAGACGTTATATAAATGCAAAAACAGAAGTCGCTAAGAACACTCAACAGGTCAGGCAGCATCTATGGCGAAAGGAAAGTGAGTCAATGTTTCAGGTCCACGACCCTTCGTCAGAACTGGGGGATGTTGGGAGGGAGATGCTTTTAAGTGCTAACAGAGAGGTGGGAGGCAGGACAGGGAAGACAAATGAGAAAATGGGGTGGAGGACAGGGCATGATGGGTTAAAGAGGTATTAATGATGCAAAACAAAGGGGGAATTGCAACAAAGCAGGGGAAAGAGGTGTTAATAATGCAAAACAAAGTGGGGGGGGGGGCAAAAGATTGCAACACAATAGGCATTCAAAGTGAATTGACTGTATATTTTGTGGACAAAACCCAGCAGCCAATTGCGCCACAGCTGTATCCCACAACCTGTTTGTGGGACACTGTTGTGGATTGAGTGCCAAATTATTATTATTTTTTTGGAGCATTATTATCCTCAGAATAATGATCCACCAATTGACTAACAACCTGAAAGGAAGCCGATTCGATAACAGTTTTTAAGAGAGAAGTAGATAATTATTTGGAGAGAACAAGTTTGCAGGGCTATGGGGAGAAAGTGGAGGAGTGGGATTGAATTGGATAGCTCTTTTCAAAGAGTCGGCACAGACATGATGGGCTGAATGGTCTCCTTCTGTTCTGTATAATTCTATGATTCTATGAACTGGTTTCCTACATACTGCTAAGTAAACAGAGTAAGGAAACTTACCTAACGTTTCGTCCGAACCAGGAATCAAACCCAGGTCGTCTCATTTGCGAGGCGAGTGCTCTAACCAATAAGATACAGGGTTCCAAAATCTTGTGAGCTGATGCCAACAATATGTTGGTTATGATTAATTTAGGTTAATCAGAGAGTATATTTGTGTCTTTAAATTGCTTAATTTTAATGTTTGTAGTGGATGGTTGAAGTGTGGAATAGATTGAAAGGTGAAGGGAAGTAAGGTAATGTGAGACCTAAGGTATTTAGCATGGCTTAACTGTACTAGTATATGTTCTTTCTGGCAGTGATTAACTTGTTTGTCTGCAAAACTTACAGTCACTACACTTTACAGAAAATACTGTGAAACGTGTTGCAACGTCCTCTTGACATTCAATGTGAAATGCCAGGATTATTATTATTTATTATTAATAATAATAGAAAATAAATTGCACCTATTCTAAGCAGTTTAATATACACCTGACTATCTGAAATTTAGATTTATATGGTGTGTGGGGTGTTCCTTCCTAAGTCCACGACTTTTGTAAAGGTTTGACAAGATGGAGCGGATTCACTTGTGATGATCATTTCTGTAGGTTCTCCAGATACAAAGCAGTGATGAGGATTCCCAGTTACCAGACCCTTAGCACCTTGCTATTAGCTTCTGTCTCTCTGGTAAGTTTTCATGTTACTTTAGGCTTTGTTACACAGTGTATTTGATAAGTGAGCAATAATAATTGCTTTCAATAGACATTTTATGTGTAAGTCACTGAATTGGAAAAACTGTGGCTAAGTGACATAAAAGCCTGTTACATTCGGACAAAACATTCGCTCCCAACATTTGCTGTGGTTGTTATATACAGTATATCTCACATAAATCGTATCAGTTGGGACCATACATTAAATATGACTTATGCAAAGTATCAGTTATGTCAAACTTGGTTAGAGTGGAATATAAACTCTTGAACGGAACTTGGCCAGATGTATGACTCAGGCCCTTATATGATTTATAATTCCCGACGTGAAAGAAGCTCTATAAATGTAATTTTGTTGTTGTTGTTGTTATACAGGTAAGACTCATGCGAGCTTTACTGTATTAAATGCTATTTTATCAACTTATTTGGGTATTAGTTTGACTGATATGTTGTGATTGCATTAGCAAAGTATGTTAATGCGATGTTATTTCTCATGGATTGAACGTCTTTGTGCAGATATTTACCCAGTTACCTTTTCAATTCATCTTAACTGCAAGCAGCCCACAGTAGATTGGTTAACTTAATTTGAATTGAGAAACTTTTGTTCAGTTGGAGAAAGGCGGGAAAGAAGCAGCTCAAGCAAACACTTTCAAACATCCGTAGCATAGCAGTTGGCTGTAAACGTACTGAAACACTAAGTAAACCTTAAGATTGCCAATCTCACCCTTGCTTGCTCTTCACACAGGAAAAGCTATGCCTATTTATAGTCAGTCGACACTTTATAAAGTGTGAATCTTTTCAGAAGTGGTTAGAATATTTTCTGAAGATATGAGACCACAAATAATGCTCACTTACTGCCTTGATCTTGTTCAAAAACACAACCTGATTTTATATAGTCACAGATGCAATGACACCTTATAGTAAAACCAGAGTAAAAGTTTAATTGAGGTAGAAGTGGTATATTGCTGAATAGAATTTCATGTGGACAAAACCAAAAGAACTAATTTAATTCACAAATTTGGGAATCTTTTAATGAACTAACACCACATACATTGGTAATAATCCTTACATGTGTCTTTCACGTCAGGAGAACATCTCAAAGAGCTTCACAGGATATACTGTAAATTAGAATGGCTGTGTACCTTATAAGTGAACATGGCAGACAATTTGTGTATAGTCCACACATATGTCCATAAATTTAACTGCACTAACCTATAAAAGCATTCCGCTTTGACTTTTCCCAAACAAATTTGTAGCTTGGCTCAGTTGGTACTATCTGTGAAGCAGTAGTTGTGGTTTCAAGTTTCATATCAGGATTTCAGCTCAGAAATAGAGCCCCGTGTTTTTGGCAAACGTGAAATACTGTAAGACAAAATAAACCGAAAAGCAACAAAAATAGATAAAATGTGAAGAAACACAAGAAAAAAAGTTTAAAAAATTAGAGGGTTTGTGCAAAAATATTTTAAAAACAAATAAATACTTACAACAGTTGTGGTTTCAGCTTTGTTGCAACAACAACAACAACAAGATTCCATTTATAGAGCGCCTTTCACGTCAGGAGGACGTCCCAAGGCGCTGCACAGTTGGGTCATGACCCGAGCAGGGGGGAAATGGTCAGGGTGAGGGGAGGGAAGGGAGGGAGAGAGGAGGGGGGAAATGGTCAGGGTGAGGGGAGGGAAGGGAGGGAGCGAGGAGGAGGAAGAGAGTCGAGAGGGGAGCTGAAGGCACGGTCAAAGAGAAAGGTTTTGAGACCGGCCTTGAAGGAGGAAAGGGAGGAGGCGGCGAAGGCACTGGGGGATGGAGTTCCAGAGCCTGGGGGCTGAGAGGCTGAAGGCCCGACCACCGATAGTAGGGCGGTTGGGGCGGGGGACGTGGAGCAGACCGGAGCCAGAGGAACGGAGGGTACGGGCAGGTAGGTAGGGGGATAGTAGGTTGGAGAGGTAGGAGGGAGCAAGGCCGTGAATGGCCTTGTAGGTGAGGATGAGGATCTTGAAATCAATCCTCTGGGGGATGGGGAGCCAGTGGAGGCGAGCGAGGGTGGGAGTGATGTGGTCGCGAAGCCTGGTGCGGGACAGTACACGAGCTGCAGAGTTCTGAATGACCTGCAGCTTGTGGAGGGAGGTGGCGGGAAGGCCGGCGAGGAGAGAGTTCCCATAGTCCAGCCTTGAGGTGACAAAGGCGTGAACCAGGGTTTCAGCAGCGTGAGGGGTGAGGTAGTGCCGTAGTCTGGCGATATTCCGGAGGTGATGGAAGGCGGTGCCAGTTGTGGTGCGGATGTGAGGGAGAAAGGACAGCTCAGGGTCGAACAAAACGCCGAGGTTCCTGACTGGCTTTGAGAGGTGGAGAGTGCAGCCTTGGATGCTGATGGTGTCAGCGCCTGAGGTGCGGAGGCGCTGACGTGAGCCAATCAGGAGGGCCTCGGTTTTTCGCACGTTGAGCTGAAGAAAGTTGTCTCTCGTCCAGGACTCGATGTCGGACAGGCAGGCTGTCAGGACATCGGTGGTCGTGGAGTTGAGAGTAGAGGAGGAAAGGTAGAGTTGGGTGTCATCCGCATACATGTGTACCTGTACAACCTGCACCTGTACAAACGCATACATGTGTACCATACAAACCAAAAAGGGAAGGGAGAGAGAGTCCAGAGGGAATCCAAAGTGCGTGTCAAGGCAGGCTTGCACTTGCACAGTAGTCCATTGCACACATTTGCACAATTGTCCATTGCACACACTCACACAATAGGCCATTGCATACACTTGCACAATAGGCCTTTGCATACACTTGCACAATAGTCCATTGCATACACTCGCACAATAGTCCATTGCACACACTTGCACAATAGTCCATTGTGCAGGTACAAACGTGCCTTGAAAGTGCTTTTAACACCAAAGTTCAAAATGCCCAAACTGGCAATTACCATTATACATCGTAAATTAATAAAAAGAAATAAAACAACATTTTTAAGTGGCTAAAACAAAATGACAAGAAATTCCCCCCAAAAAACGAAAATTTATAAAAAATAAGAATTTCACAGGGCTCAACTCATAGAATTTGTATTTTTATAACACTCGATCACATTAAAACAGCTCAAAACATTTCACAAGTAATTACCGTCAAGTGAATTGGCCATTTCTTGTGGACAAAAACGGCAGCCATTTTGCACACAGCAAGATCTCACAAACAGCCAGGAGGTGAGAGACAAATTTATCTGGAAGAATGTTGGCCAGGACATCAAAAGTAATTCTGTCAAACAGTGTCATGTTATCTTTTGAGATTTGCACTTGTCATAGAGAAGCATTGTGCAAGTAACCAGTCACACACTTGATTTAATGTCTTTGTATTATTGCCAGGTTGTCGTCACTGAACAACAAGGATCTTTACCCTCAGGCCCATTCATGTCAATGCATCTGAATGTTGTTGAAGAAACAAATGGAATTCAAACGCTTTTTCAGGTAGTTCTCTTACAATATAGACTGCAATTTGTTTAAATGATGCAAAGTCAATCAAAAAACTGTGAATCTAAATGTTTTATACCTGTAGAAGAAAACATCCTTTACTCAGTGAAAATTGTAGCATCATTAAATGCATTCTTTTCCTTAATTAAAGAATATTCTACAGATTGCCCAGAAAATGTGGTTAAAACCATGGCCTTAAACCTATTCTGAACCCCCGATTTTAGAAGAATGGTTTTACTCACAGGTTCTGCAGTTTCGACATGGCTGCACTTTTCAGCACATGAATAACTCAGAGAGATCTTTATTCTGGGGCACTGGAGCAGTGTCTAATACTCTGGAATCAGGTACCAGATTAATTTTATTAATTTTAATTGTATTAACCTGGTATCTTTGACACAGCATTGAAATCCTATTCCCCAAATCCTGTGACTGAGAATGACTTCTCCTTGTTAAAAAAATCACATCATGAGGAATTTGGGGCTCCTAATTTTGTCTACTCCACTCACCAATAGAGCCTCACTTGGTGTTTCTCCTTTGCTTTCGGTTATGTCCAAGGATCATTAACATCAGCTTTTATCAGCTTTTACCTATGAATAAATGATCATTTCTTTTCAATAATAGTTACCTTGCATTTGGTATACCGGTATTTCACATTGGGAGGACATCCCAAAGCACTGCAGAGAACATGCTGTAAAGTGTAGTGACTGGGTGTTTTTTGGGTGATGGCAAAAGATACATTTTCTTTTCTTTCATCTTGTAGTATTCATTTGTATTTTGTTCATTTGTGTAATAGATATGATTTTTTGATAAGTATTTAATATATATTGTATTTACTAATGCACAATAGTTACTTCCTGTTATGCATGTTGTTAAAACACATCTAGAGTACAATCCACTGATAAGATTTTCTTTTGTTGTAGTTCACTTCAATTGACCCAGCTGTAAAATCTTTTAAGACCAGTGGTGACAAAGCCAACAGGTTCCAAGTGTTTCCAAATGGGTGGCTGATTCTGAATGGTACCCTGGACCGTGAACAGCAGGCATTCATCTTACTAAAGGTAACAGAAAGCAATCTATGAAGAGCACTATGAGCAACTTCAGAGAGCAGAGGCAGATTGGGCAGATAGATGGCTGATGAAAATTAATAGACAAATGTGTGAGGAGGAAGTTGCATAGGTTAGAGACCTGAAACCTGAACCTGAAAGCTAAATCTGTTATAGCACCTTTCATATCAGGAGGACATCTCAAAGCGCTTCACAGGATATACTGTAAAGTGCAGTGTCTGCAATTATTTAGGCAAATGCAACAGACAATTTGCAGAAGGTATGTCCCACAAACAGCCATGAAATGAGTGAACAGTTTTATTTGGGATATTTGTTGGCCAGGACACCAGGAGAAACTCCTTCTCCTTTCAAACACTTCCATAGGATTTTCAACATCCACCTAAACAGCAATAATGGGACCTCGGGTTAACACATTATCCAAACTACAGCACCACCAAAAAAAACACATCCCTAGCATTGCATTAGTGTCATTCTCCAATTTAAGATTGATTTTAAGAATTTTCCCAAATTCTATGCAATCTTAAATTTTAATACATTGCTGTTAAAACTATGGAGAAATTTCAGACTTCACATGAAACAAACTTGTTTAAATGTTGATTTTGATTGTTGTCTTTGTCTTTCAGGTTGAAGGCCTGAAGGAGAATGCTGAAAAACTCATAGGACCTATCATCATTTCAATCAAAGTCGTTGATGTAAATGACCATCGACCAGAATTTGGAGAAGAAAAGGAAGGAATTGTACGACAACATTCAAGACCTGGTACGTAATGTTTACAGTCACTGAAGATACAATTGAATTTTTTTTAAACATGCTTGCCTTAAAGTACTTACCTAGAATATAATGATACCAGGGTTTAAAGGGTTGAATTGTGAGGTCAGGTTATAAAACGTGGTCTGTATTCCTTTGAATTTAGAAGGTTGTTGGGTGATCTAATTGAGGTTTTTAAAATAATAAAGGGATTTGATAGGGTAGCTACAGAGAAACTATTTCCTCTGGTAGGGAATCTAGAACAAGAGATTAGTAAACTCAATATGGACCAGGGCTTATCAAACCGAGGATCCTTTATATGGCGGAATACCACACTGATGTATTTACCAATAGACTGCACAATCCCTGACTGATAAAGGAGAAAACAATAATTCTTTTAAATCCCTGTCTGGTGCAGCTTGATGGGAAGTAAATATATCACAAGATATACAATAGGTTCAGATTAATAAAACCAGATGACAAATCTTAGATGAGTCCAACTTCCATGTCTCAACCACACATGCTGTAAATTTCTAGAGCCTGGGCAGACCACTTTTGTCGTGACAGACAGAACTGTACTCAGTATGTGAGGTAAAGGCTGACCACAGCACTGTATAGCCTGAGGACGACGTCTGAGATCTGACCTCAGCTGATTTGTCAAAATAGCTCAGCATCCTGTTTGCCTTGTTTATTATTGCCTCACATTGTCTCAAACTGTTTTGATGTGATAATTCATGTGTCAACTAACACCCCTACATCTCTTTCAGTTTCTCTCTTGGCATGTTCTATTTCATCCATGGAGTATTTGTCCCTCCTAGTCTTACTTCCTCAATGTAGTACCTTGCATTTATCTGAATTCAACCCATAGACATACCCAATCTATGTAAGATCTTTGCTATCGCTTGCAAATGTAATTATCTTACACTGGGTCTGCAAATCCAGGTCATTGATATATTGTAAGGAACAGGAGGGGCTCCAGTAGAAACTAACTAGGTTTTTTCACTTAAGATCAATCTCCATATTGCTGTGCGCAATTGGCTGATGCGTTTCACCCACAAAATATACAGTCAATTCGCTTTACAGTGTATTCTATGAAGTGCTATGAGATGTCTCGAAGACATTATAAGACGCTACATCAAATCCAAGGAATATTATTATTATTTGACCTAGCTCCCTTAACATCTACCCTTTGCTTCCTTCCCGTCAGCCAATTTCAAATCTATGACCAAATCTATGACCATGTCTTGTCCTTGGTGTTCAGTGATCACTTTGTGAAGGAGTCTTCCATGTGGTTCTTTGTGAAATGCCGCTTGAAAGTCTTTAGGTCCACCGTGCCATAGGTGTTCCTGCCTTCAATATAAAGTGTTACTTTCTCAAAAAATTCTGAGGTTGGTCAGACAAGATCTATCCCTTCTAAATCTATGACATTTATTAGATGATTTTTATACAGGTAATCTTCCATTTTCATTCTGATGGTTGACTCCATCATTTTTTCAATTATTGAAGTCAGATTAATGGGTCTAGTTTCCAGGTATGGTTATATCAATTTTCTTGAAAATGGGAGCCACATTTGCTTGCTTTCAATTTTTTGGGACCTCACTGGAGTTGAGTTACATACTTGTGCCATTTCTTAAATCAAGTTGAATGTTAAGTTAGTGTCACTGTTCCCCAGTGAATCAATTATACTGCTGGGTCCTGCTATCTTTCCATACACACATGTCTGCCCCCTCTTGGGGCTCTGGCCTGCTTCACTTCCTGCCCCGGCCCGCCCCACCGCTCCCCTCACCCTGTGGAACGCTATCCCACGGGTCCTTCGCCTCACTCCCTCTGTTGCCTCCTTCAAGGCAAGTCTCAAGACGCTCGTGTTCTATCGCGGCTTTGGTCACCCTCCTACCCTACCCTCCATGCCTTCCACCCATCCTGATTCCAACCCCTAGTTTGTGTTCAAATCCCTGACTGTCCAGCGCCTTGGTATGTCCTCCTGACCTGAAAGGAGCTATACAAATGTAATTTGTTGTTGTTGAATACCTATATCCTTGTAAATGGTACCCTCTTTCACCATCCTGGTTTAACCATGTTCTATCACATTATTATTACCAGTTGTCACCAGTGTCTCCAATTCCACCAGGTCATTTTGAAGGTACAAATGTGTGATCACTGGGTGAGGATAGCATTGGGCTCAGCAGAAATGCTCCCCATGGCTGTGAATCTTCCCATGGCCAATAATGGTCACCCTCACTGTGAGTGTTGGAGCATGAAAAACAATGACTTGAGGAAGATACTGGAGGAGAATTCCAGTTGACACCTGTGAAGGAAATTCCAGCATCAGTCATCCTTCAGAGTAAGAGAGGTAGAGAGAAAAAGAATGATTTGAAAAGGATGATGAAAGGAAAAACATTTTTACCTGCTAGTCTGTATATGGAATCCAGGATGATAAAGTTTGGATGAAGATGTCCCTTTGGCCCATTTGATCCCATCCTTCCAAAATAACCATTCAAGTCTTCTCCTATCAAGCTCCATCTTAAATGAGTCCAGCATCCTAGCTTCAACCAGCTTTCCTTGTAATTTGCTCCAGTCATTAACTACCCTCTGTGTGAAAAGACTCTTTCTGATGTCCTGACATTGCTCTTTGTAAACCTAAGCCTGTGCCCTCTTATTTTTGCTGCCATGCTGTAAGTCTGTAAGTGAAAGTTGCTGGTGATGAAAATTGTATTTTAGAATATGGAATGACTTAACTGATTGCTGATTGTGAAGTTAATAATCTCTCTCTTTGTTTGTAGGAAGACCTTTCATGTATGTTAATGCCACCGATTTGGATGACCCTTTAACTCCTAATGCTAAACTTGAATACTCCATCTTTAGGCAGTTACCAATGCATAACGGTGTCTGGTTTTTCCAGATTGATAGTGAAACAGGAGAAATCTCTACTACTGATGAAGGTATGCAGAACATTAGCTTGATGCATTTCCATTCACATAGAAGGTTAGAACTTTGGCAGTTCCTCTGGTTAATCATTTTCAAGAATATAATTTTATTATAGGTGGTACCAGGAAACAACTTCCAAATGATACTGTGCTAAGGCAATGTATTATTTGCCAATATGTTAGTCATAGATACAAAACAAATAATATTCTTGTTACAGTCATTCAGGTTATATTGTGAAATACAGTGTGGATAACATTTAATAATAATCCTTATATTTGATATAGTGCCTATAATGTCAAAACATCTCAAATGTTTCTCAATGGCTGTCAAGTGCAATTGTAATGTGAAATTTACACACAGCAATGTCCCACAATAAGCCATGACCAATTTATCTGAATGATTCTTAACCAGCACATCAGAAGAAACTTCTCCTGTGTTTGAAAAGTGCCATTGGATCTTTAATACCACCTGAACAGGCAAACTGGACCTTGGTTTAACATTCAATTATGAAGGACAGTACCTCTGATAATATAGTGCTCCCCTTGCACTGAGAGCTTAAAGTTCTGATGTGGGGCTTGAACTTACAACATTCTAAGAAGGAAGAGTGCTACTAACTGAGGCAAGTTGACAGCTAACTGGATTCTGCCTGAAGTACAGTAATTGAAAGTCTTTTAATGATATTTAAAAGTGAGACGTTGGGATCTAATTTGCGATATTTGCAGAAGGAATGTGAAGCTCTAATTGCTGGTTTGGTTTGCGACATTTGCAAACTATGTGCGATTTCTGAAAACTGTCAGAGTGCAGAAAAAGACTGAATAACAAATCCGGGTCCTTTTACTCACCACACATTTTTTTTAGCACTTTGATAGCATTCAAAAGATGCAATTAGCCATTTTGGGAATATTCTGAATTAAATCAAAGCCACAATTTGCTCTTCTCATCCTTTTAGCAAATATCCTAAATTAGATCCCGTTGAATCATACCATTCTCATTATATTTTATAGTGTAATGCTATTTTATAGTGTCAACAAAACATATTTATCAAACTGTTTATTTGTTAGCAAACTGTAATGGAACATAATACCATGTGGTCCTGACACCATGGTATGAAAATGATGGGCAGCTCTTTCTTCTTCATTAAATATTTGTTAATGAGCTGCTTCAGGTAAATGGTCAGTTTGTTTCAATTGGTTCCTTCTGTGTCAGAAGATTGTGGGTTCAAGCTATAAACTTGGAACCCATATAGTCTATGCTGACAGTCCAATGCAGTCAGTGCTGGAATGCATTGTTGAAGGTGCCGACATTAGGAAGTTACGTTAAACCAAGGTACCGTCTGCCTATTCAGGTGGATGTTAAAGATCCCATGGCACTATTCAAAAAGAGAAGGGAGTCTCTCCCGACGTTATAGCTAACAATCTGCCAAATAAAATTGGTCATTCACTTCATGACTGTTTGTAGGACATTGCTGTCCACAAAATTGGCTGCCTCATTTGCCCACAAAATACGCACAGTCACCCACTTTACAGTGTATCCTGTGAAGCAATTTGAGATGCCTTGACGATGTGATAAGGCACTATATCAAATACAAGGATTATTGCAATCCTGTAGCTCCATGGTTAGAGCACTCGCCTAACAAGCGAGAGATCCTGGTTCAATTCCCGGCAGGGTGAAAGCTTAGGCAAGTTTCCTTACTCCACACGCCTGATAATAATAATAATTAGGTCACTTCAATCTACAACTGTTTGTGGGACACCGCCGTACACAATTGGCTACCGCATTTCGCTCACAAAAATGCAGTCAATTCACTTTACAGTATATTGTGTGAAGCATTTTGAGACTCTAAAGACGTGAAAAGCGCCATATCAAATTCAAGGATTAGTATTATTATTATTGTTAATACCATTCAAAAAAATACTGGAATTTCTGTTGTTATCCTGGCCAAGAATCCTTCAGAGATGTTGTGAAACATTGCTATGTGAAAATTGGTGGATGTATTTGCCTACAAGTATACAGTCATTGCATTTGACAACAATTATCTGTGAAGCACCTTGAGAAGGTTCAATGTTATAGGTGCTTTAGCAAATATGAGGGTAATATTACTCTTTCATGATGCATTTGCCTACAGGATTCAGTAACTGTATCAAAACATTGCAAGAATAACTTGTGTAAAACTCTTTTACAGGCACCAAGCAGCTCAATCCTGAAGATGAACAAAAATATGAGCTGCTAATTAAAGTAAAGGATTCAGCCCCACCATTTCTGGACGGCACGACCGCAGTATCAATTATTGTGAAGGAGAATTTGTGGCAGGATCCTAAGCGAGTAAATATCGTTGAACATTCTCCTGGACCTCATCCCAGAACCATTGTGAAGGTAGGACCTTGGAACTATGAGACTTGTCAATATTGTGCTTATTGTGTATGGTACCACAGGCTCCATCTGCTTAGTTTGGCTATTGACTCCAAAGGATAAGGCAGCAGGTCTTTGCCCTGGATTTTTCAGTTACCTAATACATAGAGTGATGGTGGTACTTCATATCTGAATTCATCTCAAATGATCCAGGTCTAGTCTATTTGATTTTTTATACTGGAAGTCCAAATCTAGGTCAAATTAGGCGTATGAAGTGAAACCTTGTAAGTGCAGTCCAGTTGTTTAGAACAGACACCAGAAAATATTTATTTGCAAAGTGTGTAATCAACAACAGGTATGGTTTACAAGGAAGGGTGGTTGTGGCCAGGATACTGGACTCATTTGAATAACAACTAGATGCTGTGATGGAAAGGTGATAGGATTGGTAATCTAGATTGGGAGGTAAGTGGGGTCACAGATAATTGATGTCAAATGCAGTGATTGTATACTTGTGCCAAACTAGCTCCAAGGTGACATGCTTGGCAATGGAATGTCGGAATTGAGTCAATCCTCTGTTGTAGTCTTGGTAGTCTTGTTCCTGAGTTAGGCAGGTCTGCAGTATCAATTGTTGTGAGAGAGAATTTGTGCACTACTGGTGATAGACTAGCCAGGCTGGCTCATCGGCAGGACTTGGAGGGTCATTAGAAGCATGATTCTTCTCATGCATCTTCTGCTAACGCTGAGTCAAAGCCCTAATGAGTAGGGCTATCTGATTTGATTATTCCATGCTTGCTTGGGGGGAGGTAAGTGAGGTCTCATTGGAGCTGAACTGACTCCGTGGTGACACCTAGCAATGGAATGTCAGTATCGAGCCAGCCCTCTGTGGCGGTATCGGTAGTCCGGTTCCTGAGCCAAGAGAGTTTGCAGTATTCCAGGGCACTTCTGATGACAGCACAGCCAGCCTGGCTCATTGGCAGTACCTGGAAGGGCAGACCAGTTACTGGGGCAGGGAGTCAACCCACTCAGCTCCTGTTAACCCTGAAAGCCAAAGCCCTATTGGGTAGGGTGTTCCTAGCTGGACAAGCAGTGGGAAAGCTTGCCGGACAGCAATATCAATGGCAAGCTTTGCGGTTTTAGCTGGTTAGACTCCAGTAGTACCCCAATGCACATTCTGGGGTCACGAAGCCTTGGCTCTTGCCAACCTGTATGTAATACTTTCCAGAATTAGGTTAGCAGCATTCATTCCTCCAAGGAGAGAGTGCGCATTCTATTCTATCTATCTCTGGGATTTCCATGTGTAGGTGGGATGCATGGAAATCTCAGCTTGGTTTGAATACTCTTAAGCATGGAATGGGTTTCCACAGGTGCCACACACCCGGCTGACTCCCAAAAAAGCTTCTTTCCATTACATTGAGCTTGTTTTTAAATAGTGGAAAATACATTTCTTCCTGCCTTATATTAGGGTAAGTTTGTATTATAAATCTATGTGTGTCCTATTTAAAAAAAACTCCCCAAAGTACGTTTTAAAACGATTGCTTTAAAGATTTTTTTTCAAAAAGTTCCTCCAACCTTACCCTACATAGGAAGTGATTTCATCAGAGTGACTATAAACACAGTGGGTGGGAAAGAGAAATGGAGGGATGGAGGGAGGGAGGAAGGAGACAGAGTGAAGAAATGGGAGATAGAGAGAGGAAGACAAACACAGGGAGAGAGAAAAGAGGGAGACAAACAGAGAGAGGACGGGAAATGGTGAGAAAGTGAGACAGAATGCCTTCCTGCCTTTATCTCTCTCTCTCCCTCTCTGTGTCTCTCCTCCTCTTCCTTTGTGGATATGTGTGTCTCTCTCTCACTATCCACTTTTCTAATTGATTGCTTCATCACAGTAGAGATCAGCAGCTTGATGCATATTAGTAAGCAATGGTTCTAACCCACACATAAAACTATCACTTTCTAATTAAAAATCAATTACTTAATGAAAATTCTAAAATTATGTTTCTGAGGTAAACACATTGAATCTAATGCTAAACATTGTGAATATTTTTCGTAACGAAAGATCAATTTGCAGTCTACATTAAATAAACCCTCAGTTTTGAAATCTACAAACATCGATTTTAATCAAAAATATCATTGCCAAGCTATTTCCATTTTAGTCGCAAATTATAACCTTTCTTTTAAATAAACGCAATTGAGAACATCTGCGATAATGTTGGTTTTCGTCATTATGTTGGTACGTGCCTGTTCAAGTCACTTGTGGTTTTAAATAGGACGGAATTTCCTCATTCGTCTCTCACCACTGCAGGGATCCTTTTTAGCATTAACAAGCCACACTCCAGATGATTTTGACATTGTATTTTTGCACTGGTCTCTGCTTTTGTGTTTTAAAATAATGCAGTATCTCACAACCTCTTTGTACTTTTAGTTAGGATTTTACCAGGTGAAAGAAAAGATAAGTGAAGTGTTAGGAGGAATAATCAATAACAACAGCAACAACAACTTGCATTTGTATAGTGCCTGCAGGGTAGCGTCTCAGAGTACTTAACAATGGCAGAGCCTGACTCTGAGCCTGCAATGAGAATGGAGGGAGAATGGAAGTGACCTTAAACCTGGTCAAAAAGGAAGGTTTTCAGGCGGGACTTGAAAAAGGGGAGAGAGGGGGCAAGGCGGAGGGATTGAGGGAGAGTGTTCCAGAGTTTCGGGACGTAGTGGCTGAAAGCGCGACCTCCAATGGTGGAGTGGAGGGTGCGATGGACAAGCTGGAGGCTGGTGCGAGTTGAGAGGAGGCGCTGAGTGGGAGATTGGGGAGTGAGGAGGTCAGAGAGTTAGGAAGGTGCCAGGGAGTGAATGGATTTGAACATGAGTGTGAGGATCTTGAAGAATAATAGCTTGATTTATATAGCACCTTGATTTAGGGTAATGTCTCGGGAGTGCTTTACAGGAATGGGGTTGGATGCCAAGCAAAGGAGAGGGGAGGATGGGTGAGAGGGTATAGATGCATTCGAAAATGTTGGGTTTGACATGGGACTTAAAGATAGAAAAATAGGAAGCAAGACAGAATGATGGGGGAGGAAGTTCCAGAGGTTAGGGGTTTAGGAACTGGAGGCTGCCAGTTCACGGACAGCAATGTCAACAAAATCCATGAAGTGAATGATGACATGCTGTTGCCAGGACACTGGGAGAATCTCCCTTCTTTTTGGAACCATCAATGGTATCTTTAACATCCACTTAGATTATGTGAGTCTACCCGAACAGGCAGATGGGAACTCGGTTTAATGTATTATCCAAAGGACATCATCTCCAACAATATAGCACATCTCCAACACTGCACTGGAGTGTCTGCTCAGACTATGTGAGTTCAATTCCCTACATGGGACTTGAACCCACAACTTTCTGACTCAGAGGCAAGAGTGTTACATCTGAGCCAGGCTGATAGTGGTAGTAGATAGTGGCTTAATCCTGACATCCGAAATGTCAAAGTGAACCCAGATTCAAATATTGGTTTGCAACATGACTGAAGAACAAGAGGACATCGGTTTAGAGTTGTAAAGGGTAACGTCAGGCAGATACTAGGAAGTTTTTCTTTATTCAAAGGGTAATCAACGACTGGAACAGGTTGCCAGGAAAGGTAGTAGAGGAAAAGTCATTGGATACAGTTAAAAAGCAGCTTGATGGTGTGATGGGAGGATGGTAGGGTGGGTGTTCTGGAGGGATGAGATTGGATGGGCCGAAAGGCTTTCTTCATCCAGTCCAATCTTGTGATCTTGTGAAATCAATCTAATAATAATAATAATCCTTGCATTTGATATAGCGCTTTTCATGTTTTCTAGACGTCTCAAAGCACTTCACAGAATATATTGTAAAGTGAATTGACTGTATATTTGTGGGCGAAATGCGGCAGCTAAATTGTGCACAGCAGTATCCTACAAACAGTCGTGGATTGAAGTGACCAATTTTTTTCTTGAGGGATTATTATTAGGTGTGATGAAGATGAAGAAGTGAATATTTCTACATTTTCTGTGCTTTGTGCTGAGTGCAGCAGAAGCCCAACATCCCTCATGGACTTAGATTTAGGAACTGAGGAAAAATATTTCCCAAATGAAGACTGAATTTAAGAATTTTCCACATGTCTTCACAATCTTAAATTTTAAGATTACAGATTAGATAATGAGAACTTCACAAGGAAGTGAAGACTAGAATATTAATAGATACATTAATGTTGACAAACTGCCTTTTACTTTTGTATTATCTACTCTTTTGCTATTGTCTGTGCTGATTTAATTCCTTAGTTCTGCTTTCTTAAATATGTATAATTTCTCTTATCCAGGTGCAGTGGAACAACCCTGGTGCAATATATGAACTCAGGTCAAAGGAGAGGAGCAACTTCAAATTACCTTTTGCAGTTGACAGTTATGGTAACATTAGTGTGACAAAGCCCCTTGACAGAGAAGAAAGGGATGAGGTAAAGTTCTATCTATATGGACTGAGCAGCAGCTATTCTGGGAAGCAGCAATTCTGAAACACATCTCTAGCCTGGTTAATCTACCAAAAATATGATATGTTAAAACTATTTAAGACAAGTTTTGAGAAGTGCTTTTTGCAGGAAGAGACAGAGAGAGATTTAGCAATCCCCCCACCCCCGCCACCACCCCTTGTTGTTACAGATATAATTGTTCAGGATATAATTTGAATATTTCATATTAAAATGGTAGAAATGTGAAATGCCGCGTTTTAGACCCTGGGTGTATAATGTTGTTGAATCATCCTGGTGTAAATAGAAGGGTTTATTGTGACAAGACTGTTTACTTGTGCACCAGAGAAGACTGGTAAGACTGACTTGGGAGAGTAATCTTGTCTTTTGTGTATGTTTAGTATGTGTTTTTAGCGTATGCGCTGGATAACCAAAGAAATGCTCTGGAAGAGCCTCTGAATATTCACGTCACAGTAGAAGATATCAACGACAATGCACCAGTTTGTGAACCAGCTACATTTGAAGTTCAAGAAAATGAAAAACTAGGTGAGCATTACTGAGCCACCAGCCTGAAGTAAGAAAATAGGGTCAGCTGGGTGTTTGCCAATTGCAGAAACCCATCACCACACTTAAAAGTATCCAAACCAGACTGAGAGTTCCATGTGGTGTCACCTACACATGGAAATTCCCATTTCTGAGGAAAAGCAATGTGCAAACTAATGTCAATCAATTCAACAAAGTATTACTCTGAATGCGATTTTCTGGTTTACAATTTACATCGGCAGAAGTGTCTGTTTTCCCACTTCCTTCCCGTTGTTGCTTTAAAGAAACATTTTTCCATGACCTTTGTATCCACAAAGTAGGAATTCGCGTCTGATTTGCAGTATTCTTTAATAAGGAATTTCTTTAGAATTCTCATGGGAACTCAGGATATTGATTTGTTGTCCTCAATTTCCAAGGCTCAGGGTGAAGTATTTGTGGTTATCAGATTTCGACACTAATTTATGTAACTTGGATTTCTTATTAAGAAATCCTTTTTATACTTTGTTAGAGGTGCCATCCTTCATTTGAGACATTAAACATCGAGTTCCCGTTTCCCTGTTCAGCTGAACGTTAGTTTCCTTGGCACTATTCAAAAAGAGAAGGAAGTTTCTCCTTGTGTCCTGGCCAGCATTCCCCCAGATAAATTTGAACATTCACTTTATGGCTGTTTGTGGAACATTGCTCTGAGCAAATTGGCTACAGTATTCTCTTAAAAATATACTTCATTGCAATTTATAGTGAATGCTGTCAAATGTTTTCAGACGTCCTTCCAATATGAAAGACAACGTCAAATCCAAGCAATATTATTGTTGTTTTAGACTACCAATCATGACACTTGTCCTGTAGTTTAGTGGTTAGAGCACTCTGGAGCGAGAGGACCTGGGCAAGGCGAAACATTGGACAAGTTTCCTTACTCCACATGCCTCTGTTTATCTATCAGTAAGTAGGAACCCGGTAGTTAGTCCAGTCGCGGATTGCATTTCAGGGGATAATAATCCCTTAAAAAATTATTAATAATAATTTGGCACTCAATCTATGACTGTTTGTGGCACTGCTGTGCAACAACAACAAAATTACATTTATAGAGCGCCTTTCACGTCAGGAGGACGTCCCAAAGCGTTGGCTGCTGCAATCGGCTGCTGCTTTTCGCCCACAAACAGTATAATCTGTGAAGCGCTTTGAGACCTCTCGAAGACCTGATGAGGTGCTATGTCAAATGCAAAGATTATTATTACACAAGTATAGTTGTATTATAGTTTTTATATCTTCATCTTAATTATAAGCAAAGAAGCTTTCATTGCCAGCGTAAAGTTAAGGTAAAATGTTTCCAGAGTTAATTGACACAAAGAATGTATTAATTAAATGTCTGCAAATTTTGATAGGGGGATAGATTTACCATTAATAAATATATACTGTGCAGATCAGGCTAGCTTCTGGGACACTAGGGGCAGAGTGCAGATGTATGCACTATAAGTATGCAGTATAATAAGAACTAGTTGAGGTGTGAAAACAGATTAAATAAGATGTAATTTATAGTATTTCTTGATGAGATTCCTTCATAATTCTTTTAGAATTTTTTTTATTTTCTGAAAGTAGATCACATCAGGTAGGAGTTCCAATGGACAACGTGCTGCACTTCCAGTTAACAGAATGCATCCCATTTCCTTGAATCGTATTCCTTATTAAGAAATAATTAGAATTAGACCCAATATT
This sequence comes from Callorhinchus milii, assembly GCF_018977255.1. NCBI lineage: Eukaryota > Metazoa > Chordata > Chondrichthyes > Chimaeriformes > Callorhinchidae > Callorhinchus > Callorhinchus milii. The sequence goes on along the minus strand of NW_024704743.1, from coordinate 95,848,141 downwards.
TTTGTTAATAATTAAAATAATTACAATCATTTTTAAAATTCGTCTAGCGCCTTTCACATTGGGAGATATCTCAAAGCACTTTGCAGGATTTGCTGTAAAGTGTAGTGACTGTGTGTTTTGTTGCTTCGTTTCCTTTGGGGTAATGGTGTATCAATGCATAACCTTTCCCCGATGATGGTGTGGGCAGAGTGATGTTCATGATGGTGAAAGTTTTGCTCAGGATGGAAATAGCAGGCTTGATGGGGGTAAATGATATTTTCCTGAATGACGTGTTCTTTTCCTTATTTTTCAGGAAGCTCTATTGGAAATGTGATTGCTACAGACAGGGATGATCCCACCAGTGAAAATAGCTTATTGAAGTATCAAATTGTCAAACAATGGCCTACAAAACCACAAGACTCACTATTCTCAATCGATCAATATGTTGGAAATATTGGTCGGAATCAGGGGAATCTGCAGAAACATGAAGCATCACACTACAATCTAACTATCCTGGTTTCTGACAATGGAATAAATCCAGAAGGTATTAATCTTACCAAACTAAAATCAATAAACAGTGTTCGGCAGACATTCAGTACTGGGATATATAACAGATATCTGAAGAGTCTTATCTTAACTCTGTACTGGCCCCACCTCAAGCACTGTCTCCAGTTTGTGTGATCCACCTAGCTCAGATATAAAGCCATTGAAGATGCAGAGAAGGATCACCAGGCTAGATCCATTCTTTAAAAGGCAACCGTACAAGTAAAATAATTGAGCAACTGTGGCTGTTGACGTTGGAGCAGAGGAGACTGAGGGGCAATGTTGTTGACATGGCATCGACAGAATGTCAGGTGACACAGATTTCACGGTTAATGCGTGTTCCAGATCTCGAGGTTATTCCTTTAAACTGGAGGGAAAACTCTTCAGACTGGACATGATGAAAGCCTTCTTCACCAGGGAGTACTGGCCATCTTTAGCAAACGCTTCTGTAATTGTGCAAATAGGATCCACTCGTTCGAGAGGAATCTATACAGATTTCTTAAGGAAGAGAGGATCAGAAGTTACAGAGTGGGAGCCTAACCTGCCATACGATGTCCCCTGCAGTGTAACAGGGAGATTGCCTTGGGTGTTCTTTGGGAGTGACTTCGATGGGCCTCTGGGCCATTTTCCTCCTACTTGTCTCTGTATCTACTTATATAATGCCACGGTTTGGGAAAATGCAGCTCACATCCTCAATTAAAAAATCACTCCGAATGTCAGTGTTGTCAATGACATGTTTCATAAATGCCATTCTATCAGAGCAAACTGAGGGCAAAAACTACTTCGTTTAATCTTTTCATCGTAAATTTGCTTCCATCTCCTCTGCCTCTTCTGAAGCTATTTGACTCCCGTTTCCTTCAACTGGGGTTATGTTCTGGTAGTTGTCTTCCGGTACCTTGTCCAAGAAATCATTAGAGTACAGAGCCTGATATTCGCACTAACTGGGACCTACCCCACTGTGGGTTTGAAAACAATGCAGATACCAGATCTCTGTGTGTTTGTGCTTCAGTCACTTTCTGATGTTCTAAGTGTGAGTGTATTTTTGTGTGTGTCACTCTTTAACAGGTTCTGAGTGCTTGTGACTCTCTCTCTTATCCTGTAGTTACCTGATTCAAATCTCTCTCCCTCATATACTTTGGGGAAAAATCTGTTAGCAGCAGATGAACACAACCAAAAATCTGTGCCCACGTCGCAGCCCAGCTTCCTTCTGCATTAGAATAGTGGACATGTGGATAGTCGACATGCAGGTTTGCGGCATTCCTGTATTCAAATGTAAGCCTTCACAGTAAGTGTTGAGGCAATTTTTCACAGGGTCATTGCAACAAATTCCATTAATGTCCTTATCTAACCTCAGATGTATACCTTCCAGTAGGGAAAATGCAGGCCCAGAAACATATACTAATCAACAAAAGTGGGACGTCTCTCCAAAGACTAAAAATTACTTTTAAAAATTATCCGATTCAATATCAATGTAGGGCGAGCTGGAGGAAGGCAAATCCACTAACTGGAAAAGAGTGCTCCACCTACTGATAGATATTGAACATTCCCAAAGCTACATGAGGAGCGCTTAAAAATATTACCGCATTGTCACTGCTAAGGTTTTACTTCTAAGTTTATTAAAGTTTATTGGTCTCTTTTGTAACTGAAGCCTTTTTTTTCTTTTCTAGAGCTAAGCACTGAATGCATTGTACAAATCATTGTTATTGATATCAACGACCAGATCCCTGTCTTTGTGAAAACAGAGGTAAGTGTAGAGACAGTTTCAATGCATCTCTGTAGCATCTGAATGATCAGTCACTATGTTGGCGAGTGTTGCTCCTGCTGTTATCCAACAATATTATTATTTCCAGTGATATTTCTATTGTTATTTCCAGTGATATTACTGATTGTTAGAAACAGAGAAAGTGTCTGGGGCAGTAAAGACACAGAGGTAGGGTGGGGTGAGACCACGGAGGCTTTTGAAAGTGAGGATGTGAATATTTAATTTGATCTACTGGGAGATGGAGAGCCGGCAGGTTTGAGCAAGGATGAGGATGATGCGCTCACAGAATTTGGATAGTGGGCTGCATTGCCAACTCAGTTTAGTTCATATCTCCAGAAGTCAAGCCCAATCGTACAATGCTCTGGCTACTGTGCACTTATGGAGAATGCAAAAAACCTGCCTCCACATTAAGGCTGAATTTAAGATTTTTACAAAATTCTGCATCATCTCAAACTTTAGGTCAATTGTTAGTCTAATGGCTAAAGTGAGAAGATATTTGGATTCTCTGGATATTTGGATATTTTGAGGCTTCAATGAACTTGAGTCCTGTTGCATTGCTTGAGGACATCTCTAAAAGAGAACAATAGGAAGCAGACTCAGTTAAAACATTACAGAAATATTTATTAAAATTAATTTGTCTTCCAGTTCCAAACTTGCTGCAAACTAACTGTTATAGTCAGCCCTGTTTATAAAGGGGGTAAAATCTACTCATAATTGTGTTCAGTATCTGTCCAGTCTTACTCATGTTACTATTTATTGCACTGAAGACACTGGAAGTGACAAACCCCACAGTTTGTTTCACAATCCAACTTTGTTGCATTACTAAAACAGCTTATATTCCTTTTGTGATAAATCTTATTGTGATTGTATTCAAATAGCACAGACCAACCTGTTTACAAAAATCTTTTCAACAATGTCTTTTCTGTCTTTGTGTGTGTGCACAGTATGGCACAATCAAACTACCAGAAAACACTCCATTGGACAAAGTATTGATTAAAATCCAGGCCACAGATAAGGATGAGCCTTCCACCGGGAGCTCTGAAATATTGTACAAAATCATAAGTGGTGACAACAGAGGAAGTTTCAAAATAACAACTGATGTGAGGACAAATGAAGGATCAGTGATGTTGGCTAAGGTAATGTAATGAAAAATATTTAATAGGTTTTATTATTTATAATAATAATTAATAATAGTTGCATTTGATTTAGTGTCTTATCACATTGTCAGAAGTCTCAAAGCACTTCACAGTTGAACTAGGCTGACAGCCTTCAGCCGCTAGGCTGCTGACCCAAAGTATGCACAGTTCAAGTTTCAGGCTTTCTAGATAAAAGTCCCTAAATCTTCTGGCATTGTAGCTATCCACTCATCAACCCCCCACCCACCCCCCTTGTCCTGTTATGCCTTGCAAATTGCCAGATGTTTCAATGTGGGATTTTCAGAAAACTATGAGAATTCCGACTGAACTTCAAAGTACTGTAGATGGAAACTCTATTAGCCTCCTCTGTGTTGTGCATGAAGTGAAGAGTTCAAATACATTGACCCTTGTGTCAGAAAGCATTTATTTCAATCTCATGGGGAATGGAACAGGATGACTCATCATAGGCTCCTCATCTCAAGTGCAGATAAGACAGTCTGTGATTCATGCCACTGAGTTTTAACACAAGTCACTGCAAGTGAACATTGTGTCCTGAAATACAATAATAATAATTTACGGAAAAAAACACTTGCTAGTCTTGGAGAACATCTTTTTTGGTCAGCTGCACGTCTGACCACACATGGAAACCCATCACCAAGCTTAAGAGTTTGCAAACCAGACTGAGAATGCTACATGTGTATACCACCACACATGATATTTTTCCTGTATCTGGAGTGGAATGTACTCTTTCTTCTAGAAAAACACACTGTCCTTACCTAATCCCATAATAAAATATGAGATCAAGCTGGCAAGAGGCAAGGCTTGTGGACTCCAGAGTCTGGAGTTTAACCAGCTAAAGTTGTGCACCTTGGGAAAGTGAAGGAGGGCTCTGCCTTTAGTGAGCTCTGGCATTCTGTATTTGGGATATGGAATCACCTCCATGGTGGGTTTGTGTTTTTCCTAAAGTCCCTTCCAGAAAATCTTGGATTAAAGTTGATTTCCAGCTATCCTTGGACAAAATATTACATTTAAACCTTCAGAACTAAAGATACTGTGCAATTGCCTCTCCAATTTACTGAAGGTAGATATTCAACCAGAGATTGACGTTGCTGGAAGATGTTTTTGACTGTTCTTGTGCTCAATACCCTTAAATTCCTTTCTCTTGTCTCCTCTCTGCTTGGGGATTCTTATTGTCTTTGTGAAACATTTTAAAATGTTGATCCTTTGCGAAAGTCCAAGTTGTTAAAACTTTCTGGCCATATTTCCTAACAACTTATTTTATTTCCTATTCCTGCAGCCACTGGACTTTGAAACACAACAATCCTATAACTTAATCATAATTGCCGAAAATCCAGAGCAACTGGTAGATGGAAAGAAATACAACTCTACCGCAACCCTGAATTTCATGGTGGAAGATGTTCATGAGCCACCGTATTTCTTAAATTCTTCATATCAGCTATCGATACACGAGAATAGCAAAGTGGGCACATCCTTGCTAAAAGTGGAGGCTCTGGATCCTGAAGGAAGTAAGCTGAGGTACTGAAGACTCTGGAGGACAAACAGTGGCTGATAATGAATCTGGGCCCAAATTTTCATATGAACTTAGCCATAAGATCATTGTCATTACTTCAAAGTGTGCAGAATTTTGGAAAATCATTAATTTCAGTCCTTGGAAGCCAATTTCAACAGTTCTTGCATTCTGTAGAAAACTGGCTTTCAAAAAGAATTTTCTAAAATTCTGCATGACCTTAAATTTAAGATGATTAAAGGTTAAAACTATGAGAAATGTCAAGCCTCTGAAGTGTGAAGCAATGGTATAGACCCACATAGAGACAGCCAGGTAGAGATTAACAAGGATAAAGCTGAGAAGAATTGTTTCCCTCATAGAGTGCCGGAAAATGTGAAGAAGATTCAAAAATAATTGCTATTATGTGGGACATTTGGGTGACATTTATCAGCCTATTTTTATGCATACTCTCCCATTTTGATTCTGATTATTGATTCTATTTGTTTTGTAATTATTGAGATCAAATTAATGGATCCAGATATGATGCTCATCCATGTTCGGATATGGGTACCATTCTTGCTAGTTTGGTGGAGCCTTTTCGGTTCACTCCCTCATTGACACTCTTAAAATCACTGTCAATCTTGAAAAACCACCAGGGAGAATTTTTTCCTCTTGGAGACTGGGCCAGTGAATCATTCACCTCAATCAGGAACAGTCACTGACAATCCAGATTGTATAGATTACAAGAAGCTGTGCGGTCTTTTTGTTATTCCATATATTTTAGTGATCTAGCTGTGCAGTCACAGGTGTATGATAATTCGGGCAGGAGATCTTCACAAAAGTGCTAAAGTAAAGGATTTTTTGCATTTCAATTTCAGAGTCTCCAAAACTTGCTATCCTTGGAAATTGAACTGGTTAGAATTGTGAAAGTTGAATCAACGAGCAAGAAATTCTCACATTTTCTTTGCCCTTATCATTTCATACAGACACTTAAATCAATCTGGCCTCTGTATTGTCATAGTTCCTACATGTGTATTTACATACTTCTCCTTTTAGAGGATCCTTGCTGTTGCTGTAATGTGATATAAATCACTGACACTGACGTACATAAGTGAACTTACATCAGTTATCTGACCTTGCTCATGTGTTTTCATTGGCAAGTGATGAAATAATGTAGTAATAACATTGATTTGCATTTAACCCTTAGAGTGCCAGCAGCTCAGGAGACTCCTTTCTTTGGTGGGACTGGTTCTGTGCACTTTCAGCTCACACGTTCTGACACAAAAAAACTCTTACATTTTACCAAAAACAAACTCAAAGATTGCATTATTACAATGAAATTCACCTAGATCATTACGATAAATAACATTTCAACAAGAAATATTTTAAACCATTATCAATCTCATCAATTTTTCTTCTATTTTGTATCCTGCATTAACCATTTCTTACTAATCTTATCTCATTTTTATCTAATCTATCTTAATATAGCTTGTTATAATATGTTATTAAAATATAATAATACTCATATTTGATATAGCACCTTTGTGAAGGGTGATATATAAATGCAAGTTATTGTTGTGGTGGTGATTGTATTTTAGCGCACCTACTGTATCAGGCGCTCTGAGACACCATCCAGCGTGAAGAGCGCTATATAAATGCACGTTGTTCTTGTTGTTGATGTTATTATTTTATAGGCAAACTCAACACTTTGGTGTCTACCTGGTTCAGTTGGTATCATTCTCACCTCTGAATCAGAAGGTTGGTCTAGACTGACATTCCAGTGCAGTACTGGGGTATGATGCATTGTTAGAGGTACCGTTCTTTGGATGAGATATTAAATTGAGGTACCGTCTGCCTGTTTAGATGGACACTAAAAATTCTCGTAGCACTATTCAAAAACAGATGAAAGTTTCTCCTGATGTTCTGGTAAACAGTCCCCTAGCTAAAATGGACTATTCTCTTCTTGGCTGTTTATGGCACATTTCATATACAAATTGGATATCACATTCACCTACAAACACATTTAATAGCAGTTACTGTGAAGTAGTTTGAGTTGTTTCGATGTTATAGGCAATATATTAAACGCAAGGATTATTATAATTGAATGGAATTATTCTGCCTCAGAAATGGTACTAATGGACAACTTCTCTTTAATTAGTTATTCAATAACATCTGATCCACTCTCCTGGGTGAAGATTAACGCTCAGTCTGGAGAGATCTTCATCAATAAAGAAATGGACCGTGAAACGGAATCTAAGTATGATATAAAGGTTACTGCAACGGAACAAGGTAAAAACTGTATATATATGTTTTTGAAATGCAATGGTTCTTGAAACCAGAAAATGCTATTTGGGTTGCCAAGCACACTGCTTCAGACAAAAATCAAACTGTTGTGTAATAAGGTATCTTTTCAAACTACTCGCGATCCCTGGTGGATTGAATCCAAGAAAACATTTTTACCTACACCTCCGCATTCAGTGGGTATTGTGCAAGTCATAAGGCTTGTCACTGCACTAATCTATTGGAGGGGGAGGTAATGTGCCTGTTTCCATGGCATCCGCTGATAAGAATGTTGAAAAGGTGACTCACTTGATAACAGGAATACCAGGTATGGCAATGATCACTGAATAGAAGCACACCTGTTGTTACTCTCAGTGGTCCAGAAGGCACTTGCTCCTGCTGTTATTTTACAATTTTTTAGTGTGTTTGTTTGCAGGAATAACGAGTTTGCAAACATTTGGCATATTGATTATTATTTAGGTTATCAGCCTGACTCAGTTGGTACTACTCTCACCTCTTCAAGATCAGTGACCAACTTTGAACTCACTGTCCAGGCTGACACTCCAATGCAGTGCTGGGGAATGTGCTTCATTATCAGAGGTGCTGTCCTTCAGAAGAGACATTAAACTGAGATCCCATCCACCTTTAAGGTGGAAGTTATTGATCCATTGCACTATTTTAAAACAGTAGGGAGTTTCTACCAGTACCCTGACCAATGCTCCCCATATAGAATTGGTCATGCATTTCATTGCTACTTGTGGGAGATTAATATTAATGTACAAAATTAGCTGCCACGTTCACCTCCAGAATATAGAATTACATGTTACAGTGAATCTTGTGAAACACTTTCAGATGTCCTCCCAAGATGCCATATCAAATACAAAGGTTAGTTATTATAAGCTAGGAAGTTTAAAGGTAGAAACTGCTCAATGAGGATTGATGATTGGCAAGTTATCATATTCATTAATCATGGTAAAAGATGAAGAAAAAGTTCTCTGAATGAAGTAACATTATGCCCATTCATTATGTCAGACCCCGCCACTGTGAAGTGTTCTGGGACACTACCCTGTGTGAAGGGCGCTATATAATAATAATTCTTGAATTTGATATAGTTCTTTTCACATCTTCTAGACGTCTCAAAGCGCTTCACAGAATAGACCCTAAAGTGAGTTGACTGTATATTTGTGGATGAAATGTGGCAGCCAATTGCACACTGCAGTGTCCCACAAACAGTCGTGCATTAAATTGACCAATTTATTAAGTTTATATAAATGCAAGTTGTAGTTGTTGTTCTTTAATGAAGCAGGACGCAAACATTGAACTGAAGTGTTGCTTGCTTTATGTTTTTTCACAGGTGGTTCTTTCATGAGTTCTACAGTTGATGTCGCCATCTTCTTGCTTGATATCAATGACAATGACCCTAGAGTATCAGACGGTTTCAATAAGCTTTTCACTTGTTTCCCTGTTATGAAAGAGGAGAAGATGATCTTCAAGGCTGCAGATTTTGATTCGCAGTACGGTTTTCCCTTCACATTTTCTATTGACGGCTCAAATAATGATTGGAAACTCGAGAAAATAAATGGTAAGTAAACACCAATGGATCATATCTGCTTAATATATCCACCTATCATCTGCTTCCCCCTTCATGAGAACGTTGGTCATCAGACAGTTGAACTATACATTATAATTTGCATTACATTAATGTACAAATGCATAGAGCCAAAGTCACATCAACAAACTTACTACCTGGCGCACACAGAGTAGAATAACCCTCCAGCAAAATGAAACATGATGGAATATGTTTGCCTTCACAGGAAGTCATGCTTATATTGTCACAAAGCACAAGCGTTATGAACAAAAAGTGTACGAAGTCCCTGTGAAGATTTTTGACAATGACGAGCCACCTCGTTCGGGAGATGCGTTGATACAAAGTAAATACTATTTAAGTTTTAATCTTATTATCTCTGAAAACAGCTTATCTATTGGACACATTGCACATTCCCCCACAAGCCCCCCCCACCCCCCCACACACCCACACAGAGACATGCACAAAACCCAAAAGAAACAGGAGGTTAGGATTTGGGACTTTGTAAAGCAAACTGGAGCTTCTATCTCCCAAGGTTTTTCAGTCATTCAGATACATTCACTCTTTTAAGCAGGTACAGATCTCAGCTATATCAACAGCCAAGGTAACACATTGGTCATTCCGTGTTTCTGCATCACGATTGCATTTGCAGACCAAGAGCATTTCCAATCTGATGATACATACTATACTGTGGAGTCCTGTAGTTCAGTGGTTAGAGCACTCGCTTTGCAAGCGAGAGACCTGGGTTCGATTCCTGGCAGGGTGAAACCTTGGGCAAGTTTCCTTACTCCACACGCCTGATAATAATCCCTCAAAGNAAAAAAATAATAAACTGGTCATTTCAATCCACTACTGTTTGTGGGACACTGCTGTGCGCGTTTGGCTGCCACATTTCGCCCACAAATATACAGTCAATTCACTTTACAGTCTATTCTCTGAAGCGCTTTGAGACGTCGAGAAGACGTGAAAAGTGCTATATCAAATGCAAGGATTATTATTATTATCATTATTATTATGATGGTGTGTCAGCCTGACTCAGTGGTAGCACTCTGGCCTCTGAATCAGAAGGTTATGGGTTCAAGTTCCACATCAGTACTCTGAATAACGTTGTCTAAGATGAAACACCAATGCAGCGCTGAGGGGTGTCACATTGTCGAAGGTGTCGTCCTTTTGATGAGACGTGAAACCGAAGTCCCGTCTGCCTGTTCAGGTTGACTTTAAAGTATTACCAGGTTCTCATGGCACTATTCGAAAGAGAAGGGAGTTTCACCCAATGTCCTGGCCAACAAATCCCCCAAATAAAATTGTTCACTCACTCACTCAATGGCTGTTTCTGGGATATTACTTTGCACAAACTGGCTGGCGATTTTTATTCACAAAATACACAATCAATCCACTTTTCTATAGACAGGGTAAACACCTTGCGATATCTCGATGAGGTGAGAAGGTGATATATCAAATACAAGGATTATTATTTATTATTATTATCATTATTATTATAGTATCATGACCAATGGATCCTGGATCACATTTCAAACTAAATAGAATTTTGGAAAATCCTTTTTTCGACACCGGTTTTCCACAGTTCCTTTCAGGTACTGTAGAAAAGCCACTTCCGAATGAAGAATGAATTTAAGAATCTTCCAATATTTTCTAACAGGATAACTTAGTAAAGTTGAATTTTGTCAAACTGTGGGACTTCACCATCTCTGAAGCCCTTCTTTGTTTTTTTCCTTCTGTTTTTTGAGGTGGTAGGTTCTCATGTACATTGATATCTGACAGAATTCCTGAACAAGGAATACAGAAGTGTGTCACACACATCATGTCAAACTCCGCTTCAAATGTAGGTTATCCCGCTGTGGGTGACCCATAGTTGGTGTGTTGTACTTCTGCTTTTCTTATTAAGGAAATGTAAAATAAAACTCTCCACAATTAATGTTCTGACCAATTTACAAGCCTCTTTAATAGGATTTCTACATCTCTCTCATTTATTCTGCAACACTGCCAAAGACCAACAATTACTTCCATTACCATCCACGACCTCACACTTTATTGCATCTGCCAAGGCGCTATATAATTTTTGTTACTGTACAATACCTTTTTTTCCTATTTCTATCTTTTCATTGTGTCTGTTCCTTCAGTAAACTCCATACAATGTTCTAGCTTAATGCCATCTAAAAGGCTGCTGCTGTAATGTGAGCCCATTGAGTAATTGGAATTGGATTGAGACTATCCTAACCCATGTCACAGACATTTTGTTGCCTTCAGTTCCAGGAAATTTGCATCTAATCTGTCTAGGTTGCATTCAAAACCAGGTCCTACAGGGGAATGTGCTATCACACTGCACTGACCAGCCCCAGGAAGCAGTTTATCTTATTTCCCTCCGTAGACAAATAAAGTAACTAAAAACTGCAATGTCAACTGATATAAACTTTGCATGTTTGTCTTTTTTGTCCCTCAGTAAATGTCTGCAAATGCTCAACAGCAAAAACCTGCTTCGTTCCAATAGAAGATATTGGACATGCATCAATAGGTCTCGCCTTAGGATTGCTCCTGGGATCCTTGGTTCTCATAGGTAGGTACCTCTTAACAATGGTGCTGCTGACGATATGAAAATGTTATAAGAAAAATGGATCATGAAGTATGGTTTGTGATATGATATTTATCACATCATGTAAAAAAATGTGATCCAAACTTGCCTTTAAACCCCCGACTTCAGCTGAATGGTTTGGCCTGAAGCCAACTATGGTTTCTGACTGCCACCACCTTTACTGTCGGTCCCCTTGATCACTGGCTTTCCATCCTGCTGCATGGAATATGAGCCAAACTCTGATTGATTGACTTTGGTATTCTGTGCACCAAGACTACAAGACAGCATTTGGTGGCAATTGTGTGTCAACCTGGCTCAGATGGTAGCACTCTTACCTCTCAGTCAGAAAGTTGTGGCTTCAAGCCAAGCCCCATTTCAGGACTTGAATTGACATAGTCTAATACAGTGCTGGGGGTTGTTGCATTGTCGGAGGTGCCTTCCTTCAGATGACATGTTAAACCAAGGTTCTGTCTGCCTGTTCAAGTGGTTGTTAAAGATCCCATAGCACTATTCGAAAAGACCAGGGAGTTTCCCCCAGTGTCATGGGCAACAAATCCCTCAAAATAAAATTTCTCACTCACTCCATGGGTGTTTGTGGGACATTGTTGTGCGCAATTGGCAGCTGCCGCGTTTGCCTAAAAATACACGGTCACTGGACCTCAAACCAAAATCCTGTGATGCGGTTTTGGGTAAACAATTGTGCTGAAATGAGAGAGGGAGAAAGAATTGATTCTCAATAATTAAAGGGGTTTGGATCACACGTTTTGGCGATGTGATTATGACATTGCATACTAAAAGAGCACTTCAGAATAATTACAACTTCAATTACATTTCCCCCCAGGTTCAATTCTTGCAGTGGTATTTATCCGTTTGAACCGCAAAAAGAAAGGAGAGTTAACGGCAAAGCCGAAAAAAGAAAATACAAGAGAAGAAAATGTTCCACTGAAACAGGTTCAGTAGGAGTTTGGACTTCTTCTGGGCCCGAAATAAATTTTTTCAATTGGCTAATATTCTGGGTCTCCTGCAGACAGACTCAAGACATTCCCCACAAACCATTTTTATCCCTGAGTTACTAAACCATGGAACACAGCTTCATTTGTAGTTTATAAATTCACCACACACTTTTATTTATGAGTTTTAAAAGCCCCCTTTTAAAGATTTGGAAACATGTGCATTATAGTGTGTTCTTCAGCATTGAGTATACTATTAACAGTGTTGCATGATGTCATGGAATCTCATTCCTTAATCTGGTTTTCTTCAACTTTAGTTCTATCTGATACCTGGAGTTAATGAAAGCCCGGATGTTAACATTTTTTTTACCCTGTTACTGTAGAATAGAATGTGACCTGCTGAAAATGGAGAGAAGTTGACATAACTCAGATTGTAAACAAACAAAGTGGAAATTCCACCACAGGATCTTTTTGAAGTAAACCTTAAAATGCTGTTTGGTTTGTGTTAACTATGTAATAAAATGGAGGAAAAGTGAAACCGTTCATGAGTCTAGCAGTGGTGTGCCCAGTTCCTGGAGGCAATGGCTCATTAGGAACATCATACCAGCTGAAAATTGTTTCTGATAAAATTCAAAAGCTGATTTTTGGAGGAGCCCTTGGAAGTGTTGATAGAGACTGTAATCGAACTGTGCAACCACCATTTCATGCGGTGGTGGAATCAGTCTTAAATGGATGAAGTCCCCTTTTACTAGTGCAGGTTACAACTAGGGACATACCTATGTCTGCACCATTGGGACCTAACCAGTGTCAATTTTAAACAGCATTCCTTCAATAAGCATATGGGAACTCTGCCTGAACTAATCTGCTCTGTTGCATCAGATGTGCAAGATGCACTTCCAGTTATGGAACGGCCTCCCCATTTGGATTCTTTCATTGAGGAATTCTGTTTAAAATTGCCATGCTTCAGGTTCCAATGTAGTAAAATACTGCAAATTGTAATATTTTTCTGCAAATCTGTTGGGTGTCCAAAGGCTGCCAGTTCTTATGCGCGAAATTTCATTTCACAGAATAGATCGTGTTCAGTGATCTTTTTAACTTTTTTTTAACATTGTCAGGTAGTGGGGATAGTTTTCGAAAGCCTTTAGATGTGTCCATGTGTGTGTGTTGATTTTTCAATAGTCTTCTAGAGTAATCCTTATTAATTCCCAATTAAACAGAGCTTTGACTGGGGCTCTGTGCGGATGTTATGGCAGGAATTAGAGTTTCTAGCTTCTGTAATTTAAGAAGAATTGCCTTAAAATGGGTGGAACAGAGGAGCAGGCAGAAAGCTTGGCTCTTATCCGTTGTGGTGCTGTTGTCCTGTTAAACTGACAGATTCTTGAAAAATAGAGGGATTAGGGGATATGGGGATAGGGCAGGTAATCAGAGTTAGGTGAGAAGATCAGCCATGATCTTATTGAATGGCGGAGCAGGCACGAAGGGCCGAATGGCCTACTCCTGCTTCCAATTCTTATGTTCTTATGTTCTTATAAACTTCTTCCACCCCTTCAGCAATTTTTCCCATTTCCCTCTTTTGTGCTCATGATTCTTCAGTTCCTTTGCCTCTCCGCCTTCCCCGCTCCCCCCCCCCCCCCCCATCCCACCCACCCATGTCACTATAGCCCATAGCTCCACTTGCTCAGCCTTATCTCTGAGCCACTCACCATCAGGTTTCACTCTCCTTTGGCTCCCTCATCCCCTTCCCTATCACTTGTTCTGCTTCAGCACCATTACTTACCTTCTTCCGGGGGGGGGGGGGCGTTGGGGATCTGGAGGATTGCTGTTCTCAACTAAGAACTGGCTTGTAATAGGCATCTTCAGAAACAAAGTCAGCTGAACATCAATAGTGTCTGGATTGAAAGTTACTGAATTAATTGAGAATGAATCTACTGATTAAATAAACTTCCAGCTGGATTTTAAAAACAATGCATTGACTTGTTCTTACAACACTGACTAAATAATCAGTAATTTAATACAGGTTACACATAATGAAAGAAAACAATAAAATAAGTGTCTATATTGATCCCTTACTTGAGCTGTGCTGCTATGAGATTATATTACCAGATGCTTCCTCGAACTCTCTGTCATCTCTTTGCACGGGAATTGTTTTTCTTCTGAGCTGACTCCTGCTAAGAACAGATGGTGTTTTGCCTTGGTAGTTTTCCTGGCTGGCTCTGCCCTATGAGGTCTGTCAGTCACCAGGTTCCTCTGCCAGTCCTCCACTTTCCCTAGGAGACTGGTGAGAGCTGTTTGTGTCCACACCTGGTCTATTCCTACATATGCTAAACTACCAAACTCTGTCCTTCGGCAGCTGGTCTTACATCCCAAAATTCCACCTAGTCTTTCTCTCCAAGACTGTGTCACCTTAAAATTAGCATTGTGCGGAATTATTATGGAAAATGTTTCCGGAAGAATTGTAGAAGCTGATTTATTTGAAGAACTGCGGGATAACCAGTTTGCAACTTAAATTAAAGAGTCTTACTCAATTCTGGGTGATCCTACCTTTTTAAGATAAAATGGTCTTAACGGCTGAGACTAGGAGAAACAACAAAAAAAGTATTGGGCTCACTTTCATGTTTTCAAAAATTCTAATTCTCAAATTTTTATAATTTTAAAAAACTTTTAGTTAAAAAATTGTGTTTTCCGCAGAGCTTAAAAACCGCAACTACTGTCCATTACTAATACTAACAATCCTTGCATTTTGTATAACATCAGGAGGACATCCCAAATAGCTTCACAGGATTTGTGAAGTGAAGTGACTGTGCATTTGTGGATGAAAGCGGCAGCCAAATGTCACACAGCAATGTCCCACAAATTGCCATGAAGTGAATAATCAATGTTATTTGGGGGATTGTTGTCCAGGACACTGGGAGAAACTACTTTCACTTTCAAATAATGCCTCCCTTTCCCATCTTATGCCCAGCTTCTCTCATTCAGATGACTGTTAATCTATTTCTTGATGTTTTCACTTTTACATAGATTAATAAAGAATGTACAGCACGGAAGGAGGCCATTTAGTCCAACCAGTTTGCGCTGGTGTTTATTCTCCACATGACTCTCCGCCCATTCCTTACTCAGTCCTATCCTTTCTATTCCTTCCTCTCTCATACGTATATAGCTTCCTCTTAAATGCATCTAAACTGCCTGCTTCAACCACCACTTCAGGCAAAAAGTTCCAGTCTTACTACCTTCTCTATGAAGATGGCAAAGGAAAACAGAGCCAAGCAAAGCAACAACAACAACAAAATAACATTTGTATAGTGCCTTTCACGTCGGGAGGACATCCTAAGGCGCTGGACAGACTGACTTACGGACCCGAGATGGGAGTCAGGGTCGGGGAGGGTGGAGGGCAAGGGGGGAAGCAGGCAGATCGAAAGCACGGTCTTGAGATGAGTCTTGAAGGTGGCAAGGGAGGGGACGAGGCGGAAGGACTGCGGGATGGAGTTCCAGAGGGTGGGGCAGAATGGAAGAATAGTGGGGCAAGCAAGGCGGGAGATGTGAAGCAGGCCGTCGCCCACCGAGCGGAGGGAGCGAGCAGGATGGTAGGGGGTTACGAGGTCGCAGAGGTAGGGGGGAGCAAGACCGTGAAGGGCTTTGAAGGTGAGGACCAGGATCTTGAACTGTATCCTCTGTGTGATGGGAAACCAGTGGAGTTGAGCAAGGATGGGGGTGATAGGGTCACAGAGCCTGGTGCGGGAGAGGTCATGGGCTACAGAGTTCTGGATGATGTGCAGCCTGTGGAGGGAGGAATTGGGGAGGCCGACAAGCAATGTGTTTGTATAGTCAAGCCTCAATGTAATGAAAGCATGTATGAGTGTTTCAGCGGCCTGCAGTGTGAGACAGTGTCGGAGCCGGGCGATGTTGCGGAGGTGGGGGAAGGCAGAGCGGGTCATGGCGCAGATGTGGGGTAGAAATGATAGTTGAGGGTCAAACAAGAGCCCAAGGTTCCGGACTGGCTTAGCAAGGTGGAGTGTGCAACCATGGATGGTGATCCCGTCAGTGCCTGAGGTGAGGAGGCACTCCCCCAGCACTGCATTGAGTGTCACCTCAAACCCTGTGGGTTCAAGTCTTGATATGGGGCTTGAACCGACAAGCTTCTATCTCAGGCAAGAATCCTCCCAACTGAGCCAAGCTGGTGGTGTTATTATCCAAGTCAGTGCAGTACACTGATGGAGCTTATCTGTCATATTGCAGGTTTTTTAGTCTCCCTGCCAAGAGAAAGACCCTCCCAATGTCAGAAATAAAAATTGCTTCCTTTGTTCTGGTCTCACAGATGTGACATGATGTCAATTGTGTAAAATAAAATCCCAATAACAATCATAGGTTAAAAAGAGTTTAATGTTGGATGTCCTGTAATCTAGGTAGAAAATGTTAGAAATTCCTAGTTAAAAACTGTACAGAAAGAGGCCAAAGAGGTACTTTTGAGACGTGGCTTGAATGATGGGAGGAGAGAGTTGGAGGGATGCCAGCATAGAGCTCCAAAGAACCAGCGCAAAATAATTGAAAGCCCTTACTTCGATGGTGGGGCAGATAGTGTGGGCGACATGAAACAGGCTGGTGTTCACTGAACGAAAGGAGTGGTGTGTGTGGTTGAAGATCACAGGGATAAGATGGAGTGAGATAGCAGAGAATTATAAGATAGGTAGATTATTTTTCCATTCCAGGTCCACTTTATAAAACTGACCTGGTGAAGTGCTAACACTGTATGTGTACCTTACAAGTAGCTCAATATCTGAATCATGTGATAGGTCTGTGTATAATCAGTACTTGTGGTTGAATGTTTATTTCTTTTCTCCTGTGTGCAAGCAATCTGTTTTTGCAGGTGTCCTTTAAAGGCTGAAAACAATCTTAATCCTTGCAATTGATACAATGCCTTTAACGTCAGGAGGATGTTAGTGACTTTGTATTTTGTTTTGTTCACAGGGTTTTACTGTGAAGTGTAGCAACTCTCTATTTGTAGGTGAACAACCATCATTAATTTATGATTGAAATTTGTTAGCTTATTATTTAATTTGCCTGTCATTAAGAACAAAGGAGTGAGTGATTTTGCAGTAACGTGTAAAGTAAATGCAGCATGAATCATCTAAACGCACACGCAAACACATTGAATGAACAATGTACAGTGTTGCAACCCACACCACCTGACCACATCTCATTCCTTATGGCCGAGATTCACCCTGTGCTACCAAACTGCATTTTGTTCAGTAATCTGATAAGCCTTTCCTAAACTGCTTTCAGTCACTGGTCCTGTTTGTGCTGCTCAGATGTTGGGAATGAAACTGCTATGAGCTTAGGTGTTTGGGGATGGGTTTAATGCTGATTTCATACTGGAGTAACAAAACCATATACATTGGCAGCTTTAGACCAGTAGCATTTCAATAGCATTTCCGTGCCATTTCATGAACGTGGAATGAGCCGTATTTGAATAGAGTTTAAATACTAAGATGAATACAAGCAAAAAGAGAAAAGTAGTAAATGTTGAAAATCTGAGAGAAAAAAATTCACAGCAGGGTCGATCAGCATCATAAAGAGAAACATAAGAACCTTTTTCGCTTTGATTTGCTGATTGATCTGCTGCAGATTTCCTGCTTTAACTTTTAGATAATAATAATTCTGACATTTGATGCAGTACGTTTTTTACATTGGGAGGATGTCTCAAAAGATATGCAAAGTGTAGTGACTGTGTTTTTGTGGGCAAACACAGCAGTCAATTTGCACACAGCAACGTCCTACAAACAGCTATGAACTGAATGACCAATTTTATGGGGGGCTTGTTGGCCAGGACACCAGGAGAAACTCCCTTCTCAATGTAAGATGTAAGGAGTAGGGTGTAAGATGCTTAAAAATGCGAAATAATAGAGTTTGTCGCTCATGCGATGATTGCCAAGGTTTTGTTGGTGCAAATAAAATGAGAGGACTGTCCCTGGAGTGATTGATCACTCAGCAGTGAGCTGTACTTAAGACTTTTGTAGCTGAGAACAAAAGGAAAGATTAATTCTACTACTTAGTGTCACCGCAGCAAGAGCACTTACTCAACCCCTAATAAAGTATATACACTCACTAAGTGACATATCAATAATACAAAATAATAACACTTGCGTTTGACATAGAATAAAAAATATTTCTTTACGCAAAGGATTGTGAAAATGTCAGCTTAGCTCAGTTGGTAGCAATCTCATGTCTGAGTCAGATACTTGTGTGTTAGAACTTGGAATCCATATGCTGACTCTCCAATACTTTTCTGCCTTGTTGGTAGTGCTGTCCTTTGGATGAAATGTAAAAAAAACACACTCCTGCCTGTCCAGATGGATGTTAAAGATCTCATGGCACCATTCAAAAAGATGCCCAGTATCCTGGCCAACAATCCCCCAAATAAAAGTGATCTTTCACTCCATGGCTGTTTGTGGGATAGTGCTGTCACAAGACATGAAAGGCACTATACAAATGTAAGTTTGTTGTTGTTAGCTGCTGTGGTTTCCACAAAGTATACATAGTCACATCACTTTACAGCATATTCTATGAAGAGCTTTAAAACATTGTGACGACGTGATAGGGCTGTATCAAAGCAGCAATTATTGTTATAATGCCACTGAATGCTGTAGAGGCTGAATCAATTGAAGTATTTAAAAGGAAGTTCATTAGACAATTGGGGAATATGGGAATAAAAAGTATAGAGAAAAGATGTGCCATGATCTAATAAACTGGTAAATACAGTCAAACGTGTTCAAACAACCACCTCTATTCAGCAACCACTCCCTTTTTAACAACCACCCTGGAAAAGTCTGGACAGTCTGGTTCGCACATGAACTAACCCTTACTCGGAAGCCACCCTTATATAAAGGCCACTTTGTTGAGGTCGCCTGAGATGGTTGAAAACAGGTTTGACTGTACTGCATTTTATCAGTAAGTGTCACTTGTTCTGTGTTCGTAGATCATCTAATTACATCAAATATCTCTAAGCACCTTATACAGTGAGCTACTTTTCTCACATTTTTCAGTCCATTAAGAAAAATCCATCCCAACGTTTCACTTCAGAGATTGTCATCTGTTGACTGGAGTAAAGCCATTTAGGTGGGAACTGCCCATTCCATTCCTGACAGTGTACAATTCAGGAATAGGTCACTGCCATTTGAGCGCCTCACTTTCTAATGGGTATTCTATTGGAAAGCAGCCCTGCTGATTCGTCAGGTCAGGCCAAGTAATTTACCAAAAAGGATTTTATTGTGTGTAATCACCACCAGAATTCGAGTTTATACCAACCAGCGCGAAAAAAAAGCATAAATGGATATCAAATTACATAGTTGCAGGTCCATTGTAAACAGCAGTGATTATGAAATACTGTATTCTTGTCAACCGATTAACCTCTGAGTTCCTTAAAATACCCAGAACTATAATGCACAGCTGCCTTCTTAAGCGATTAAAGCAACTCCACATCCTGTCAAGGATCAGACAACTGAGGTCAGCTTTATCTAGTCTGCTCTGTGTTTACCCAGCAGATTACTGGAGCAGGGCAATATTATTTAGGCCATTCTTGCTGGCCGCTGTATAAATCTGTTGGTTATTTCTATCCTTCAAATACTGCATTTCTTCAGGAAGTGTGATGAAAGTCACCAGGGAATTGAACTTAGTTAAGTACAAAAGAAGGATTGTTGCGACATATATGCTGAATAAGCAAGCGTGAAGTGAAGTTTTCTGTGAAAAATGTGCAGTTAAAAGCAGATGTAGACTTTAACCCGAATCACTGAATTTTGCTGTATGAGCAGTTATCATAATATTTCTCTGTGTCATTGTGGGATTATGTTAAATGCTGTCAAAATTTAAAAAATCATCTCTTGAATTGATCTCAACTCTAGGATCAGCCTTTTCCACTGCTAGAGCTCTCCGGGTATAACTGTCATAGGATTGGATGTTTCAGCAGTTGTGGACAGTGTATGTGATAGCAACCACGTATTGCTGCATACACATCAATGCTGCACTTCATTGGAGTCAGATGGCCTAGGATCTATTCCTATTAAAACTAAAAGCATTCACTCTAGTGGGGATGGGTGCCAGTAGTACTCTGAAAGAAAGGATTCCTCACTACTGGTACAATATATATTTCTATTGGTAAAAATTCCTAATATAGTTGGGACTATACAAAAATAGAAAATACAATGACTTCTGGACTCAGCAGGAGCAAACCTCCTGGTTCAGCTAAATAGTCAAGGAAAAGTCATCCTGATCAGAACCGACTAATAATAGATTCACAGGAATCAGAATGAGGCTTTCAGATATGCCAATGCACATGAGATGACTTATCATAGAATCATAGAATTATACAGCACAGAAGGAGGCCATTCGGCCCATCGTATCTGTGCCAGTTTTTTAAAAGAGCTATCCAAATCAATCCCAGTCCCCTGCACTCTCCCCATAGATTCAGGGTTGCAAAGGGCAATTTTATGACAGACACTGGGAAGTATTTCTTTATGCAGGGGCTAATTAATGCCTGGAACGGATTACCAAGAGGGGTGGTTGAGGCCAATACACTGGACTAATTTAAAACACAGATTGTCACAGTGATGGGAGGGCATTGTGGACGGATGAGATCAAAGGGGCTGAAAAGTCATCCAAAACTCTTTTGTGATTTGGGGACTCATCTGAACCATTCTTGTTACACTAGGTTTACATATAGTCTTGAGTTTCATCCTTAAGGAAATATTGCACTAAATTCCAAATTTGTGGTGTATCGGTTTTGCAATCTGTAAAAAAAAAAAATAAATTAACAATAGATTAACAATAAATTAGCTAATTTCAGAACATTAAACAAATGACACTTTTAACATATTAGTGGGATTATTATTCAAAATAATTTGTAATTTATACTGATGAATTAATGACCCAGAAAGTTACTATTTGGTAATAGGAAGAGCTATTCTCAATAGCTATCAAGAAAGACTGGACAAGTTAGAGCTTTCTTCTCTGCAGACAAGAGATTTTAGAGGGGACCAGATAGCGATGATTAAAATTATTAAAGGGGTTGATAAATTTTTCATTATTAGGCTGTTTCTAAATTCTGGTGAGTTCATAACAAAGGGGCATAAATACAAGATGATCAGTAGCAGATCCAGAACAACAAAATGACATTTATAGAGCACCTTCCACTTCGGGAGAACGTCTCAAGGCAATGGACAGTCCAGGGTGATGACCCGAGTATGGGGGAGGGGTGGGGTGAGGGAAGGTGGAGAGATGGGAGAGCGACCGAAGGCACAATCAATGAGAAGGGTCTTGAGACCAGCCTTGAAGGAGGCAAGGGAGGAAGCGAGGTGAAGGAACTGTGAGATGGAGTTCCAGAGTTTGGAGCAGAGAGGCTGAAAGCCCGGCCACCGATGGTAGGGCGGGTCGGGTGGGAGACATGGAGCAGGCCGGAGCCCGCTGAATGGAGGAATGGGCAGGTTGGTAGGGAGTCAGCAGGTCAGAGAGGTAGGAGTGGGCAAGGCCATGGATGGTCTTGAAAGTGAGGACGAGGGTCTTGAATTCGATCCTCTGGGGGATGGGGAGCCAGTGGAGTTGGGCGAGGGTGGGAGTGATGGGGTCACGGAGCCTGGTGTGCGAGAGTACACGAGCTGCAGCGTTTTGGATGATCTGCAGCTTGTGAAGGGAAGAGTTGGGAAGGCCAATGAGGAGGGAATTTCCATAATCGACCGGATAGTTTAGGAGGAACTGCTTTACAGAGAGGGCAGTGAGAATGTGAAACTCACTGCCGTGGCTGAAACAGAACCCTTCAATCCATTTACGAGGAAATTCAATGCAAGTACGAGGGAGAAAGGAATACAGTGGAATAGGGAGAGGGATTAGCAGGGAGGATTAGGGGTGCGTGGAGACTCATGTGGAGTATAAACTCCGACGTGGAATAGTTGGACCGAATGACAGAATGTCTGTCAGACATCAAGTCCTGGATAAGAGACATTAAGTCCTTGAATTCAAGATCCTCATCCTCACCTACAAGGCCATTCACGGCCTTGCTCCCTCCTACCTCTCTGACCTACTATCCCCCTACTTACCTGCCCGTACCCTCCGTTCCTCTGGCTCCGGTCTGCTCAACATCCCCCGCCCTAACCGCCCTACCATCGGTGGCCGGGCCTTCAGCCTCTCAGCCCCTAGGCTCTGGAACTCTATCCCCCAATGCCTTCGCCGCCTCCTCCCTTTCCTCCTTCAAGGCCGGTCTCAAGACCTTTCTCTTTGACTGTGCCTTCAGCTCCCCTCTCGACTCTCTATCCCCTCCTCGCCTCCCTCCCTTCCCTCCCCTCACCCTGACCATTTCCCCCCAATGCTCGGGTCCTGACCGAACTGTACAGCACCTTGGGACGTCCTCCCGACGTGAAAGGCGCTCTATAAATGGAATCTTGTTGTTGTTGTTGTTGAGAGTTAACTTTCTTCAATTGAAAGTCAACGAGACCGAGGCTCTCCTGATTGGCTCCCATCAGCGCCTCCTCACCTCAGGCGCTGACAGCATCACCATCCATGGTTGCACACTCCACCTTGCTAATCCAGTCCGGAACATTGGGGTCTTGTTTGACCCTCAACTATCATTTCTACCCCACATCCGCGCCATAACCAGCTCTGCCTTCCCCCACCTCTGCAACGTCGTCCGGCTCCGACACTGTCTCAGATCGCAGACCGCTGAAACCTTCATACACGCCTTCATTACATCGAGGTTCAACTGTACAAATTCACTGCTTGTCGGCCTCCCCAACTCCTCTCTCCACAGGCTGCAGATCAACCAGAACCTTGCAGCCCGTGTCCTCTCCCGCACTAGGCTCCGCGACCCTATCACTCCCATCCTCACCCAACTCTACTGGCTTCCCATCACACAGAGGATACATTTCAAGGTCCTCGTCCTCACCTTCAAAGCCTTCCATGGTCCTGCTCCCCTCTACCTCTCCGACCTCCTAACCCCTACCACCCTGTTCGCTCCCTCCACTCAGCGGGCTCCGGCCTGCTTCACGTCCCCTGCCTTGCTCACCCCACTATCGGCGGGCGAGCCTTTCGCCACTCTGCACCCACCCTCTGGAACTCCATCTCGCAGTCCCTCCATCTTGCCCCTCCCTTACCCACAAGACCCACCTCAAGACACCCTTCTTCGATTGCGCTGTCGATCTCCCTGCTTCCCCCCTTGCCCTCCACCCTCCCCTACCCCGATCCTCAGCTCGGGTCTGTAACTCTGTCTGTCCAGGGCCTTGGGACATCCTCCCGACGTGAAAGGCACTATACAAATGTAATTTTGTTGTTGTTGTTGTTTCCATGCTATGCGTTCTGTGTAATTCTATGTGAAGAATATTTGTGAGCAACAGCTATGGAGGCATAAGATAAGAATGAACAAATACTATTCACAGCAATGGAGAGGTGTTTTGATGGACTTAAGAAAATAACACCCTACAAACCTATCATCAAAGTAGTCAAAATCATTGAGATAAAAAAAATAATGCAATAAATACACTTCTATGACCAGGCTTAATCCAGATCATATTAAGCTACAAAATGTCTGATCCCTGAGTTTATCCTTCAAAACTAAATGAATAACGTACATGCTGTGCTACCAACCTAATCTCTTCTCTCCATTCAATAATTTCCTGTAAACTCTTCTTTAGAAGTGATATAAAATCTGACTGGTTGAAAAGTTGGGTTCTGCTAAAATTTTGCTGTCTGGGTCTGTGAGATTTAAGAGCTATATGAACAGTATGAACAGCTGGAGATCCATAATAGACTTTATGGATTTCCACCAGCCACTGTTAGCAACCTGAGCTTTTCCTATCGACCATCACTTCTGCGTTCTATTGTGAGGCCACTTTGTATCCTTTATTCTTTCTCTTCATCTGGAAAGATAGGATAGTTTGTAATCCCGGGGAGGGAGTGAAGGGAGTGTGGGGGAGGTGATGCATTAATAAAGAGAATTTCTACCGGCTGGCCTGTATCGTTACAACAACAACAACAATTTGCATTGGTGTAGCGCCCTTCACCCAGGGTGGCGTCTTGGAGCACTTAAAAAACCTTAACTTTTAGAGCCAATGCCACTAAAGGAAGGATAGGCTACACTACATTCGTGATAGATATTGAGGAATGCTTTAAGAACTATTAAAACAAATCAGTTATGTGTCTTTTCTCTGAATCTGGATTCAGCAATGTCAAATATATCAGGAGGTATTTGCATTTTATCCTCAATGCTACTGAGGCATTGACATTTACCTGAGAAACTGTTGCAATTATGTGATTTATTCACCCTATACCATTTGATATTTTCAGTCCTGAAGGTAATAATAGTTGTATTTGGTATAGCGCTTTTCAAATTGGAAGGATGTGTGTTTTTTGGGCGTAGAGTGAACTAACACCCTTAGATTTCTTTTGTCTTAAATAACTAATAAGGTCTAGACAACATGTCATGTGGAATGAGCCCCATCAGGAAAATGGAGGACATTCTGCACTCTCTCCCTTTTAATGTATAATATTGAATTGTGCTGGTATGATTGTGAATTACATGCTGTTCCAATGAGAAAGATCAGCTGTAAGTACTGCTGCTTAAGTTCACATTAGGATTGCAGAGTCAAAATGTGACATATGTCAGGTTGAGACTTACACTGCTAAGACTTCCTGCTCACTTTAAGTAATAATGGAATTATTACCAACAAAGCAAGTTCGTCCTTCAGATGAAATGCTGAGCCGAGGTTCTGCTTGTATGTTCAGGTGAACATTAAAGATCCCCTAGCATTATTTGAAAGACAAGGGCATTTCTCCTGGTGTCCTGACCAACAATACCCCATATAAAATTGGTCATTCATTTCAGAGGCTATTTGTGGGGCTTTGCTGTGCGCAAATTGTCTGTCACATTTGTCTACAAAACACGGTCATTATATTCTGCAGGATAGTATGTGAAGTGCTTTGAGATATTCTCCTAAGGCACTATATTAAAGGAAAGGCTATTTCTTTTTCTTTCTTTTTTTCTTTCTTTCTTTCTTTCTTTAAGCTAAGATACATCTAGGGGTGTTAGTTGATTTATCGCTTATCGTATCAAAATACTGTGAAGCAGCAATGTACATAGCAAACCGAATGACAGGCTATAGTGCTAAATCAGTTGAGTTTAATCTCCAGAAGTCATATTCAAACTATATGACCAGAACTCTTTGCAGTCAGGCCACAGTACTGCATACAGTTCTGGTCAATGTGACATAAGGGCCCAGAGACATTGCAAAGCAATGAGGATGATCCCTTGTGGAATGAGCTACAATTAGACAAGCTACAGTCTTGAAAGGCAATGTCTCAGGAGGTACCTTTATAGAGGTGTATAAAATTATAAGTGGGATTGAGAAAGTGAATGCATTAAGACAGCAGAACACGAACACTCGAGTTTAGGGTTGCAAAGGCTAATTTCAGAATGGTACCAAGAAATATTTCTTTACCCAAAGGGTCATTAATGCCTGAAACAGGTTAGGGTAGTTGAGGGCAAGAGGCACTGGATTCATTTTAAAAATTGCTTGGCACTACAATGGGATAATAGTAATAATAATAATCCTTTCATTTGATATAGCGCTATTCACATTGGGAGGACGTCCCAAAGCGCTTCACAGAACACACTGTGAATTAACTGTATATTTGTGGGCGAACGCGGCAGCCAATTGCGCACAGCAATGTCCCACAAACAGTCGTAAATTGAAAATGACCAATTTATTATTGTTTTTGGCTTTGGAGGGATTATTATTAGGTGTGTGGAGTAAGGAAACTTGCCCAAGGTTTCGCCCTGCCTGGAATTGAACTCAGGTCTCTCACTTGCAAAACGAGTGCTCTAACCACTGAGCTACAGGACTCCACAATGACAGTAGAGTGGGTATTCTGGAAGGATGAGGTCAAATGGGCTGAACCAATGATGTGATCTTGTGAGAACTTCCCCAGAGAATGTCTGGGAGTAGTGAAGATAGTTCAAGAATAATGCGGATAGCTACGGAGTAGAGAAGATAACTCAGGTATGGTGTGGATAGCTAGGGAGAATTGAAGATAGCTGGTGAGTAGTGAGAGTAGCTGGGAAGGAAGGTGGCTGGGAGTAGTGAGAAAGGTTGGGAGTAGTAGATGATAGCTGGGGAGCAGTGAAAGGTGAGCAGGCTGTCTGATCCAAGTTTTTTGCCAATGATATTCTTTAACTGATGAGTCTTGCCAGTGCATGACAGCAGCCAGGTCTCTCTCTCTGTGAGTTTTCTACTTTCCATTTGTTCAATTTCCACCGGCCTTTCCCTCAGCCTCCTCAAGTCAGCACACTTGAAATAACAGACTACGTGAGGAATCATGAAAGCAAACCCACATCTATCTTGTGTAGCTGTAATAGGTAGGTCATCTGGCATGTTTCTTCAGCATTTGCGACTGCGGTGCTAGTAAAACAAAATAGCACTTAATACCCATGACAGAGAATTCAACTTACAAACTAACAAACCACACATCACTTTCCAGCATTATTCTTCTGATTAGAGCCAAAACTGAGTCCCCACGCACTTCCGTGATTAGACTAAACAGAGATCAGATGGATAAATTCCTATATGATCTCCTCTAATGGTTTCTCCTCCTGCCCCCTGTCAGCTGGCAATTGCTATGCTGGTAAACCAGACCAGGGATCTGTAGACAGTAAAGTGACATGCCATAAACAGACGCTGAACTGGAATCAAATGAATATTGTCTTCATGAAAAACTAGCTGGTGAACACTACAGGAAACGTGCAGTACCAGTAGCCTGAAAATCCACCTAGTCTCAGCCTTTAAGATTATTTGGTCTTAAATTTAAGATTGTGCAGAGTTTTGAAAATTCTTAAATTTAGTCTTAATTTAGAAACTGTTTATTTTTAAAAACTACAAAAAAAACTTTAATTTAAGGTTTAATTTTGTAATTTTTCACAATTCTGGGCAATCTTAAATTTGAACACAAAATGGTCTACTACAACAACAACAACTTGGATTTATAGAGCGCCCTCCACCCCGGATGGCGTCTTAGAGCGCTTCATAATAATGGATCCCGGGGCCAAGCCAGGGGGAGGAAGGTGACCAAAGGTGCGGTCGAAAAGAAAGGTCTTCAGCAGAGACCTGAAAATGGGAAGGGAGGGAACGAGGCGAAGGGAGTGAGGAAGGGAGTTCCAGAGCCTCGGGGCATAGTGGCTAAAGGCACGGTCGCCGAGGGTGGAGCGGAGGACTCGAGGGTCAAGGAGGAGGTCAGACCCGGAGGAACGAAGGCAACGGGCACTGTTGTGAAAAGAGGTAGGTGGGTGCAGAGGAGTGGAGGGATTTGAAGACAAGGGTGAGGATTTTGAAGTTGATCCTCTCTGGGACAGACAGCCAGTGCAGTCTGGCAAGGTCTTGGGTGATCGGGGAGTAGAGTTTGGTGCGGGTGAGAATACGGGCGCAGAGTTTTGAATAATCTGGATTTTATGGATGGTGGTGGAGGGAAGGCCTGCGAGGAGGGTGTTAGAATAATCCAGCCAAGAGGTGACAAAAGCATGGACCAAGGTTTCAGCAGCTTTTGGGGTGAGATATTGGTGGAGACGGGCGATGCGTCGGAGGTGGAAGAAAGTGGTGCTGATGAGGGACTGGATGTGAGGGAGGAAGGATAATTGGGGGTCGAACCTGACGTCTAGGTTGCGTACAGGTTCGGAGAGTTTTAAGGGGAGATCGGGTAGGTGGAGAAGTGAGAACCGTGAGATTTTAGACATTGACGAGAGCCAAAGAGTATGGCTTCTGTCTTGTCAACGTTCAGCTGAAGGAAGTTTGCGCTCATCCAGCCCCTGAGGTCTGACAGGCAGGCTGACAGAACATCAGGGGACTGGGGTTGCAAAGAGAAGTGGAAAAATAGAGTTGGGTGTCATCTGCATACATGTGGAAGTGTACCCCATGTCTGCAGATGACATCCCCAAGAGGGAGCATGTAGATCAGAAAGAGGAGGGGGCCAAGGATGGATCCTTGGGGTACCCCACAGGTGACCGGGTGAGAACGGGAGAAGAAGCCGTTTGTGCAGATGTTCTGCTGGCGGTTTGTGAGGTAAGACTCGAACCAGGTGAGTGCGGTCCCACTGCGGTGGATGACGGAGGAAAGGCGGTAGAGGAGGATGGCGTGATCGACTGTGTCGAACGTGGCAGAGAGGTCCAGGAGAACAAGGATGCAGAGGGAGCCCTGGTCACAGATAGAGAGGATGTCGTTTGTGACTTTCACAAGCGCAGTCTCTGTACTGTGGGCAGGGCGGAAACCGGACTGGAGGGGTTCGAAGAGGGACGTCCTCCCGACGTGAAAGGCGACAAATAAATGGAATCTTGTTGTTGTTGTTGTTGAGTGGGAGGAGAAGTGTGCGCGAAGTTGATTGTCTAAAAGGATAAGACTAGGTAGAACGTGGGCCCTTGAGAGTCCATCATATGCTGATCACTAAAAACATTGACCTTTTCATTAATTGATAAATACCAAGTCTCAGTCTGTGTTCAGTTGGAGGCACACTTGCATATGTTCTTGTTTTTGTAATTTGTGCATGAGAAACCCTTTAAATGTTCTTTAAACATTCTCATTGGTATTCAGATGCTGGTTAGTAGAGTTCTGCTTTGCTTCAACTTAGTGAGAGTAAAGGAAAAGTATAACTCCAGGTGTAACTCCAAGCATAACTCCAGGTTTCCAGCTCCATTTCTCTTATGCAAACTTTGCTCAGCTTTGGTAAAACTGGACTTATACCACAGGAATAGCTGGATCAATGCCCAGATTTGCCAGTGTAGTTTGGGATATCCTCATGATGTGAAAGGCACTATAAAAAAGTTGCTTTGTATTGTATTATAGAGATATGGGTTTGAAGCTAGAACACAATTACAGTACTTGCAGCACAGAAAGAAGTTACTTGGACAATAAAGTTTACCCCAAGCTAGATCCACACTGGTGGTACCTTCTCTGATCTCAGTTTTTTGCCTCTGAAAGAGCTGTATTACTGAAGTGCTAGAAACTGTTAGACAAGGCTGGAATGAGATCAGGATTGGAATGTAGAGATTTGGTGAGAGACATCAGTTGGGAACATAACCAAGTGTTAGAGAGATGAGACCAAAGAAAATGAGGTCCAAAGTAGGAGTAGGGTGTGGGAGGAGAGACATGTCAGGGAGAATTGCACAGAATTATAGCTTCAGGATGTCTGTGAGCCATCGCTCGTAACTAACAATAGAATGGAATTTTCTTTGGCTTCTAAAATTTACAGTAGAGATAAATTCTTTAATGCACAGACAAGTGCATTGCTTAGCTGAGGACATGCATATCCAGTATACAGCTAAGTCATAGCTGATGCATGAGGTGAACTTTCCATAAATCTGAGAATTATTACTAACTGCTGAGAATAGCATCTCAAGCTTATAAGATGGCATGCCGGATATATTTCTTCACTGATAAATGACCCATTGGGAAATGCTCAGGTCATCAAAACCTAAAGTACTAGCTCAAGAAGCGAGAAGACCTAGGTTTGATTCCTGGGCAAGGCGAAACGTTGGGCAAGTGTCCTTACTCCACATGTCTCTGTTCACCTAGCAGTAAGTAGGTTATTAGTCGATTGGCTTTTCTGATGGTAATAATCCCTTCAAAAAACAATAATAATTATAATTTCATCACTTAACCCATTACTGTTTGTAGGACACTTCTGTTCGCAATTGGTTGCCATGTTTAGCCCACAAAATATACAGTTAATACACTTCACAGTATATTCTGTGAAGCACTTTAAGACATCTCAAAGAGGTGATATGGTGCTATATCAGATGCAAAGATTATTATTGTTATTATTATCAAGAAAGAAAGAATTTACATTTTTATAGCACCTTTACGTCAGAAAGTAGGAAGTAGGGTGATGTTCAAAGGACTTTGAATCACTTGTAGTGATTATTGTCAAACTTAATTTTTGTTGGCACTTGAAGAAGCCATTTTGTTTGCTGCAGAGATAATCAGTCGAGAGATAACTGATTGATTAATCCTGAGGATCGTTGGCCACTTGATACTGAAAAGAAAGGCAGATCAGATCTCGGTTTAACATCTCATCTTATCCAAAGATCTGTCTTTCCACAGATGAAGCACTCCCTAGTACTGCAATAGTGTCAGGCTTGGATCAGAGAAGGTTACGAGGAGACCTAATAGAGGTCTTCAAAATCATGAGGGAATTTGATAGGTTAGAAAGGGAAAAACTGTTTCCACTGGTAGGTGTGTCGTTGACTCAAGGTTACAGATTCAAAATAGTATCTAAAAGAAGCAGAGGGAAGGTGAGAAGAAATTTTTTCACGCAGCGAGTTGTTCGAATCTGGAACGCATTGCCTGAAAGGGTGGTCGAGGCCAATTCAATAATTACTTTTAAAAACGCGGTGGATGGGTATTTGAGGAGGATGGGTTTGCAGGGTTATGGGGAAAGGGCTGGGGAGTGGGATTGACATTGCATTGCTTTTTCAAAGAGCTGGCACAGACTCGATGGGCTGAATGGCCTCTTTTTGTGCTGTATGATTCTATGATTCTACTCCCAAGAGGGTTGCTTGAACCCATGAACCTCAAAACCAGAGCAGGGAGTGCAATCAACTGAGGCAACCTGGTTGTGGAAAAGAAGAAATGACTGAACAGCATGATCTCTCCTTTCTCTGGTGAATCAATGGCACGAGCTCTGAGCAGAAACTTGTTCAAGCCCCACATCAGGGCTTTGAGACTCATAATCTGAGATGATACTCTAATACAGTGCTGAAGCATTCCAGCATTGTCAGAGGTGCGTTCCTTTGGATGAAATATTAAACCAAGGTCTCATCAGCCTGTTCAAGCGAATGTTAAAGATCCCAAGGCCCTATTCAAACAGACGTTTCTCCCGATGCCCTTCAAACAATGCCCAAGGTAAAATTGGTTAGAATTGGTTGTTCACTTCAAAATTGTGAGACTTTTTGTGTGCTTTCGGCCACCCTCCCAGCCCCATTCCCCCTGCCCTACTCCCCTTCTAACCCAGCTCAGGTCCAAAACCCCTGATTTTCCAGCGCCTTGGGACATTTTTCCGATGTGACGGGCGCTATATAAGTGTAATTTGTTGTTGTTTTACACGTTTATGCAAATTGGCTGCTGCTTTTACTACAAATATGCAGTGAAATATTTTGACATGATAATGCATCAAATGCTAGGATAACGTTTATTACAATCTTTTTAATGAGCTATGTGGAAGTAGGGTGATGTTCAAAGGACTTTGATGAAAACATGAATGATTCTGCCCCAGAATAAGAATACTTTGGAAGAAGGTTAAAAATAAAAATGATTGCAGGTTCGAGTGCCAAGGTTTTCAGTGACTGGAGCCACTGTGCTGGAGATGGGTTTGTTTAAGCCAAGGATGTTGAGCCATCTACCGACGATGAGATTCTGTCTCTTAATAGAGGGATATATTGAGGTATCGTTATCCAATTAGGATTATCAGTCTCTCCAGAGAACAGATATGTAAAAAACAACTGGGATAAAAGTAACATTTCAAATAAAAACAATTTAAAAAAAAGGTTTGGTATAAAAGCATTTTAAAATCCCAGATATCTTAGAATTATCCATTTCCTTACATATTAATGTAAGGAGTGTGTACAGAGTTGCTGAGGCCATTATCTTACAGCGTTGAAGTGCAATGTGAACTGGTGTTATTGTCACAGTAAATATTTGACCTTACACCTTTGCCATCATTGATTTTTTGTTAAATGTTTTTTAGAGCACTGTTTCTCCTCCCACAGTCTCTCAGCAGATATGCCAGGATTGGAATAATACAATTTATATTTATATATGGCTTTCATGTCGGGAGGACGTCTCAAAGTGCTTAACACTGCTGGCTGAGCATCCAAGCCGGGAACGGCAGGCTTTAATCAGGCTAGATTGCTGTTTTGAAAAGTCTAAGGGAAAAAACATTCTCCCCAAATCAGTCATGGAGTGTTCAAGGTCAAAACTGTCATTAAAGTCAGTTTCTAGTCAATAAAGCGTGCCTTGAATTCCCCTGGGGATAATTAAGGAAAGGAATATGATTAAGAAAACTGCAAAATCTGACTCCCATGTAAAAAAAAGGTATTGATACATCTTCAGATTGATTAATGTGTATCTGCCTGTTAAGAGAAAAATAAGCCACTTGCTCAAATTTACCAGAATGCATGGGTGAGTTTATCATTCGTCAAAACTCCCAATAGATGTGGAAATTCATAATGGCTAAAAGCTGATCACCACGCACAAGGATTATAGGGAAATTCATAATGGAGAGCAATTTAATTTCCACTGGAATAATAGCATTGCATCTTAATTCCTTAAATGTGTAGTTATTTCAGGCTTTCAAATCTGATTAAATTGAATAAACTCTTTCCAAAAAATCCTCTGCAGTATGAACATCTCTAAAGTTTAACCCTGATGTTGCTAAGTGCTGTCGTCACTAGACAGCATGATGTACAAACCTGGTTGATCTTCTTGTAGGAGTTCTGGAGCCAACCAACTAAGAGAACAATAATAATAATAATATTTCATGTAGCACTGGGATCAAGCCTGTGGCTCAGTTCTGAACTTTACCAACTCAGCCTTCAGAGAAACTTGTGGCTGGTGACTGTTTAGTAGATAGTGCACGTATCACTTTCATCTGCCTCTACAACAACAACAACAACTTGCATTTATATAGCAACCTTCACGCGGGGTAGGGTCCCCAGAGCGCTCTACCCCAGCAATGACACCAACAAATATAATGATTCTATGATAATTAACATTGATGTTTCCAAGTGATTGCACACAAACATTCAGCGAAAGGTTATGTACATGACAACAAATTAAATAAGTTCATCTAATGGCTTTGGATGAAACAGCATTGAGAGCTATACCCAGCTCAGTACAGACTGTTCTATTAACAATTCTTTGAAGTTGTTGGAAGCTATTGGATTCTGCAACAACAACAATAACAACAAATTGCACTTGTTTCGCACCTTGCACGTCGTAAAGAAGTCCCAGGGCGTTGGACAATCAGAGGTTTTGGACCTGAGCTGGGACTTGGGGTCAGAAGGGAAGGAGGATAGAGTGTTGGGGGTGGAAGGGAGACTGAAGGCTTGATCGAAGAAAAAGGTCTTCAGACGGGACTTTAAGGAGATCAGAGAGGGGGTGAAGCGGAGGGATTGCGGGATAGAGTTCCAGAGTGAGGGGGCAGAGATGCTGAATACCCGACCACCAATGGTGGGGTGGGAAGTGTGGGGGACCTGAAGTAAGCCGGTGTCCATTGAGCGGAGGGAGCGGACATGCTGAAATGGCATTATGAGGTCGGAAAGGTAGGGCAAAGAAAGACCATGGAGGGCCTTGAAGGTAAGAACAAGGGTTTTGTACTCGATTCTTGAGGAATGGGGAGCCAGTGAAGCCGGGCAAGAATGGGGGTGATAAGTTCCCGGAGCCTGGTGTGGGAGAGGACACAAGAAGCAGAGTTCTGAATAATCTGCAGCTTGTGAAGGGAAACGTTGAGAGATCCAGTGAGCAGGCAGTTGGCGTAGCAAGCCGGGATGTAATGAAAGCGTGGATCAGGGACTTGGCGGCCTGCGGTGAGAGGCAGTGGCCGAGATTGGCAATGTTTCGGAGGTGTGGAAAGGTGGAATGGGTCATGGCATGAATGTGGGATTTAAAGGATAGCTGAGGGTCGTAAAGGACACCGAGGTTTCAGATTGGCTCGGTGAGGTGAAGGGTGCAGACATGAATGGTGATAGTGCCAGCAGCTGAGCTGAGGAGGCACTGCCGGGAGCCAAGCAGGCGGGCCCTTGTGTTGCCAACATTGAGTTGGAGGAAGTTGAGTCTCGTCCAACAACAACAACAACAACAACAAGATTCCATTTATAGAGCGCCTTTCACGTCAGGAGGACGTCCCAAGGCGCTGCACAGTTGGGTCATGACTTGATGTCAGACAGACAATTAGCCAGGACATCATTGGTCCTGGAGTCAAGGCTGGATGCGGCGAGATAGAGTTGGGTGTCATCCTTATACGTGTGGAAATTGACCCAATGCCTGTGGATGACATCACCGAGCAGGAGCGTGTATAGATTGAAGAGGAGGGGACCGAGCACAGAGCCGTGAGGGATACCACATGTGCAAGTCCCACAAGTGATTCAGTTTCCAAATGAGTCTATGTGTCCCTGACACTGGGTTTTCTTTGTAACGCAGTAGCTCACCTTGTCTTCCTCTACTATCTTCTAGATGTTTAATTTTACATGAAATGTGTGATGTAAATGCAAGCTATCTTTATTATCTATTATCTAAGAGGAGAAATAGCTTATCCTTATCAGGCGTCCTGTAGCTCAGTGGTTAGAGCACTCACCTCGCAAGCGAGAGATCTGGGTTCAATTCCCGGCAGGGCGAAACCTTGGGCAAGTTTCCTTACTCCACACGCCTAATAATAATCCTTCAAAAAAAAACAATAATAAATTGGTCACTTCAATGCTGTGTGTAATTGGCTGCCGCGTTTCACCCACAAATATACAGTTGATTCACTTTACAGTCTATTCTGTGAAGCGCTTTGAGACGTCTAGAAGACATGAGAAAGCTCTATATCAGGTGCAAGGATTATTATTATTATTAAAGAGGAAAGTCTTCAGGTGGAATCTGAAGATGGGCAAAGCAGAGGTAAGGTAGAGGGATTGAGGCAGAGTTCCAGAGTCTCGGGTGTAGTGGTACATGGCTGCTGATGGTGGAATGGAGGGGGTCAGGGACACGCAGAAGGCCTGAACCAACTGAGTGAAGTGGGCAGGTAGAGAAGAGGGGTGTGAATAGATTGGAGAGATAGATGGGTGCTATGGCACAAAGTCATTTGTAGGCGAATGTGGGGATCCTGCAATCAATCCGTTATGTGCCATGCAGCCTGGTAAGGACTAAGGTGATAGGGGTATGGAGTTTTACAATATGCCATTCACTCCTTGTGTGAAGAAAGAAGACTTACTGGGGTAATATTTGTGACTTTTTTAAGAACCGCTTGGAGTTAGATTATTACAGCAAAAATTATCACAAGGTGGATTCAGAGAAGGGAGTTTCTCCTCGTGTCCGAGACAACAATCCTCCAGGTAAGTTGTTGTTCCCACATGGCTCTTTGCAGAACCTTGCTGTTGCAAATGGCTGCCATGTTTGCCAACCACACTAGTCACTTCATTAGACAGTAATGACTTGTGAGGTACCATGAAATGTTTTGACACAATAAAATGTTATAAAATGTAAATTCTTTAATTCTCTTTAATCCTCAGTTGTGAATACATCATTGCAGTACTTTTTGGTCATTTTCAGTAAACACTCTATTAAATCCATATGGGAATGTGAGGAATATACTTAAACCCATTGCAAGTTTCCTTATCGAGGAGAGTGCAGTTTTCCAACTAGTGATAATTGGTTGGCAAAAGTATGTTTCAAATGCCTTTGTGAGAGAGTGAACATCTTTTTCTCTGGATAATCAATGCGGTTATTTAGGAGAGTTAAGCTAAGACTTAGGTATTAATCAGTTCAGCCAGTTCCATTCTGGCCTGATCAAATGTGGTCACATGAGAAACTTGTCTGCTTGGAACACGGTTGGTGCAGACATAGAACTGTAGTTGTATAGCACACATTGAAGAACCAAAGGCGGTGGCGTGCGAGTCTGGTGAGTTGTGCGGCCTTTGTAAATTGTATAAACAAGAGAGACTAGTGAGACAATGCGCCTCACAGCATATTGGATCCCAGAGGCAAATGGAAAATAAACCACTTGTGTCATGGCTGACATAACTACTCAGGCTGTGGCACTTGTGAGTCCTCAGCTGGCGCCAGTGGATGGTTTATTTTCTGTGGCTCCGTGATGTGTATTCTCTAGATTTTAGGATTGCCCCTTGTATACATGAGAGCATTCCAGCATTGGTTTATGATGGGTGGTATGAGCTCCTGCTGCTGGA
Organism: Callorhinchus milii; assembly: GCF_018977255.1. Lineage (NCBI taxonomy): Eukaryota > Metazoa > Chordata > Chondrichthyes > Chimaeriformes > Callorhinchidae > Callorhinchus > Callorhinchus milii. Next base: position 95,811,856 of record NW_024704743.1, on the reverse strand, counting down.
AATCCTTTCAAACAAACCCGGGTTGAGGTAACGCTACTTCCAGAGAGGCCCTGCAACATAATGTTAATGATGGAGCAATGTGGAACCTCCCCAAACCCACCCAAAAGGGTTGAACAAGTTACAAGGTACCAACCTTATTCAATCTATTCATCAATAATATATTGGATGGAACTGAGGAGAACTTATCTAGTGTTTCTGTTCCAGGTATTTCTGATAGAATTGTGGTTTTTCTGCAGAAGATATTGTGCTGCTGCTGTTCATCTGGCGATCTTTGTGCTGTACTCACCAACTTGAACACTAAGTCACTCAGTGGGATATGATGGTGAGTGCCCCCGAATATTTCTGTCAAATATCTGATGAGGAAATTCTGAACCCATGGGGATAAGGATGTGTGTCCGAGTTGTGGGCAGGAGGTTGGTGGCAAAGTTCTCATGTATTTCACACTGAGCTTTACTTCTCTCAAGGAAACATGCAGAGTTCCTGGTACTTGCCATTCACCCAGTGAGGACTCAAATTTGCACTTGTCAGGTGGCAAATGACCAATTAGTGACTATTCTCCTTCGTGGGGAGGTAAGTGAGGTCTCCTTGGAGCTGAACTATCGTTAAGATGCTGGGCAATGGAATATCAAAATCGAGTCAGTCCTCTGTGATGGTCTTGGTAGTCCTGTTCAAGAGCCAGGCAGATCCACAGTACTCCAGCATGTCAGACCTGCCAGCTTGGCTCATCGGTGACCCTAGGTCGACAAGAAGCAGATAACATACTGGCAAGCTCAATGACAAGCTCTGTAGTTTTAAACTGGTTAAACTCTAGTAGTGTTCCAAGGTGTCCCAAAGCCTTGGCTCCTGCCAACCTGAGGTAATTCTCTCCTGAATTAAGTAAGCAGAGTGTGCCTCCAGGGAGAGAGTGTGCATTCCATTCCAGACACAGGGACACTTTCTTGTTTAGGTCACATACATATGTGGAACTCTTAGTCTAATTTGGATTCCACATGTGTCAGAAATCCAGTTGAACAAAAAAGGTCACAAACTTACAAAAGTTACAAAAGAAAGTACAACTTTTTTTAAAAATAGAGATTTTTAATTGAAAATGAACAAAATGATGAACATTATCTAACTGTAATAAAAATTGCGGGGACAAATGTTTATGGAAATGAACTGCTCCTGACACAGTCCAGTCCAATAGTCTCTCTGCTTTGTGCTGTCTGAACTTACTTTATGGTTTACATTTCCTAATTCATCTCTATTCATCTTTTGCCAGACATACAGTGAACCTCAACCCAGTAAAGCATGAATGTCAAGCATCGCAGCTGGAAGAGAGAGGAGTTCTGTGAAGTGGCCAGTAGGAAGCTTGCACAACCCTAAAACTCTAAAACCCCGCTGGATTATTTCAGCTAACAGCTCTTATCTGGTTGAACTGACTGTCTGTCCATTGCACCCCCTCCCACCACCACACACACATACACAGACAGACACACACATACAACAGGCAAGAAACAACCAAACTCATCTGTATATATCAGGAAAGCTAAGGTCTGGGTTTTCCCTGAAATTCCAGCATATGCTAGTTTGTCCCACTGTAATCTTGCCAACTAAAACTCCTTTTAAAAATTTCTCAGACAAACTAATATCCATTGGTTTGTGTAGATCAAACACTTTTCGTAAAACAAATCGTCCAAGTGTATTGTTTTTAACCTCCTACTGTAATTATGCCAACATGAAACCAAATCACTTAAAGGCTTAGAACTCTGCTCCCAGACGAACAAATAAAGCAGTTTCTTGCTTCCCCTCTCTTTTTTTCCCAAATTATTACCACTGAACAAACTCTCCAGGGTGGAAAATTGAATCTAAAATGTAACCCAGCATTGCTTCCAGCTGGCTCCCTGATAAGGAAAAATGTCCCTAAAAGTAAGGCATTTCTCCAAAACTAAAGTCTGGAGAACATTAGCACTTAAAATGTGGAAAACAAACAGCCTGGGTGGTTTTAGATGGAAAACAGTCCTTCTGATAGCACTGAAGCTTGTCATTGCTGATGCCATTATATTGATATTTCAGTCTTTGGTCACCATCTAAGGTCAAGTCATTGTTTCTAGGTACAGAAAATTACGAACTAGCTTTCAAAAGATATTGCAAGAACTGTTATACATAATTCCCCAGCTGAAATATTTAAACCTTTTCACAAGATTTACTGCTGTCTGTGCCTTATTGGACAACATCAGCAACAGCTTGCATTTACAGCGTCCTTCAAGTAGGATAACATCTCAATAGCATTTCACAAAGATGAGGTTGGAACCCAAGCCAGAGAGAAGGGGAGGAGGATGGAAGAAGTGATCATTAGTACAGTCACAAATGTAGGTTTTTTAACCGAGGTTTAAAGGCAGAGAGGTATGGTCCGAGATTGAAGGATGAAGGGAAGGAGGCATAGTAGGCATAGGAGACAAAAGTTAGGAGCATAGTAGTTGAAGGCTCGGCCACCGATAATGGTGCAGAGCGGGTGAGAAACCACATAGCAAGCTTGAGTTAGCAGAGGGAATGAGCAGAGGAGTGGGGAAAGAGGTCACCAAGAGAGGGAGGTACTAAGGCTTGAATGGATCTATACTGTGTCTTGTGGAATTCTCTTTCAAAACCACTCAATTTTGCCTCTGCTCTCATAGACTTCTAAAAGTATATACAGTACTTTCATCTACCACTGTCTACCATATCTTTAAATTTTTCACCTGCCTGCTTGGTATATACTTCTTTTTTTCGGTCAGTTGGGTGACACATGTGGAAACCCATCACCATGTTTAAAAGTATCCAAACCAAACTAAGAATTCCATGCATATTACATTTGTCAAAGACTTTGTAACCTTCCTTTACATGTATGGCATTGCAGAAATCCAAGCTGTTTCTCTATTACTCAGTTATTCTGTAATGTGGCAAATTAATCTCCACCATTGAAGTAATAAGACTACTAATAATATTTTTTGCATTTGAAATAATCCTTAACATATTGTCAAAATTTCTTTGGGACGCTACCCTGTGTGAGGGACTCTATATAAATGTAAGTTGCTGTTGTTGTTGTCTCCAAGTGTTTCTCAGGATTTACATTAAAGCATAATGACAGTGTATTTCGTTGATGAACACAGCAGCAAATATACACACCGCAATGTCCCACAAACAGCCATAAAGTGAATGATTAATTTTATCTGGATGATTGTTGGCCAGGAAACAACAACAACAAAATTACATTTATAGAGCGCCTTTCACGTCGGGAGGACATCCCAAAGCGCTGAACAGTCAGATGTCGGGGCTCGAGCATGGGGGAGGGGTGGTGTAGGGGTGAAGAAAGGCAGAGAGGTGGGAGGGAGACCAAAGGCACGGTCGAAGAGAAAGGTCTTGAGACCGGCCTTGAACGATTCAAGGGAGGAAGCGAGGCGAAGGGACCGTGAGATGAAGTTCCAGAGTGTGGAGCCAGGGAGGCTGAAAGCCCGGCCACCGATGGTAGGGCAGGTCGGGTGGGAGACATGGAGCAGGCCGGAGCCTGATGAGCAGAGGGAGCGGGCAGGTTGGTAGGGAGTCAGCAGGTCAGAGAGGTAGGAGGTGGCAAGGCCATGGATGGCTTTAAAGGTGAGGATGAGGATCTTGAACTTGATCCTCTGGGGGATGGGGAGCCAGTGGAGTCAGGCGAGGGTGGGAGTGATGGGGTCGCGGAGCCTGGTGCGTGAGAGTACATCAGCTGCAGAGTTTTGGATGATCTGCAGCTTGTGAAGGGAAGAATTGGGAAGGCCGATGAGGAGGGAGTTCCCGTAATCGAGCCTTGAGGTGTCAAATGCGTGGGTGAGGGGTTTCGGCAGCCTGAGGGGTGAGGCAGTGGCAGAGTCTGGCAATGTTGCGGAGGTGGTGGTAGGCAGTGCCGGTCATGGCGCGGAAGTGGAGGAGAAAGGACAGTTCAGGGTCAAACAAGACACCCAGGTTCCTAACTGGCTTAGTGAGGTTGAGTGTGCAGCCATGGAGACTGATGCTGCCAGCGCCTAAGGTGCAGAGGCCCTGGCGCGAGCCAATCAGGAGGGCCTCGGTCTTGCTGACGTTGAGTTGGAGAAAGTTGGCACTAGTCCAGGACTTGATGTCGGACAGGCAGTCGGTCAGGACACCAGTAGTCCTGGAGTTCAGGGTAGAGGCAGAGAGGTAGAGTTGGGTGTCATCTGCATACATGTGGAAATTTACCCTGTGTCTGCGGATGACGTCACCAAGGGGGAGCATGTAGAGGGTGAAGAGGAGGGGACCGAGGACAGAGCCCTGAGGAACACCGCACGAGACAGTGCAGGGGCTGGAGGAGAAACCGTTTGCCGCGACGAACTGGAGGTGGTGTGAACCAGTCAAGGACAGAACCTTTAAGGTTGAGGTGGGAGGAGTGGTGGTGGAGGAGGATTGAGTGGTCCACGGTGTCAAAGGCTGTGGAGAGGTCGAGGAGAACAAGGAGGCAGTGGGAGTCCTGGTCACACATGGTAAGGATATCGTTTGTGACCTTGACCAGAGCAGTTTCCGTGCTGTGGGCAGCACGGAAACCCGATTGGAGGGGTTCATGGAGGGAGTGAGAGAAGAGGAAAGAGTGAAGCTGGGAATGCAGGGAAATGAATGCTTTGCAGGATACACTGTAAAGTCGAGTGACTATGCATTTGGTGCGAAAACACAACAGCCAACTTACACACAGCAATGTCACACGAACAGCCTCTACCTAGTGGTGGAGAACAGGAGCCTGGGATTGCCTTCCTCCTCCAGGATTAACCTGGAATAGAAGGATGATTTGGCTGAGGCGAGAGCAGAGCAGTAGGTTTTAATGAGGCCCAGCCAGATGTGATGGTGGACCGTTAGGCTGGATTTGAGCCAAGTGCGTTCGACAGACCACACCTGGCCCTTAAGCAAGCGGAGGTGGCTGGTGAACCAGGGCGAGGATCGGGAATAGGTGGCAGTTTGGGAGGTGAGGGTGGCAAGGACGTCGAGTGTGGTGGAGAGGGTGCTGTGGAGAAGAGTGAGTACAGTGAGTGGATTGTTGTGAGAGGTGGACCAGAGGGGAGGAGATCAGAGGACTCCAGGGCAGAGGAGAGGGATTGCGGGGAGATCTTCTTCCACGGGCAGTAGAAGGTGGTGGTAGGCTTGGAGGCAATGGGGAGAGGGATATGGGAGTTGAGGGAGGTGAAACGGTGCTCAGAGATGGCCTTGTCAGTGACGGTGACATCCGAGGCGCTGAGGCCCCGGATGATCACCAGGTAGAGCAGGTGACTGTGGGTGTGGGTAGCAGAGTGGATGTGGAGGGAGAGGTTGAGAGAGGAGAGGAGAGAGGAGAAGTCTGGGAGATGGAGCAGGAGGGGGTGAAGTGGAGGTTGAAGTCACCAAGAATGATGAGGCGGTCAGAGCAGAGGCAGAGGGAAGCAAAGAGAGTGGAGATGTCAGAGATGAAGGTGGGAGAGGATTTTGGGGGGCGGTAGAGTAAGAGAATTTTCAGAGAGAGGTGGGAGGGATGGCACTGAGAGAAATTCCTTTCACTTCAAATAGTGCCCCCTCACCCCCCCACTCCCCCACCACCGTCTCATTCCCAGTTTCTCTCATTCAGACGAATGTTGATCTATTTCTTGATATATTCACTTTTACATAGATTAATAAAAAATGGAGGCCATTTAGTCCTACCAGTTTGCGCTGGTGTTTATTCTCTACATGACTTTCCACCCACTCCTTACTCACGCCTATCCTTTCTATTCCTTCCTCTCTCATACATATATAGCTTCCTCTAAATGCATCAAAACTGTCTGCTTATTAAGCAGAATCACCACAGTCACACTACCCTCTTCATGAAGAAGTTCCTCCTAAATCCTCTATTAGATCCCTTTTGTTTCTTCCATTCTTTTGTCCAATCCTAAGACTTTACTGATATTTTGAAGGTGATCGCCTCAGACCTTCTCTCTTAGTTTTGTGCCATTTCCCTTTTCTTCATATTAAACTGCATGTATGCACATATATAATTACACAAACCGTTTCAAATATTTGTTTTATTTATTTCTCGCTCTTTATTTCTTTGGTCTTAACTTCCTTCTGATAATAATCATTTTCTTCCCGTTCTGAACATCAGATTTTAACTCTTAACTGGACACTGGCAAAGAACGTTTCCCTCTTAGTTTGCATCACTCTAACTCCAATTCAGGGTTGAAGGACATGTTATACATTATAGACTAATTCTGAAAACATCCAGTTACCTGGACCCAGAAATTATTCAGGTATTTTGCCTACAAAATAGGGTCACTACACTTTACAGTATATCCTTTGAAGCGCTTTGAGATGTCCTCCCAGCATGAAAGGTGCTGTACTAAATGTAAGGATTATTATTATTGTTTCTTTATCCAGAGGATAAATAATCTTGAACAGATTACCAGGAAGGGTTGTTAAGATCAGAACTGGGCTCAATTTTAAAAAACATCTCGATGCTGTGAAGGCCAGACAGTCAGATAGGTATTCTGGAAGAACAGGGCCATTCTTAATCCAATCCTCTTGTGATCTTGTGATGAGAAATTTCAGGGCTCTGATCTGGGAAATAGGAACATTGGACTTTTATTTAAAGATCACAAAATAGACTTTAATGTATGCCAAAAAGTATTCATTCTTTGATAGATATATTTCATACTCTTTTACCATTACCCTCAACAGTGGACTGTTGTGCCTGTATGTTGTATGTCGTTAGCTACATGAATTATATTTCTGTTACATAAATCTATTTCCAATTGAATATTATATTGAAGGTCAAATAGCTAGATGCGGTGAAGGTTTGTGAATAAGGATGATTCTGTTACCCAAGTAAGGGTGCAATTCCAAATCATGAGAGAGGTGGTCTCAAGTGCAAATGTTAACATAAAGAAAGAGAAAAGCTTTGAGAAAGAGAAAGCCTTAACATGCAAGTAAAATTCTTTCCGTTTTCAAAGGTAGAGAATAAGATGTGGTTTAACTTTACTTATATTACAATATAAATTGAAACTGATATAAGAAAACAAATAATATACTTTTTTAAATCTACAAAATGAACTGATTATATTTTAGTCACACACTAATCTTATTGGTAGCCATGATAGTCTTTCTCCAGTGCAGAAGGATTTTTTATTGTATGTTATGGTGGCTACAGCCGAACGCTTTGAAACCAGTGTTTCACTGGAATGTTTTCCAACAGCTTTAGCAAGGTTCTTGACTTTATAGCTGTGAATCGCCCAGGCCTTTCAATGACCCTCTTTTATTGTTTTTTGCTTCCAAGAAAACCATATTTAAATGTAATGTATTGCTTTGCTAAAGCAAACAATTCAGCCTCATTGAAATGTGATCTTCTTTGCCCCTTCACTTTAGTTGCCATTTCCCACCATTTACTATCAGAGTGCTATAGGGCAAGTGATTCATTTCATTTTGTTTGAATTAAAAGGTTTCAACTAACATCCTGTTGAATGGTTTAGCCCAGAACTGTCTGCTTAACAGGATTAGATTGGAATGTCCAATTTTAGCATCTTGGTAGTAAAAGTGCTTTTATAGTCGACAGTTCAAATATTTGCCCTTAATTCCTTGGGTATTAATTGGACAAATGATCTGAATCAGACTACTTTGATGAATGTAAACAAAATAATAGCATTGACAAAAGCAGGTTACTGCTGCTCACTCAACAACATATATATATATATATATATAAAAATAATCTATGGCAAAAGGAGCCACCTGGAGCAACCAAAAATTATATAAATCCTGATTTCTGGTTCAGAAATAAAAATCTGTGAAAGCCAATGCAATTTTCATCCATCTTGTGAGGTAGCTTGCTAAGTGGCTTTGGGAGACTTTATTATCTTCCAAATACAACCTGGACAACTGAATTATATATAGAATTATACAGAAACTGCAGCAATGGAACAAACCATTCAATCCAACAACTCTGTGCTGATGTTTATATTCCACTTCAACTTTCAACCCCTCCTAATCCACCCTCCCCAGAATTCTCCACACCCCTCTATTCCCTTCTCTCGCATGTATGCATTGCGTATCCTCCTAAATCAGAGTTATAATAATCTTGCATTTGATATATCATATCTTCGAAACGTCTCAAAGTGCTTTGCAGAATATACTGAACAGTGAAAATAATAGTTGAAGCCCTGATTCTGGGATAAATACAGGCCATCAGACCAGTTTCATTCAGAGTTTCAATGTGTTTCACTGGAACAAGATTAAGTCACATGGCCATCATTTCTTCCACAATCCATGCAAGTCTTCCTATTGGGTAGTGTACGATTCCTCTTCCTCTACACAACTTGTTCCTGCAAGGCGGTTCTGTGTGGAGACTGCTTGCTTTTATATCAATGATGCCTCTCATTATGTTCAATATCTGCATCATTTCTTTCCTGAAGCTATTTTTCTCCAACCTACTTCAACTCCAATCTCGAATCTCTCCAATCTACTTCAGCTCTGTGAACCTCTCCTCAAAAACTTAACCTCTAAATCTGTGATTTTTGAAAATTAATCATTTCAATATTAAACATGTCTAAATGTTTAATATTTGGGACGTCCTCCTGACGTGAAAGGTGCTTTATAAATGAAATCTTGTTGTTGTTGTTGTTGTTGTAAATGTTAACATTGAGACTGCATCGTAAATATTTACTTAATTTTTGTGGCAGTGGAGAAACATGTGACATAAGATCATAAGAGAGATATGGATAAAAATTAATACTCTGTTTTGCCATTGAATCTCATCCTTCTGGAATATTCACCTACACCTTCTCATTAAGCATTGCATTGCTTTTTAAATGAGGCCAGTGGCTTTATCTCAACCACCCTTCCTAGCAACTCATTCCAGTTGTTATTACTTTTTGTGTAAAAAAATACTTCCTGGTGTCTGTCCTGCAATTGCCCTCTGTAGAAAAAATTGCGAGTTATGTGACATGTAACCCTAACCTTAACCCTAACCCTAAGTTATGTGACATGGCTCCTTTGTGCAACCATATCTATTACTTTTAGAGGACAAATATACCAGAACTTGGTATCCAAACCATGAAAACATGAGCATTTGATGAAACTGGCTCATGTAGGCTATGGTCAGTTAGGTCGTCATCCTTAACATTAAGATAAGGTTACCATTACTCTTGCTTACAGGTGGTCTATATTACAGGAAACCCTGAAGAAAACACAAGAAAAGTGATTCACAAAGCAATGAGTATTAAAAAATGAATGTAGGTAAAAAGAACTGAGACAAAACAACAATAAATTACATTTGTATCGCGCCTTTCACATTAGGAGGATGCCCAAGGTGCTGGACTGTCAGGGATCCACACCTGAGCTGGTGGTTGGGATCAGGAGGGGTGGAGAGCGGGGAGGGTAGGGGTAGCAGGGTGACTGAAGGCACGGTCGAAGAGGAGGGTCTTGAAGGGAGGGGGCAAGGCAGAGGGACTGCGGATGGAGTTCCAGAGGGTGGGGACAGAGTGGCTGAAGGCCCGCCTGCCAATGGTGGGGCGGGCAAGACAGGGGGACATGAAGCAGGCCAGAGCCCGCTGAGCGGAGGAGCAGACAAGTTGGTAGGTGGTTAGGAGGTCACAGAGGTAGAGAGGAGCAAGGTTATGGAGGGCTTTAAAGGTAAGGACCAGGATGTTGAACTGTATCCTCTGTGTGATGGGAAGCCAGTGGAGTCAGGCGACGATGGGGGTGATGGGGTCGCAGAGCTTGGTAGGTAGAGGACACTGGTGCAGAATTTTGGATGATCTGCAGCCTCTGGAGGGAGGAGTTGGGGAGGCTGACAAGCAGGGAGTTTGCGTAGTCGAGCCTGAATGTGATGAACATAAAGCAAGCAAGTAAGAACTTAAAACAACTTCACAAACATCAGAACTTGACATCTTTTTTGAACCTTAGGATATACACACATGTGACCAATAAAGTTTAATATGCCTTAAAGAAACAAGATGATCTTCAAATATGAGCCATCTCCTTTGCGTTTGTTACTTTTTATTAATTTCCCTACTTTATTGCCTTGAGTCTTTTACTGCTCATGACGGTTCCTGTCTAAATCATTGTTAAACTCTCTTTGTTGATTTCTATGTCTGTTATGCCTTACTGTAAATGTCAGTTGACTTTATTTAGAGGACTGAGGTCAGAGTACAGCAGTATCTAGGATACATATTCCAAAACAGCAGTCCACACAAACCATCAAATTGGTGATAATGCATGTAAAAGGGCACGAGCAAGTCTCACAAGCCTTCATCAGTCACAGAAAGTTTACAGTAGAATATATGGAGTGCACACTCAGAAATGGTAGACCGACACCATGTTTGGACTTCTTAACACTGACTTAGCAAGGGCTGACTTTTGCATACTCTGCCAATGGTCAGCATTTTTATGCCAGATTCACTTGTTTAAAAGAAATAAAATAAATACAGTAAATAAACATAATTAACAGAAAAAAACTTTTAAATTCAAACACTCATAAAATGCAAAATGTCTATACTTCTTGCCAATTATAATAAATTATAACTGTAGTGTAACTGCTCTGTGTTATAGAGCTACTCAGCATTAGGTTGGCTACGTAACCAAGACATGCTAAATATTGCAGTAAAAAACATTTAGATTTTCTATACATTGAAACAATTAAAGAATGTAAGAGTTTCATTCTGAGGGCATTGAGAAGGGATTTGAGGCGTTTGATGAATTTAGATCAATTTTCCATTAACCAGATTCAGATTTATTCATCTACCTCAGAACTTTGACCCAAAGTTCTGCCAACATTTGGTGGTTCTGTTATTTTATGGTGGCAGTGTTGTTTCTATGTCCTGTGGCTTCTCTGGTTCACCATAGTACTCTCTGGAAAGTATTTGCTGCCTATAAATACACTGTCACTAAGCTTTACAGCAAATCCAGTGAAGCGCTTTGAGATGTTTTGATGACATGATGAAGTGCTGTATCAAACGTAACGATTACTTTTATTATTATTGAAATTTTTTCTTAGTTGGTTTAATTTTGCATCTGCTCAGTTCAATTGAATTACGCTGATGTAGATCAAAGGACTAAGAATCGAATTCTGTGATGGTTTAAATCTAGTGGATCTGTCTGTCTGTATCTTTTTGATTTTGAGGAGCTACCAACCCAAGCTGAACAATTATCATTGAAGTGTGCTGGGACTCTATATCTCCAAAGTTCCAATTTCTCTGTTGGTCTGGATGTTATTCTCCAATTTCTGTGTATGCAACAACAACAACAACCATTTAAATTTATATAGCGCCCTCCAAGCTAGACAGCGTCCCAGATCGCTCAGCCCGATGCTGAGCCAGTGGGAGGGGAAAGGTGACCATAGGCACAGTTGAAGGGGAAGGTCTTCAGGCGCAACCTGAAAATAGGGAAAGAGAGAACAAGGTGAAGGAATTGAGGGAGGGAGTTCCATAGCTTCAAGGCGTAGTGGCTGAAGGCACGGTCGCCTATGGTGGAGCGGAGGATTCGAGGGAATAGGATGAGGCCAGAGCCAGTAGAGTGGAGGCAGTGGGTGGTGCTGTGAGGAGAGAGGAGGTTGGAGAGATGGGACTGGGGTAATCAGGGTATGGAGTGGGAATGCAGGCATGAAGTTTTGGATGAGTTGAATTTTGTGAATAATGGAGGAGGGGAGACCGGGGAGGAGGGCGTTTGCAATAGGTTTGCCATCAGGCGAGACAAAGCCCTTGCTTGCCATATTTAGAGAAATTCAGTAAGGGAATTGCATACCCAGTTTCCATGGGATATGATGTTAATGGGCATCTTGTTCATTATAAAACCACACAAATTTAAAAAAGTCTGATTGTTCTATCTCTGGATAATATATCTCAAATCCAATTATCTTTTACCTGCTACTCAGCAGCTAGAGCCATCAACATAAATGTTAACCCATTATTGACTGTCTAGCCATAAACTTGACAAGAACATGTTGTTGAGACATCTCAAAGCACTTCACAGGATATAATGTAAAGTGGTTTATCTATATCTTTGTTGGTGAATCCATGAGAGTAGAACTTGAACACAGGTTCATCATTGTTTTGGTTAGCTAGGAACCTGACTCATCCTCCATTCCAAGTCCTACTGATGAGCCAGGCTGACTGGTGTCTCATCAACAGTGCCTTGGAGTACTGCAAAAATTAAAATTAAAATTAAAATGCCTCATATGAAATCAGAGAACCATAGATATTCACAGCACAGAAAGCTAATCCGCTCATTGTGTCTGTGATGGCTCATTGAAAGAACAATCCATTCAGTCCCATTGAGCTGCTTTTCCCCCATACCCAGAGATATGAAGCATTTGTTCCTCTACAGAGTTGCTCCCAACAAAAGTGGTTGATTCTTGAACAGAGAACTAGATAAGAAGCTAGTATTGGAGGATAGGGATATGGATAAATGTGGACTGCAATGAATACATCCTCCTTAGGACACATCGGAAAGAGGTTGAAAAGATGGGGTGAATGTTGCCTATAAGGGATTCAAAATACATTTGAATAATGGGGATATGGAAATGGAGGAATATTCAGACGTTTTTACTCAAATTTCTCGAGGTTTAAGGAATTAAATATAGAAGAGATAACGTGACTAAATCCTATGATCAGTTTGCATTTCCAGAGTCCGTGGACATAGCAGACTTGATAGATCAAATAACTTTTCTTGTGCGGTCCCTTTTTATATTCTTATATTGTACATTCCACACCAAAATATCATAGTTAATGGTGAAATAAATTATTCCTATACTTGTATGCTCAAAGAATATATATATTCCACAAAAAGGGGAATATTTCTGACAAGATATTGGATTAATAGACTGGGAGGTGATTTCAAATCATCTCGCACTATGACTGCATCTTGGGACGTCCTCCTGATGTGAAAGGCACTGGATAAATGTAAATTGTGTTGTATTATAAATCATCATAATGGGGTCCTTGTTCAATTCCTCTGACTAGTTGGTGATTTAGTTGATATGCAGTAAACCATAACTTAGCTATTTATTTCAGAAAGTCGTGCTCCCAGCAATTGCTGGCATCAGATTTAATTTGTTCTTGTAAGAGCTGACTTCAGTTTTGTCCTGTTGTTTTGCCATCTTATATACAAAGAGAAAAGAGAACCAATGCTGTCCAGTGCTACAGTAATTACATTTACGTTAACATGATCTGGACTGTGTGATATATTTGGCCAAAGCTGTCCTTTCATTTCTGGGATGTGGGCTTAAACCCAATCCAGGTTGAATGAAATAAAACCTTCTACTGCCTGCAAAGATCCTATTTGAAATACATTTGGGCAGTGGCGGTTCCACCACTGCCTCACACCGCAGGCCGCCGAGACCCTCATACACACATTCATAACATCCAGGCTTGACTATGCAAACTCCCTGCTTGTCAGCCTCATCAACTTCTCCCTCCTTAGGCTGCAGATCATCCAAAACTCTGCAGCCTGTGTCCTCTCCCGCACCAGGCTCCGTGATCCTATCACCCCCATCCTCGCCTGACTCCACTGGTTTCCTATCACACAGAGGACACAGTTCAACATCCTGGTCCTTACCTTTAAAGCCCTCGATAGCCTTGCTACCCCCTACCTCTGCGACACCCTAACCATCTATGAACCTGTCTGCTCTCTCCGCTCAGCGGGCTCCGCCTTGTCCACCCCACCATTGGCTGGCGGGCCTTCAGCCACTCTGCTCCCACCCTCTGGAACTCCATCCTGCAGTCCCTCCGCCTCGCCTCCTCCCTTGCCTCCTTCAAGACACTTCTGAAGATCCTTCTCTTTGACCGTACCTTTGATCATCCTCCTCCCCCAGCCCTGCCCGCCATCCTCCCCGATGCCAACCTCCAGCTCAGGTCAAAATTACTGACCTATTCTACTTGGAATGACCTCCAAATGTAAAATGCTCTATACAAATGTAATTTTGTTGTTGTTAATAGAAATATACAAGAGGCAAAAACTGCCCTTAATTCAGCATTAAATAGGTACTTTCATTTAGAGAGTCATTGGATGAGAATAGAATCCATATTAGCTTTCAAAGGTAACTAGAAAATATGAAAAAGGGTAAACTGTGCGGGTATTAGGGAAAGGACAGGTAAGTGGGACTGAAAGAATTGCTCTTAAAAGAGCCATCATAGACATGATAGGCCGAATGGTATTGTGTGCTGTAAATATTTATCCTTCCGTGTATGTGGCAAATAGAAAATGTCACGCTGAATCTATGTGATCTTTTGAGATTAGGATTAAGGTATATTGTTAGGTAGTAAACAAGGAGCTTTACTCTACATTTAACCTGGGAGTGTTCGACAATGCCTTAAAATGGGTAAGTGTTCCTTTTCCTAACATTAACATCTGTCACCTCAATGTTGAGAACAAAATTAGTGGGTAGAAAAAGTAGGCTTCTGTCGAAAATAAAAATGTCTATGTAAAATAAAATTTGCAACAGGATATTGGGAAAGATAAATAGTGAATTTTTCTGGTAACGAGATGTGTGTCAAACCCAACCCTTGGGAACAGTGCTCCCAATGCACACTGGATTGGACTCGTGGGTTGGGAAGACTTACTTACTGAGAGGCTGAAGGCCCGGCCACCGATGGTAGGGCAGTTGGGGCGGGGGATGTGGAGCAGAATGGAGCCAGAGGAACGGAGGGTACGGGCAGGTAGGTAGGGCCCTGAGGGACACTGCACGAGACAGTGCGGGGGCCGGAGGAAAAGCCATTCGTGGAAACAAAGTGAAGACGGTGGGAGAGGTATGACCTAAACCACTCAAGGACAGGGCCTTGAAGGTTGAGGTGGGAGGACAAGCGGTGGAGGAGGATAGCATGGTCGACCGTATCGAATGCTGCCGATAGGTCGAGGAGGACGAGGAGGCAGAGGGAGCCCTGGTCACAGATGGTCAGGATGTCATTGGTGACCTTGACCAGGGCAGTTTCTGTGCTATGGGCAGCACGGAAACCCGACTGAAGGGGTTCGAATAGTGAATGGTTGGAGAGGAAAGAGCGCAGCTGGGAGGCGACAACTCGTTCCAGGACCTTGGACAGGAAGGGGAGGTTGGAGATGGGCCGGTAGCTTGATAGCTGCGACGCATCAAGGGAGGGTTTTTTCAAGGTGGGAGTGATGGTGGCAGTTTTTAAGGGAATGGGAACAGAGCCAGAGGAGAGGTACAGGTTGATGATGTCTGTGATATGTCGGGCAAAAAGGTGGAGCTGGGAGATAAGGAGTGGAGTGGGGATGGGGTCAAGGGAGCAGGTGGTGGGTTTCAGGGATAGGATGAGTTTGGTGACAGAGGGTGGGGAAACGGGTACGAAAGTGTGTAGGGGAGGATGGGTAGGAGTCGGAGTGTGGGAGGGAGGGGGTGGGGGTGGGTGGATGGATGTTGAAGGGGAAGTTACCGCGGAGAGAATCCCCTTGAGTTTGGATTCAAGGAAATCCAGCATTTCCTCGCAGTGAAGGTTGGAGGAGATGACCTGCGCGGGGTGGCGGGGGGGACGGAGGAGTCGGGATGTGGTAGAAGACAGTAGCCTGGGGTTGTTCTTCGCCTCCAGGGTTATCCTGGAGTAGAAGGATGACTTGGCCGAGGCTAGAGTGGAGCGGTAGATTTTGAGGAGGTCCAGCCAGATTTGTCGGTGGACCGTTAGGCCAGATTTGACGCAGGTGCGTTCAGCGGCCCACACCTGGCTCTTCAGTGAGCGGAGGTGGGTGGTGAACCAGGGGGAGGAGCGAGAGTAGGAGACAGTACGGGAGGTGATGGGGGCAAGAGTATCGAGTGTGGAGGAGAGGGTGTTGTGGAGGAGGGTGAGACGAGAAGACGGGTCAGTGAGGGTTGAAGGCCAGAGCGAGAGGAGTTCAGAGGACTCCAAGGCAGCGGTTAGGGATTGTGGGGTTAACTTCTTCCAGGGGCGGTAGAAGATGGTGGTGCAATTGCAATGCTTGTGTATTTGCGGCTAACACAGCAGCCACTTTATGTATGGCAATATCCCACAAATAATCACAATGTGATTTTTTTATTGGAAGGATTGTTTGGCAGACCATTGGGAGAAACTGCTCAAAAAGTGCAACAGAATCTTTAACATCCATGAGATCAAATGCACTCAAGCACTTTTTTCATCCTAGACAATCTTGCAATATTCAGCTGAATAAGCCAACGAGATGTCAGATTTACATCTCATCAGAAGGATGGCACCTCCATTATTACAGTGTTTCCCCAGGACTACATTGGAGTGTCAGCCTTGACTCTGCACTCTCAGTCCTGATCGGAGCCTGAACCCACGACTTTCTGCCTCAGGATGGGAGGGCTTCCAACTGAGCCATGCTGAGACCTATTAGAAAGAAGGAATGAAATCACACAAACTGAAATGATTTACAAGTAACACTGACTCATTATACAGAGACATTTGTTTTCGAAGCAGAAAGATCCATGGAAACACGGCACATGTGATCTTACATAAACAGGCAATAAATGTCTTTGTTTTCAATAATAGTCATTTATGTTGCAAAAGAAAATCTATGTTGAAGGCAGGCCAATGTTTTCTTTTTTATTGAGTTCAGGAAGTAGTGATAATAATTTTGTGAGTAGGCAGTTGTTGGAATGGTTGGAACGGATACTGCTTGTGCATATTTTGGGGTTGTTAATCTCAGCACCCATGAGAATCAATGCTGCATGGTCTTTGCTGGTTTTAATGACTCCTTAATGGTGAAGTCCATCCTATGAAATCTCTCAAAGGCTGAGGGTGAGGACTTCTGTTCAGTGCTATGCATTTTAAAGTCTCTCAATAATCACAAGAGGGATTTGGAAGAAGGACCTTTGGCTCATTTGACCTCAACCTTGTAGAATAGCAGCACGACCTTCTTCTTTCCACATTAAGCTGGTTCTTAAATGAATCCAGAATTCTGGCCTTCACTAGCCCTTTGGTAATCTGTCCGATCCTACTGACAACTCCTAAGTTTAAAGAAATGCTTCTTGGTGTCCGTCCTAAAATTTCGCTTCATAACCTTGAACCTTGTCCTGCTGCCTTAATATATTCAAAACATTTCGGGGAGAAATTCCACGTTGGTCTAGATCTCATAAGAGCAGATCAGAATTAAAAATACATAGTCACTACACGTTACACTATGAAGTGTTTTGAGTCATCCTCCCAGTGTGAAAGATGCTATATCAAGTGCAAGGATTATTATTATGTTGCATTTCAGACTGTACAGAATTTGGCAAATTTTGCTGAATTCAGTCTTAACTTTGAATGAAGTGCTTTGAGTGGCCTTTAAGTTAACAAATCATTAGCTCATCAGCAAATGAAACATGTGTGGTAAACTGCTCTTAAATGCCATGTAAACAAGCTGAAGTGGCATTTAAATGGTAGAAGAGGTCAAGTACAGCAATGGGGAGATGATAACACTGCAACACAGCCCAAACAAAAGCTTAGGTTACGTAGAATGCAATCACCACCCTAACTGATATTGAAATGGTATGGTCAAATGGCAAAGGTGGCATAGACCCAGAAAAGATGATAATTGTAAATGCAGACACAAAAAGTGCCTGAGAGAAGGCATCAGACCTTGTCAATACTGTTGAATGAAGTAGTTGTTGTTGTTGACAATACGGGATCTCCTGATATTAAGCATTAAGAGCATAGTAATGCAGATTTTTGATCATGAGACACTGGGATTCATCCACGTTCTTGTTAGTTGTGATCCTGGGGTCACACTAAGAATATTTCTATGTGTAAAGATGGACAATTACAACAGATTTCCTGTACCAGTTTTGCTGAAATCTTGCTGCTACAAAACAATCAATGTGTAAAAAATAATTGTAATCAAATACATATGTTCAGACTTGTCAGAGCCTGAGGGAAACTCAAAGCTGGAGAGAGGAGAGGCGACAGAGCCCAAGCACATCAAATGGGGCCACAGGTATTCTTTTTCCAAAGCAAACACCAGTGCGAGCACCTTCACCATCCTCACAACCAGAGTCAAGCACCAGCACGGCTACAATAGGAGGTGCAGCTTTGGGTATGATTTGAGTTTGAATTCAGCTGTTTATGTTCCTATCTCATCGCTAATACAATCAATACAATCATCCATACTTTTGTCACTTTGAGACTACATTTCTCCGGTGTTCTCCTTACTGTCCTCCCTAGCTCCACCCACCTTTTATAATCTCCAACTCATAAAATACTCTGCAGCCTGTATCCTCTCCTGTCCCGGGCTCAGTACACCATTACCCCCATCCTCGTTGGGCTCTATTTGCTTCCAGTATTCCTCAGGACACTTCGAGATCTTCATACTAGGCATCACACCTCTTCACAATGTAGCTCTACCATACCTCTGCAATCTCCACCTGCCACATGCTCCTGTCTGTACCTTTTGCTCTTTCAACTCTGTTATATTACTTATATATAACAACATTTCATCTGTCACGTCATCAGTGGCCAAACGCCTCTGGAATTCTTTCCTTAAATTCTTTCACTTTGTGACTTCTCTCCATGCCTTCAAAGGCTTTTTAGAAACTTGTGTCTTTGACCGTGTGTTTGATGAGCACTCTCAATCTTCCTGCTCCTTCCCTTGCTGCTCAGTCATCGTGAAGCTCTTCATTATGTTCCTCTAGTGAGAAAGATGCTACATTAATGAAAGTTGTTGAGGTTTCACCATAGAGCACAGCACAATGGAAAGGGAATGGCAGTTAATTAACAACATTGATTTAGGAAGGTATTCAAGGGCAAAGTGCAGGAATCCACATTTCTGATCTTAGGAGGGAGCAGAAATTCATTCAGATATTTTGGCTGGAGATTTTCTACAGGGTCAATAGGGTAGGGGGAGGGAAGTGGGGAAAGGGACAGGAAAATAATGATTGTGGTGTAGTGGATAGAATTGAAACTTGTGGACCAGGGGATTACTGGTTGAATCCGTTGGGTTTGCTAGTCTCAGCAGATTTACATGGAGCTGAAGAATGATAGCCAGGTGGGGTGAGGTCCGGCTTGGCTGTGACGCCCTCTACCGTCGAGTGACTTGCCGAGACTCACTGCCAGAGGCTCACACATGAACAATAGCCACTTGGGCAACATGCCAGAGGGCTACCCCAGTAAGAGGAGGCCAGACCAGGGGCAGAGAGGTGTGTGTCAATGGGCAGAAAAATATTAAGACACACAAAAATTATTAAAAATTAAAAAATGACATAAATGAAAATTTTAAAAATAATCAAACCATGATATTTGACATGTTTGAAACATTCACGACAAATGGAAGCATAGAGGAAGCAAGCAGTAAACTGTTGTGTATGTTTACTCTTATGTAAGTTATTGATTGCAGATGGATGGTTTATAATTGGGCCTGACCAACGTAGAGAACAAAACCACCATTAACCAGTAAACTAATAAAAAGATCCTATTATTCTCAAGTACCCCAGCAGCTAAATTTTGTCGGAACAAGCTTCTGGCTTGTTCCCAAGGTCAGGTCACCAGTTTCCACTTTGCCTGCCATGTAGTAGGTTGTTGACTACATTAATCGTCCCACTGGGCTAGATGTCAGAACACAGAAACATGTCTCAACCCACTCACTCTGAGCAAGACTCAAGTTGTAATATGTTTCCGTTTTAACTGCCAGTCAGGTGGCTCTGGAAGAGGCTGACACCTTTCACCATGGCACTTTATCAATCTGAATTACGCACAATTTCTAAACTATTAAAGTATGTCAGAATTTAAGTAGTTAGTCATTTTGTTACCACGTTACCAGCGTGTTTTTTTTTCAATATATGGAGTTGACAGGAAAAATAGTATCCTGAAACTGTGACTTCTGTTTCTTTATTATCAACGTGTCCGTTTAAGACCATAAAATAAAACAGACATGTTTTCTCTGTATTTCCACTGATTTAAAACGTAAGGTATTATACATTACAGTGGAAAACCTCTTCTGTCAGAATTCTGACCATTCTCTTAATCTATCTATGTTCCTTTGAAATTTTCTATAGGTTTTTTCATAGTTTACAATGCCTCACAACTCTGTGTCTTCAGCATATTTAGATATATTCCCCTCTATTCCTACATTTGAACTCGCAGTTAAAGCTGACAAGCCAATGCAGTTTTGGGGGAGGGCTACATTGTTGGAGATGCCGTTCTTTGATGCAGGCTCACTGAGTACAAATGACTGCCACGTTTCGCCCACAAAATACATAGTCAATCCACTTTACAATATATCCTGTGAAGTGCTTTGAGACATCTTGACAACATGATAAGGCACTGTATCAAATGTAAGGGTTATTATTAAGAAAGGGCTTCTCACAGGGGTCAACATTCCATTAGCTATGGAAATTATTTTAGTCTATCTTTAAGTAAAAAGATCTGGATGTTTCTGTAAAATATTTTGGTTTTTAGTGTTAGTCTCTGGCAAGGGTCCAAAAAATGACAGGGGTCACCAGCAAGTGGAGGACCTGACCCTGATCCGATGAGGTGATAAATGCTACAGAGGCCATATCTAAACACCACTTTGAATAGGAAATGGATGCACAAACCTCATGGAGAGCAGAGCAGCATGTGACAGAGGGGGAGGAAGCTGAGATTCCTGCTTATTGTACCATGATCTGCAGAAAACATCTTTTTTGGGAGCCAGTGTACCCTTGTCCAGTGCAGATGAAGGAGGAATGAATGGTTAGAAGTCATGCACCAGGTGAATTATGCAGTGGCTACACGTTTTCATGCGGATCACATCCAAGGAGCTGAAGGCTCTGACAAGGTAAGATGAAAAGAACAGGATGATGTTTAGGGTATCTGGTTCAGCCACACTACACCTTCCATTTGTCCTAAAGATTGAGGGCCAGAAATTAATGATTGTCTATGCTTTCTTCTCAGAGGATGGTTCTGGACATCTGTGAAGGGCGTTATATCAATTCAAGTTGTTGTTGCTGTTTACATAATACCCTCTGCATTGGTCATGAAACATATCCACGGGCATACAGTTGATGTTTGTTTTCCCATTAACTCCCCCAAATCACAAGATTAATTTGTATGAAACAGGCCTTTCACCCCATTTTGTGGAATCCTGTAGCTCAGTGGTTCAAGCACCCACTTCGCAAGTGAGAGACCTCGGTTCGATTCCCGGCAGGGCAAAACCTTGGGCAAGTTTTCTTACTCCACACGCCTGATAATAATCCCTCAAGAAAAAAAAATTGGTCACTTCAATCCACGTCTGTTTGTGGAACAGTGCTGCGCGCAATTGGCTGCTAAGTTTCGCCCACAAATATACAGTAAATTCACTTTACAGTATGTTCTGTGAAGCGCTTTGAGAAATCTAGAAGACGTGAAAAGTGCTATATCAAATGCAAGGATTATTATTATTTTATCTCATCCTACAAGAACATCCACCTTACCATGCCCCCATCACAGCATCAAGCTGATTTTTAAACAATTTTGGTGTCCTAGCCTTAAAAATCTGTTCCAGTTATTAATTACCTTCCTTGTGTCTGTCCTAGAATTGTCCTTTGCAACTCTAAACAAATTTTGACTTGTTCTGTTCAATTTATCATCAAATATTATATTTTTGTCTCTTCCTGCCTTTTTGAACCTTTCTGGGTGCTGACCCAAGAAGCTAAGCTGTGTAAACCTACTAATCCATCAATTGGAATTAATTTCAATCCTCACTTTAAGGTTTCAGGTGAACTGTACCACAGCTGATCATTTCCATTAAATAGCAATTCTGCATTTGAAAATAAAGCTCTGGAGCAGGAGGTCCATATTCTGAAAGTGATGGCAAATCTCCAGCTAGCTGCTGAACTGACAAACAGTACTCCTTTGGTCCTATCTTAATAATTTGAACTCATCCAGATTTAACTAAATTCATCTAGGAAAAATATATTGGATGAGAAAAATAGTGGAAAAAGTGTGTCACTCTCTTTAAACACAAACTCTTCAATAAAGATTGACTCTGCCAAGGTAATATCACTAAGTTATAAGCAACATGGGGAAAATAACTGGAAGAAACATAATTCCTAAGAGTCTATTGAGGAGATGATACAGTTAACAAGTATGTGTGTCTGTGATGATGGTATTTGTGTTGTTTGTATTATTTATTTGCGTTGGCTGATGAATTTCCTATGGAATTCATACCTTACTGTTCTTTATTGAGTCAAAAGGAAAATAAACTTTCTTTTCAAGCAACTAAAACCCCATAAATAGGGGGAAGAATAATCATTGCATTCTTGAACTTATTTAATAGTTTGACCACTAAGTGGTTTGTATAGTCAATGTTGGATATTTAGGTTGTTAATAATAATAATTTGTGCATTTGATAGAGTGACTTACCATGTTGTTGACACATCTCAAAGTGCTTCACAGAATATACTGTAAAGTGAATTGACTGTATATTTTGTGGGCGACACGCAACAGCCAATTGCGCACAGAAGTGTCTCACAAACAGTCGTGGACTGAGTGACCAATTTATTATTGTTTTAAAGCCAATCGCTTTAACAACTGGGTTCCTACTCACTGCCAGGTAAACAGAGGTGAGGAACAGAGGAAGAATAAGGAAATTTGCCTAAGGTTTCGTCCTGCTCAGGAATCGAATCCGGATATCTCACTTGCAAGGTGAGTGCTCTAATCAATACGCTACAGTACCCCACGCTCGGACTTGTTCAAGGAACCAAGAACCCAAATCAATCAAATTTGACTACGATAACAAATAGTAATATTTTTTGCATTCTATCTCTCTACCTCCACCCTCAATTCCAGGACTACTGGTGTCCTGACCGGCTGCCTGTCCAATATCAAGTCCTGGACGAGGGACAACTTTTTCCAACTGAAAGTCAGCAAGACCGAGGCCCTCATGGTTGGCTCGTGCCAGCGCCTCTTCACCTCGGGGCTGGCAGCATCAGCATCCATTGCTGCACACTCAACCTCACTAAGCCAGTCAGGAACCTGGGTGTCTTGTTTGACCCTGAACTATCCTTTCTCCCCCACATCCACGCCATAACCGGCATTGCCTACCACCACCTCCGCAACATTGCCAGACTCCGCCACTGCCTCACCCCTCAGGCTGCTGAAACCCCTCACCGACACATTCATCATATCAAGGCTCGGTCATGGAAACTCCCTCCTCAACGACTTTCCCAACTCTTCCCTTCACAAGCTGCAGATCATCCAAAACTCTGCAGCTCGTGTACTCTCACGCACCAGGCTCCGTGACCCATCACTCCCACCCTCGCTCGACTCCACTGGCTCCCCATCCCCCAGAGGATCGAATTCAAGATCCTCGTCCTCACTTTCAAGGCCATCCAACAACAACAACAGCAACATGGATTTACATAGCGCCCTCCACGCTGGACGGTGTCTCAGAGTGCTTTGCATTTTCGGATCCCGGGACCGAGCCAGGGGGAGGGGGGGGGAAGATGACCAAAGGCGCGGTCGAAAAGAATCCATGGCCTTGCCCCCTCCTACCTCTCTGACCTGCTAACTCTCTACCAACCTGCCCGCTCCCTCCGTTCAGCGGGCTCCAGCCTGCTCCATGTCTCCCACCCGACCCGCCCTACCATCGGTGACCGAGCTTTCAGCCTCTCTGCTCCAAACTCTGGAACTCCATCTCATAGTCCCTTCACCTTGCTTGCTCCCTTGCCTGCTTCAAGACCGGTATCAAGACCCTCCTCTTCGATCGTACCTTCGGTCGCCTTCCCATCTCTCTGCCTTCCCTCACCCCTCCCCCACCCCTCCCCCATGCTCAGGTCCTCACCCCTAACTGTCCAGCACCTTGGCAGGTCCTCCCGACGTGAAAGGCACTCTATAAATGTAATTTTGTTGTTGTTGTTGATATAGTGCTTTTCGTGTTGGGAGGATGTCTCAAAGAGCTTACAGGATTCACTGTGAAGTGGAGTTACTGCGTATTGTTGGCGAACGCATCAGCCCAATTGCTCATGGCAATATCCCATGAACAGCCATGAAAGAAATGACCAATTTTATTTGGGTGTTTGTTGGCCAGAATAACAGGAGAAACTTGCTTCTTTAATTTAGGTAGATAGGATCAAATTAACATCTATCTCAGAAACAAGGGCCATACCTTCAAAATAAGGAAAACAAAAGTGAATAAAATGTGTGATCTTTTCACAAGATGACAGATTAGAGATGTAATAAATTTCAATGAATAAAGCCCTTCAGCACATCTAATCTCATCCCTCCATATTGGCTTCCCAACATAGCATCAAGCTCTTTTTAAATGAATTCCGTGTCCTGGTCTCAATCACCTTCCTGGCAACCTGTTCCAGTTATTACTTACACTCTGAATAAAGAAAATCTTCTGGTGCCTTTCCTGAAATTGCCCTTTGCAACTTTAAACTTGTGACTTCTTGTTCTACTGTTTTGGTGCATCCTTAACTATAGTTTTGGGTTTATTTTTTCAATTCCATTAAAAATGTTATAAAGCTTTACAAATTTGTGAATCATCTTCTCTCAAAATGCAGAGGGCTAGCTGGTCTAATCGTTACTGATATCCTGGGCTAATAAAAAATCGTAGCTGCAATTTTTCTGTGAAACTCGCTAAAACAGATGGCTTCCGCTATAAACAATACCCTCCACTAAAAACAAGTGCCCTCCACAAAAAACTGTCACGTTCACCTATAAAATACACAGCCAATACTTTATGGGAATTGCGTTGAGCTGTCCTCCTGATGTGAAAGGTGCTGTACCAAATGGAAGGATTATTATTTTTATTATGCTATTGTAAATGGGGCTAGAATAATACCATATAACACAATAGTGCCCACTATAACACTCAAATATAGAGTATCACAGTTCGTCTTTATAACTATGATTAGAGAAGCCCTATATATTTTACAAATTATATTATGCCTTGAAGGAAGCAAGGGAAGGAGTGAGGCAAAGGGAATGTGGAATGGAGTCCCATAGAGTGAGGGCAGAAAGGCTGAAGGACCGGGCGTCGATGGTGGAGCGGGGTGGGTGGGGGACTTGGAGCAAGCCAGAGCCCGCTGAGCAGAGGGAGTGGACAGGTTGATACGGAGTCAGCAGATTGCAGAGGCAAGGCCATGCAGGGCTTTGAAGGCGAGGACAAGGGTTTTTAACTCTATCCTCTGGGGAATGGGGAGCCAGTAGAGCCGGGAGAGGGTTGAGGTGATGGGTTCACAGAGCCTAGTGCAGGATAGGAAATGAGCTGCAGAGTTCTGGATGATCTGCAGCTTATGGAGGGAAGAGTTGGGGAGGCCGACACGCAAGGAGTTGACGTAGTCAAGCCTAGATGTGATGAATGCATGGATGAGGGTTTCGGCGGCATGAGGGGTGAAACAGTGGCGGAGGCAGGCGATATTGCAGAGATGGGGGAAGGCAGAGTGTGTCATGGTACATATATGGGTAGAAAGGACAGTTGAGAGCTCAAACAAAACGCAAAGGTTCTGGACCTGCTCAGTGAGGTGAAGTGTGCGTCCTTGGATGGTGATATTGTCAGTGCCTGAGGTGTGGAAGTGCTGACGAGAACCAATCGGGAGGGCTTCAGTCTTGTTGACATTCAACGTAGAAAGTTAGCTCTCATCCAGGACTTGATGTCTGACAGACATTCTGTCAAGACAGCAGTGGTCCTGGAGTTTGTATATTTTGTACAAAT
Organism: Callorhinchus milii; assembly: GCF_018977255.1. Taxonomy (NCBI): domain Eukaryota; kingdom Metazoa; phylum Chordata; class Chondrichthyes; order Chimaeriformes; family Callorhinchidae; genus Callorhinchus; species Callorhinchus milii. The sequence goes on along the minus strand of NW_024704743.1, from coordinate 95,786,293 downwards.
ATTTTATTTGTATAAAATAAACCACACATTCAGAGGAATTCAATAGATTTCTCTGATAAATTTTCATGTTCTTATGTGATGTACATATACTGTAACATGTACGAAATGCGGGCCAACTTTGCTGAAGGCATATCACCATCAAACAGCTAGACTGTGGAACATTGTTTGGAATGATAATTGTTTCTGTTTCAGTAGGAGCACTTCTGGGCTTGGAAAGGAAGAACAGTCCTGGGCACACAAAAACCCAAGCATGTGTTTCAAGAGAAAAAAGAGGCAACCAACATACAAGTTTGCAAAATGGAAACATATGTTAGGTCTGGTCCTAACTGACATTAGTGGTAATTTTCAACAGTACCTAAACTCTGTAATTAGTTTCGTTCCAGGTGTTTTTTCACCACTGAATTTTTCCAGCTGACTAGGAATTGCAATACAATATATTCCAAGGTGTTTGTTTGCATGCAAAGAAAATACATAACTACATTTTACATTAGGATCCTGCTGCTTGGGATATTGGATAGTTTCCTTCTGTTTCTGTAACCATCAGCTACGGAAACAGGCTTGACACGTACAGAATGGAAACTATACTGAAAACAGGACCTAAGAGCACTTGAAACCGTTCCTCTTGAGTTTGTGGTTTTCAACAACATTAGTGTGAAATCATTATTGGTTTGGTTTTGATCTCTATTATATAAGCAACTACATGTTACAATGAAAATAAATAAGAGCCAACCTAACCTTAATCGACCTTAATGCACTTCATTTGGTCATAACATGGTAGCTCAGTTGGACTAATGCATGTTGATCTGTCTGCTAACACTGTCTTGTGGGGCTTTTTTGTCATATTTGATCCATATCATGTCAGAGCTGAGTTAGATGGGACATTGCAATGCTAGATAGGATTGGCCTCTAAGTAAATGATGATTATATGCATCACAGAGTACTAATTACAGAGTACCAATAGCCAGCCTCATTGAATGTAATTCTAGTTAGAGTACTGTATATGAACCACTTATTACCATTTCCAACTTAGCATTTGCAAAAAGAATCCGCTGCATTTTATTCATATTACAGTTTTTTTCATCTTTTATTTAACATCTCACCTTTTTAAAATTAGTTTCTCCCCTTTTAGCATACTTTTCCAAGCACTCATATCACTGTTGTGTAACTGAGAGGAACACACAAGAAGTGACTCATTGTGGAATCCACCCACTCCTGCCATGGTGAAGTGTTTTAACTGTACACTGTGACATTCCTGGACACAATTGAAGAAATCAAGGACTCAGTGGATGGGAATCCTTACTATTAATAATAATCATTCCATTTGATATAGCGCTTCATCGAGTCATTGAAATGTCTCAAAGCACTTCATAGGATTTTCTGTAAAGTGTGGTGCTGTGTATTTGAGGACAAACACGGCAGCTAATTTGTGTACAGCAATGTCCCATGAAGTGAATGACCAGCTTTTTTTATATCAAGGGTTTGTTTGCCAAGAAGAGAGAAACTCCTTTCACCTTTTGAGCAGTGCCATATGATCTTTAATGTCCACCTGAGCAGGCAGACGGGACCTTTGTTTAACGTCATTGGCTTCCGTGAAGCAAGCAGCTCAACACATTGTGATGTATGCCTTTGGTAAAGCAATGCACAATGGCACCAGGCTGTCTACAGTTCCTTTCATAACAAACTTCTTTTATATATTTCCTTGAAGTTTAACAAGATGCTTTTCAACATTCAAATGCGTGCAAGGTTGGGTGTTGGAACACCTAGACTATTTAATATAGGAAATGCCTCAGGGTGTAGAAAATATCATAATAGCATTTAATGAGATAGGAAGATAATTCTTCAAACAGTTACATGTTTAATTTAAGATATCAGTTTAACTTAATATTGTTTATTTTTAACTTTCAGTAGTAGGCGATGACTTGCAAGGTCAAGGTAGATATAATCATAATATTTATATTTGATACAGTGACTTTTACGTTGGGAGTATGTCTCAAAGCACTTCTCAGGATTTTACTGTAAAGTGCAGTGACTATTGTTTGTGGGTAAACTGGGATGGTGGATGAACACTAACTACAGTATTTGTGGTCAGAACAACAAAGGTCATTTTTTGTGGATGTGAAAGATCCTGTAACATGATTCAAAAAGAAAAAAATTCTCCCAGTGCATTTCAGGCTAACAATCCTCCAGATAAAATGTTCATTCACCTCATGGCTCCTTAGTGCAAAACTTTGGTCAAGTTTCCTTACTCCACATGCCTCTGTTTAACTAGCAGTAAGTAGGAACCTGGTTGTTCATTGATTGGTGGATCACTTTTCCAGTGGTAATAATACCTTCAAAAAAAATATTACATTTGGTCACTCAATCTATGACTGTTTGTGGGACACTGCTGTGTGCAATTGGCGGCTGCAATGTTTTACTCACGAAATACAGGGTCGATTCACTTTACAGTATATTCAGTGAAGCGCTTTGAGACACCACGAAAACGTGGTAAGGCGCTATATCAGATGCAAGGATTATTAATATTATTATTATGATTATTATGGAGGAATGGCTGCTGTTTTTACTTACGACTATAGTCACTGCACTTCACAATTATTTGTGAAGTGCTTCAAGATATCTTGAGGTACAGTATTAAGATCCTATAAAAATGAACGTCTTTTCTTTTTTGTTCTTTTTCGTTCTGACTTCCGAAATCATTGCCTGAAGACAGGCACTAAAGTGGAAATATTAAGGAATTGATGGCACGATAGGTTTATATCCAAAAATCTTTGTGCACTTTGTGTACCATTACTACCTGAGAATGATATTCAGATCCAGACAACAATAAATTGCATTTATTTAACGCCTATCACTTTGGGAGGACCTCCCAATGCACTGGACAATGACGGGTTTGACAACAATAAATTAAGGACAACAGAGATTCATTTGAATTTTGCTAAAGAACGGAAGACAAGAGGATAATAACAGATGGAAAAGGGCCATTTACTCCTCTAAATTGTTCTGGTTGAATCTGATTGGGTTTTCCATATATTTTAGCCATATCTCAGCCTAACTCCAAGCCTATGTAATTCCACTAATCTGGATATCCAATATTCCTCTAACATTTACACATTCTCCATTCATTCGATTTATGAATGAATACAATGTATTTCATGGGCTTACAGGTTTAGCCAAGAGACCTAGAGATCATTTGATAGTTACAGCATCCAAAATTTGCTCCTTTCACAAAAGTCTTTTGCTGATCTAATGATAAATTTTCCACATGATTCAAAACACTTTAATCATGTCTGCCCTCTCTTTTCCCACAACCTTTTCTTGTATCCCAGTGATCTCAATCTCATCGTAGTTACCATTTGTAATATACTGGTGTTTTTCTGAAACCACAGTCCCAGAACTTGGTCCTGAAACACACAGGAGATTAGTTTTTCCATTCATCCATTGATTCTATTTGGTAACAATAATATTTTTGCTGTGTGAGCTTCTTTGGAAAAATTCCTCTTTAAAGCATATTCTACCCCAATCACAGACTTGATTTGATCTTTAGCCTCAAATAACAATGAGGCTGTGAATCTCAACATTTGTATTAAAGAAAAGTTAAGAACTGCGTGTTTACAGGAAAATTCCAGGCTTCAAACAATTTATATTTAATATAATACGGGGGTGGGGGGGGGTTCATTCAATAACTAGCTTCCTTCCCAGTGCTCATTCTTTTTTTAGCATTTTATCTGCACATTGAAAACATCTTTCAAAGTGGATATTTTCCATTCACACCATAGATTGATTGTTTGGGAGAAATCATTACAAGCATTGTTACCAGATGTCAGAGAGTTAGCTGCTGCTAGCTCAAGTGCAAAAAAAACACTGGAAACATCAATGTAGGATTTTTTTAAATTGAAAAATAGTACTTCAAAAATGCTCTTTTATATGCATTTAAATCCAATTAGAAATGGTTGATTCTGTCAAAGTCCTGCACTGCAGGCTTTCAGGAAACCTTTTGTCATTCTAGCTAGCTACGGCTGCCATTCCGAAATCAGTCTTTGCTGGCAGAAAATTGTTAGTGATCTCCACAAACAGTTCTGTAGCGGTAAATGGACAACACAGATTTCAGGCTTTTATTGGAAAAGAAATGGTAAAATGAATCAATGTTAGACTAAAAGAGAGGAGGTGTAGGAAGGGGGGTATTTTTCACATTAAATATAATTAATATTGGAAGTGCCATTCTCAGGGTTGAGCTGAGGGCCTGTCTGCCTGTTCAGGAGGACATTAAAGATCGCCTGGTACTATTCAAATGGAGAAGAAATTTTCTCCTAATGCCCTGGCCAACAATCTTCTAGTTATTCACTTAATGGCCATTTCTGAGACATTGCTTTGTGCAAATTGACTGCCATTTTTGCCTACAAAATACACAGTCAATGCACTTTACAGTACATCCTGTGAAGCACTGACATGCTGTATTGAAGATAATGCCCCATAATTCTGATCAAAGATGAAACCTTAGGCAAGTTTCATTCCTCCACATGCCTCTGTTCACCTAGCAATAAGTAGGAACCCAGTTGTTAATCGATTGGCAGATCGCTTTTTGGGGGTAATAATCCCTTCAAAGAAATATGGTCACTCAATCCACGACTGTGTGGGACACTGCAATACACAATTGGCTGCCATGTTTTGCCCACAAAATATACAGTCAATTCACTTTACAGTATATTCTGTGAAGCACTTTGAGACATCTCAATGATGTGATAAGATGTGATATCAAATGCAAGAATTATTATTATTAGCCCGTAAGACTATTTTGTCTTAAAATTTAAAATCAAGCAGAATTGTGGAAAATATCTTAAATTCAGCCTTAATTTGAAAGCAGGTTCTTTTAATTAACTGTAGAAAAGTGACTTCCAAATTAAGATTGGAAAATAAAAACCTAAATGGGAGAGAGGAGCAAAGGGATCTAGGGGTACACATACACAATTCACTAAAAGTAACAATGCAGGTTAATAAGGCCATAAAAAAGGCAAAAAAAGGTTCATTTATAGAGGGATAGAAATGAAAAGCTGGGAAGTTATGGTAAACTTGTTTAGACCACACTTAGAATACTGTGTGCAGTTCTGGTTCCCACATTATAGAAGGGATGTGGAGGCACTGGAGAGGGTGCAACAGAGATTCACAAGGATGATCCCAGAACTGAGAAGTTATACCTATCAGGAAAGGTTGAACATGCTTGGACTCTTCTCTTGAAAAGAGGAGGATAAGGGGTGACCTGATAGAGGTCTTTAAAATAATGAAAGGTTTTGACAGGGTAGACATAGGGAAGATGTTTCCACTTGTGGGGGAGACCAAAAGCAGAGGCCATCAATATAAAATAATCACAAATAGATCAAATAGGAAAATCAGAAGAAATTTCTTCACACAGAGAGTAGTGGGAATGTGGAACATGCTACCACAAGGAGTTGTTGAGGCAAATAGCATCAATGTATTTGAGGGAAAGCTAGATAGGTACATGAAGGAGAAAGGAATAGAAGGTTATGCTTGAAGGCTTAGTTGAGGAAGGGCAGGAGGAGCTCATGTGGAGCATAAACACCAGCATAGACCAGATGGGCTGAATGGCCTGTTTCTGTGCTGTATATTCTAATGTATTCTAATGTATGTATTTTAATGTATAATTTAAGAATGTTCCACAATTCGATGTGATCTTAAAATTTAAGGTAAAATGGTCTTACAGGCTAAGACTTGGTGTAAATAATTTATACTAATAGAAAGTGGGGATATTGAGTTTCCATTCACTCCTCTATTGAACTGACGAGAATCCTGAATGTACCCAGTGAGAACCAGTGATTATTTTCCAGTGCTATTAAAGATCTGGGAGACACTTTGATAACAATAAAAGTGGCCTCTCCATCAGCCAAGAATTTACATTGGATTAAAGTGAATTAATGGCCACTTGAAACCAACTCTGACTGTAAAACTGTACATCTCACACCAAATTTATTCTTATCAAATAAAGCCATGGAATCCTTAAAACCCACCTGAACAACTTGACTTAACATCCACCTGAAGAACCTTGGTTTAACTTCTCATGTGAAGGAGGCACCAATGCAAAAGCAGCACTTCCCGAGAGTGTCAACAACAACAGCAACTTGCATTTTTATAGCGCCATTCACATAGGGTAGCATCCCAGAGCACTTAACAATTTGACCCAGAGGGAGAGGGAGGGGAGACACGACCTTAAATACGATCAAAAAGGAAGGACTTTAGGTGGTATTTGAAAGTGGGGAGGGAGGGGACAAGGCAGAGGGATTGAGGGAGAGAGTTCCAAAGTTTCGGGGCATAGTGGCTGAAACCACACGTCCCCCGATGGTGGAGCGGAGGGGACAAGGGACAAACAGGAGGCCCGAGCCAGCCGAGTGGAAGCAGTGGGTGGTGGAGTGGGGGATAAGCAGATTGGATAGGTAGGGAGGTGCGAGGGCATGAAGGGATTTGAAAATGAGTCAGAGGATCTTGAAATCGATCCATTCAGTAATTGGGAGTCAGTGGAACCTGGCAAGGACTGGTGTGACGAGAGTATGGAGCTATGTGTGGGTGAGTATCAGCTTCGACTGTGAGTTCAAAGTCACAAAGTAAAACTTTAACCCAAAATCTTTTGTCCCAGAGACTTATTACAATTATTTATCCCTGATGACGATAAATAGACACAAGACCAATAGAGATCTTTAATCTGCTCAACTAATTCGTTAAGCTTTAAGGTGGCCTTTTTGACACAACAATTTTTTTCAGAATCACGGAAGTTTACAGAAAAGCTTGGACCATTATTTTACATAAAGTCAACAAGGCTTTTAAAATTCCAGGAATTGTACAGGCTGCTGTTAGCATAGCAATGACATGAGAAGAGATCCAAATCAAAGTAAGCATCAGTGCACATCAGAATACGAAGTCACAAAGCTTTCAAGAGCTTCCTTGGCTTTGATTGTTCAACGTTTAATGGTTAACTCCTTCACATGAGAAGTTAAACCAAGGTTTAATGTTTTAAAGTCTCCCAATGTCCTGACCAACAATTGCCCAGAGTGGGGCTGCTACAGGTGAGGAAGGTAATGAGGTAGCTTACCATAAGTCAATGGTAGAAGTGCTCAATAAATATTTTGCCTTATTGTTTGCAGAGGAGAGGATGTTGGTAACGCAAGATTATCAGAAGGTTAAGTAGAGAAATGGATTGGACAAGTTGGACATGCGCCTTTATTTCACTCCCCACAGCTCATTGTGTTGTAGTCTGTCAGGAACCCCCTTTTTGAGGTAAGGGGAAGGCAAGTGGGTCTCCTTACCAACTGCCGGCTCTTGCCACTGCCATGAGAGGAAGGTTTGCCCAGGAGTGAATGGGCAACACAAAGTTGGAAATGGTTTGCGAGCTGGATGAAATTATTTCCCGGGCCAGATTGGCTGCCAGTTGGACCGCAATGACTTACATGGTGGTATCCAAGCAGAATGTTAGACAAAGTTGTACCAAGATATATGAGTAGACTCACAAACTTCCTAATGAGGTGGCAAGTCTATTCACCCACAAAATACACTTAACAATATATCATATGAAGTGCTTTGAGACATCTTGATAGCATGATTAGGCGCTATATCAAATACAAGGATTATTATTTATTATTATATTTAAATGCAAGGGTTTGTACTCTCAAAGTTGTATGCTAAAAGGGGAAAAAAACCTGAAATATTTTTTTTGAATAACACTAAAATACTGTTTAGTTTCTCAATAACAACAACAACTTGCATTTATATAGTTCCCTTCACGCCTTGTAGCATTCTGGAGCACTTCTCATTTGTGTTATGGGTAGCAAATAACCACCAGTGCAAGCTCATCATTGTACTCAAAGTTGCAAATCAAAAACTCGTCACTTGTTGAATTTATAATCATCACATAATGTTTAACTCTTAATCTACTAGAGGAACTCAAATGACTTCTAAGCATGGTGATGCATTTCCCCAAACCGGCCCCCCCCCCCAAAAAAAAATTCACAGTAGGGGCATTGTTAGTGATCTGGAGTTGGAACCCTAACTGATTTTTCCTTCCTTATAGTGCCTGCAGAACTCAGTCAATTCAGCCCAGCCCAGGGACAACATTGCTGAGTGCAAATTGGCTTTTGCATTTGCGTGCAGAATACCCAATCACCACATTTGACGGTAAAATCCTGTGAAGTGCTTTGAGATATCTCAATGATGTGGTAAGGCTCTATACCAAATGTAATTATTATTATTATTCATTACAGTCAAACCTGTTTTCAGCAACTACTCAGGTGAAGGCCCAAAGTGGCCTTTATGTAAGGGTGGCATTCGAGTAACGGTTTGTTAGTTCGTTGACCGGGCTTGTAAATTTTGTAAAAAATTTCCACAGGCCCAAAGTTTCCTAGCGTATTTACCAACTCTGCCTCACCGGTGAGGCAGGAAGCTGCGGGAATCACAAGGGCTGCTCAGCGAAGCATTGGTAAATGTGCTAGGAATCTAGTGGGCGTCTACATGTGGTAATTTGTAATGCATTGGTAATGTATACTTAAATCCACTTATAACTGGCCACTGAAATGGTGTCTGCACAATGACAGGGCTAAAAAAGAGTGGCTTCTGATTGCTGAATAGAGGTGTTTTTTAATGGAAATTCAGGATGGTTGTTAACAGCAGGTGGTTGCTGAATAGAGGTTGTTGCTTTAAGTTTGGCTGTATTATCGAACTTGAAACCTTTCACTTCTGTAATGCTCATGACCACTCTGGGCAGCCTTTAAGGGAGCAAAAGATAACTTTAAGCCACCTTCTGTTTCAATTTTCTATTCAGTTTATAGACACTATGTACTATTAGCACATTGCAAACATTTTCCCCCAATCAAATGTGTCATCGTTAAGACAAACACATCTCATCATGACAACTTTACTCATGTGGACCCAATTTATTTCAAATAGTTTACAAAAAATTGCAAACAGAGTTATACAATAAAATACAAGAACACATTTAGTAAATATTGGACCACCCAGAAATAAATATGAATTATTTATGTCTTACACATTTTGTAGGTTTGCAGTGATGTGAAACTAACCAAACAGCCCACTATAATATTTAGACCAACAATATGTAGAAAAAAGCAGTATATATATGTATCCAAATGGTAGGTACGTTATTTGCTTCAGAGGGAAAACAATTGAACAGCATCATTCTTTGCTGCTAATTTATGTAGTGCCCCAGAGCTCTGTTGTGAAGATTTCAGAGTGAGCAATGTCATGAAATAAATCTCTTTACAATCTCAGACTTTGCAAAAACAGAGTGTTGATAAAGATTTATCATCTTTATTGCTGAAAATCACAACATGTACTGAGAGCAAATGGATAATTCAAAACCGGGTTGACATTTCCTCAGCTACAGAAATAACAAATATTTGGAGGTGTCCAAAAATGGATCAAACCTAAGAGTATAAAGAGTGATAAACAAGCTAATGCTTACTGAGAAGGAGAGCACAGATCTGAGACTGGCCCCTTCCAATGGATTATGTAATCCGAAAATCATGAAGAGGGTTTATTTTCCACTAAGCATACAAGTCATGTATATGTCCAGTTTATACCACAGTTTGTAACGGAGCCACTGAATAGTTTTGGCTACACATACCAGCACACATACCTCATAAAGCTCAGGTGATTTATCGGTGTTTAGAATGAAGGAAATATCATTGGCTGTGTTGATTATTGGGGTAGAAAGAATTGACGGCAGAATTGACCTGGAATTAAACTCAGCTTTTAATCAACGACTCACAGTAACCATGTTCTGCGGGCACCTCTCACTTGGAACTTTAATCAGTAACCTACTCTATCCTCAGACACAGCCTGATCCCAAACAAGGGACCTTTTAAAGAGCCACCATCTCCTCTTGCTCTCCAACAGGGGCATCTGGAGCTGGTGCTGTGGTCAGAGGCAGTGAAGTTCCTCCCCTTTCCGGAGATCCCAGACCACCCTTAGGGATGATGAACAGTAATGGTTTTGTTGGTTGCTGGTCCAGGGTTTCCTGACATGCCTGTTCTTGAGACTTGAGGCAAACTGGCTGAATGCACTGGCTCAATTCTTCCCACCCAAACCAGGCCTTAGTACTTGGAACAGTTTGCTTGCCTCCTCCTTGGACTCCAGGACCACTGCTGTCCTGGCAGTTTGTCTGTCAGACGTCGTCCTGGATGAGAGACAATTCATGCATTCGTCATATCTAGGCTCAACCATGCAAAATACCTGCTTGCCGGGAGTTTCCATCGTCGAGCCTTGACGTGATTCTTCCCCTCACAAGCTGCAGATTATCCAGAACTCTGCAACTCATCCCCCTTTTGTACCAAGCTCCGTGACCCCATTACCTTCGCCCTCGCCCGGCTCCACTGGCTCCCCATCCCTCAGAGGATTGAGTTTAAAATCCTCATCCTCAATTTTAAAGCCCTCCATGGTCATGCTCCTCCTTACCTCTGTGATCTTTTAACACCATGCAAATCAGGCCACGTCCTCCATTCGACGGGCACTGAAAAGCGCTACATAATAATAATAATAATCCTTGCATTTGATATAGCGCTTTTCACGTCGGGAGGACGTCCCAAAGCGCTTCACAGAACACACTGTAAAGTGAATTGACTGTATATTTGTGGGCGAACGCGGCAGCCAATTGCGTACAGCAATGTCCCACAAACAGTCATGGATTGAAAATGACCAATTTATTATTGTTTTTGGTTTTGGAGGGATTATTATTAGGCGTGTGGAGTAAGGAAACTTGCCCAAGGTTTCGCCCTGCCTGGAATTAAACTCAGGTCTCTCGCTTGCAAAGCGAGTGCTTTGTGCACTGAGCTACAGGACATAAATGCAATTGGTTGTTGTTGTCCTTGTAAGTGCTGATAGCATACATCTAACCCTGAAGGTGTGAATTCCTTTTATCGTGGATTTTTTGGGGGGGTCAGCTGGGTGTCTGACAAATGTGTAAACCCATCACCATGTTTAAGAGTATCCAAATCAGACTGAAAGTTCAACATATGTATGGCACCTACCAACTCAGCCAGGCTGACTTCAACAGATTTTGATGATGTTGCTTCTATTCAAGTGATCTAATGGCTTTACAGTATGATTAACCAGGCTCTGTCCTGAAGTGAAGGACTTTGAGGTGATTAATGCTCTTGGCTATCACTTTAACAAATTGTCTGCGTGGAACCTGGATGATTGGAAGTTATGACACTGTTTCCAAGAATAATCCTCCAGACTCAAAATAATTCTACAGCTGTCATGCTTGACCACAAACTGGATCACCTTGTAAGTCTTGCTCTTTATATGTTTGCGTATGATTGAAAGAAATGTAATTCAATAGAGATACTAATAAATTTACCAGCATCCTGTAATCATTTAAACTTCAGACATACCTCAGTGGAGAATGTAATTTACAGTAACTGTGACTTGTTACTGTAATATATTCACTGGAAGCTATTGCGCAAGAATAGGATACCATTATACATAATATCCTAACTCAGAAACATTTAACTGTGTTCTTCCACACTAAGTATTATGAATTAACAGTTGGGTGGTAGGAGGAAATGCTATACATCATCTAACCTAGTGTGGCCAACAATGATGATAATAATAATTTTGCATTGAAATTGCACCTCACCATATCGTTGAGATGTCTCAAAGTGCTTCACATGGTACAGTGTGCATTTTTGTGAGCAAATAATGATTCAGATGAGAAGAAAAAAATCTGATTTAAGAGAAACTTTCCCCTTTGGAAATTGAAATACAATAAATAAAATGATGGTATTAGTCTTATTGTAGTTCTGTTTACTGTAGCCTCAAATCACCCCTAGCCCAAAGCCTTGTATCTACAATCCACAAACGTTTTGTGGGCACTTGTTGCTATAATTAATTTTGATTTAAAATGAGGCTATTTTGTTGCAAATTGCCTATAAATGACCAATAGTACCAAGAAGCACCACCAGGATAGCTGGTTAAAGCACAGAATAGGGCAATTTCCTCTGTATTTGGGTTTGTGCTGATCTGTTAGCATCAAATTAATAAAATACCAAGGAGTATCTCGAAAGCACTGATTTATTCGGACATTGTACAAATCATGTGTGTATGAGAAGATACATTTGGACTATAGGGATCAAATGTTCAGTCCATGTGCTATTTCTCACATCAAGTGGGCCAGAGATTGCCTTCCCTGCCCTTTATCCAATAATATTTTCCATGATGAAGTTGGAGAAGCTGGTCAATGGACCTCTGCCTTTGACAATAAAATAATATTAAAATAATATAAAATATTGGCAATGAAAATATTAATCGTTAAATTTGATATAGCACTTTCCATGTCAGGAAGATGTCTCAAAGCACTTTTCAGAATTCACAATAGTGACTGTGTATTTTTGTGGATGAATGCAGCAGCCAATTTGCACACAGCAACACTCCACAAACAGCCACAAAGTGAATGACCAATTTTATTTGACAGGACACCAGGAGAAACTTCCATCTCTATTCAAATAATGCCATGGTATCTTTAACATCCAACTAAACAGGCAGACCAGAACTTGGTTTAACATCTCATCCAAAGGGCGGTACCTCCAACAATACAGTGCATCCCCTAGCACTGCATTGGAAATGGGAGCTGAGATTTGTGAGATCAGTCTCAATATGGACTTGAGCTGATAGCTTTCTGACTCAGAGGTGAGAGAGCTACCAACTGAGCCAGGCTGACAGTTTCTTTGCGGTGTTTTGTAACTGCCAACTGCTAATAGCAGTCAAGAAGTTGTATGGTGTGGACCCAGTTTCTCTAACTTCACCTTAAAAAATGGCACTGGGTATCGAATTCAGTTGATGCAGGAAATAGATGTTTGTTGAGGAACAACTCAGGGCTGATTAGTAGAGTGTGGGATTATGACTATTCCAGTGTTTTTCCTGGATTACTTTGGGGATTAATGGAATATCAGAACATTCCTCCAGGAGGTCAAGTGAGTGGGTAAAACCCATAAATAGTTGGGTTTTATATGGGTCAGTGGAAGAGGGACCAAATGCGCTCAATAGATTGAATGTTCTTCTCTTGTTCCATGCTTTTTGATTTTGGTCATGCCTCACAGCAACACTGTACACAGAAAGTGAGAATGGGTTCTGTTCACCAATGCTGTCTCAGTGTCAATTTTTCCATTTCTCAGACGTGATATCTTCGTAACCTTTCTGAGTGAGTTTGCCAATTTCTGCTGTGCAAGCTCATAACTAGTTTGAGACCACAGCCACAAAAATAATTTATTACAACCGTTTCCTGCCAAGAGTTTCATCCCATCGGTCTGGGCTAAATTCAAGTTGCAGAAGTGAAAGGCACTAATCCCTGATTCCCCATCAGTTAACTATATGTATTGAATAGTCATTCTTGAAAAGGAATAGTAGTAATAGATACAGTATGGCTCCTGCAAAATAATGGCATTGCCCAAACACTAGTTGTAGTTGCAGAGAAGAGCAATGTGGATGTAAGATAAACTATAAATAACAACTTCTTTAATCTTGAAAAGACATCTCACCTTATATAACATAATATTAAATGTTAAATGGGATTGAGAAAATAAACCTAGAACAATACTTTTAGGTATAATAATAATAGCATTTGATATAGCGTCTTATCACGTCGCTGAGACAAAGTGCTTCATAGAATACAATGTAAAGTGAATTGACTGTATATTTTGTTGGTAAACCATGGCAGCCAATTGCGCACAGTAGTGTCCCACAAGCAGTGGTGGATTGAGGAACCACATTTTTTTAAAATGGATTAATACCACCGGAAAATAACCTGACAATCGATTAACAACCAAGTTCCTACTTTACTGCAAAGTAAACAGAGGCGTTTGGAGTAAGGAAACTTGCCTAAGGTTTCGCACTGCCCGGGATTTGAACCCCGCTCCTCTCACTTGCGAGGCGAGTATTCTAACCAATACACTACAGGACTCCAAGATATGCTAAAGTAGCCGAACAGGAGGCAGAGTTTCAAGATTATCAAGATCATTTTTTAGGATAGACACAAGGATTTTTTTAAAAACAGATAGAGGCTAAGAAAAAGTTGGAACGTCCTTCTCCATCAGTGCTGGAGGAGGTTGAAGTCAATTACATAAAAACGTTTATCAACCCAATCCCCATTTTATTACTGTAAACCTCATCCATTGGACTATCATAGTTAATCTAGAAATGAAAGCAACACCAGTGTATATGGAGGAGAAAGTCAGATATATCCAAACCATATTTGGTGCTTAAATGCTGAAAGAAGCAGAGCTCCCTGCTCCAGAATGGATTGTGTATGTACTTGATACAATCCATTTATCAACACCGGAACAAACCATTGAGTCATTTTGGGAGGAAATAAAGGCACCTTTGTGAAAGAAAGCGACATTTGAAAGGAATTATTCAGCCAAGACTAACTAATCAATCTGCACTGCCATCCCCTGGCTAAACAGAGGATTTGTTTTAAGCCACATGAACTGATGTACAAAAATTGCAGTGTCTGCTATCATATATTCTGCACTGCTTTTACATACATTATTTTCACACATATGATTCATATGCATTGCTTCAATGCTCAAGACTCAGCAATAGAAAATGGACTGTGTCCAGCACTTTGAGGTCTGTCAAGCATTTTAATCCTTCCTGCAAATCCCACCAAATCAGTGTCCCTTTATTATAATAATAAATAATAATAATAATAAAATAATAATAAGCCTCGCATTTGATACAACGCCTATAACATTAAAACATCTTAAAGTGATGTACAGTAATTACTGATAATGGTAATGTATTTAGAGACAAATGTTGCAGTCATTTTGCAAACTTTTTTTGGTCAGCTGGGTGTCTGACCCAACACCATGCTTAAGAGCATCCAAGCCAAGCTAAGATTTGTATGCATCCCATCTACACTTGGAAATTCCAGAGGTAGATTGTTGGAATGGAATGCACACTCTCTCCCTGGAGGGACACAACCTGCCTACCTAATTCCAGAAAGTATTAGGTACAGGTTGTCAAGAGCCAATGCTTGGGGACGCCAGAGTGTGTATTGGAGTATTGCTGGAGTCTGACTGAAACCGCATAGCTTGCCATTGATATTGCTGTCTGGCAAGCTTTCTCGCTGCTTGCATACATACTTGCATACATTAATTAACACTGTCCAGTGCCTTGGGACATCCTCCTGATGAGAAAGGCGCTATACAAATGTAATCTTGTTGGTGTTGTTGTTGTTGTTAATGTCCAACAAACAACCAGGAAGTGAATAATTTTTATCTGCAGGATTATTGGCCAGGACACCAGAAGAAATTCTAATCACTTTTGAAATCATATCATGGATCCTTCAACATCCACTTGAACAGGCAGACAGGATAACAGCAACAACCACAAAATTACATTTGTATGGCACCTTTCACATTGGGAAGATGTGGAACAGCCTGGAGCCTGCTGAGCAGAGGGAGCAGACAGGTTGATATGGGGGTAGCTGATGATCGAAAGGTCAGTAGTACGTTTTTGAAATGTGCCTTGAAAGAGGGGAGAGAGGGAACAAGTTGACGGGACTCTGGAATGGAGTTCCAGAGACTATGAATAGACTGTGAGATCAAAGTCCCAGACGTAGGACCTGAACCCACAACTTTCTGACCCAGAGGCAAGAGTGCAATCAGCTGTGCCAGGTTTTACACAATAAGATAGCCATTAGTTCCTTAGCTATCTGTGCAGCAGACTGCATGCATAGAATTACATCTGTAGAATCTACAGCACCAATTCAGACGATTCAGTCCAATTACCTTGTGCCAGAGTTCTAGTGAAAGGTCATCGACCTGAAACGTTAACTCATTTTCCTCTCTACATAGATGCTGCCTGACCTGTTGCATGTTCCCAGCTTCTGTTTTTATTACTTTGTGCCAGTGTTTATACTCCACGTGAGCTCCAACCATCCCAATTCCCTAGTATTTCCCAATACTACTTCCTTCTCGCTCATGTAGGCAGGATCTTGCCTAAATAATAACTGGAGATCAGATGTATCTTGTCCAGAAAAATAATGAAAATCCTACAAAAAATTCTCAGGAGTGTAACTTTGTAAAGAGAAGTGAGAACTCTGCAAGCGACTCTATACAAACTGACACAATTTCCAGGAAATATAAAAGGTTACATCTGTAAAAGATGGCTCCTGAGACCATTAAGACTAAGTCGTGGAGTCTTGTAGCTTAGTGGTTAGAGCACTTGCCTCGCAAGTGAGGGGACCTGGGTTTGCTTCCCGGGTAGGGCAGAACGTTCGGTAAGTTTCCTTACTCCACATGCCTCTGTTTACCTAGCATGATTCAATTCATGACTGTTTGTGGGACCCTGCTGTGTGCAATTGGCTGCCGCTTTTTACCCACAAAATATACAGTCAATTCGCTTTACAGTATATTCTGTGAAGAGCTTTGCGACGTCTCGAAGATGTGATAAGACGCTATATCAAATGCAAGGATTATTATATTGTTATTATTACCTTGAATTTTAGAACAGTCCAGAAGTTTGGAAAATTCTTGAATTCAGTCCTAATTTTGAAGCTAGTTTTCTGCAGTTCTTGAGGCTAAGACCATGAGACTTTCAGGTCTCTGCTCGTTTATATTACTCTTTCTGGCTTCCAAATTAAGACCGGATTTAAGTTTTTCAAAATTCTGCATGATTCAATAAATCTTAAGGCTAAGAACATGAGAAATATCTGGCCTCAAAAACGTCTCCTAACTTGCTTGATCAGTCATGCCAGCAGTGTACATATCCCTGTGTTTCACAACGTCTTATGTGGGAGATCTGATCAGCTGATTATCTAAACATGGTTTGCTGCCACCGTTGCAGGCACGTACACGTTTTTTTTAGAATTTTTTTTCTGTAAGATTATTCAAAATAGGCAAGCACCAGCTCATGGTCATTTAAGGTAGCATATGTGGAGCCCTGTAGAGTATTGGTTAGAGCACTCGCCTTGCAAGGGTTAGGACCCGGTTCAATTTCTGGACAGGGTGAAACCTTAGGCAAGTTTCCTTACTCCGCACACCTCTGTTTACCTAGCAGTAAGTAGGAACCCGGTTGTTAGTCGATTGGCAAATCACTTTCTGGGGATAATAATCCTTAAAAAAAATTTGGTCACTCAATCCATGACTGTATGTGGGACACAGTTGTGTGCACTTGGCTACCGCGTTTTGCCGACAAAATATACAATGAATACACTTTACAGTATATTCTATGAAGTGGTTTGAGATGTCTCAACAATGTGATAAGGTGCTATATCAAATGCAAGGATTATTATTATTGTTGTTATTATTATAAGGTGTGTCAGGAAAATGTACGTTTTCATGTTACAAAATGTGCAGAGATTGAAGTTTTTCCCAGAGGTGGCAGCAGAACACTAGTATGGAAGTATTGAGAGCTACTTATGTAAACCAGTTTTTCCAAAATGCTACCAACAAGTGTGTAAAAAAAATCATTTATATGAAATAAAGTCTCAACTGCAGAGTGATAAAGTGTACGTTGTGATGCTGGAATAATATATGGAAAAGAATGGATTGGGCAGCTTGTGTAATACACACTCATGTTAAAGGTGAATTATGAGCGCAAGATGCAGCCATCCAGTTATTCTTCCTTTCAACTTAGGTAAAGTGAAGGGAAAGGCTAAACCATATTAGAATTCATAAGATATGGAATCTTCTTGCCAGACCTAATCATGGTCTGTCTCAACTGAAAGCGGAGAATTCAGAATTGGATAATTATTTGGGGAGGACAAGTTTGCAGGGCTATGGGGAGAACGCGGGGGAGTGGGATTCATTTGGATAGCTCTTTTCAATGAGCCGGCACAGACATGATGGGCCGGAATGGTCTCCTTCTGTGCCGTATAATTCTATGATTCTATGAACTGTTTGAAATATGCTTCGCCCACAAAATATAGTCAATTCACTTTACAGAATATTCTGTGAAGTGCATTGAGACGTCTTGAAGATGTGACAAGGCACTGTGTCCAAATGCAAGGATTATTATTATTATTCTTTGAGGAAAGGAGAATACCATTGCTTCTTTCTGACCGATATGGTACTATGTTGAAGTAAATCTATCTGACCAGAGAGGTAGTACCTAATCTTTTGGGTGCAGATTACTTTAAATGCAAAGTTCAGAGTCACCATATGTGGTCTCTAAATTTACCATTCTTGAGTACAATGCAATAGGTGTCAGCCTGGCTCAATTGGTAGCACTTTCGTCAGAGTCAGAAGGTTTGGGGTTTAAGACCCATGAAGGGACTTATGTAGTCTAGGTTGTCAATCCAATATAGTACTTGGGGAGTGCTGCACTATTGGAGGTTCCATCCCTGGGATGAGAAGTTAAACCAAAGTCTAGACTCTGGCTCAGGTGGACGTTAAAGATTCCATGATACTATTCAAAAAGCGTGTCCTGAAGCTTAGTGGTTAGAGCACTCGCCTCACAAGCGAGAGTACCTGGGTTCAATTTCTGGATAGGGTGCAACCTTAGGCAAATTTCCTTACTCTGCACACCTCTGCTTACCTAGCAGTAAGTACGAACCCGGTTGTTAGTTGATTGGCGGATCACTTTTCTGGAGGTAATAATCCCTTCCAAAAATAAAAAAGATAATAATTTGGTCACTCAATCCATGACTGTTTGTGGGACATTGCTGTGTGCAATTGGCTGCTGCGTTTCGCCCACAAAATCAATTCAAAGTCAATTCACTTTTACAGTATATTCTGTGAAGCGCCTTGAGACATCTTGAAGACTTGATAAGACGCTATATCAAATGGAAAGATTATTATTATTATTATTATTATTATTATACTAATCCCCCAAATAAAATAATGGTCATTCACTTCATGGTTGTTTGTTGGACATTGCTGGGTGCAAATTGGCTGGCATGTTTGCCTACAAAATACATGGTCATTACAATATACTTTGCAATAAAATTATGTGAGGTGCTTTGAGATGTCTTCCAAACATGAAAAGCATTATATCAAATGCAAGGATTGCTATTATTATGTGTGAATACCTATTATTTCTTGTGTTGGAATGTGCGTCAGTTGTGCTGCCTATAGGAAATGCAAGAAGCAATGCTCACATTATGAGTGGCCTAGGTAACATGGCAGAAAGAGCAGAACCAACAAGAAAGTACCTGCCTAGAGAGTTAGATGATCCAAATTAGGTCCTCCTACATGCCATAATAAATCACCAGCAAACAGATACAGTTCTGCAGACTCTTATTTGCAGATAGCTAACCACAGCTCCACTAGTGGCTCCAGCCAACCTCCAGCTCTAAATTATCAGAACTCCAAACTCAAAATCGTCTTTAACCTGGACACTCAGCATTAAATATGCCTCTCAGTAACAAGTTCTCACTGTACATCCCCAAGATGGCACTGTGCTTCAGAGAATAACATAGAGAGACTTGCTGATAGCCTAGCTTACCCAGCTTAACTAGACCTTCCTGCAGAGGGAGCTGCAAGAGTATTATTTCATAATTTCACACACCCAAAATATAACTCAAAATAATTTAGGACTTATTAGAAATGCAGTCAATAGATTTGTAGTTTTTAAATTCTTGACACACAATATTTGAAATAGGATTTTTAAAAATACAATCTAAATTGGAAAAAAACACAAATAGCAACACATAAAATTGATTTTGGTTTGGGATGCTATAATATTTAGAATTGTTCACTTGAAGCTGGATTGCTGTGTTTTTTTAAGATTTCCTTATCAGCAGTATTGTATAACACATATTCAAGAACTTAACTTAAATGTTACTTGAAGGTGAATGGTGGTTACTTAAAGGTGAATGTCTTAGAATGAGGTACTAATCGCCCTTTATGGCAATATCCACTTCTATTTTTCTTGCCAATAACCAACAACAGAGACTTGACATTTGGCTGATAGTCCTTTTGTCAGTGTTCTCTCTCAGAAGGAAGGTCTCCCATTTTAGCTGGATTCATCACCCTACCTGTGATTCATCTCCCAATTCCTAATGCAGGATTCGACTCTGGGAGATTAGTACATGGAGGATGCTGAAGTGTGTAAGATTACCAACATTCCATGGTTAATAATAATAATCCTTGTATTTAGTACAGTGCCTTATCACATCTTCACGATGTCTCAAAGCGCTTTACAGAATATATTGTAGAGTGGATTGACTGTATATTTTGTGGGCGCAACACAGCAGCCAATTATGCTAAGCTGTGACCCACAAACAGTCGTGAATTGACTGACTAAATTATTATTATTTTTTGAGGGAATTATCACCCCCAGACTAGCGGTCCCCAATCGACTAATATCTGGGTTCCTACTTATTGCTAGGTAAACAGGCGTGTGGAGTAAGGAAACTTACTTAAGGTTTCGCCCTGCCCAGGAATCAAACCAAGGTCCTCTCGCTTGCGAGGCGAGTGCTCTACCCAGTGAGCTACAGGACTCCACATTGTTTTTATATAGTATTAGCAGTACCCATTGCAGCTTTGCTTGCAACCAAAGGATCCAATATGGAATGTAGATTGACACACAGACAGACATTTCATCTTTATCTATACTCATCTGGGAGGACTCCTGTGGGAGGACTCCTTTTGGGAGGACACAGTTGGAGGACTCGATGCTTTAAAAATGTAATTTTGTTGTTGTTGCCTTTGTCTGCGTTCTTTATTTTGTTCCCGCCGCTTGGCTACGTGCCTGCTCTGTGATGTAGGATGTCACAGCACCACAGTCAGCTGGTGTGGCTGCAGGTGTAACTGCTGTGTGTGGATACAGCATGCAGCCACCAGGTGTAACTGAATAATAATAATATTTATTGAACTGAAGCGAAAACCCCAAACTAAAAACAACTCATGAACCATAGAAGATGCCCGAAAAGTAATATGGCCATGCTTTGAACTGTCAATGTTAAGATTCCTGCTCTTAACGCAGTCTCCTAAGCCAGTTTAGAAATGTCTTCATACTGCACACAGTCCATTTTGCACCCTTGTAGAGGGACGGAGTCTATAATGATTGTAGCTCAATATTTTTTTTCATCTATAGAGTCCAGAATGGCTTCATGTCCTCAATAACCACCATTCACCATCAAAACTTTCTTACCTGGCATTTATAATAATAATCCTTGCATTTGATATAGCCCCTTACCACATTGTTGAGACGTCTTAAAGCGCTTCACAGCGCTGTATATACTGTAAAGTGATCTGACTGTATATTTTGTGGGCAAAATGTAGAGTATCCTCCACAGAATTGCATTCCTGTTCAATCTTGTCCTTAGGCTCCTTGGGGTGAGAATGCGGGTGGGAACCGGCCTTCCTACAATAGGATGTATATTTTACTTGTGGCTAACTTTTGTTTAATGAGATTATTCTGTAATTTCTATGGTATGCGAAATGCTCAGCTAAGACATTTATATTAGTTACTATTTATTTATGAAGTGCTGTAGCTCATACTAAAGTTATGTTCAGGCTAGTTCTGAGTTACAAATTTTATACTGTTGCTTTTGGTCAACACAGCACTGTATATTTGAAGTAGGAATTTGGTTTTATGAATAGATCTTACTAGGGAGCATAGACACACAAGGAATATTCTATTTGCAGTCAGGAATTTAGATCAAAGTGGGTCTAGATTGATGTCCAAGTCTGATAGCTCCTCGTGGCTCTTTTAGCTTACAATCCTGCTCTCACAGAGTTTTGCCTTTAGAACATAACATAAGAACATAAGAAATGATAGACAAAGAAAAGGTCCATCTAGTTCGCTTTCCACTTTCCGGCAGTCAAATGCACGTATGTCCCAAACTACTCATGTACTATATCCCATAATGTTATTTCCTGAACCCAAACTATCTACAACAAGATTACATTTGTATAGCACCTTTCACGTCGGGCAGACATTCCAAGGCGCTGTAGCATTTCAGACCCGAGCTGGGGTCAGGGAGGGAGAAGGAAGGGGAGGGGATGACCGATAGCATGGTCGAAGAGGAGGGTTTTGAGGAGGGACTTGAAGGAGGCTAAGGAGGGGGCGAGGCAGAGCTATTGGGGGATGGAATTCCAGAGGTTGGGGGCAGAGTGACTGAAGGCTCACCCGCGAATGGTGGGGCAGGTGGGTTGGGGGACGTGGAGCAGGCCAGAGCCGGCTGAGCGTAACTTGTGTTTGAAGGAATCAACACTTCCTGCTTCAACCATCTCCCTAGGGAGCCTGTTCCACAGGATACTCTTTGCCTTTGGTAACAGCGCTGAAAAATAAACAAGGTGGCCTACCAAAAGAGTGGCTTTGTTTTGCCTTTAGCATTGAGCAGCACTGTGCTGTTCTCAGGGGTTGGTGTTTCCTGTGTTTCTGGCATGGAGAGGGGAGGGGGGATGGGACGAGCAGCTTGAGTCACTTCTTTGGATTCTGCTTTGCAAAGAATGCTGGACAGATTCCAAGCACTGGAAGGCTCCCACTACTCGCCAACTAATCTGAAAAGGGTCTCAAATATCCAGCAAGCTAAATGTGGCATTAGTGTCAAAGCCACAAGACGACAGTGATCAGCTTACAACTTCTATTGTGTACATTGATTTGGACTAGTTTAACCAAAAGATTTTATGGGGGTTAGCCAGGTGTCTTGACATATGTGAATACTCATCACCATGCTTAAGAGTATCCAAACCAGACAGAGTATCACATATGTATGTGACTTACACACAAAAATTTCTGTGTTCTGGAATGGAATGTACACTCTGTCCCTCGAGGGACTAATCTCCCTACTTAATTCCGGAGAGTATCATTCTCAGTTTGGCAATAACCAAGGATTGGGGAACCCAGTGTGTTGATGGGGTACTGTTGGCTTAATCAGGAAAACAGTATAGTTTGCCATTGCGAGTGCTATGTGGCAATGGCAAGCTTCTTGCTGCTTGTCAAGGTTGAGCCACCACCTCATTTGTTGGGGCTTTGGCTTGGTTTGCTGAGTGGAAAGGAGCTGAGTGGAAAGAGTCCAGTGACCTCCAAGTCCTGCTGATGAGACAGCCTGAGACAATTATAGGCACTAAAGACCACACAGCACTACTATGTGAGTATGATTTAAGACGGCACTTCTGCCAATGTGGCATTTCCCAGCATATAAATTAAAGGTATTCATTGGGTTTATTTATTGGTTTGGAACATTGAGAAACACTATTTGCAGTTCAGTTTGTTCTGCACCCAAGTGAACAGTATGTCATTAACCGTAAACAAGAGCTAAAGGTTACCTTAAGCACACTGCCCTTTCATCTTTTGGACTGAGGTTTGCATCCTGACTCACCTATCAATTAGTTTTTGAATTTCCTAAAGATCCTGATTGAAACAAGATTTGAACACTCAATCCACAGCTTGGGAGAGTCATCAGCAGAAAATAGATGGAATTGAACAGAAATTGACTCTCATTCAAGGCAGTCAATCAGATGTTTGAAACTACAGTACAGCTCTCTCTTTGAGTAGTGTGACCTTTAAGAAAACACTTCTGGCAAAACAACATTTGCCAGCATTGCACAGCAGTATCAGTCTAGACGTGTAACCAACCTTCTGACTCAGAGGCAAGTGCTATCCACCTGAGCCAGGCCAAGATTGGTTAAGAGTAAGTTTAAAAAAAAGATTTTTAAAAAACACATGTTAAAATGCTACAAAGGCATGCTTTTGGTTATTAACTGTCAGAACTCAAAAGCTAACACAGAACAAATTGAGGCAGATAATTGGTTTGTTGCAACTCTATGTAAACTGTACAACTAGAAAAACAAAGCATTAAAGGACACCATGGAAATGTAGTCATTAAATACGCCATAAATATATTTGTCAACAAAAGATGCATTGATCTCAATGTAGCAAAGATAGTCAGCAGCCAAGTGCTGAATATAACAGAATACAATATAGTACATTGGTCATCAAACAAAGTACAACAATCCATCTGTTCACTGTAAGTCTCACTCTGAAACATTAGATGTAACAAGAGCTGTGATGCAATACATAGCTTATAATTTCTTCATTGAAAGAGAAATCATATGATGCAGACTAAATATATTCTAGATCGCTCTCAAAAGATGCCAATATAGTGCATGTACACAGATACCCCACAAAATGTCCAATATTAATGTACACGATAGAAGTTTTATCGTTAAAACCCAACATTTTAAGAATGGTAATATTTTACAATCAAGTCCCATAGACAATGTAGGCTAGAGAAGAGTTGATCTTAAGCCAGTTGTGTTTTCGTGCAATCAACTTTCTATATTATACGTTGCAAATTCCAAGTACTTCATTTTCATATTTTTCTTTAGGAAGTCTAGCACTGTCCTTTTTCCAAGATGTGCATTTCAGTCACAATGCCCAGCCATTTTAACAGCTGTTACACTTAAGTGAAGGCATTTTTTTTTACTCAATGAATAGCAACATTCAGTATCACCAAAAAGAGAATTTCATTATATACAATTCCTTATATTTCTGTGAACAGAAATATTTCAGTGTACATTCATATAAAGAAAACTTCCTTGAAAATGCTGCTCCTTGATCAGATGCAGCATATTTTACGAAGAAACAAGTCCATATGAGCAACCATTCCACAGCAAAATAAATAGCTTTCTTTATTTTTTAACTGGTAGGGATCATATGTAATACTATATATATTATAACCAGTTAATTTAGTATGTGGTGTCCTGACAAATGAAACGTAAAATATTGTACTTGTAAATTTCAGAGCTTACGTTTATGCAAGTCAAAGCTTTACAAAAAATGCTTTTACAGAGCTGCAAGGAAACTCTTCCATGGACAAAAAAAATCAAGAAAAAACAATATTACTTCCATTATTGAAGAGTCCAACAGTTACCAATAAAGATTAAAAGGCAAGTTATTTTAGTGGTTGCTCTTCAGGATAATAACAATAATCCTCACATTTAGTATAGTGCCTTTCACATTGGGAGTGACTGTGCATTTGTGGGTGAACAGAGGATGCCAGTTCCTATCTTACTTAGCATGACTCAGTGACTGGGCTGCAGTGAAACACCAGTGAAAGACTCACAAATATGGTTGCAAATTATCAATGATCTGGAATGAAAACCCTCAAGTAATACATACACCATTTCCTCATCAAATCACATTTGCCATTTAAATATGGAGCTCTTAAGACTGATAATGGAGCCACTACACCACACACAAATCTGAAAATTTCCCTCCAAAACAAAAACATAATATTCAAAAGTATTCTTGTTCCTTTATGATAAAAAAGTTTTTTAAAAAAAACACAAAATGCATTTCCCACTCTCTTAACAGGTGTGGAAGACAAGTCTTGGAGACGCAGCACTTTTTGCAATTATGAGATTACTAGTTCCACTGTTAAAACGCTAATTGTAGTTCTTAACCTGAAGTTGTGCAATCAATCCAAATACAACTTAAAAATGCTTTTTTTTACAAAAGAGCTGACCTTTAACCATCATTCCTGTGTAACAGTGCATACAAACTGTAACAACTGATTGTAAGCAGACAAATACTGGACGTTCTTTCGTTGCAAACACACAAGTTAAAACTGCGTACATATCAAGATAAAGATGTGCACCAGACATGCTGCTAATTGCTGGGTTGCACCATTAACCCTTGAACCAATTCACTGTCTCAATGTTCACAGCAAGATTGAAAGATTTGAAAAGAACACATGCATAAGGCAAACACTGTCTAAACTGAACATAATCCATAGGACCAACAAAAACAGTCTGAGTTTACAGCTCATCTTTTATGGTTCACAAATTTAAAACTGCCATGCCCATCGTTTTACCATCCTTATAAACACAGAAACCCACTTTAAATATACAATCAACATGCCGAGTTTTGGTTTTAAAGGGATAATAGTTTAGGATAAACATAAAGGTTTGCTGTTGTTTGAGTTCCAGCAATCGCTAAATTGAACTCAAATTGTGGAGGATTAGTGGTCTAAATGCAGGGACTTGATAAAACAACAATAACCTGGTACTGTATATACCATTACTAGGGCCACCTCCGCCACTTAACTTTCCAGTCCAATTATCTGTACTGTAATATGGATGCCCAAACAATTAATACACAAAATAATGTAACAATACTTCATATGAGATGAATCTTGCAATTGATACAAAAGCAGGATATATATTTACAAAAAATGTCTCAGTTTCAGTTCTCTTGTGCCTAGTTACCATCAGTTAAACTAGCCTGGATCTCAAGTTTACAAGGCAAAAAGTTATGAAGAAGGCTTATTCCAGAGGATTTTGCTTACAATTAACTTTCCTACTTATTAACTTACAGCAACCATCAAAGTTTCCAACATTGGGACTCCAAAATATCAAAAATACCAAACTAACATTTGCTTATTACAAGAATAAATATAAACACCAGTTTCAACTGCACTCCAGTCCCATAACATTGCATATCATACTTTGTCCACTATTTCATCCAGATACTGGGAGATTCAGTTTTCTGGACTAGTTTTGTAATGTGCATTTATAACATGAGAATTGAATTGCACCACTGTAATGGTTATATCATCTCTGTACATCCGGGCCAGTTCTTCAGGAAGACTCAGCATTTTGGACAGTCGCTTATGATCAATTGCCCCAAACTCATTGTGACCAACTGCATATCGTAAAAGATATGTTGCAGAATTCTGATCCTCAAATGAAGGTGACGCATTAGCTCTTCTCTCCATTAATAGGCTGTGCATTTGACCAAGAGTCACTTTGTAACCACCAACAGAAATAGGTTGCTGAAGCTGGACACCAGTCAGATGCTCCCCAACAATCCTGATTACTTCCTGTCTGTGTAATACGTCCCACAGACCATCTGTGGCTAATACAAGAAATTTGTCCTGAGGTCGTAGTTTATGATAAGTAATTTCAGGTTGAGCAGTTAGGTAGGGGGGTGTGTGATAATTAGGTGGGATAAACTTGTTATATTCACTCTCGTTTAACATCTCTGGCCCAGATTCTAATACTCTCTTCTGCAGATCAATGCTCCACTTGAACTTAACATCTCCAAACGCTCTAAATGGCATTAACAAGCCAAGCAATCGGTCTTGTTTAATGACAGTTTTTGCTTCAGATTTGGGGTGTTCAGATCGAACTCTTTTAGTTTCACACTCATTCTGTGCATTGTGGTCATTAGACAGTGTAAGTGCAGACCAGCTCCCATCCTCTTCTTGGACACCGAGTACGGCTCTGCTATCTCCAACATTTGCAATGTGCAAATCTACACCATCCACGTGTGCAATGCAGGCA
Source organism: Callorhinchus milii (assembly GCF_018977255.1). Taxonomy (NCBI): domain Eukaryota; kingdom Metazoa; phylum Chordata; class Chondrichthyes; order Chimaeriformes; family Callorhinchidae; genus Callorhinchus; species Callorhinchus milii. The sequence continues at coordinate 95,759,039 of NW_024704743.1, read as the reverse complement.
GTCGCACCAGAAAATGCCACTCGCAACACCCAGTGGTTGAGAAAGCTGTTGCTGTTTCCCACTTGAGCTTCCAATGATATATCATTATCAAGTCTTTTGAAAGAATTTAGCAAAGCCTCCTTTTCATCAGGTATCTCCGTGGTATGGAGGTCAATTAGTTCCTGCCAGTAGGTACGCAGGCTATCAAAGTACAGCTTGGAAGCCTCTTTACTGAAGTAGTCATTGGGGTGTTTGTGCCATTGAAGAATTGGCAATACGACTCGCCCAGTTTCTACTGCATTCTCGATTTCTATTAAGGTTTCTTGAGGCAGTAAAGCAACAGCAATGTAGTAAAACAATCGTTCACTGAGGCTTTGTGCACAAGCACATCCTGCATGTCCATCAAAGACACCCAAAAGCATTCCCCTGGTCTGCAGGCAAGTAGCTGCACTTCTTCGGTCTTCCACCGGTGAATTGGATGGCAACTGGTTCGTGTCAAATCCAAGAACAGAACTGACATTCTTCCCATCAAATTCAGAGACTTTAAAAGTATACTCATTGGCCTTCAAGATGCTGTTAACTTGATGAGGAGTAAGTTTGTAAAAGTGTGCAAATGTGGTCCTGTAGCTCCTTGTTTGGGAACAACAGAAAGCATTCTTGAGTTTTCTGTACCTTAATGAGAGGGGTGGTGCAGTCTTCTGCTGAGATCTGTCTGCTGCATGTTGACCAACCTGTACTGATTGGCAACTCCAGAGAGTTTGATGGTAGCTGGCGGTAGCATGTATCCACCTTCGACTTATTTCTACATTCCTAAGTGCTGGAAGCAACAACTGTGTAGACACTAACATTTCACTAGTAGAAGTGGGGACAACTCTGCCAATCGTTCCTATAAAGAAAAAACAAAACAAATGTGTTACCAATTTGTTATTATGAACCACAAACTATTACAGAAAAGGAAGATGCACGATTTATAAGCTGCAAAAAAGAACATATTAATAGCACAATATACCACATTTACTCAAACCTAAAACATACCTCCAGGAGTGTGCTTTAGAATCAACTGTGAATTATAACAACAGAAAAGCCCATATTTTTCTCCAAAAACCAATAAAATCCACCTGGGTCATAGATTCCAGTAAATAAAGTGTATTAAAAACTCTGATCTTCAAGAAAACAAAATGCACATTTTCAGAAGACAATTATAAAAATTAAATAATACTGAAATAATAAGTAGGACAATACAAAATTACTGCACACAAGGAAGCATTTGTACCTGCGTTGGTTCTCTGAACGAGCTATTCACTTTGTCCCACTCTCCTCTTTTCTTCATACACTTTTATATTTCTTCTCCTTTTTAAATATATATCTAATTCCCTCTTCAAAGTTAAGATAGATTCTGCCTCAACCACCATTCTGGGCAGCACTAAAATCCATATGAAGAAAAAAAACTAATTTCTCCCTTTGTACTCTCTTTGGTAATTACCTTAAATCTATGCTCTCTGGTTACCACCTCACATAGATTTACATACACTGTACAGCACACAAACAGGCCATTCGGCACTACCAGTCCATCCCAGTGTTAAAACTCCAGCCACTCCTTACTCACTCCCATATCCTTCCATTCCCTTCTCCCTTTTGCGTGTATGTATAGCATCCTCTTATATGGATCTATATTATCTGCTTCAACTAACACTTCTGGCAATAAGTTGTGGGAGGAAGCTCCTCTCCTCCCAAATTCTCTTTTAGATTCCCTGGTCGTTATTTTGTGTCTCTTAGTTACCGACTCCCCAACAAACCCTTTTATAATTTTAATCACCTCTATTAGGTACCTTTTCTAGCAAAAACAAGTTACTTATCCAGTCCAAATTGGTACCAGTAACCTGCCAGCCCTCTTTCCATCAATGCCAAATCCTTCTTGTGTGGCAACAAACTGGCTTCAGTACTCAAGACATGCTCTAACCAAGGTTTCATAGAATTTCAACATCACTTCCTCAATTTTATACTCCATTTGTCTATGACACTACACTGCATAAAGAGCACTATATAAATGCAAGTTATTGTTGTATTTCAAGCCCAAGATTTTCAAGCCTTATCTATCTGTTTGGCTACTTTTAGAGATTTGTGGATCTGAATCCCCAGATCTCTTTGCTCCTCTAAGGTCACTGGCATAAGTTATAGACAACTTCTTTATTGTTCCACAGGTCACTGGAAATAATTTCTTGCAGTGCACAGTATTAAATCTTCAAATATTCAGTTCTCCGATTTATTCAATGCTGCTTTCTAGACACACAAATGGAAGATTTACTTTAAAATAAGATGACGCGGTGTGGTTTAGGGAAGCAAAATTGTCAAGTGGAGTCCTGCAGCTCAGTGGTTAGAGTACTCGCTTTGCAAGCGAGAGACCTGAGTTCATTTCCAGGCAGGGCGAAACCTTGGGCAAGTTTCCTTACTTCACACGCCTAATAATAATCCCTCCAAAAAAACAAAACAATAATAAAATTGGTCATTTTCAATCTACGACTGTTTGTGGGACATTGCTGCAATTGGCTGCTGCGTTCGCCCACAAATACACAGTCAATTCACTTTACAGTGTGTTCTGTGAAGCGCTTTGGGACGTCCTCCCGACGTGAAAAGCGCTATATCAAATGCAAGGATTATTATTATTATTATTATTAAGTGCATTTTTATTACTGGAGTCAGTATTGCACTGTATTTCAAGAAATGCTTAGTACACTTTGGGTGTCTACAGGTTTGTTTTAATAATTTATGCTTATTTTGATGAAAATTGGGTTAATTTTAAGGTATTGGGAGAGATTGAGAAAAAACTTTGTGTGAAGAAAATTTCTCCTCATCTCCTGTTTCTTTTAACAACTATTTTAAATCGGTATCCTCGGGTTACCAATCCACCCGCCAATGGAAATAGTTTCTCCTTGTTCACCCTATTAAATCCCCTCATAATTTTGAAAATTTGTATTAAGTCTCCTCTTAACCTTCTCTGCTCCAAGGAGAATAACCCTCGCTTCTCTCGCCTCTCCTGATAACTGAAGTCCCTCATTCCTGGTACCAACCTGGTAAATCTCCTTCGCACCCTCTCCAATGCCTCAACATCTTTCCTAAAGTGTGGTGCCCAGAACTGAACACAGTCTCCAGCTGAGACCTAACCAATGTTTTATGAAGGTTCATCGTAACTTCCTGACTTTTGTATTCTATGCCCCTACTTATAAAGTCTAGTATCCCGTATGTTTTTCTAACAGCTGTATCTACCTGTCCTGCCACCTTCAAATATTTACTTCTATGAACCCCCAGGTCCCTCTGGTCCTCTGTCCTCTTTAAGATTGTACCATCAGCTTATATGGCCTCTCATCATTCTTCCTCCCAAAATGCATCACTTTGCATTCATCCACATTAAACTTCATCTGCCACACGTCGGCCCATTTTACGAGTCTGTCTATGTCCCCTTGCAGTCTGCTATTATCCTCCTCACTGTTTACTACTTCTCCTAACTTAGCAGCATCTGCAAACTTGGAAATTGTACTCCCTATATCCAGGTCATTTATATTTATAAAAATATAATAATCTTTGCATTTAATATAGCGCTTTTCATGTCTTCTCGACGTCTCAAAGCGCTTCACAGAATATGCTGTTAAGTGAATTGACCGTATATTTGTGGGCGAAATGCAGCAGCCAATTGCCTACAGCAGTGTCCCACAAACAGTCGTGGATTGAGTGTCTCGCTTGCAAGTCGAGTGCTCTAACCCCTGAGCTACAGGACTGTATATACTTTTTTTCCTGGTTGGTGCTGTCCTTCCCATAAGGTGTCAACAATTCTTTACTTGAAAGCTCGCTTTGACCTTGAACAGTAAAGTATATCCTGTCTGATTCTACCAGGAGTGCCAGTTCTCTGCTAACAGTGATCCCCTGAAAACTACCTTCCCAGTGAATTATGTTAAAGGTCTGGCTAATAAACAGCAACATTTGATACACAAAAGCTATTCTGTAGGTTGAAATAGCATAAACCCCATAAAGCTCCAGATTGTTTGCTGGAATAGAGAACCAATGTGGCACTACAGTGGTTGGCACACAGTAAGCAGAGCTGTCAACACTGCCATACAACTCAGATAAGAGTAGCTATAAAGATGTAAACAAACACACGCCAACCACTGCTCTGATACTCACTACGAGGTACAGGATCTGCAAAACCAGAATTTACAAAACCAGATTGACTCGTCTGGAATACATAGCAAAAATATCCGACTGTCTGCTTCCAACTCAGTCCACCAGCCCTGTGTCCACCAGCCCTGTGTCCACCAGCCCTGTGTCCACCAGCCCTGTGTCCACCAGCCCTGTGTCCACCAGCCCTGTGTCCACCAGCCCTCTGTCCACCAGCCCTCTGTCCACCAGCCCTCTGTCCACCAGCCCTCTGTCCACCAGCCCTGTGTCCACCAGCCCTCTGTCCACCAGCCCTCTGTCCACCAGCCCTCTGTCCACCAGCCCTCTGTCCACCAGCCCTGTGTCCGGCTGTCAAGCCCACAATATGTTGAAAGCACCACTGCCATAATGGTCAGGTTTGGCCTTTAACGCCGTGGGTTCATCTGTATTTATAGACGTTCATTTCTCCTGCGAGTTCACCTTATGGGGAGTGTGGGGGGGGGGGGGGCAGGGAGGGGGGAGGGGGGGCAGGAGAGGGGGGGCAGGAGAGGGGGGGGGGGGGCAGGAGAGGGGGGAGGGGGGGGGAGGGGGGGGGCAGGAGAGGGGGGGCAGGAGAGGGGGGGCAGGAGAGGGGGGGCAGGAGAGGGGGGGCAGGAGAGGGGGGGGGGGCAGGAGAGGGGGGGGGGGCAGGAGAGGGGGGGGGGCAGGAGAGGGGGGGGGGGGCAGGAGAGGGGGGGGGCAGGAGAGGGGGGGGGGGCAGGAGAGGGGGGGGCAGGAGAGGGGGCAGGAGAGGGGGGGGGGCAGGAGAGGGGGGGGGCAGGAGAGGGGGGGGGGGGCAGGAGAGGGGGTTAAGGTAGTATATAAACACGCAGCGTGACTTACGTTACAAAAACACAAGCGATGTGTCCGTCCCCCGATATAAAACTGTCTGTGAAGGCCGTTGCATTACTGTGTTTCCAAACAATCATCGACCGGTTTCCCCCCCACCCTCAGCCCCCACCCCGCTCCGCACTGCAGCTACACCACACACATGCCGCCCTGCCCTGTCCTGCTCTGGCCACGCCGGGCACAGCCTACAACAGGCACAGCCCTACAGCACAGGCACAGCCCTACAGCACAGGCACAGCCCTGGAGCAGCAGCAGCACAGTTGTGGTCGACAGCGCCCTCGCACGCAGCTCGGCTCCGGCTCGGCTCCGGCTCAGCTTCCAGGCTCGGCTGCTGCACTGGGCAGTGTCCTCCCTCACACGCTGGACTCGGGGCTGAGCAGCTCCTCCCCTGGGCGGGGAGAGGGCTCAGGGCTTAATTCCTTGGTCCTCTCCTCTCCTGGCTGAGATCCCCTCTTGCCCTCTAATGGCTGAGATCCCCTCTTGCCCTCTAATGGCTGAGATCCCCTCTTGCCCTCTAATGGCTGAGATCCCCTCTTGCCCTCCAATGGCTGAGATCCCCTCTTGCCCTCTAATGGCTGAGATCCCCTCTTGCCCTCTAATGGCTGAGATCCCCTCTTGCCTCCAATGGCTGAGATCCCCTCTTGCCTCCAATGGCTGAGATCCCCTCTTGCCCTCTAATGGCTGAGATCCCCTCTTGCCCTCTAATGGCTGAGATCCCCCCTTGCCCTCTAATGGCTGAGATCCCCTCTTGCCCTCTAATGGCTGAGATCCCCTCTTGCCCTCCAATGGCTGAGATCCCCTCTTGCCCTCTAATGGCTGAGATCCCCTCTTGCCCTCTAATGGCTGAGATCCCCTCTTGCCCTCTAATGGCTGAGATCCCCTCTTGCCCTCTAATGGCTGAGATCCCCTCTTGCCCTCTAATGGCTGAGATCCCCTCTTGCCCTCTCCTGGCTGAGATCCCCTCTTGCCCTCTAATGGCTGAGATCCCCTCTTGCCCTCCAATGGCTGAGATCCCCTCTTGCCCTCCAATGGCTGAGTTCCCCTCTTGCCCTCTAATGGCTGAGTTCCCCTCTTGCCCTCCAATGGCTGAGATCCCCTCTTGCCCTCCAATGGCTGAGTTCCCCTCTTGCCCTCCAATGGCTGAGATCCCCTCTTGCCCTCTAATGGCTGAGTTCCCCTCTTGCCCTCTAATGGCTGAGATCCCCTCTTGCCCTCTAATGGCTGAGTTCCCCTCTTGCCCTCTAATGGCTGAGTTCCCCTCTTGCCCTCTAATGGCTGAGTTCAGGATGAGGACTCGGCGTTGGCGCCACTTGTCAGCCCGAGGCCACGAACGCACCGAGCGCCGCCGCTGATTGGCCGCCGGGATCGACACACGCATTGTGGCGTCACAGCCGATACGTCAGTCCCGATCTTTTTGTAACAGTTTCAAAAGCGCCGAGTTGATTGGCTGCTCGGCTCCCCGCAGCCAGCGCGGTATTGGGCTACTTTTGGGCTAGTGTTTGGGAAGCACTGGCGCTGGAGTCGATGAGAGGCAGCCGCCCACATCAATCATCTAACATCATTTACATACCTCACATTATAACATGGGCATTGAATTGCTCCACTGTAACGGTTATGTCATCTCTGTACGTACGGGCCACTACTTCCGAGGCAGACTCAGCATTTTGGACAGTCGCTTGTGAGCCATTGCCCCAAACACATTTGCATAACTCACATCATTTGTTTCAGGCAGCCGGGTGTCTGGTTTCCATATTATAGATATCATGTATTGAAACCTGCCCAGTAAAATGCAACGCTATATTACACTTGTAAAGCGCCTTTCACGTCAGGACATCCCAAGGTGCTGGATAGTCAGGGATTTATAATAATAATAATCCTTGCATTTGATATAGCGCTTTTCACGTCGGGAGTACGTCCCAAAGCGCTTCACAGAACACACTGTAAAGTGAATTGACTGTATATTTGTGGGCGAACGCAGCAGCCAATTGCGCACAGCAATGTCCCACAAACAGTCAAGGATTGAAAATGACCAATTTATTATTGTTTTTGGTTTTGGAGGGATTATTATTAGGTGTGTGGAGTAAGGAAACTTGCCCAAGGTTTCGCGCTGCCTGGAATTGAACTCAGGTCTCTCACTTGTAAAGCGAGTGGTCTAACCACTGAGCTACAGGACTCCTCCATTTGGACCTGGGTTGGGGGGGGGGGGGGGGGGTTGGGGGTGGAGGGAGGATGGTAGGGAGGATAGAGGTAGGAGGGTGGCCGAAGATACGGCCAAAGAAAAGGGTCTTGAGACATGCCTTGAAGGAGACAAGGAAGGGAGCAAGGAGAGGGGACTGGGATGGAATTTCAAAGGGTGGCGGCAGAGAGGCTGAAGGCCTCAGATGGATTGACAGCTGGATTTAGGTATGGGGACCCAAGGCTTTGGAAATTATTCATTTTTTTTAAAAAAGATCTTAAGGTATTCAAGATCAATTGGGCTTAATTGGTAGCACACTTGGGTTGAAAGTTTGGGTCAGCCATACATTTGGCCTTTGAACTCATATACATCAGTGCGATTGCTGGGGAAGTGCTTCATTGTTGGACAGCCTTCAGATGAAATGTTAAACCAAGTTTCTGGCTGCATGTTTAGATGGACATTGAAAATCCCATGGCAATTTTTGAAAAGAGAAAGGAATGTCCTCCAATGTCCTGACAAACCATCCTCCAGCTGAATTTATTCACTTCATGAGTTTGTGGGACATCACTATATCCAATTTGGCTGCCGGGTTGCCTGCAAATATACTGTGAAGTTATCTGAAATATTTTGATATAAATGGTGTTGTATCAATTGCAGGGACTATAATAATGTACTCTGAACAATAATAATATAATAATAATCCTTGCATTTGATATAGTGTTTTTCACGTCTTCGACGTCTCAAAGCACTTCACAGAATAGACTGTAAAGTGAATTGACCGTATATTTATGGACGAATCGCGGCAGCCAATTGCACACAGCAGTGACCCACAAACAGTCGTTAATTGAAAATGACCAATTTATTATTGTTTTGTTTTGGAGGGATTATTATTAGGCGTGTGGAGTAAGGAAACTTGCCCAAGGTTTCGCCCTGCCTGGAATTGAACCCAGGTGTCTCGCTTGCAAGGCGAGTGCACTAATCACTGAGCTACAGGACTCCAATACAGAATTATTGATAAATGAAATCCCCAAACAGAAACATGTTACCATAGTGAAAAATCTATAACAAGGGAATAGACATTCAGAAGGAAGATTAAAAGACAGCAAGATAATTAGGTAGCTATTCTGTTAACAATTCAATTAAGATGTATGACACATTGATCTCCATGTAACTATTTATATCAGAGGAATACCAGACCACCTTGTAACTGCAATATCAACCTCTGAGCAATTGCAGTGATAGACTTTTTCATAACTGCAGTAACATAACTACCACGTAACTATAATAGCAGTTACATAACAGGAGTCCTGTAGCTTAGTGATTAGAGCACTCGACTCACAAGCAAGAAGTCTCACCTGGGTTTGATTCCCAAGCAGGAAAAAACGTTGGAGCAAGTTTCCTTACTCCACACACTTCTGTTTACCTAGCAGTAAGTAGGAACTTGGTTGTTGGACAATTGGTGGATCGCTTTTCTGGGGGGTAATAAGCCCTTCAAAAAAAATAATTTGGTCACTCAACCCACAACTGTTTGTGGGACACGACTGTATGCAATTGGCTGCCACATTTCACCCACAAAATATACAGTCAATTCACTGTACAGTATATTCTGTGAAGTGCTTTGAGACGTCTCAGACATAAGGTGCTATATCAAATGCAAGGATTATTATTATAACCAGTGATTAGACAACTGCATGATGACATCATAAATCCGTGTGCCCAGTGACAGACTGCAATGTACCTGCAGTGATATTGAACTGCAACAATTTGCATTTCTATAGCACCTTTTCAGGGATGATAAATGCTTGAAAGTACTTAGCAAATATACTGAGGAATACCAAGCAGGGAGAAAGGATGAATGAGAATTAAGAATATTAGTCAAAAAGCAGGGTTTTGAAGTTGTGGTGAGAAGCCAGGATCAGAGATTTTGGGAAGAGAGTTCTAAAAGACAGGGACATAGAGAAACTTGAAAGCCATCAAATGGAACATAGTAACAGGAGTAGGCCATTCAGCCCTTCAAGCCTGTTCCACTACTTAATTAGAGCATGGCTGATATGTACCTCAACTAATCCTTTCAATTCCAATTTCCCATTTTCTCCCCATATCCCTTAATACCCTGACCTACCAAAAAACGATCAACCTCACTCGAAAGTGTGGATGGATCCAGCAAGAATCCAAGGATTATCATTAAATCAAGTGATAGGAAAGATCAATATTCAAAACTAAAAACTCAGTTAATGAATTGTCATGACATTTATTCCACTTTGTGTAGGCAGGTTAAATCATGAAAAGTATACAGTGCTTGCACAATGGAAGTCATGTTTAAAACATTAGATATACTCTGTACGACACCACAAATACACTTTCAATAAACACGATTTGTTACAACAGGGACTATTTAAAATTCAATGCATCAAATACATATAAACAAATGAAATGATTCACGCTCTCTCGATGAGTATAGCTGTAAACAAGTTCTTTAAGAACATTCACAACTAATGCAGCTTACTGCACAGCACTTCACAAATTAGATTTTTTTTTGTTTTAAATAATGACATTTTCATAAATACAGATTCAGATTATTGCAGCACATAATTCAATACCTGATTGGTAAAAAGTACATCAACATAGGTATATTTTCAAGGGTAATAGCAGCAGACAGCTTGCAGGAATGGACTTAATTACACAAACACAGGTTAATTCAGGTTTAAAGAAAAGTAAGGGGAGTATCAGGATCTGTCCAATTCTACTGTAACCCTAAAGGACAAGTTGAATAATGAGCATTTCTTTATTTGAACTCGAGCAGATTGCAGTCAATCTTGTAGTACACATAAGGGTAGTATTCTTGCTGGCTTAGATTTAGACCTGGAATGTCTATGGCTGCCTGCAAAAGATGACAGAGAGAAACAAAATCAATATTTGCATTGTGCTATCAAATACAGAAATAGGGGCAAGCCCAATGGTCTTAGTCTAATGGCATTTTACAGACTGGGAGCTTACTGGTTCGAAATACAGTAGGTTTTGAATTTACTGGTCTTAGCCGAGGCTGCATTGAGATGCTAAACTGGTCTCAACCCAGTGTTGTCAGAAATTAAAATATATAGTCCAAACTCAACCAAACACAAGCCCAAAGTATCCCAATATTATGCATTGGCTGCTATGGGGAACAGAATGGCTAATTTAGGTTAATGCTTTTAAAACGGTGTAAGAAAAGGACTTCAACAACAACAACAACATTTCATTTATAGAGCGCCTTTCACGTCAGGAGGACGTCCCAAGGCGCTGGACAGTTGGGTCGGGACCCAAGCAGGGGGGAAATGGTCAGGGTGAGGGGAGGGAGGGAGTGAGGAGGGGGGAAATGGTCAGGGTGAGGGGAGGGAAGGGAGGGAGCGAGGAGGGGGTAGAGAGTCGAGAGGGGAGCTGAAGGCTCGGTCAAAGAGAAAGGTCTTGAGACGGGTCTTGAAGGAGGAAAGGGAGGAGGCGGCGAAGGCACTGGGGGATGGAGTTCCAGAGCCTAGGGGCTGAGAGGCTGAAGGCCCGGCCACCGATGGTAGGGTGGTTGGGTCGGGGGATGTGGAGCAGACCGGAGCCAGAGGAACGGAGGGTACGGGCAGGTAGGTAGGGGGATAGTAGGTCAGAGAGGTAGGAGGGAGCAAGGCCGTGAATGGCCTTGTAGGTGAGGATGAGGATCTTGAATTGGATCCTCTGGGGGATGGGGAGCCAGTGGAGGTGAGCGAGGGTGGGAGTGATGTGTTCCCGAACCTGGTGCGGGACAGTACACGAGCTGCAGAGTTCTGAATGACCTGCAGCTTGTGGAGGGAGGTGCCGGGAAGGCCGGTGAGGAGAGAGTTCCCATAGTCCAGCCTTGAGGTGATAAAGGCGTGGACCAGAGTTTCAGCAGCGTGAGGGGTGAGGTAGTGCCGTAGTCTGGCGACATTCCGGAGGTGATGGAAGGCGGTGCCAGTTGTGGCGCAGATATGAGGAAGAAAGGACAACTCAGGGTCGAACAGAACTTCAAAGAGGAAAAAAAGTTTGCTGGTTTAAATTTAAAAAAATTAAATTAGGCATTTTCCCAGAATTAGGGATGGAAAAACTAACCAGGGTTCCTGCTACCTGTACGTCACCTGCTACTGGTTTGTGTGTATGTGTTACAGCTAGGAAGGAAGAGGTCAGGCTTGGCTGTGACACCCTCTGCAGTCAAATGTCCTACAGACATTTACCGTTAACGCATACAGGAACATAATGTCTATTTGGATATGGCAACCAGTGCCTGTGAAACCCTGTCCAGAACAGAGACATACAATACTCCACTGTATACAATTGTGGAGTCCTTTAGCTCAGTGGTTAGAGCACTCACCTGGCAAGTGAGAGACCTGGGTTTGATTCCTGGCAGGATGAAACCTTGGGCAATATTTGTGGGCGAACGCGGCAGCCAATTGCGCACAGCAATGTCCCACAAACAGTCGTGGATTGAGTGACCAAATTATTATTTTTTTCTTGAGGGATTATTATCATTTATGTGGAGTCCTGTAGCTCAGTATTACTAAATAGTATTTAGTATTACTAAAAAAAAATTCTACTTTACTAAAAATGATTTCGTTATTTTTTCCTCAAGGCAATGTAGTTCTGTGATTTCAAGGTTTAAGACATACGAGTAAACATATTCATTTAGAAATCAAGATAATTTGTATTAAATCGATCAAATCATTACAAGACAGATACTCTAATTACTACACTGGGGGATTCATTCTATAATAACAGGGTTCATCAAATTGAGGGGTATCATTGATGGCGAATAAAACTTTGCCCATGTCAGGTGCCTGGCTGGTATCAACATCAAGTTCATTATAGCAGACATCTCCAGAGTAATACTTTCCTGACTGCACAACAGTGTTATTATCCATGATAAATTATATTACGAACTCACATTCATGAACAAAACAGAATCACCCTCCAGTATTTTTTTAGTCCCAACTTCAGAGGAACAGCCCCATCTTTTGATTGATATCTCCCTCTCCCTCCACATCAACTCCCCCACTCACAGTCACGGCCACCCACTCGACTTGGTGATCACCCGGGGCCTCAGTGTCTCGGATGTCACCATCACCGATAAGGCCGTCTCCGACCACCACTTCATCTCCTTCACCACCTCCACCCCCCTCCCCACCTCCACCAGACCCACCACCATCTTCTACCGCCCCTGGAAGAAGTTACCCCCTCAATCCCTAACCGCTGCCTTGGAGTCCTCTGAACTCCTCTCCCTCTGGCCTTCAACCCTCACCGACCCCTCTTCTCCTCTCACCCTCCTCCACAACACCCTCTCCTCCACACTCGATACTCTTGCCCCTATCACCTCCCGTACTGTCTCCTACTCTCGCTCCTCCCCCTGGTTCACCACCCACCCCCGCTCACTGAAGAGCCAGGTGCGGGCCGCTGAACGCACCTGGGTCAAATCTGGCCTAACGGTCCACCGACAAATCTGGCTGGACCTCCTCAAAATCTACCGCTCCACTCTAGCCTCGGCCAAATCGTCCTTCTACTCCAGGATAATCCTGGAGGCGAAGGACAACCCCAGGCTACTGTTCTCTACCACATCCCAACTCCTCCGTCCCCCCCGCCACCCCGCGCAGGTCATCTCCTCCAACCTTCACTGCGAGGAGATGCTGGATTTCCTTGAATCCAAGATCAAGGGAATCCGCTCCGCGGTCACTTCCCCTCCAACATCCACCCACTCACCCCCTCCCTCCCACACTCCGACTCCTACCCATCCTCCCCTACACACTTTCGTACCCGTTTCCCCACCCTCTGTCACCAAACTCATCCTATCCCTGAAACCTACCACCTGCTCCCTTGACCCCATCCCCACTCCACTCCTTATCTCCCAGCTCCACCTCCTTGCCCCACATATCACAGACATCGTCAACCTGTCCCTCTCCTCTGGCTCTGTTCCCATTCCCTTAAAAACTGCCACCATCACTCCCACCTTAAAAAAACCCTCCCTTGATGCGTCGCAGCTATCAAGCTACCGGCCCATCTCCAACCTCCCCTTCCTATCCAAGGTCCTGGAACGAGTTGTCGCCTCCCAGCTGCGCTCTTTCCTCTCCAACCATTCACTATTCGAACCCCTTCAGTCGGGTTTCCGTGCTGCCCATAGCACAGAAACTGCCCTGGTCAAGGTCACCAATGACATCCTGACCATCTGTGACCAGGGCTCCCTCTGCCTCCTCGTCCTCCTCGACCTATCGGCAGCATTCGATACGGTCGACCATGCTATCCTCCTCCACCGCTTGTCCTCCCACCTAAACCTTCAAGGCCCTGTCCTTGAGTGGTTTAGGTCGTACCTCTCCCACCGTCTTCACTTTGTCTCCACAAATGTTTTTTCCTCCGGCCCCCGCACTGTCTCGTGCGGTGTCCCTCAAGGCTCTGTCCTCGGTCCCCTCCTCTTCACCCTCTATATGCTCCCCCTTGGTGACATCATCCGCAGACATGGGGTTAACTTCCACATGTATGCGGATGACACCCAACTCTACCTTTCCTCCTCTACCCTCAACTCCACGACCACCGATGTCCTGACAGCTGCCTGTCCGACATCGAGTCCTGGACGAGAGATAACTTTCTCCAGCTCAACGTGCGCAAAACTGAGGCCCTCCTGATTGGCTCACGTCAGCGCCTCCGCACCTCAGGCGCTGACAGCATCAGCATCCAAGGCTGCACTCTCCACCTCTCAAAGCCAGTCAGGAACCTCGGGGTTCTGTTCGACCCTGAGCTGTCCTTTCTCCCTCATATCCACGCCACAACTGGCACCGCCTTCCATCACCTCCGGAACATCGCCAGACTACGGCACTACCTCACCCCTCACGCTGCTGAAACTCTGGTCCACGCCTTTATCACCTCAAGGCTGGACTATGGGAACTCTCTCCTCGCCGGCCTTCCCGGCACCTCCCTCCACAAGCTGCAGGTCATTCAGAACTCTGCAGCTCGTGTACTGTCCCGCACCAGGCTTCGCGACCACATCACTCCCACCCTCGCTCGCCTCCACTGGCTCCCCATCCCCCAGAGGATCAAATTCAAGATCCTCATCCTCACCTACAAGGCCATTCACGGCCTTGCTCCCCCCTACCTCCCCAACCTACTATGCCCCTACCTACCTGCCCGTACCCTCCGTTCCTCTGGCTCCGGTCTGCTCCACATCCCCCGCCCCAACCGCCCTACCATCGGTGGCCGGGCCTTCAGCCTCTCAGCCCCAGGCTCTGGAACTCTATCCCCCAGTGCCTTCGCCGCCTCCTCCCTTTCCTCCTTCAAGGCCGGTCTCAAGACCTTTCTCTTTGACCGTGCCTTCAGCTCCCCTCTCGACTCTCTACCCCCTCCTCGCTCCCTCCCTTCCCTCCCCTCACCCTGACCATTTCCCCCTTGCTCGGGTCCTGACCCATTTGTACAGCGCCTTGGGACGTCCTCCCAACGTGAAAGGCGCTCAATAAATGGAATCTTGTTGTTGTTGTTGTTATATCCATTTCCTACACAATCATCTATGCCTCCTCCTCTCAGTGCTGTTTTCCCATGTTCCATGGGAAGTGTTGAGAACATTCAGCCTCTTGATTCCTATCATCAACCAGCATAGATCTTGACCTGGTAAATCTGAGCTGAATGCAAACCCAAAGGTAAGGAGTGTGCTAGCCTATTTCACTGCCAGCAAGCCAAACAATAAGATTATAATAATAATCCTGGCATTTGATGTAGCACCTTATTCATGTACACATTGTAAAGTGCTTCAAAGTAAAGTGTATTTTGTGGGTGAACACAGCAGCCAATTCACATGCAGCAATGTGCCATGACCATAGTGCTCCACCATGCAGTGTTGGAGAACGCAGAACCTTGGGACGTCTTCCTGACGTGAAAGGCGCTATACAAATGTAATTTTGTATTGCATTGGAGTGCCAGCATAGTTTAAAGTGTTAGAGGTGCTGTCCTTCAAATGAAATGTTAAATCAAGATCCCACCTGCCTGTTTAGGTGGACGTTAAAGATCCCATAGCACAATTCAAAAAGCAAAGGGAGAAGATCAAAATCTACAAATAGGTCAACTGAAGAAGTGTAAGATGACTTACATCAATGATAGAAGCAGCACTGCTGTCCAAGTGTTTGTAAAGATCATAAAGCACCTCTCGAAGTTTCTTCATCATTTTCTTGCTGGGTTGCAAAAGCATTGCCTGGAAATTTACTGGCAACCCGTATCTGAACACAATTAGGATAAAGCACAAAGTCAATATTTGAGTACCAAGGTATTTATATAAAACTCAACACTTAGGGTGAATTATGATTTGATTTTTTATTTAAATTGATAATGTTAGCCAATTTATCTCAAATCTCTAAATTCAGTTCTATTTAAATCTCTAAAGGAAAAGAATGGAGCACAAAATGTAAAGTGTATATTAGCAGATATGAAGAAGTACTTTATCTTTTCAAATACAAAGGAAAAATTACTTATTTTAATTTGACATTGCTTAACAATTACTGAATTCAATTCATACTTCTAGCTATAGTATTCACAAGCTTACTGAATTGCGATTTAATAACCCTTGGTTACTTAAACTACAATTTGTAAATTAATAAATACTATTAACATTTTAAATAAAATATTCTGAAAAAAATCAGTAGAGGCCATTCGACATATCATATGCTACTTACTCACTTATCCAAATCACTCTCTTTTTATCCCACTTTCCAGTTCTTTCCCATGTCTCTTCATGTGGTTAATGTTCCAAGTGCTTATCCAGTTCAATTATTTTATTCATCACAACCTCAATACGTACTTATAGTCACAATAATCTTTAAGCCACTGTATAACGATCCATAGGTATGCATTGAAAGTACTGATAATTTTTTTTGTAGTAGTAGGTTGGAGGAGATTAGCTACGATGAGAGGCTGGGTTGATGTGGGTTTATATTGGAGTTGAGGGGATTAACAGATAACCCAATTGAGGTGTTCAAAAATAATGAAGGGAGTTGACCAGCACTTCCCTTTTTAGTAGAGGAATACAAAGGGGACACAATTCTAAGTTTAGAGTTAGGATGGTTATTCACTCACTCTCCCCTCTTTCCCCACACAACTTCCACTACATTACCCTCATCTATGCTCATTTATTTCCTTAAAAACACAATCAGATTAGTCAAACATCATCTGCCTATCATGAATCTGTATTGAATTTCCTCGATCAGTTTATTATTCTCCAAGTGCTTATCAATTTTTTTTTGCCTAATATCAGGACTGGGAACATGTACCTTGAGTCCAGCTAGCCAGTTTCCAGGCTGATCTCCATTTTTTTGGCACAAGATTTGCTACCCGTGAATCCCTAGGAATTCTTCTCACTTTTAAGACCTCTGAAAATTTTTAATTGGTACATCTACTATCAACTTCCCTTAACATTCTGGAGTAAAATCCAATGATGGCAAATTGTCCATTTTAAATTCCATTAATGTTTTGTCTATCACTTCCTTATTGTCAGCCTGACTAGGTTGGTAACACTCTAACCTCATTAGTATAATAAGTCATTAATCGTACCTTAGAACAGATTCTACAAAAACCCGTAATGCTTTCACATGAATCCAAGCAATGAAAGCTTCACTGAAGTTAACTTTCAGCCAACGAACCAAAGGGCCCTGGAAACAAAAACAAGTTTAAGCAAAAAATTGTTTCAACATACTGCTATTGCAGTTGCCTACATCCTGTTCCAGAATAACCCCTTTAATTTTTTTTAAAAAGCAAAAGTAGAGGCAATATCCTTTCAAAAAACATTTCACAGAGTGGATGTGAACATAGGAAAAAAAGGAACACGAGGAGGCCATTTAACCCATTGACAGGCTCAGTAACAATCCTTGCATTTCCTTGTGTCAAAAATGCAAGGATTACTATTGAGTCTGTCCCACCAGTTTATTGCATTTTGGTAGATCTTTTAATTCCATGCCTTTCTCCATATCCCTTAACACCTCTACTGTGTAAGATACCACTGAAACAGCAAAATATTGGGAATTTTAATTGAAGATATTTTCAGCATTTTTTGCAATATTTTGCCAGTTTTCAGAAATAGCAATTAACCATTTGAGATTATTGCAAATTAGATGGATTTTCAATCTCGGCAATCTGAAATCGCAATTAGCACATGCAAATTGAATCCTAAAGTATTTTAGAGGCAGTGATAAGAAAACTGTTTTCCATGATACTCCATGATTGAAATGCTGATATCAACTATCAACAGATAATGTGTTGTGATTGTATGAATGAGTAACCAAATATATTGGAAAATAAATTGGATATGAAAAACAGCATAAATGGAACCAGCTACATATCTAGCCGAAAAGTTTTAATACATACAAACTGTTTCTTTTTGTCAGTTGAAAGTCGAGTCATCTCTTCCTTATCCGCTTTCAGTTCCTCCTCATTGTACTGGAATTCACGAACTACAAATCTGAAAAGAAAGAGAGACTAGAAGGGAAGAAGCGAATTGAACTCTGAAACCAGAAATGCTCATAGAAATCATTTAGAACAAATGTCTTACTTGTTTTCCCTGGCCTGGAGTCGAAAGTCATCCACAGCCTTCCTGAACAATGTAACATTGTACAGACCACTGTCATTATCATCATAAATCAATCTATTATGAAAGAAAATGTATTTTTATTAAAACTCTTACATAAAAAGTTTGCACATCGTTTTTTAGATTGCTGGGGTATACATTAAGCTCTGGACAAACTATTCAAATAAAATACTTGCATTTGATATTGCGCCTTTAATGCGATGAGTGGGTGCTGGCTGAGCCAGCGAATGAACTCACCCACAACTAACTTATCACGTCAGATCATTTGTCACTGGGCCCCTTTCCATTGGAGTGATGAGTTATCCAGAATTTACTATAATTGTAGGGAATTCCATTACAGTAGAAGGCTGAAAATCCACATGCCAGCTATCAATTCCTTTTCTCCCTAAAATGTGCCTCTACAATCAAGTTCGCACAGTTCTTCAATTTGTAAATCATGAAGACATCACTGACAAAACAAATCAAAGATTTTCCTTACTTGCTGGACCGTGGGACCACCATATCGGCCAAGGTTTCATAGGTTTTCTCCCATTCAGTGTAGTTTATTCTAAAGACAAAATAGCAGTGGACAAATAAAGCACAAAGAAAGATCATGACAAAGACTTTGCTTTCTTTGTAACTGATCTTTCAAACGATTACCTTCCATAAATTAAATCTACTGTAGAAAGTTATCAATAATGACCTATCCTCTTGCACATCTGTTCTTAGGATCAGTAATTTCATTTCCGCATACTGACCTGGATCAAACTCCGTACCCATCTCTCACCAGTTCTGGCCAGGCTCCCCATCACCAAACAGATCGACTTCAAGATCCTCACACTTGTGTTCAAATCCCTTCACTCTCTGGCACCTCCCTACCTCTCTGACCTCCTCACTCCCATTCCACTCGATTGGCACCCGCTTTCTGCTCATCCCTCGCACCCTCCACTATTGGAGGTCGTGCTTTCAGCCACTTCGCCCTAAAACTCTGGAACACTCTCCCTCAATCCCTCGGCTTTGCCCGCTCTCTCCCATCTTTCAAGTCCCGCCTGAAAACTTTCCTGTTCGACCATGCTTACAGCCACCTCGCCCCTCCCCCTGGCTCGGAGTCAGGCTCCGCCACTGTTAAGCGCTCTGAGATACTATATAAGTGCAAGTTTTTGTTGTTCATTTCTTGTACCAGCAGAATTTGCATATGCTAGGATTTTCCATTATACAGATAAATAGCCACACTTCAAAGTATTTAATGCCTGCTTACTCTAGTTTGTGTTTATTAAGTCGATTTTCCACATTTAATTAGCAAAGTGCAACTTAACATATGTGTCAATTCTGTGCATTGTTCCCAGAATCACACCCAGGCAGTTGTTTCAGAATGCAACCTGAAATTGCCATTGTATTGACTGCAAAATAACTCAGCATTTCTTCATCTGATTCCAATAAATTTTTAAACTTAAATTCTTAACTAGTCTTTGCTTAAGATCATAATATTATCAAGAGCCAAATTAATTCCTATCTGGTATTGGAGCTGTCTATAGGCAGACTTCTCAAGACGAGAACAATACAGAACGGACAATTAGAACCAGACATCGCAATTGGTACTCATCGTTTTTTCTCTGTAGTACATGTGTGAAAAACCACAATCCAAATTAATTCCATCAATTCCATTAGTGACATCAAATGTCTTAATTACAAGATTTTGACAACTGTTTTAGTATACTTGCAATCTCACAATTCACTTATCAAAGATACTCATGTGCTAATAAAGTTAATAATAATCCTTGCATTTGATATAGTGCCTTATCACATCATTGAGAAATCTCAAAGCGCTTCACATCAGTTTAATGTCTCATCCAAAGGATGAGTGTTTCTTAAAAATATTCAATTTCTGAACTCTGCAATGTACTGTATTTAAGGAACTTATTAACAGATACAATTAGAATACTCCTGAAGATATTAGAACTATTAAGCCTGGGTACTAAACTTCCATACGTGGTTCAATCTCCTTAAAGCTAGTAGTTCAGCCTTAGGGAGCTCTCGCTTACCCACTCTCCCAAGATAGAATTTTTGACACACCACTCATTAATTTCAAAAAGGTGATTCGACCTGTTAAAATCTGACCCCAGAACCTTCTGTCCCAAGTTCAGTGCAGAAATACACTAATGAGTCAATTAAAGATTGTACCATCATTCTTTAGAATATTTCATCTAAATTTAAAAACTTATTTTAAAAAACATATAGTCCACAACCTAAGTCTTGCTGATAAAGCACAATATTCATCTCAAGTTTATTAAGGCAATTTATTTTTCATGTAAAAAAAAGCTTCTTACTTGGGTACAACTACCAGCAAAGTGGTAAGGTATTCAGAGTCAATTACGAAGTCTTCTTTCTTCACAATATCTGCTAGACTTCTAGTCATCAAACTTCCCCTACAAAGGAAAGTCCAGGGCAAAACAACAAAAGTTATGAAGTTCATTTCTATTCAGGAGTGAAATGGCAATAGATACAACTTTGAAAAGCATGCAGTAAGGTCAAGTCCAATATTTAAAATTAAGTTGCAGAACACCTTGAAGCATTCATTGAATTAAAGACCCAATTTGCACAGGCAAGAATCGGTTAAACAATTAGAAATTAGAACACACCTGAAACATACAACTACTATAGTTAAGTCAGTTTGCAAGTAAAGTTCTTATCACCCAGTGGTTCCAAAAGAACATTTAACACACTTAAAGTTCACTCCCATCAATGGAGAGAAAACAAAAGGAAGAGAGGAAGGTAAGAACGGCTTAATTTGGAAGCTGGTTTTCTGAACCAACCTCCAATTTAAGAGTGAATTAAAAAAATTTCCACAGTTCTGCACAATATGAAATTTTAAGACAACGTGGCCTAGGAGGAATTTCAGGCCTTGAGAGTTCCACACATGTATGGTTTCTATTTCTGTGGTCTGGACCATAGGCTTTCTCCAAAGTGATGCATCCTTCTTACATAATCCTGGTGAATTTTGGCATACGATGCAAGAGCTAGGGGTTGGGGACCCCCGCATGTGCTGGAGCTTAACCAGTTAAAATTGTGAGGCCTGCCATTGCAGAGCATTGGTAAACTCATCCAGCGAGGCCTCCATATTCATTAGCAGTTTAGTTTGCAGGATTAATAGGAGCTGAATGGAAAGAATCCCAGCCCCCAGTAACTGGTCCATGTTTTGAAGTCACACCAACAAAGCTGGCTGGTCTATCTTCAACAGCGCTCAGGTATGGTCTGAGAGACCAGAAGATTGACCCAATGTTGTCAGTTGCATCACTTTGGAGCCAAGTCAATCAAAGAAACCCTGCTTGCCTCCACCCGCCAACAGTCATTAGTGTAAGACAATGCTACTTCAATTATTATACACATCAAAACACAACTTACACATTCTTCCTCTCTAGATTCTGTAAATTTCCTTTCAGATTGTTATATGCTGACGCTCTTGCTTTTAGGTCATTGTCAATTTGGGTTACTTGCTGTAGATTTGCAAACAGACATAGTATAAATTGCAGGTTAGTGACATTCACTCTTTTTATATTCTGGAGATCAATAAAATGTGTATGGAATACTTAAAAGTGCAAGATGTTTACAATTTTATTTCAACCATTCTTTTATAGCAAGCAAAACACACAGCATTGTCAAAGTCTTAAGAACTGTTTATTCACAAAATATAATAATTCTACTTCTTATGTATGGATTACTGTTCACATGTTCACACTGGACAAGAGAAGGTTGAGGGGCAATATGATTGTTGCTCTTTAAGATTCTGAAGGGAATAGATAATGTAGACCATGATATTTTTGTATTGTACTGAACAATAGAACCAGAAGACATGGCCTGCGATTGAAGGGGGTTAAATTCAGAACAAATCTGTGGAAACACTACTTCAGTTGTTTCAAGGAAATAATATCTCACAATACAGTGTATAGTTTGGGACATGACATGTCAAGCGAATGCCAGGATGGTGGAAGGCAAACTAGATGGACCTTGGTCTTCTTTCGCCTAGCAAATTCTCACTTTCTTATTATTCAAATAATTAGCTTATACAGAGCTGTGAGTAGAAACATGGTGGCAAACTCTCACACATTGATGTGAAGGCTCAACCCTGTGCTTGTTGGATATAAAATGACCAACCCGGGGAAGTGGAGTTGGGGGGGGGGGGGGGGGGGGGAGTAAACAGTATCTTCTCAGTCACGTTTGCTAACACAGTCACCACCATAAATCATGTGAAGCACTTGGATTTGATCTCCCAACATGAAGGGCACTCTACCAAACACAAGAATTATTTATTCCTGTGTCTAGCCAACCTCAGTCTGCCATGCCTCTTCCTCCTCCACCCCGCCACCACCCATTTTTAAACACCAACCTTTGCAATGATTTCACAAATGTTTTTCAGCGACTGTTTGATTGGATACTTCGCCATGTCCCACTGAAATCTTGTAATATAGGTAACCAAGTCAACTAAAAAGGGGGGGAAAACATTAATGTAAAAAACATTACCCTAATTGAGAAGAGTTAATAAACTAGACGCGAGAGCATTTCAACTACCATTCTAGTAACTTCCCCATTTACCTCCATTGGCCAAAAGGTTCTCTTGCACTTTGTCCCTACTGTCTTCCAACACATCAGCCATGTACTGAGCCACTTTCTTCACAACTCTGAAAAGAGATAATCAGGAGGGTTACAAATCTGAAAAGGGTAAATATAAAACAGCTCTCCCTCCTCCATAACCTCAAAAGTGCATCACCTATGCACACATTCCTCATCAGCGTATACTGAGGCTGGTCTGAACTGAAACTTGGAATTTACTGGCAAAATATACATATTAGTGCAGATTAACTCCTACTTGTAACCAGGTTGGGAAGGATAATTTTGGACAGACAATCAAAGTAGCTTCTTTGAAACCCACAGGATAATCAACAGCTGTTAACTGTTTGAATGAAGGGGTTGAAGCCAAGATGGAGTCCTGTAGCTCAGTGGTTAGAGCACTCGCTTTGCAAGTGAGAGACCTGAGTTCAATTCCAGGCAGAGGGCGAAACCTTGGGCAAGTTTCATTACTCCACACAGAGCCTAATAATAATCCCTCCAAAACCAAAAACAATAATAAATTGGTCATTTTCAATCTACGACTGTTTGTGGGACATTGCTGTGCGCAATTGGCTGCCGCGTTCGCCCACAAATATACAGTCAATTCACTTTACAGTGTGTTCTGTGAAGCGCTTTGGGATGTCTTCCCGACGTGAAAAGCGCTAAATCAAATGCAAGGATTATTATTATTAAGATGCTGGACTCATTTAAAAAGCTATTTGTGTTTGGATTGCCTTGGAGGCAGAAGAGAGAAGCAAGGATGACCCTAGTGTTACAGAAATGTGCTATTAGCAATGATTAGATAATCTAGTGCTCTTTGGTCTTGGAAAGAAAAATCTCAGAAGGTATCTAAGATTTTAAATAGAATTGAGCAAGCAACCAGAACAATAGCTTGATACACCAATGCAGCACAACAAAAGGGTTCAACAACAACAAAATTACATTTGTATATCGTCGTTCACATTGGGAGGATGTCCCAAGGTACTGGACAATTAGTGTTTCGGACCCAAGCTGGGAGTCGGGATCAAGGAGTGGGGGGAAGGAGGATGACCGAAGGCACGGTCGAAGGGGAGGATCTTGAGATGGATTTTGAAGGAGGCGCCAAGACAGAGGGACTGTGGGGTGAAATCCAGAGTGAGGGGGCAGAGTGGCTGAAAGCCCGCCCACCAATGGTGGGGCGGGCGAGGCAGGGCACGTAAAGCAGGTCAGAGTCTACTGAGCAGAAGGAGCGGGCAGGTTGGTAGGGGATTTTTCATAGTCAAGCCTGGATGTTATGAATGAGTGTATGGGGGTTTCAGTGGCCTGCGGTATGAGACAGTGGTACAGCCCGGCGATATTGCGAGGTGGAGGAAAGCAGAGTGGCTCATGGCACGGATGTGGGGTAGACAGGATAGTTGAAGGTCAAAATTGCAAAGGGCAGTTTTAGGATAGACATCAGAATGCATGTCTCTACCCAGATGGCAATTAACGACTGGAATAGATTGCCAAGAATGGTGGTCGAGGCCCACACATTTAAGAAACAGTTTTGAGTAAAGTAGATATTCTGTAAAGTAAAGCCTCCCCTTGTGTTCAGAGTGTTGTGATCCTGCTTCATAACTGAAATTGTGAAGATACGTTAACCCATGTAATCAAAAGCATTATCATAATTAATAGCTAGAAATGCTTATGTTGAAAGAATTATTTTCATTAATGCCTTAAACATGCTTATGTTGGTTAGAAAAATGCTAAGGTAACTTAATTATTGTAGCTGAGGTAGTTGAAGAGGGTTTCCCATAACAAATTTATGTTTGTGTTAAAGATGTTTTCTATAAGAATTCAAGTTTTATAACAATTCATGTTCTCCTAATACAATAACAAGTCTGCAGGTATAGTATCAATTCTGTAGATTATATTTTATGTGAGAGCACCTCGGGGGCTGGCAGCATCAGCATCCACGGCTGTACATTCAACCTAGGAATCTTGGTGTCTTGTTTGACCCTGAACTGTCCTTTCTCCCCCCACATCCGCGCCATGAACGGCACTGCCTACCACCACCTCCGCAACATTGCCAGACTCCGCCACTGCCTCAGGCTGCCGAAACCCTTAAGCATGCATTCGTCACATCAAGGCTCGATTACGGAAACTCCCTCCTCATCCACTTTCCCAACTCCAAAACTCCGCAGCTTGTGTACTCTTGCTCACCAGGCTCCGTGACTCCATCACTCCCACCCTCGCCCGATTCCACTGGCTCCCCACCCCCCAGAGGATCGAATTCAAGATCCTCGTCCTCACTTTCAAGGTTGCCCCCCTCTACCTCTCTGACCTGCTGATTCCCTACCAACCTGTCCGCTCCCTCCGTTCAGCGGGTTCTGGTCTTCTCCATATCTCCCGCCTGACCTGCCCTACCATCGGTGACTGGGCTTTCAGCCTCTCTGCCCCCACACTCTGGAACTTCATCCCTTGCCTCCTTCAAGGCCGGTTTCAAGACCCTTCCCTTCAATCGTTCCTTTGGTCGCCCTCCCACCTCTCTCCTTCCCTCACCCCCACCACCCCTCCCCCATGCTCGGGGCCCGACCCCTGACTGTTCAGCGCTTTGAGATGTCCTCCCGACGTGAAAGGCGCTCTACAAATGTAGTTTTGTTGTTGCTTGTTGTTATGAGACAATTGCTTCATGGACACAAGAATGGAAAGATTTTACTTTCCCATCCTGTATGTGGAAAATCGATTATAAAAGATGTATGGTTGAACCAAACTTTGTTCAGCCTAGGATATAGCATAGCAAATCAGGTGCTGTTCACACAAGAGCAATCTTTTATGTGACGATATGAAATGGTTAAGCAAGTATGTTGTTTTCAGGGTTAAAATCTGTCAGACTTAAACTGTTCCAGCGTTTCGTCAACTTTTGTTGATTCCAGTAATTTTAGGAAAAAGCAAAGCTAACATAATTAACAGGTCAACAGAAAGTGTTTAGAAAACAACAGGAGAAGAATAACAACCTATAACAACTGCAAAGTAAAGTACACAGCTCAGCAGTTCATTATTGAGGATTAAACATTGGCTTCATAATCAACAAACCCCAAGCAAGAGGTTTCTGGTCTGAAGCAAGAGACTTTTCGTCTGATGCAATACTTTTGCCTGATGTTTCTGAATTTGCCAACTGACTTTGATACGGACATCTGTCTATACTATTGACTATTGTTGTATTTGTGATAATTGAACTAATAAACTTTACATTTCTTATTAAGTAAAGAATTTCCAAAGCATGAGTTGCAAAGTGTCTTTGGTTCCTCTGTTCTCAGGCCTTTAATTAAGGAGGGCTGTAAAGAATAAGCTGGTCTGACTCTTCTTATTGCCCAGAAATCAACAAGAGCAACTACCTTATTACATCATACAACTCATCTACCAGAATGTTTTCCATCAGCTCCAATTCCAAAATTAGCACGTACTCCCAAAAAAGATCATCCTCTAAAATGAATACAGTTCTATTAAAGAGTCTTCATCAGTTTGCTATGAAATATCACATGAATAAATTTAGTTTTGTCATTCAGTTCCATTTTATTCAGAGCTGGCACATTCCTCTCATTCCACCAGTTAAAATTAATTGCTTGTTTTTCCTCAACAAACAGGTTGTTCTGAATAAAAGCAGTAAGCAAAATTTGTTTCCTTGAATAAACTGATCTGGAACTAACTTGGATCCCAAAATAAGAGCATTGTCTCTCTGTTAGATTCCACACGATTCTCTAAACTTTGGAATTAAAATCAGCTAACTTCACATTTGAATGTTAGGAGATTCAACAAAACTAATAAGACTGCGCTAAAAAACTGTGTACACTCAACGTTTTGCTTCACAATTTGACATTTCAGCGCCTTGGGATGTCTTCCCGATGTGAGAGGCGCTATATGAATGCAATTTGGTTCAAACGTGTTTTAATTGGTTTAAATAACATTTAAAACAATATCTTGTTTTCAATTTGAATTTTCAATATATTGAATGAAGTTCTTGAAAGCAACTAGCATTTTTAATCAGACAGAATCTGTGAGAACACTATGAGTTAACCTCTACGTGTGCCATCAATAATGAAGAGTTCATTAGTCATCTAGTCATTTTATGAATCAATTATTCTAGGTGTTATGTTTTTATGGCAGTGAACAGCTGATATTCTATTCACTGACAATTCATTGAGGCAGTTTAATAATACTATTTTGTAAAGTACTTTGACTTTTTTTGTGAGAGGCGCTTCACAAAAACACCTCTCAATGGAAGCAACAACAACAGCATGCTTTTGTAAGGTGCCTCCCATACAAAAAAGTCTCAAAACACTTTACCAAATATAATTGATTAGAAAAGAAGTGAATGTTGTTACACAGGCAAATGCAGCAGCAAATCTGCACCAGGGATGTTCCACAAACAAGGAGTGAAAATTTGAGGAATTTTAAAAAAAGCTTTATTTTTATACAATCCACATTACAACTCCTTGCTGCTGACTCAGGTGTAGGTTCTTAATTGACATGGCACCTAAAGTATAAATTTATATTGATCACCTTCTACCACGACAGCTTTTAATCCAATTTATGAGAAACTGGGGCTGTTAACATTAGAATAGAGAAGGTTGAGTGAAGAATTGATAGAGGTGGTTAAAATTATCAGGGTTTTGATAACATAAGTATGCTGAAAATTTCCACTGTTTGGTAAATTGATAAATATAAGAATGTATAATCATTACAATAAAAAAAAGGCTAGATTTTTTAGAACGCCTTATGGAAAACCTTGGTCACAACAGAATGTATAATAGCTTTTAAAAGAAAATTATACAAATAATTGAAAGGAAAACAAAAACTAAGAGCTATGGAGAGTTGGGAGTAAATTAATACCTCTTGCAGCGAACGAACTCACAGACTTGACAGACAGAATGGCTTCTTTCTTTTTAGGCTGTAAAAGTCTATGGTTCTCATTTGAGCTCCCATTCTGAATGCCCACGATTTTGACAAACATTTAATGCTCAATTTATACTGATGAAAAGCAATATAGAGAAGAAAAATAAAGTGTTCAAAAAGAGTATACCCCCATTGATGCATACTCAGCAACTCTTATTCCATTTATGATAGAACATTAAATTTAGTCAAAACTCACATTAGCCTTTTCCAAACACTCAGGAAATTGACAAAGCAACACTTCAAATTTTCTATAACGTTCTGATAACTTACCCCTCCACGAATGAATCCAATTTAGCCAGCTCATCGGACAACCCCACTAAAACATCTAAGGTTCCCACCTAGAGAAAAAAAGTAGAGAAAATAATATCGAAATGAGATACTATCTATAAAACAAACTGAAGTCAGTCAATGGATTTCACTATATTTTAGTCACAACAGAATGTACAACAACTTTTAAAAGGGAATTATACAAATATACAAAAAGGACAGTCAATTCACTTTACAGAATATTCTGTAAAGTGCTTTGAGAATATAGAATATTTGACGCTATATCAAATGCAAGGATTATTATATTTGCAGTTGAAATTTGAATCTGGAAGCTTCTGAAGGAGGGAAGGCTAAAAGAGGGAAGTAACAGTTATGAATGCTTCTGCACGTGAGTCTTAATTACACAAGGAATCATTTTGTCTGCTTGCATTTAGATTTTAAATGTGAAGAAATGTTGTATGGCATTATACATGAAAACTGGAATACAACAAAAAAAAGGCTTGTTTCATCCTCTCCCCTCCAAAATTGATCACAGAGGTTGGATTCCACCCCCAATGGTATAAAGTAGCTTTAAGTGTATAAAGTAGCTTTAAGTCCTTCCCCCAATTTAGAAGCACTCATTGCGAGACTAAGTCGTTTTTGTTAAGACTGATGGTAACATTTCTCAAGCCATTGAATTGAGCAATAGTTAATTTCACTTCAATAAATTGCATTTGTTCCTTTTAGAGATCAGCCATTATATTGGTGACATTTAGTCCATCATATTTCATAGGATTATTTAATCTATTTCTGATTCAACCATTAGATTTTTTTAACACCTAACCTCCACATGACAGAGAGAAGTGGATAACTATTTGGAGAGGACAAGTTTGCAGGGCTATGGGGAGAGCACGGGGAGTGGGATTGATTTGGATAGCTCTTTTCAAAGAGCCGGCACAGATATGATGGGCTGAATGGCCTCCTTCTGTGCTGTATAATTCCATGGTTCTATGGCCTAAAAATCCACATACCTTGAAAACGCACATCATCAACAACATATTTACCTTCAAATCTGGAATTGCAAACTTGAAGTTGGTGGAGAGGTGATTGTTCCTTGTTGTTGCACTATTTAATTTGTCCCAAGTCTGCTGACATGTTTTCTCCCCAGGAGCAGATATCAACCAAAATTCTGCCATCCTTGAAGCAAATTAATATTTTGTATAGAATCGATTGTTGTAACTGCAAAAGAAAGTTGGAATATAGAATTCAGTTTATTCAAAGACCAGTGCTGCAAGAAACATTCTTCTGATTACATAAGGATGCATTTTATCAGAAGCAAACATGAAGGTGGCAGCTTCTCATAAATTAATAAATTATGCACAACTCAGACATGTCCAATACACTAAAACCCCAGCTAGCCAGAATGGTGGGTGGGAGGAATCCAGTCCGGCGAGTGCAATTTCAATATTTTTTTTTTGAAATTCTCTTTTGGTTTCAGGTCAGGTTTGGCTAACTTTGAATTCCGGGTTTACTGTTGTTGCTTTGTTTTGAGATATACATACACACACACACCAAGAAATAAATCAGTTTTCCAGCAAGTAAAACACGCCATTCAACCATCTCTGTGAGTCCATTGTGTTGCTTTCAGACATACTTTAACTCCTGTTCTACTCCCACTCCCCATATTATTGAAATATCTCACCTCACAGTGCTTCACAGATAACCTCGGTAAAGTGAAGTGACTGAACAGAAGAATGTAGCAAAGTTCTACAGTCAAGAAGTGAATAACTAATATATATAATTATAATTTGATATAAGATGTCTCAAAGTACTTCACAGGATATATTGTAAAGTGTAGTGACTTTGTGTTGGCAAATGTGGCCCCCAATTTACACACAACAATGTCCCACAAACTGCCATAAAATGAATGACTACTTATCAGGGGGATTGTTGGCCAATGACACCAGGAGAAACGTCCTTATCCTTTTGAATGGTACAATAGGATTATAATATTCACCTGAATAAATGTCACCTTGGTTAATGTCTCATCTGAAGGATGGCAACTCCAACAATGCAACCTTCTATCAACACTGCATAGGAGTGTCAACCTACACAGTTACTCAAGTCCCAACATGAATCTTGAACCCCATATCTCAGAAGCGAAAATGCCACCAACTAATTCAGACACCTACAGGCACATTAATCATGCAATACTTTAACAATAAAAGATCAGTGCAATGAACTAAGACAGAATATGCAAAGAGTACACAAAAAATTCAACAAAATATCAATAAACCCAAAGCCCTGGCTCCCACAAATACGATCTCTGATGCCAACACTGTTACCCTCAGACGGCTTGGTAATTCACAATTTTGGCATTTTGTTTAATCCTTAGCTCTACTTTGAGCTTTGGTCCTTGACAAAGTTTACTTTCTACTATCTCCACAACTTTGTCCAACTCTGTCTCAACTTCGACCACCCCTAGTGTAGCTGAAAGCATCATTCAAGCATTTGTCACCTCTACCCCATCAGCAGTGCCGTAAGTCACTACGTCCAAACTGATGGAACCCCCTGCCACAATCCCTCTGCCTTACCCCATTCTTTATCCGTCTTTTCTCTTCAACCACGGCTAGTCACCTCCCCTTTCTCCCTGGCTTAGGGTCAAACTCCGGCACTGTTCAGCACTCCGAGACCCTACCCCACGTGAAGGCAGTGATGCTGTTTTTGGTTTCTCCAATGTCTTCGACAATAAAGCACTCCAATGTCTTCCCAGCTCAACCACAGCTCCAGATCATCCAGAAACAGTCGTATCCTTTCGCTCACCAGCTCGCTCGAACCCATCACTCCCATCCTTCCTATTCCATAGTTTATCAACTTTAAGATCTTTGTTATATGTTACAATGTTATAAACACCTGACCCAGGCTCCACCCCACTTTTCATCGTCCACTATCCTCACCCATTCCGCTACTGCTAATGAGACTTGAAGGTAGACATGTCCTCAAACCTGTAAACTAAATCTTAATCTTGGCAAGTCCATGGGAGACCTAGCTTGACAAGTACCATAAAATCCACTGCTTCATACTTGTACACTGCAGTTAATTTCTGGAATGGTCAATTTGGCTTAGTTGACTTGAAAAAGGGGAGAGAGGGTGCAAGGCCTCCTTGAGGGTGAGTGCTCCAGAGTTCTGTGGCGTAGTGACTGAATGTGCGACCTCCAGTGGTGGAGCGGAGGGCATAAGGGACAAGCAAGAGGCCGGTGCCAGTCGAGCAGAGGCACCGGGTGGTGGACTGGGGAGTGAGGAGGTTGGAGAGGTAGGGAAGTGCTGGGGAGTGAATGGATTTGAACACGAGTGTGAGGATCTTGAAGCTGATCCGTTCGGTGATGGGAATCCAGTGGAGCCTGGCTAGAACTGGTGAGATGGGGGTATAGTTTGGTCTGGGTAAATTTGTAGGCAGCTTGTGAAAGAGGCAAGAGAGGGGATGAGGCGAAGGGATTGCGGGTAACGATGATGATGGGGTAGGTATTCTGGAAAGGTGAAATCAAATCGGCCGGTGGGACACCAGTGCACTCTGGCTGATGGATCAGTAGGCTCCATGTTCAAACTTCACACCAGGACTTGAGCTCATAATCTAAATCAACACTCCAGTGCAATATTGAAGGAGTGCTCAATTGTTGGGAGGGGTCATCTCTCAGAGGCAACATTAAATGAAGGTCTCATTTCTCCAGTTACTCACTCAAATTCACCAAAAGCATTAATTAGTCATTCTGCTCATTGCTGTTCATCAGACAGTGCTGCTCTGATGAACTGCTACATTTGTTAGACACAACACTTCCAAATAATAAATATTGTGTGCGTGAAGCACTTTTGAAACATTTCATATGATTTGCTTGGATGATGAAATTTCTTTGGCCGATTTGATTTCACCTCACCAGTTCTAGCCAGGCTCCACTGGCTTCCCATCACCGAACAGATCAGCTTCAAGACCCTCACACGCGTGTTCAAATCCATTCACTCCCCAGCACTTCCCTACCTCTCCGATCTCCTCACTCCCCAGTCCACCACCCGGTGCCTCTGCTCGACTGGCACCGGCCTCTTGCTTGTCCCTTGTGCCCTCCGCTCCACCACTGGAGGTCGCACATTCAGTCACTACGCCACAAAACTCTGGAGCACTCACCCTCAAGGAGGCCTTGCACCCTCTCTCCCCTTTTTCAAGTCCCGCCTGAAAACCTTCCTTTCGACTGTGCTTACGGTCACCTTCACTCCCCCACCCCCACGGCTCAGAGTCAGGCTTTGCCACTGTTAAGCGCTCTGAGACTCTACCCTGCGTGGAGCGCGCGCTATAAATGCACGTTGTTGTTTTTTCAAATCCCAGTAAAGACCTTCGTCTTCAACCGTGCCTTCGGCCGCCCTCCCACCCTTTACAACTCTAAACCTTGTGTCCTCTTGATCTACTATTTTGCTGCATCCTTAAGCACTGATTGATCTGACCCTACTCTTTCAATCCCATTTAAAATACTAAAGACCTCTATGAGATCCGGATTCTCTCGAGAGTGAAGAGCCCCAGCCCCAGCTTGTCTGCTCATTGCACGTCCCTCTCCTCTGCACTGCTTCAACCACTCTCCCTGGTCAACCTGCTCCATTTCAACAATAATGAATCCCTAAGATCAACCGCGCGGGTTTCCTGGCGAAATAACGTTAAATATTGAAAATGCACTGCAGGTGGAGACGCAATTGAGACCTGCAGAGAGTCAGTCAGTCGGTGGGTCGCTGGGTGAGGTTTGCTGAGAGACCCATCACGTGCACCGCTCCGGTCATATGACAACCCGCGAGCCCACGGGAGGCGCGTGAACCCCGAGCGGCGGCCGCCGCCGCCAACGCCGCGCGACACGGTGTGCGAGTGCAGGGCCACCCCTCCCGCCACCAGCACCACACCGGGACCGCACAGCAGCCCCCTCCCGGGGCCAAGACCGCCATTACATCAATATCCCACTGCCCCAAATCACACACACGCACACAGTGGCTCAGGACAGAGCGGGAGGTTTGTCTCTGCTCCTCCCCCCTCGCCGCCGCCGCCGCTGTTCTCGAGCTGGACAGGCGGCCGGTACCGAGTCCCAATGACGCGAGAGTAAACAGACACAGACAGACAGACAGACAGACAGACAGCCTCGCCCCCCCCGCGCCGCAGCTTCTGGAAGGATATGGAAACAGTCGGCGGCGATAGTGATGGCGGCGGCTCGTGCCCTTCGGCTGCTTCTCCGGGAGAAGGCCGTCAGCTGACAGCTTCCCTCCGGGGCCCTCGCTCCTCCCTCCCGCGATTTGGCGCTGCTCGGGCCGGGGCCCACCTACCAGAGTAACGGTGTCGGTGGCCGCCTCGCGCTCCCCCACCAACATCACCCGCGAGCGGCGCCGCACTGTCAACCGAGCCTCCGCGCGTGCGCACCACCTCACTTCCGCTTTCTGCGTGCACAGCCGACATGTGACGTCAGACCCCCCCCCTCCCCAGTCGAGGTCATCAGCACAATTTGCCTCTGGAACCCATTCAAGCCATTGTGATCATAATAATAATTCATAACATCCTCGGATTTCATATGGCCTCCTTGCTGCGTCTCAGGCTGGCTCAGTCGCTGGCCCTCTCGCCTCTCAGCCGGGACGTTGTGCGTTCCAGCTCCGTGTCGGGACTGGCAACTCACATCATCTAAGCTGACACTCCAGTGCAGTGCTGGGGTGTGCCGCAAGGTTGGAGATGTCATCTTTCAGACGAGACGTTAAACGCGAGGTCCCGTTTGCCTGTCCAGTTGGAGATTAAACATCCGTGGCATGTGGAGTCCTGTAGCTCAGTGGTTAGAGCACTCGCTTTGCAAGCGAGAGACCTGAGTTCAATTCCAGGCAGGGCGAAACCTTGGGCAAGTTTCCTTACTCCACACAGAGCCTAATAATAATCCCTCCAAAACCAAAAACAATAATAAATTGGTCATTTTCAATCTATGACTGTTTGTGGGACATTGCTGTGCGCAATTGGCTGCCGCGTTCGCCCACAAATATACAGTCAATTCACTTTACAGTGTGTTCTGTGAAGCGCTTTGGGATGTCCTTCCGACGTGAAAAGCGCTATATCAAATGCAAGGATTATTATTATTATTATTTCTCCCTGTGGCCAGCAATCCCCCAAATAAAATTGGTTGTTCGCAGGACATTTCCGTCCACAAAACTGGCTGCTACATTCTCCCTAAAATACACTCAGCCTTTAAATCTATTTACCTTACTTTTAAATGATAGTTTACAATACCAAAAAGATTTTGGTGACCATGACTTTTGAGCTCCAGCAATATTATACAATTTAATAAATGATGTGACATCTTATTTGGTAAGATTCCTGCTCATGGGATCATTCCTTTAACTCTTCCACCCCTAATCCACAAGGATATATTTGATTGAAAGAATCTTTCTTATGTCAATTTTGTTTTCAAAGATTAATGAGTATATTAATACAATGTCCAAGGTCGACTGCAATAACTGATGCTGACTTTGTACAAAATGATATGGCAGTAAGTTGAGGGCCCTTTGAACAATTTATAGGTAACAAGGCATATCCCAAAAGAGTATTCACACGTCATCAAAGTGCACTAAACATATTGCTATGGTGAGGAGCACCCCGTTACGATAAGTCACATGTTTCCATTGACTTTAATTGACTTTTTATATCATTGACATACCAATATGATCAAGGCAAATGGATTGCCCACAAAATAAAAGAAAGTCTCTCAATCCATCCTTAGTTCTTCCATCTCAACCCTCTCCCTTACCTCCTTCAAGACCCGTCTCAAGACCCTCCTCTTCGACCATCCCTTCAAGCACCCTCCTACCCCTATCCTACACTCCTCCTTATCCCAACCACCAGCTCAGGTACGGATCCCTTACCCTCCTGACGTGAAAGTTGCTCTACAAATGTAATTTATTATTGTAGTCAAACAATAATGTTGGTAAGAGAACTATAAACTTCTTCCCATTAAAAATGATGCAGAAAAACACAAGGCCAGTGGGCTGATGTATGACTGCTAATGGATTTTACGGCCAAACGTGTGAGGTATATCACTTCAGTATTGACATTTTTAATTTTAGAATGAAACTATTCCATACAGAAGGACCACTAGATGGAGCCTGAGTGCTAATTTGTTTTTGCAAAATTATAAAACAGCAAAATGTAATAAAGGCTGAAGACAACAAATACAAACAGTAGCAATGGCATATTTATATGAGGCTAGATACAGAAGTGTTGAAGGACTACATTTTTGAATTATAATTAAACATTTTATTTTGTGCATGAGAATGATCACTTAAAAGAAATCATCAAGTGTCAATGTATTCAAGCAGTTTATATTGTTGCCTAGCATGTATTTTTTTACTTAATCTTTTTTCACCTTTAATCTTCTTTCCTCCTCTCTTGAAGGCATTCATTAATTCTTAAATATGTTTCCACACATACATGCCTTGACTGTCCAGCACCTTAGAACATCCTCCCGACTTAAAAGGTGCTATACAAATGTAATATTGTATTGTAACACATCTTTGGTATCTTCGTGGTAATCATTTAGTGAACCTAGGCACTGAGTATTGGAAGATGAAGGTAATTTCTAATCCTATCCACCAACATCAACTCATTCCAGTCGATTGTCAATCCCCCATTGTGTCATTTACTTCATGGCTGTTTGTGGAATGTTGCTCTGTGCAAACTGGCTGTTGTATTTGCCTACAAATACACAATCATTAACTTTACAGAAAAACTGTGAAGTGCTTTGGAACTGTTTCTGCATGACAAGATCCCTTATTAAATACAAGTATTTTTTTCAGAAATGCAGGGCCTTGTACAAAATTAATAAATGGGCCATTTGATCTGAAACTTTATTTTTGTGTACTGCAAGCCAGGCCATACATAATACACATTTGTACAAACCATGCCTTCCTCCAACTAACTCATTGATGTTGGTTGCTTGCTCACGATGCATCAGCCACCAGTGCTAAAATAGGCAACTTCCAGGTTATCAAGTTGCTACTGATATCACATCTTGTTTGCTGCACATGTGCAAAGAGGTGACAATGGCGGCAACCTAAAAACCCAGAAGTCGGCTATTTTAATGTAGTAAATGGGGTCCACCCACAACCATGTTATAACGGAATTCATGCTACACTTTACAGAAAAACTGTAATTCTATGTCTGTATCAATATATCTGGAACTGCACTAAGTGCTAAGTGCTCCGAGACACCATCCGGGATGAAGGGCACTATATAACTGCAAGTTGTTGTTGTAATAGCAGTCTAATTTCAAAACCAGTGTGACTGGAGCCATTGTTAATATATCCTGTGAATAGGAGGAATTATGATCCCTATGTTATCTGTTCTGACCAGATTCAGAACACTGAGACCTGCTCCCATGCCCCTTCTCCAGAATTGCAGTTGTGAAACAATAAAATGGATGTGGAACCAATTCAAGACAAACAATAACATGATATTTTAACCTTTGACCAAACAAGAAATTTAAAAAAACCCAACATGAATTGCCAGAGGAATGAAAAAATGCACATGATATCCTTCAGTATGCAATCTGTTGTCGGGTGAAGAAGCTGGCACATGTTTCAGTAACACAGATTAAATCTTGAACCTACAGCAGTTTTAAAGGTCATTGGGGTCAGAAATTATGTGTGCTGTGCAATAATAGGGCACAGGGAATCGTGCATGGGAATCAAAATTAGTTAGATGAGTGCATGTATGGTCTGTCTTAAGATTCCACAATGTTCGTGTTTGTTTCTGTTGGACCCACATTTGTGTACTCCAAGTGCAATCAATAGGAAGGCAGCCTCAGAATCACTGATAGTAGTCAAATAATTAGAATTTTTAACAAATTGGGAACACATTTTCAATGTACAGGAAAACAGCAAAAACTGCAGCAAGTGGAAGGGGAAACTATATGTGAAGTCCTGTAGCTCAGTGGTTAGAGCACTCACCTCGCAAGCAAGAGACCTGGGTTCAATTCCTGGCAGGGTGAAACCTTGGGTAAGTTTCCTTACTCCACATGTCTGATAATAATCCCTCAAGAAAAAAGACAATAAATTGGTCACTTCAATCTACGACTGTTTGCGGGACACTGCTGTGCGCAATTGGTTGCCGTGTTTCACCCACAAATGTACAGTCAATTCACTTTGCAATATATTCTTTGAAGCGCTTTGAAACGTCTGGAAGACATAAAAAAGGCTATATCAAGTGCAATGATTATTATTATTTTTATTATATGAGAGAAGGGGAGGTAAATGTGAGAGGGGGCAAAGGGAGTCCCTGGGATTGAAACGGCCCGAGGAGAAATGCCAGGTAGTCAGGTCAATCAGCATTAATCCACCATATAATAGTTGTCCTGGCTTTGTCTAAACATAGCCATGAGTGCCATCCCCTCGCCTCTGTCTCCCTAGACCCCACCATGCCTGCGGGCTGACAATGCCCCGCTGTTCGCTCTGCTCCCAATCTTGGCATACATGTTTGGCTGTCACCCCTGACCAAAGCCACTTCCTCGTTGACGGTTATCCTAGAGCAGCCACCCTGACTGCCACATCACCCCGTTATATAGTGCCCTCCATGCAGGGTAGAGTCTCAGAGTGGCGGAGCCTGACTCCAAGCTGGGGGAGAGGTGGCCATAAGCATGGTCGAAGAGAAAGGTTTTCAGGGGTACTTGAAAAAGAGGATAGAGGGCACAAGGCGTAGGGATTGAGGGAAAGTGTTCCAGAGTGTCAGTATGTAGTGGCTGAAAGCGCAACCTCTGATGGCGGAGCGGAGAGTATGAGGGATGAGCAGGAGGCCAGTACCAGTTTGCTGCATTTGGGGTAAGGTATGGTCAGAGACGGGCAATGTGGCTGAGGTACAAGAAGCCGGTCCTGGTCAGGGACTGGATGCAGGGTAGGAAGGACAGATGGGGGTCGAACTGAATGCCTAGATTACGCACTGATTTGGTGAGTCTGAGGGAGAGCCTAGGGAGGTTGAGGAGTTCACATTCGCAGGAGTGAAGACGTCGATGGGAGCCAAGGAATATGGCTTCCGTCTTGATCACATGCAACTGCAGGAAGTTTGCACTCATTCAGGACCTGGAGTCGATACTAGAGGAAGCAAATGTGTGTCATTCACATACATGTAGAAGTTTACCAGTGTCTGTGGATTACATCGCCAAGAGGGATCACATAGATGAGGAAAAGAAGAGGGCCAACGATGGAGCCTTGGGGTACCCCGCAGATGACCGGACGGCGGGGGAAGAAGAGAAACCATTTACTGAGATGAAATGGAGGCAGTTGGTTAAGTAGGAGTCAAACCATATGAGTGCAGTCCCACTAAGGTGGATAAGGAAAGAGAGGCGATGGAGGAAGGCGTGGTCAACTGTGTCGAACATGGCAAAGAGATCCAGGTGAACAAGGAGGCAGAGGGAGTTCTGATCACAGATAGAGAGGGCATCATTTGACAAGCGCTGTCTCTGTGCTGTGGGCAGGGCTAAAACCAGACTGCAGGGGCTTGAGGATGGAGTAGAGGGAGAGGCGTGACCAAAGTTGACCCGCAACAATGTGTTCCAGGACTTCGGCTAGGAAGGGTAGGTTCGAAATGGGACAGTAGTGTGAGCGATTAGAGGGATTGAGGGTGGGATTTTTGAGGAGGGGTGTGATAACAGCGGTTTTCAGGGGAAAAGAGCCTGAGGAGAGAGACTGGTTGTCCGGGTCGGCCAGCAGTGGGGAGAGGAGGAGGAGTTGAGTGACCAGCAGCTGAGTGGGGAGGGGGTCAAGGCAGCAGGTGGTGAACTTCTTCCGGGTGATCGTGGTTGAGAGGGAGGAGGGAGAAATGGGGACAAAGGAGTGTACAGAGAGGGGAAAGACCTCTCTTGGTCTACTCCCCTAATCCTCTGGCTGTTTCCCTCCCCTCTCTCCTTCAAAATTCTCCCAGTTTACCACCCCCACCAAACCTCCTGGCTCCTTCCTCATGGATTTCTCCTCACTCCTCTCATCCCTGTTCCTCTGCACGAAATGCCTGCTCATAATGGGCAATTTCAATCTTCATCTCAATACCCCTGGCTCATCTCCTCCGACTTTGCTGTCTTCATCTCTACCGTAAACCTCACCTTCCAGGTAAACTCCCCGACCTCCAACCATGACCACTTCATTGACCTCGTCAGCACCCATGGCCTAGTCTTTTCTGATCTGACCATCACAGACCACTATTTATCTCCTTCTCCTCTCACATCACCCTCCCCTCCTCCAAACCCTCCAACATATTTCTCCGACCATGGAGTCCCTCACAAATGCCCAGTCATCCTAGGACCTTCTCTCCCTCTGGTCTTCCACTCACAGCTGCGTCTGATCCAGTGATGCGTCTGGATCACTGCGCTCCGTGAAATCTGAAACCCGGTTGCTCGGGCCAGATCACAAAACCAGCCTCATGGTTCACCACCAACTGTGGCTCGAACATCTTCATACCTACCGCCACTCCATCTCTCAAGCCAAAACCACTTTTTACTCACAGGTCATTCAAGGCCAAGAACAACCCCCAAATCCTCTTCTCCACTGTGAACCACCTCCTCCAAGTCCCCTCTCAAGTACCCTTGATCCTCACCTTCTGATGCCAAGTGAGAAGAGGTCCTGGACTTCTTTATCTCTAACGTAGACAACATTCGCCTGGCTGCCACCTCCTCCTCCCCCTCCATGTTGCCTACCACCCCACCCATGCCATGTTCATCACTCAATCCTCCTAGCACGGCCCCACCTTACACTACTTTGCCCCCATTTCTCACTACTCCCTTTCCCCACCATCTCCCAGATGAAGCCCATCACCTGTGCCTTGACTCCCTCCCCACCCAGCTTCTGGTCAATCAACTCCCCCTCCTCTGCCCACTGCTGGCTGACACAATCAACTTCTCCCATTCCCCCTCAAAATCACTGTCACCACTCCTCTTAAAAAAAATCTTACCCTCGGTCCCTCCAACTTCATAAACTCCAGTCCCATCTCTAACCTGCCCTTCCTGGCCAAAGTTTTGGAATACATGGTTGCAAATCAACTTCACTCACATCTCTCCCTCCACACACTACTCGAACCCCTGCAGTCCGTTTTTTGCATTGCCCACAGCACAGAGATAGTGCTCATCAAAAGTAACAAATGACGTCCTCTCTCTCTGTGACCAGGACTCCCTCTCCCTCTTCGTTCTCCTTGACCTCTTCACCGCGTTCAACACAGTGGATCACGCCATCCTCCTCCACCGCCTCTCGTCCTTCATCCACCTTAGTGGAACCGCACTCGCATGGTTCAAGTCCTACTTAACTAACTGCCAACAATACAAATGTTTTTTGCTCTCTCCCCTGCCCAGTCTCCTGTGGGGTATCCCAAGGCCCAATCCATAGCTCACTTCTTTTCCTTATCTATATGCTCCCTCTCAGCGATGTCATCCACAGATATGTACAACTTTAACATGCATGTGAATGACACCCAAATCTACTTCTCCTCTGACTGCGATTCCCAGTCCGCTGATGTCCTGTCAGCTTCTTTGATGGACATCAAGGCCTAGATGAGCGCAACTGAATGTTGGCAAGACTGAAGGCATATTTTTTGGCTCCTGTTAACACTCTCTCCTGCGGGTCTGAACTCCTCAAACTCCCTGGGCTCTCCCTCAGACTCAACTTAGGTGTCAAGTTCGATACCCAGCTTTCTTTTCTACCCCCCCATCTGTTCCCTAACCAGAACTGTTTTTTTCCACACCCGGCTCCATCCGTACCTCACAACCAACGCAGCTGAAACCCTCATCCACGTCTTCATCACTTCCCAGCTAGGACTATTCCAGCACCCTCCTCAATGATCTCTCCAGCTCCACCACACACAAAATTCAATTAATCCAAAACTCTGCAGCCCGGATACTCACCCGCATAAAACTATGTATCCCGATGACATCAGTTCTTGCCAGGCTCCACTGGCTCCCAATTACAGAACGGATCGATTTCCTTTCACTCGTTTTCAAATCCCTCCAATCCCTTGCACCTCCTTATCTATCCAATCTGCTTACCCCCCACTTCACCACCCACTGCCTTCGCTTGGCTGACTCTGGCCTCCTGTTTGTCCCACATCCCCTCCGCTCCACCATCGCTGGCTGCGTCTTCAGCCACTACGCCACAAAACTTTGGAACTCTCTCCCTAAATCCCTCTCCACCTTAAAATCCCGCCTAAAGCAATTTAATGGAGCGCTTTGAAGGTGAGGACCAGGATCTTAAACTGTACCCAGTGGTTCAGCTAGTGGAGTCAGGCGAGGATGGGGATGATACGGTCGCGGAGCCTGGTGTGGGAGAGGGTATGGGCTGCAGAGTTCTGGATGAAAGGATTCGACAGGCTTGAAAGGTTTCGACAGGCTAGATAGGGAAAAGCTGTTTCCGCTGGTAGGTGTGTCTGTGACTCATGGTCACAGTCTTAAGATATCTACCAAAAGAAGCAGAGGGGAGGTTAGAAGAAATTTTTTCACTCAGCGAGTTGTTCGAATTTGGAATGATCTGCCCGAAAGGGTAGTGAAGTCCGATTCGATAACAGCTTTTAAGAGAGAACTGGATAGGTATCTGGAGAAGACAGGTTTGCAGGGTTATGGGGAGAAAGCTGGTGAATGGGGTTAATAAAAGTCAGTTGCTCTGTCAAAGAGCCGGCACAGACTCGATGGGCCGAATGGCCTCCTTCTGTGCCGTAACATTCTATGATTCTATGATTCTATGATCTGCAGCCCATGGAGGGAGGAGTTGGAGAGTCTGACAAGATGGAAATTTGCATAGTCAAACCTGGATGTTATGAATGCGTGTATAAGGGTTTCAGCAGCCTGCGGTGTGAGACAGTGGCGGAGCCAGGTGATGTTGAGGAGATGAGGGAAGCAAAGTGGGTGATAGCATGGATGTAGGGTATAAAGGATAGTTGAGGGTCAAACAAGACACCAACTATAACTACACAAAAATGATTGAAAGCACCTCTTGTCTAGAATTTACGATAACACTGACCTTGTCTAAGGAAATAACAATGATGGCAGCAATCCAGGTCTGAAACAACAATCTTATATCTTACAATTATATAACGCCCTTCATGTAGAATAACATCTTGGAACTCTACACGAAGAAAGTTGGATGCTGAGCAAGGAAGGGAAGTGGGTGGTGATATGCATGGTTGAAGAGGTATGTTTTTAGGTGCGATTTAATGGAGAGGTAGAGGGAGGGATTTCCACTCTCACAGAATACTATAATACCTGCCTGTAATCTCTCCTGCCTTTAGTTTATTTGCTCTGTGTAATCAACCAAAATGATTGAGGGGATGGAGGGACTGGACTACAAGGAGTGGTTAGATAAACTGAGCATGTTCTCCCTGGAGAAGAGAAGGTTGAGGAATGATATGATTATGGTCTTTAACATTCTGAAGGGAATAGATAATGTAGACCATGATAAGCTTGTACTGAACAAGCAGAGGACACGGCCTGCGATTGAAGGGGGGTAAATTCAGAACAAATCTGCAGAAACACTACTTCAGTGAGCGAGTAGTAAACTTATGGAACAGGCTCTCTAGGGAGACAGTGGAAGCAGAAAATATTGTTGGTTTCAAGAACAAATTGAATAGATTTCTGCTAGAAAATAATATCTCGGGATATAGTATATAGTTTGCCACACAACATGTCAAGCTTTGACTGTGATTTATGTGATAAAACCCACCTTCTTTAATCCCAGTGATGTCACCTCCTGAATCTACCTTTTTCTTGTTTTCAGGGAAAAATTCAGATTGGCCTTGAACAACAACAAATTACATTGTATAGCGCCTTTCACATCAGGAGGACATCGCAAGGCGCTGGACAGTCAGAGATCCGCACCCAAGCTGGTGGTTGGGATCAAGAGGACGAAGAGGGTAGGGATAGGAGGGTGACTGAAGGCATGGTTGAAGAGGAGGGTCTTGAAACAAGCCTTGAAGGAGGCAAGAGAGGGGGCGAGACGAAGGGACTGTGGGATGGAGTTCCAGAGGGTGGGGGTAGAGAGGCTGAAGGCTGAGAACTGTATCCTCTGTGCGATGGGAAACCAGTGGAGTGGGATGAGGATTGGGGTGATGGGGTCATGGATCCTGGTGCGAGAGAGGACATTGGCTGCAGAGTTCTGGATAGAGGGAGGAGCCTGGGAAGCCGACAAGCAGGGAGTTTGCATAGTCAAGCCTGGATGTTACGAATGCATGTATGAGGGGTTACAGAGGTAGGGAGGAGCAAGGCCGTGGTGGGCTTTCAGGAGGGAATTAGACACTTTACAGTATATTCTGTGAAGCTCTTTGAGACGTCTTGAAGACGTGATAAGGCAAGGATTGTTATTACTATATCAAATGCAAGAATTATTATTATAGATAATTAAAAAGGTCAGCTACAGGTTGAAAGGGCAGGGATGTGGGACTGGAATAATTGCTCTTGAGGGAGCCAGGATAGACATAATGGGCCGAATGGGCTTCTTCTGTGCCATACATTTCTATGGTTGATAAGGCACTATATCAAATATAACGATTATTATGGTTCTATGTTTTGTGGTCATATTGTAGAATATTTTAAGCAGTTGTACTTTTCTTAAGGACAGTGGAGGCCTGTCATTAGAACGAAACAGGTTAGACCTCCTCCACTTAGTTTCTATTAGCTATCAAGATGGAATCCCAATTGTCCCCCCATAATGATAGCTAACAGAATTGGACATCGAGTTATCTCCATTTGTGAAGTTACTGGTTCCTTAGGAACGCAATTTCTTTGTATCCTTAGTAATCTCATGTTCATGTGCACAACTTTCACACGTACAAATAACTGGATTTTTTGCTAGTAGTGTTAGTTTTGTTCAGTGAAGTCTTAGTCACAAAAATAGAAAACAGACATAAAGTAATGGAGAAAGATAGAAATTAAAATTTTACAGATTCTGAGAAAGAAAGAGAGCAGTAGAGTCTAGTCTCATAAGTGTTGGGAATCTTGTGCAATAAATAGTAGAAGTAGAAAGTCTAGGATGGCCTGTCCCCTAGTTGGTTCCTCGGCATGCTGCTCTAGAAAGTTATCTCTCATACACTCAATGAACTCTTCTTCTGACCTACTTTTGCCGATTTGGTTTTCCCAATCTATGTGGAGATTGAAATCACCCACTATTATCGCTTTACCTTTCCTACATACTCCACTGATTTCTCGATACCCTGTCCTATATCATAATCGCTGTTTGGGGGTCTATAAACCACTCCCATTAATATTTTCTTCCCTTTATTATTTTTTATTTCCACCCATATTGTCTCGACCTCCTGGTCATCGGATTTCAGATCCTTCCTCTCCACTGCTTTTATTTCATCCCTAATTAACAGGGCTACCACCCCACCTCTTTTCCCACAGTGCCTATCTTTCCTGTAAACTGAGAATCCTGGAATATTTAACTCCCACCCTAGATCTCCTTGTAACCATGTTTCAGTGATGGCTACTAGATCGTACCTATATGTGTCTATCTGTGCTTTTAATTCATTAGTTTTATTCCAAATGCTTCACACATTCAGATATAAACATTTTTATTTCCTACCATTTCCTCTACTCTCTGATTCCTTATCTGCTTTGCCAAGCTTCTTTATTCCTATTATCTGGCATGCTATTCTGCACTGTCATCTTTACTTTTTCTAATGCTAATTTATGGTTTCTCTTACCTATATATTCCCCCCCATTTACTAGTTTAAATTCCTATTTATTTCCCTGTTAATTCATTCAGCTAGGACATTTGTCCCAGCACAATTTAAATGCAGCCCTTTTCTCTGAAAGAGCTCTCTTTTCCCCCAATACTCGTGCCAATGGCCCATAAAAAGAAACCCCTGAGTTCCGCACCACTCTTTTAGCCATGCGTTCAAGTCCTTAATTTGTTTGTTCCTGTACCAATTGTCGTATGGTACAGGCAGTAGTCCTGATATTACCACCTTCGATGATCTCGACTTCAATTTAGACCCCAGCTCTTCGAGTTCCCTTCTCAAGTCATCTTGGTCTACTCTACCAATGTCATTGGTACCTATGTGAAGTACCACCAACGGATCCTTGCCCTCATATTTTAAATTTTCCTCTAGCCCTGCCGAGACATCCTTCACCCCGGCCCCAGGGAGGCAACAAAGCCTTCTGGTCTTCTGGTTGGTGTTGCAGATGATTGTGTCTGTCTGCCAAATAGTCTCATCCCCAATGACGACAACCATCTGCTCTTTTGCTCCAGTGTTAGAGGTAGTTTTTCCTTCCACCTCACCGGCTTCCTTGTCGATACAAATTCCAAGGATTTCATATCTGTTGTTCAAGGTTAATGCCGGATTTACTACCACTCTTTCCGTTGTCCCCCTGACCTCCTGACTGTCCATTGACCTATCCTGACCATAATCAATGTTG
This sequence comes from Callorhinchus milii, assembly GCF_018977255.1. Classification (NCBI taxonomy): domain Eukaryota; kingdom Metazoa; phylum Chordata; class Chondrichthyes; order Chimaeriformes; family Callorhinchidae; genus Callorhinchus; species Callorhinchus milii. The sequence continues at coordinate 95,714,086 of NW_024704743.1, read as the reverse complement.
AGTGTATATTCCCTCAGGGGAGTGACTGGCTCCAGGATGTAGCTATCCAGGAAGCACTCACTGTCTCTGATACTCCGTAGTGTGTGCGCCTCAGTTGCAGACATCTTCTGCAGATGTGGTCACCCGGGGTCAGACTGTCCTTCATCAGCTCCCACATGTCACACTCCTCACATAACACCTGCCATGCCATTGCCACCTCTTCCAACTTGAGTAAGTTAATTAATTGAGTTTTAGAAACCAGCAAAATAAAACTAAAAAAAATTAAGAGTGAGAAAAAGGAGTATGAGGGTAAGCTAGCTAGGAACATTAAGTCTGATTGTAAAAGTTTTTACAAATATATTAAGAGGAATAGGCTAGTGAGGGTAAATGTAGGTCCACTTCAGTCAGAGACGGGAGAAGTTGTAATGGGGGATAAGGACATGGCAGAGTCCCTAAATGGGTACTTTGCATCTGTCTTCACCCTAGAAGACACAACAAGTCTGTCAACAATAGAGATGCACCAAGGGGATAAGGACAGGGAGCAACTTAGGGAAATTTTCATGAGTAGAGAATTGGTGCTCGGGAAACTGTTAGCACTAAAAAGTGACAAATCCCCTGGCTTGCATCCCAGGGTTTTAAAAGAGGTAGCTTATGAGATAGTGGGGGCCTTATGTCTGATCTTCCAAAATTCCTTAGATTCTGGAACTGTCCCCATGGATTGGAAGATGGCAAATGTCACACTACTTTTCAAAAAAGGTGGAAAGGAAAAGATGGATAACTATAGGCCAGTTAGTCTCACATCAGTGATAGGAAACATTTTAGAATCATTGATTAAGGATGTGGTAGTGCGGTATTTAGGAGAGCACAATATAAATAGGCCAAGTCAACATGGCTTTACAAAAGGGAAGTCATGATTAACAAATCTCATAGAGTTTTTTGAGGATATTTCCAGTAAACTAGATAAGGGTGAATCAGTGGATGTGGTCTATTTGGACTTCCAGAAGACATTCGATAAGGTGCCGCATGAAAAGTTAGTCCAAAAGATAAAGGCCCATGGAATTGGGAGGAGCATATTAACGTGGATTGGGGAATTGTTAACGGGTAGGAAACGCAGAGTAGGGATAAACGGGTCCTTTTCAGATTGGCGGGATGTGACTAGTGGAGTGCCACAAGGATCGGTCCTTGGGCCTCAGCTATTTACCATCTACATCAACGATCTAGATGAGGACATCGAAGTTAATATATCTAAATTCGCGGATGACACAAAACTAGGAGGAAGTGTCAACATAGAGGACATTAAAAAAATGCAGCGAGACATAGATAGGTTAGGTGATTGGGCAGGTAGGTGGCAGATGAAGTATAATGTAGGGAAGTGCAAAGTCATCCACCAAGGTAGCAAAAATAGTAGTGCGGGTTATTTTTTAGAAGGGGAGAGATTGGAATGTGTTAGCGTCCAGAGGGACTTGGATGTCCTTGTACACCAATCACAGAAAGTTAGTCTGCAGGTGCAGCAGCAATTAGGAAGGCGAACGGTATGTTAGCATTCATTATCAAAGGATTAGAGTATAAGAGTAGGGAAGTCTTGCTGCAACTGTATAGGGCCCTGGTGAGACCACACCTGGAATACTGTGTGCAGTTTTGGTCTCCTTATTTAAGTAAGGATGTACTTGCCTTGGAGGGGCTGCAGCGTAGATTTACCAGGTTAGTACCAGGGATGAAGGGGATGAGTTACGAGGATAGGCTGATCAATTTGCACCTATATTCTCTGGAATATAGAAGAATTAGAGGGGATATTATAGAAACCTATAAGATCATTAAAGGGCATGATAGAGTAGATAGTAGGAAATTGTTTTCCCTGGTTGGAGGAACTAAAACCAGGGGTCACAACCTTAAAATCAGAGGCCAGCTCTTTCGGACTGAGTTGAGGAAGAACTTCTTCACTCAAAGGGTGGTGAATGTATGGAACTCACGACCCCAAAGGGCTGTTGACGCTCAGTCCTTGAACATATTCAAAACTGAAATAGATAGATTTCTTATTGCAAAAGGGATTAAGGGATATGGGGACAAGGCAGGGTCAGGTTATTAGCTGGAGTTAGATTAGAAGATCAGCCATGATTGAATGGCTGGGTAGGCTCGAAGGGCCGAATGGCCTACTCCTGCTCCTACATGTTATGTTATGTTAAGTAAAGTATGCATTTCACTACACAAGAACAGAGAGCTTTGCTTGGGATAATGAAGCAGCAACAGGAGGAGGGGACAATATAACTTGAAGTGTTCTGGGATGCTACCCTGCATGAAGGGTGCTGTATAAATTGTTGTTGTTGTAGTAACTTGGTACTGTGCACTTGCAACACTCTCAAAGCAAGCCGAGCAGATGCAGTATAACATGAGCATTATATTCTCATATTTAACTCTCATATCCTTACCATTTAATTGCTTTCTCAACAACTTCTCTCCTCTTATCTTATATTACACATGCCTAGAATTCCCAATACTTGAGGTTAATCTCTACTGCTTTCTCTCTCTTTCTCTCTGAATCTCTAAAATATGAATTTCTATCTATTTCTCCATACTTTCTCTAGGTGACTTCAACCTCCACTTCACCCCCTCCTGCTCCATCTCCCAGACTTCTCCTCTCTCTCTCCTCTCTCAGCCTCTCCCTTCACATCCACTCTGCTACCTACACCCACGGTCACCCGCTCGACCTGGTGATCACCCGGGGCCTCAGCATCTCGGATGCCACCATCACTGACAAGGCCATCTCTGAGCACCATTTCATCTCCCTCAACTCCCATATCCCTCTCCCTACTGCCTCCAAACCTACTACCATCTTCTACCGCCCGTGGAAGAAGAGCTCCCTGCAATCCCTCTCCGCTGCCCTGAAGTCCTCTGATCTCCTACCCCTCTGGCCCACCTCTCACACCAACCTACTTGCTGCACTCACTCTTCTCCACGGCACCCACTTCACTGTACTCGACGTCCTTGCCCCCCTCACCTCCCGAACTGCCTCCTATTCCCGATCCTCACCCTGGTTCACCAGCCACCTCCGCTTGCTTAAGGGCCGGTGCAGTCTGCCAAACGCACTTGGATCAAATCCGGCCTAGCGGTCCACCGCTACATCTGGCTGGACCTCATCAAGAACTACTGCTCCGCTCTCGCCTCAGCCAAATCATCCTTCTATTCCAGGTTAATCTTGGAAGCGAAGGGCAACCCCAGGCTCCTATTCCTCACCACCAACCGGCTCCTCCGCCCTCCCCACCACGCCTTGCAAATTCTTTCCTCTGACTCTCACTGCGAGAAAATGCTGGACTTCCTCAAGTCCAAAATCGATGGAATCCGCTCAGCTGCCACTGCGCTCCCATCTTCCACCCCCTCCCTACCCCCACCCTACACAACTACCCATCCGACAACTACCCATCCCTCCTTCCACACCTTTGAACCTGTCACCGCCTCCTCTGTCTTCACGACTGTAACCTCCATGAAGCCCACTACCTGCTCCCTGGACCCTTTCCCACCCCTCTCTTTAAATCCCAGCTTCACCTCCTTGCCCCACTACTCACCGACATCATTAACCTCTCCATGTCATCTGGCACTGTTCCTTCCCTTCTTAAAACAGCCACTATCACGCCCACCTTGAAGAAACCTTGCCTTGACCCATCATAGCTATCTAGCTACCGGCCCATCTCAAATCTCCCCTTCCTATCCAAGGTCCTTAAGAGAGCCGTTGCCTCCCAGCTTCGTTCTTTCCTCTCCTCTCACTCCCTCCATGCAGCTTCTGTACTCTCACGCACCAGGCTCCGCGACCCCGTCACTCCCACCCTTGCCCGACTCCATTGGCTCCCCATCCCCCAGAGGATCGAATTCAAGATCCTCGTCCTCACCTTTAAGGCCATCCATGGCCTTGTCCCCTCCTACCACTCTGACCTGCTGACTCCCTACCAACCTGTCCGCTCCCTCCATTCAGCAGGCTCCAGCCTGCTCCATGTCTCCCGCCCGACTCGCCCTACCATCGGTGGCCGGGCTTTCAGCCTCTCTGCCCCCACACTCTGGAACTCCATCCCACTGTCCCTTCGCCTCGCTTCCTCCCTTCAAGGCCAGTCTCAAGACCCTTCTCTTTGATCGTGCCTTCGGTCGCCCTCCCAACGCTCTGCCTTCCCTCACCCCTACACCATCCCTCCCCCATTCTCGAGCCCCGACACCTGGCTTCTCAGTGCTTTGGGACGTCCTCCCGACGTGCTCTATAAATGTAATTTTGTTGTTGTTGTTGTTGTAAAACACATGTTCAACACAATCCAATCTTTATAGTACAATCTGTGAAGCACTTTGAGATGACTCAATGACATGAGAAGGCACTATATCAAATGATGATAATAATAATCTTTGCATTTGATATAGTGGTTTTCACGTCTTCTAGACGTCTCAAAGTGCTTCACAGAATATACTTTAAACTGTATACTTGTGGGCGAAATGCGGCAGCCAATTGCTCACTGTAGTGTCCCACAAACAGTCGTGGATTGTGTGACCAAATTATTATTCGTTTTTTTTCCTTGAGGGATTATTATCAAGCGTGTGGAGTAAGGAAACTTGCCCAAGGTTTGGCCTTGCTGGGAATTGAACCCAGGTCTCTTGCTTGCAAGGTGAGAGCTCTGCAAGGGCTATTATTATTATTGATTTCTATTGAATTAACAAAGAACAAATGCAGAATCAATTATCTATAAACATCTTATGTTTCCAATATTTCTTAAGAGATTGTTACTTATCTATCATTCTTGTCCTTGGCAGCTTCTGTCAGACTCGAAACTCGGTAATATTCTGGAATGATTAAATAGAGTTACTGGTTGGGTGTTGAGCTAAGTGTCTTTGCCAAAGGACTGCAGATATCATTGTTTTCTATTACTTACTTTGCCCTTCAAAACTGGTTTCTGGCAGACCTACTGGAAATGGAGTTCTGATACGACACTAACTTGTTTATCACTACACAGGTTTATTTACATTATCAAACATTCTAGTTCGATGCATGGTAAGAAACATGTAGTTTCAAGGCTGACCCCATCTTTTAATTGGTGCTGTTATTTTCTCAGTACATTGCCCCAAATAGCTTTGTTAAGAAAATCTTTTTCCTTAGTGCTATGATGATATTCTGATGTACTGCAAGATATTCAAGATATTCTGTGCAGGGAGGTGAAATCTTCCCTGGAACTATGCAGCTAGTTGGAAGCAGTGCACCCAAAAGACAACAAGATTCCATTTATAGAGCGCCTTTCACGTCAGGAGGACGTCCCAAGGCGCTGGACAGTTGGGTCAGGACCCGAGCAGGGGGGAAATGGTCAGGGTGAGGGAAGGGAGGGAGCGAGGAGGGGGGAATGGTCAGGGTGAGGGGAGGGAAGGGAGGGGGCGAGGAGGGGATAGAGAGTCGAGAGGGGAGCTGAAGGCACGGTCAAAGAGAAAGGTCTTGAGACCGGCCTTTAAGGAGGAAAGGGAGGAAGCAAGGCGAAGGCACTGGGGGATGGAGTTCCAGAGCCTAGGGCCTGAGAGGCTGAAGGCGGCTGGGGCGGGGGATGTGGAGCAGACCGGAGCCAGAGGAACGGAGGGTACGGGCAGGTAGATAGGGGGATAGTAGGTCGGAGAGGTAGGAGGGAGCAAGGCCGTGAATGGCCTTGTAGGTGAGGATGTGGATCTTGAATTCGATCCTCTGGGGGATGGGGAGCCAGTGGAGGCGAGCGAGGGTGGGAGTGATGTGGTCGCGAAGCCTGGTGCGGGACAGTACACGAGCTGCAGAGTTCTGAATGACCTGCAGCTTGTGGAGGGAGGTGCCGGGAAGGCCGGCGAGGAGAGAGTTCCCATAGTCCAGCCTTGAGGTGATAAAGGCGTGAACCAGGGTTTCAGCAGCGTGAGGGGTGAGGTAGTGCCGTAGTCTGGCGACATTCCGGAGGTGATGGAAGGCGGTGCCAGTTGTGGTGCGGATGTGAGGGAGAAAGGACAGCTCAGGGTCGAACAGAACCCCGAGGTTCCTGACTGGCTTTGAGAGGTGGAGAGTGCAGCCTTGGATGCTGATGGTGTCAGCGCCTGAGGTGCGGAGGCGCTGACGTGAGCCAATCAGGAGGGCCTCAGTTTTACGCACGTTGAGCTGAAGAAAGTTGTCTCTCATCCAGGACTCGATGTCGGACAGGCAGCTGTCAGGACATCGGTGGTCGTGGAGTTGAGGGTAGAGGAGGAAAGGTAGAGTTGGGTGTCATCCGCATACATGTGGAAGTTAACCCCATGTCTGCGGATGATGTCACCAAGGGGGAGCATATAGAGGGTGAAGAGGAGGGGACCGAGGACAGCCCTGAGGGACACTGCACGAGACAGTGCGGGGGCCGGAGGAAAAGCCATTCGTGGAAAGAAAGTGAAGATGGTGGGAGAGGTACGACCTAAACCACTCAATGACAGGGCCTTGAAGGTTGAGGTGGGAGGACAAGCGGTGGAGTAGGATAGCATGGTCGACCGTATCGAATGCTGCCGATAGGTCGAGGAGGACGAGGAGGCAGAGGGAGCCCTGGTCGCAGATGGTCAGGATGTCATTGGTGACCTTGACCAGGGCAGTTTCTGTGCTATGGGCAGCACGGAAACCCGATTGAAGGGGTTCGAATAATGAATGGGTGGAGAGGAAAGAGTGCAGCTGGGAGGCGACAACTCGTTCCAGGACCTTGGACAGGAAGGGGAGGTTGGAGATGGCCGGTAGCTTGATAGCTGCGACGCATCAAGGGAGGGTTTTTTCAAGGTGGGAGTGATGGTGGCAGTTTTTAAGGGAATGGGAACAGAGCCAGAGGAGAGGGACAGGTTGACAATGTCTGTGATATGTGGGGCAAGGAGGTGGAGCTGGGAGATAAGGAGTGGAGTGGGGATGGGGTCAAGGGAGCAGGTGGTGGGTTTCAGGGATAGGATGAGTTTGGTGACAGAGGGTGGGGAAACGGGTACGAAAGTGTGTAGGGGAGGATGGGTAGGAGTCAGTGTGGGAGGGAGGGGATGGGGGGTGGGTGGATGGATGTTGAAGGGCAAGTGACCGCGGAGCGAATTCCCTTGATTTTGGATTCAAGTGGTAGAAAACAGTAGCCTGGGGTTGTTCTTCGCCTCCAGAATTATCCTGGAGTAGAAGGACGACTTGGCCGAGGCTAGAGTGGAGCGGTAGATTTTGAGGAGGTCCAGCCAGATTTGTCGGTGGACCGTTAGGCCAGATTTGACCCAGGTGCGTTCAGCGGCCCGCACCTGGCTCTTCAGTGAGCGGAGGTGGGTGGTGAACCTGGGGGAGGAGCGAGAGTAGGAGACAGTACGGGAGGTGATGGGGGCAAGAGTGTGGAGGAGAGGGTGTTGTGGAGGAGGGTGAGAGGAGAAGAGGGGTCAGTGAGGGTTGAAGGCCAGAGGGAGAGGAGTTCAGAGGACTCCAAGGCAGCGGTTAGGGATTGTGGGGTTAACTTCTTCCAGGGGCAGTAGAAGATGGTGGTGGGTCTGGTGGAGATGGGGAGGGGGGTGGAGGTGGTGAAAGGAGATGAAGTGGTGATCGGAGACGGCCTTGTCGGTAATGGTGACATCCGAGACACTGAGGCCCCGGGTGATCACCAAATCGAGTGGGTGGCCGTGACTGTGAGTGGCAGAGTTGATGTGGAGGGAGAGGTTGAGCGAGGAGAGCAGGGAAGAGAAGTCCGAGGAGATGGAGCCTGTCATGTGAGGAATAGCTCTGAATGAGTAGTTAAGGACCACATCAAGGTTGCCTCACTATGCAAGGAGGAATAGCTAACCACCAACAGCACTGAATTTTAATGTGGGCATGAACTATTAAGTTTCAGACGTCATGCTAGCTAGCAATTTCTCATTTGTGCTGTGTCTCCAAAACCCTGCCAGCCTTGTTCAGTCAAGTAACTCTGAACAGTTTAAATGATACTTTGATAAAATTGCAGACAGTTCAGGGGGTCAATTTTTATTAAACATAGGACTACAGTACATGATGTCTTAGACAAAATCTTTTGTACAATTTCACTTGTGAGAAATACAAAGAAAAAAAATTAACACATGGATAGAATTTGCACTCACAAATATCAATTATTGTACATATCTTACATTTATCTTAAAACGAGCATTAAGCTTGAAAGATTGTTGCAAATTAAATTGTTAGTACAACAACAACAACAAAATTACATTCGTAAAGAGCCTTTCACGTCAGGAGGCAAGAGAGGAAGCAAGGCAAAGGGATTGTGGGATGGAAGTTACAAAGAGCGGGGACAGAGAGGCTGAAAGCCCAGCCGCCAATGGTAGGGCGGGAGACCTGGTCAGGTAGGTCAGAGATGTAGGAAGGGACAAGGCCGTGGAGGGCCTTGAAAGTAAGTACGAGGATTTTGAATTCTATCCTCTGATCACATCATCCTCCTCCATCGCCTGTCTTCCATCATTCACCTCAGTGGGACCACACTCGCTTGGTTCGAGTCCCACCTTACAAACCACCAGCACTACATTTCCGCAAATGTTTTTTCGTCTTGCCCCATTACGGTCACCTGCGGGGTACCCCAAGGCTCCATCCTTGGCCCCCTTCTATTACTCATTTATATGCTCCCTCTCGGTGATGGCATCTGCAGACAAGGGGTTAACTTCCACATGTATGCGGATGACACTCAATTCTACTTCTCCTCCTCCAACTGGACTGGATGAGCACAAACTTCTTGCAGTTAAACGTCAACAAGACGGAAGCCATACTCTTTGGCTCCCATCGAAGTCTTCTGTCCTGGGGTTGCGACCTCCTCAACCTACCCGATCTGTCCTTAAAACTCTCAGAACCCATGCGTAACTAAGCTGTCAGGTTTGATCCCCACGTCTGGACATTGGACAGGACCACTTTCCTCCACCTCCTCCACATTGCCCGTCTTCGACAACACCTCAATCCACAAGCTGCCAAAACGCTAGTCCATGCCTTTGTCACCTCTCGGTTGGACTACTCAAATGCCCTCCTCGCCAGTCTCTCCTCCTCCATTATTCACAAAATTCAACTCATCCAAAACTCTGCCGCCTGTATTCTCACCTGCACTAAACTCCGCACCCCGATTACCCAAGTCCAAACTACATTGGCTCCCTGTCACAGAGCAGATCGACTTCAAGATATTCACTCTAGTGCTTAAAACCTCAACGCCTTGGCACCCCCCATTCTCTCCAACCTCCTTTCTCCTGACAGCACTACCTACTGTCTCCGCTCTACTAGCTCCGGCCTCCTCAACCTTTGAATCCTCCGTTCCACCATCAGCCTGAAGATCTTCCTCTTCAACCATACCATTGGCCACCTACCCCCCCACCCCCCAGACTCGGCATTGGGCTCCACCACTGTTAAGTATTCTGGGACGGGGGGTGAGAGATACGTTCTGAACCAGTCAAGGACAGCGCTGTGGAGGTTGAGGTGAGAGGAGAGGTGGTGGATGAGGACAGAGTGGTCGACAACTTTGAAGGCAGCAGAGAGGTCAAGGAGGACGAGGAGGCAGAGGGAACCCTGGTCGCAGATGGACAGAATGTCATTTGTCACTTTGACCAGGGCTGTTTCTGTGCTGTGGGCGGCACGGAAACCCGATTGGAGGGGTTCGAGAAGCGAGTGGCGGGAGAGGAAGGAGCGAAGCTTATAAGCAACAACTCATTCCAGGACCTTGGAGAGGAAGGGGAGGTTGGAGATGGGGCAGTAGTTAGGGAGTAGAGCAGGGTCGGTGGAGGTTTTTTTTAAGGATAGGAGTGATGACAGCGCCAAAGCAGCATGAAAGCTTGTCAGACAGTGCTTTCAATGGCAAGCTATGTTGTTTTAGCTGGTTAGGCTCCAGCACTACCCCAACTCACACTCTGGGGTCCCCAAGTATTGGTTCTTGCCAACCTGTGCTCAATACTTTCCAGAATTATCATAGCTAAATATTTGTTAGATCAGGGTATCGAGGAATATAGGACAGGTAACTGGACTTGAAGTATAGATCAGCCATGATCTTATAAAATGGCAGAACAGGCTTGAGGGGCTGAATAGTCTACTTCTGTTTCTATGTCTCTGTATCTACGTAATTAGGTAAGCAGGATGAGTCCCTCCAGGGAGAGAGTGCGCATTCCGTTCCAACAACCTATCTCTGGAATTTCCATGTGTAGATAGGATACAGGGAATTCTTAGTTTGGATACTCTTAAGCACGATGATGGGTTTCCACACGTGTCAGACACAAGGTTGACAAAAAAACAGTACAAATCGCAAATATTTAAACATCCTGGAAACTTTATAGGAAGGATTTATCCAATTTTGGATCCTTTTTTCACAGACACTAATTGTCTCCCCTCATTCCCCCTCCGTCCTCCTTGCTCTCCTGAAAGTGTTGATTGGAAGTATAGTTCCACAAACAGTTGTCGTCATCCCCGTATCCAAAAACATTAGTCATATGTGAGCACTGACAGTGAGCCAACACAACTATGCTACCATGGAAGTTATCACAATCGAGCCTGATGCTGTCCTCAGCCAACAATTACCTGCACACACCCATCAGTCAGTGTCAACAGATAGCAATTAGGATTCATAATCGTGCATCAATTTCCCTTCCCTAAGTTGGAGCTCTTAACAATGAGCTACTGTTCCTAAGTTGACAGCAGCTAAAAGAAAGTTCAAGTAAGCACTAAACACGTAACATAAATTAATTACTGTTCTTTTCAATTATCCCTCTTTTTTAATAGACACATATTCTGCCTCAAGACAAAACATTTATTTTGAGTCAGTATTGAACAAATAATCTCTTTCCAGACCCTTTCAGATGAGTCCATAGTTAATTACATGGTGATGTGGTGCTCAAACACCTATGTGATGGTTTGTCCTCTTTAAAGAAGCACCCATATTTTCATTGGTATCTTCCACAATGATTCAACTTAGAATGGGAATTTAGCAAAAGGGTGGGAGGAAAGAAAAAAGTCATTAACCACAATGTTATCTTTGCTCCAGGTGCTACATAGCTCTTGGTGGTAGAGGGAGTGTCACAGTAACAACATGACCTTTGGATATTCTATGATTCAAAATCGCTAATGGATTGATCAATCAATTGTATGAAAACTTGGTTGAGTATCCAAACACTAAGAGTTATACACATGTATGCAAACCTACACATAGAAAATCAGTGTCTGGAATAGAATGTGAACGCTCTCCTTGGTGATTCGTACCCCGCTTATCTAATTCTAGATAGTAAGAGGTGCAGGTTGGCAAGAGACGAGGCTTGGGTTCCCCAAAATGCGCGTTGGTTTGGTGTACTGCTGGAGCTTAACCAGCTAAAAAATCATGTTCTTAAATCCCGGTTAGCCAGAGCAACGTTTCAAAAATGCCAGGAAATCAGCATTTCGATCTCAGATCACTTCCTCATCTCGTTCTCCTCTCACATGCCTCTCTCCTCCACCAAGCCCTCAACCATACTCCATGGAAAAGGCTACCCCTTGAGACCCTCACAAAGGCCCTAACATCCTCTGATATCCTATCCCTCTGGCCTTCCATCCGCAGAGATCCTGAAGCAGCCGTCCAGCTGCTCCATGATCGCCTCTCCTCCACCTTCAACTCTCTCGTCCCCCTGAAATCCAGGACCATCTCCAAACCCACCCGATCCCCCTGGTATAACAACCATCACCGCTGCCTAAAAACCCAAACCCGGCTGCTCGAGCACAGTTGGCAGAAAACTGGCCTGACAGTTCATCACCAACTGTGGCTCGAGCATCTCCAAAGCTACCGCCGTTCTTTGACACGTGCGAAAATGGCCTTCTACTCCAACATCATCTTGGAGGCAAAAAACAACCCTAAAGTCCTTTTTTCCACCACCCACTACCTCCTCTGTGCGCCCCCTCAGACCTCCTCAATCTTCACATCAAATGCCAAGTGTGAGGAGGTCATGGACTTCTTTTCAACTAAAATAAATAACATCCGCCAGGCAGCCTCATCCTCCTGCCTCTTGTCACCCACCACCACCCCCTCTCTGTCCCCCTCACCCGCCCCATCATCAGCTTCTACCACGAACCCCATTCTACATTCCTTCCTCCCCATCTCTCCTTCCTCCCTCTCACCCACCATCACTTCGATGAAACCCACCCCTACTGCCTCGACCCCCTCCCCACCAACTTGCTGCTCACCCCCTCACCCCCTCCTCTGCCCACTACTGGCTGACGTCATCAACCAGTCCCTCTCCTCCGGATCAGTCCCTGCCTCCCTCAAAATTGCTGTCATCACCGCCCCTCCTGAAAAAAACCTTCCCTAGATCCCTCAAACCTTAGTCACTAATTTCAAACTTGTCGTTCCTTGCCAAAGTCCTAGAACGCATTGTTGCCAATCAATTCCGCGAACACCTCTCCTCCCACTCCCTCTTCGAACCCCTCCAGGCCAGTTTCCGCCCTGCCCTCAGTAGAGCCCGTGAAAGTCTCAACCGACATCCTCTCTATCTGTGACCAGGGCTCCCTCTGCCTCCTTGACCTCTCCTCCGCTATCGGCATCGTCGATCACACCATCCTCCTCCACCTCAGTGGGACCGCACTCGCCTGGTTCGAGTCCTACCTCACAAACCGCCAGCAGTACATCTGCACAAACAGCGTCTCCTCCCGCTCTCACCCGGTCACCTGCGAGGTACCCCAAGGATCCATCCTTGGCCCCCTCCTCTTCCTTATCTATATGCTCCCTCTTGGGGATGTCATCTGCAGACATGGGGTACACTTCCACATGTATGTGGACAACACCCAACTCTATTTTTCCACCTCACTTTGCAACCCCCAGTCCCCCTGATGTTCTGTCATCCTGCCTGTCAGACATCAGGAGCTGGATGAGCACGAATTTCCTTCAGCTAAATGTTAACAAGATGGAAGCTATACTCTTTGGCTCTCATCAAAGTCTTAAATTGCACGATTCTCACCTCCTCCACTTACCTAACCTGCACCTAAAACTCTCCGAACTCGTACGCAACCTAGGTGTCAGGTTCGACCCCCAATTATCCTTCCTCACTCACTCCAGTCCCTCACCAGCACTGCTTTCTTCCACTTCCGACGTATCGCTTGTCTCCGCCAATATCTCACCCCAAAAGCCGCTGAAACCCTGGTCCATGCCTTTGTCACCTCTCAGCTGGACTATTCAAATGCCCTCCTCGCCGGTCTCCCCTCCACTACCATCCATAAAATCCAAGTCATCCAAAATTCTGCACCCACATTCTTACCCGTACCAAACCCCGCTCCCCGATTACCCCAGTCCTTGCCAGACTGCATTGGCTTCCTGTCCCAGAGAGGATTGATTTCAAGATACTCACTCGTTTTCAAATCCCTCCACTCCTCTGCACGCCCCTACCTCTCTGGCTCGGCCCCGGGATCCATTATTGTGAAGTGGTCTGAGACGCCATCCAGCGTGGAGGGCACTATATAAATCCAAGTTGTTGTTATTTGAATCCCACGAGCAGAAGATAGCAAAGATGTGTAAGGTTTTGTTTCTCTCTAAAACCGAAGTTTAAAAAGTGTCAAATCTTGAGAAGTTATTTTAAACTCTTGACAACAGCTTTACCATTTTGTGGCAATCAGTTCGAGTTTCAACAGCAAAATTGTTTAATCACATAAAGCGAAACAAGAAAGTTAATCATGCATCACTGTCTGCACTCCAGTGGGCGACGGCAACAAACATTGGAGGGACTACATTGGCCTGTGGTCAACTGGTTGCCGCTGGTCTTGTAATGTATGAAAGATTGTAAAATAAACAGAGGTCATTTATTTGCAAATATATACTGCAAAAAATAAATTGCGTGTGTATGTGAATCGTTGACAATTCTTTGCCTCTATAATAAAACGGTAGCTTTTTTTTAATGTTAAGTGTAATGCTGGATTTATCAATATAGGTTATAATCTCATAGTATTTAACATTTTACCCTCTCGCATGCATTTCTGTAGGAGTCCTGTAGTTCAGTGGTTAGAGCACTCGCTTTGCAAGTGAGAGATTGGGTTTGATTCCTGGCAGAGCAAAACCTTGGGCAAGTTTCCTTCCTCCACACGTCTGATAATAATCCCCCAAGAAAAAAAAATAATCAATTGGTCACTTCAATCCATGACTGTTTGTGTGACACTGCCATGCGCAATTGGTTGCCGCGTTTTGCCCACAAATGTACAACCAATTCACTTTACAGTATATTCTGTGAAGCGCTTTGAGGCGTCTAGAAGACGTGAGAAGCGTTATATCAAATGGAAGGATTATTATCATACAAAACATCGAGGCTTGACTATGCAAATTCCCTGCTCATCGACCTCCCCAACCCCTTCCTACATAGGCTGCAGATCATCCAGAACTCTGCAGCCCACGTCTTCTCCTGCATTAGGCTCCGTGACCCTATCACCCCCATCCTCGCCCGACTCCACTGGCTTCCCATCACACACGAGGATACAGTTCAAGATCCTGGTCCTCAGCTTCAAAGTCCTCCACGGCCGTGCTCCCCCCCTACCTCAGCCACCTCCTAACTGCCTACCAACCTGTCCGCTGCCTACCAACCTGTCCGCCGCCTACCAACCTGTCCGCTGCCTACCAACCGCTCAGCGGGCTCTGGCCGGCTTCACAGCCCGTCTCGCCCACCTCACCGTTGGCTGGTGAGTCTTCAGCCACTCTGCCCCCCCCCACCCTCTGGAACTCCATCCCACATTCCCTCCAACTCTTCCCTCGCCTCCTTCAAGACCCTCCTTCGAGACCCTCCACTTGGACCGTGCCTTCGATCACCCTCCTTCCCCCACTGCCCTCCCGCATCCTCGAGCCGCGGCTCCCGTCCGAAACACTGACTGTCCGGCGCCTTGGGAGGTCCTCCCGCGGGAAAGGCCTTAACACAAATGTCATTTGGTTGTTGTTTACCCTATTCCTGTCTTGAGCGAGTGAGTGAGCGAGTGAGTGAGCGAGTGGGAGGAAGTAGCCTTCAAAACACACCGCCTTCCTCCCAAGACAAAAACAGACGGCCAACTCGCTCACCGTTACTCCTGTGATCACCGCTAACGCCTCTTCACCTGAACACTCGCGGGTTATTTGCACTTTTTTTCCTCCCCAAAAAAATATTCGCCCCTCAGACCCGGGCGCCGCGACCGCGCGTCACCTTGGAGTCGGGCGGCCGATGCGGCGGGAGGCGCGTTAACGACCGCAAACGTGGTAAGCGACATGTCCGCGGGTTGACTGGGGTGAGGGTGAGGTGAGGCGCGGGCGGTGTGGTGTGAGCCCGTGTCTGAACCGCCGCTGCCGCTTGTTGTTGTCACCAGGACCTCGGCGTGGAGACGTCGCGTCAGCATCCGGGTGCCTGGCCGAGGGTATAAAAGGAGGCGATGGGCGGGCGGCTGCTCTTTTCATCCACTGGCTACTGATCGCGGAGAACACAGCGTCAGCTCCAGGCCGCCGTCGAGCTTTTATGGCAAAAAGCGTTCGTCTTCTTTCTCCTTTGGGCTCCCCCGTTACTTTTTGAAAATTCCGCCTAAAAAGAAAAGACGTTTTACCAAATCTTTTGGGCCGTTATTTCACGTAAGTTACACTTCCGCTTGTTTTTTTTTGTATATCACCGGGGGTGGGAGGGGGGGGGGTGAGGATTTTTTTTGCCCGACAGATAGAAATGCCGCTTAATGAGTGTGCGTATGGGTGTAAGAGGAAGGTGACATTTGTTTGGAGTTGAATTGCACGGTTTTACATGTTATAATCGGCTTGTGTGTAAGGTTAAGATGTCGGTGTTTGAGAGACACAACAGTAAAGAACCATCCCCGCCCTCACTCTCGGCCTTCACTCTGTTTGAAGGAGAGTCCGGAAATCCCGGCTTCCTCCGCGGCGCTCGACGGCGGAACCCCCGCCCCCTTGTCGCGCTGATTGGCGAAGCGGGCAGTGACCCGGCCGTCCGTATGGCCGGGGCACCTGTCAGTCATCGTACGTCACAATAAGACAGCGTTGGGGATTCCATTGACCGTGTTGTGGGCGACGGTTGAGAATAACGGATTTAGAATTTTTGAACCTTTTTGAAATCAGTATAGAAAATAAAAGAAACGCGAGTGTCAGAAATACTCAGAGGTTCGCGGTGGTCTTGACCGTTGAGACGAATTGGGTTTGACGGGAAGTGGGGCGGGTGGGTGGGGGGGGGCGTGTTACGTAGATACCTGTCGTTTAACTGCGCATTTAAGATCATTTCCTTCATTTCTTGTATTTAAAATAGAATAAAACGCGAGGGTTTCCCCCCTCTCTCTTACCGAGTCCCGTGTAAGAGCCGATACCTGGTTCCTACAGTCACCGACAGCCCCGCGCAAACGAAACCCCAGCGTCGCAATGATGGCCGCCGGCCGCCCATGTGGCAGTGGCGGACAGGACAGGCGAGCACCGCACCTGTTCCGCGAACCTGAGTGGTTGAACCTCTGCTCCCAGGTTATGCTGACCCGAGACACTGGCGTCTGGTTTGGAGACTGACTCACCGCGCTGTCAGTATCTAAACTTAAACCCCGCTATCGCGCCTCCGGGAGATCCCAACCGACTTGAGTAACCCGCGATGGAGGGGAACTGAACCTCTCAGTCCAGCGTTTTGTTTTTCCTGCTCGTTGCCTTCATTTGTTTTGTGCGACATCAGCCTTTCCGGGCCTGCAGTTTGGGAAAGGGGAAACAAAACACCCTCAATTTCCACTCCCAACCCTCTCAGTTCCATTGAGAGCTCCCGATATTTTAACTTTCTGTCATAATATGTTCAAAACATTTTGTTCGAAACATTTTCTCACCGGCCTTCCCCCCCCCCCCCCTCCCTACCACCACCACCACCGCCACCGCCCGCCCCAGCGAAGGAAAACGTGACATCTTGAAACGTGTGCAGTTTTGAGATGTAAACATAAAACGACTTTTTAAAGCAGAGACAAAAGCATTTCGGGTTTACTGGAGCCGGAACAATCCATCACATGTGGGGCGGCGTTAATGTGCTTTATTTATTATTCGCTCTTTCGAAGCCCTCCTCCACCCATCCGTTTCTGGTTTTGTAAAAGGCCACCCATGACCCGGTCCTGGGGAGGGAAAGCGGCCCTCCCGGGGCCGGGTTTTGAATCTATTTGATTTGGTGTAAATTGTGTCTGAAAATATTCCGGTTGGGACTCGCATATTCCGGTTGGGACTCGCACTGGTCAGAATGATACCATTGTTACATGTGAACAATCGTGCCATCCTGGCGGCTGCGGCGAGTGAGGAGACAGCCCGCAGTGAAGGAGGTAGGGGCAGGCAAGTACAGCCCGAGCCGAGCACACACACACACACACACACAGCCTGGCCTGGCCTGGCCTGGCCTGGCCTGACAGCCATGGGGGGATAGGGGGGGGGAGTGAGCAGGAGTGTGTGAGGTGATAAAATGTTAAACATCAAGAGTTGAATTAGATTGATCTACACAGAAATGTGGATTTAGACATAATCGGGTCATTTGATATATTGCTTTATCAGGTCGTCCAAGTCTTAGAGCACTTCAAATGATTTTACTGCAGTGTGTTGTGACTATTTATAGGTACACAACAGCCAATTTGTGCACAGCAATATCCCACAAATGGGCATGAAGTGAATGGCCAATATTATTTGTGGGATTATCACCAGGAAAAACTTCTCTTTTGGAGGATTACCATCTGCCTAAACAGGCAGGCGGTAGCTTGGTTTAACATCTCACCTGAAGGATAGCAATGCAGATGAATTGAGTGTCATGGGCGTCATCTCAGAGAGTTAAAAGTTCCAATGTGGGCTTGAACCCACAATCTTCTGATTTGGAGGCAAGAGTGCTATTATTGAGCCCAGGGTATTTGTGGAATTGCAAAATGCAAACTCTATTCCTAAACAAAGTGGTACTGATTGCTGCATGCTCAAAACAGACTTAATGACCTGTTAAAATCTGCCAAAACATTGATTTAACTATAGAATGGTCAGTGAGAGACTTTCTGTTCCAAGTTTTTGTTAAAAACTTTTAAGTTTACATATAGATTACAAGATCCTCATACTTGTGTACAAATCATTTCATGCTCTGGCATCTCCCTACCTCTCCCAACGTGCTTACACCTAACTCTAGGGAGGGCAAGGTGAAGGAATTGAGGCAGAGATTTCCATACTTTTGTGGTGTAGTGACTGAAAGCACAGCTGCTGATGGTGAAGCTGAGGGATATGAGGGAGGCCAGAGCCAGCTGAGCTGAGGAGGTGGTTAGTGGGGTGTAAGCATGTTGGAGAGCTAGGGAGGTGCCACGGTGGTAAAGTCATGACCAGGGGAGGTCTGCCCTTTTAAATGGGTTCTGTGGGATTCCAGGTTGCTTGCAGCAGTTAACAAGCAGTCTGGATGCAATTGCTACAATGTAGGTATCAGGCTAGACATTTTAGGTTTTACTAATGAAGTATTGTTTTGAGAGTTGTTATAGATATGTTGGATTGCTGTGTTTGGTTATAATAAAGAGTAGTACCTTAGAAGGGGAAAGTGCCAGCATTTTATGTGTTACGACTCAGACTTTATTTAAATCTGTCGTTGAGTGTCATAAAAATATATACTTGTGAATTTAAATTAGTTCATATAACCAGGATATTGGTTTTGTCCTCCTGACTCGAGGAGCCCCAACTCTGATCATTGGAGCATTGGCTCCAACTCTGATCATTGGAGCATCAAATGCCAAACTCCGTGATATTTGACACCCAACGTGGGGCTTGTTATTAACCAAAATACTCAATTTAACAAATATTACCAGTGAAAGCAACAAGACAAATTGTAAAAGTCCTTTGAAGAATATAATTTTTCTACTGAGGAGGACGACTACATTAAAGAGAGGAAATAACCGAAATGGGTGAAAGTGTTCTGAGAAAGACTGTGTACAGGAATGAGTTAGACAGGTTTGGCAAACTCTCCAGGAAAAAAGATACAAAAAAGGGAATGAAAATGGCTGTTGGGATTACAAATGTGGATTATGATTCTGACTATTATCTAGGAAGCAAAAAGGACAAAAGAACTAATATTGGTTGGGATTATGTTGATCAGCTAGGCAAGGGAGATCCCTCCATGTGAAACAGAGACTGAATGGGAGACAGTCAGTTTTAGAAAATGAGCACTGTAACAATATATACAGGGTCACAGGAGAACGGACAGAATTCCGACGGACAGGAGGAGCAATAAGTCTTACCCAGATAACAGGGAAATGGACACAGTGCGAAAGGTTTGTGATAGATTATGCCAAAGCTTGTACACAAAATGAAGCAGAGGGCAGATGAGTCCAAATGGCACTTGCCCACCTTGAGGGCCTGATTGAGTTAATGAAAATGTCTATAACTACAATGCAAAATGGTCAGAAAGGAGTCCTTTTAATGTCCTTTTTAATATGCTTGTGTGTGTCATTTGGTAATGGTGGAGCGGTGTTTGATGGACCAATGAAAAGTGGAGCGCTCGGCAGTCAATGGAAAACAGGAGAAAAAAAGGAGCTGTTGAAAATTAAGGGGAGTTAGAGCAACAGCTCAAAGCAACCAAGGACAAAAGGGTAATAAAATCCCAAGGGAAGAACTCAGTAGAGCCCAGGGTAGCGTCTCCGAGTGCTTAGCATTGGCACAGCCAGACCAAGCCGGGGTGGGGGGGGGGGGGGCGGGCGAATGACCGTAAACGCAGTCAAAAAGGAAGGTTTTCAGGCGGGACTTGAAAAAGGGGAGAGAGGGGGCAAAGCGGAGGGATTGAGTGAGAGTGATCCACAGTTTCGGGACGTAATGGCTGAAAGCGTGATCTTCAATGGTGGAGCGGAGGGTACGAGGGACAAGTGGAAGGCCGGTGCCAGTGGAGCCGGGTGGTGGATTGGGGAGTGAGGAGGTCGGAGAGGTAGGGTAGTGCCAAGGAGTGAATGGATTTGAACACGAGTATGAGAATCTTGAAGTCGATCCATTCAGTGATGTGGAGCCTGGCCCGAACTGGTGAGAAGGGGATACAGAGTTATGGTCCGGCTAAGTATGCAGGTGGCAGAGTTCTGAATGAACTGGATTTTTTGAATAGTGGAGCTGGGGAGACCGTCGAGGAGTGAGTTTGAATTAACCAGGCCGGAGGTGACAAACACAAGCACGAAGGTTTCAGCTGCATTTGGGTTAAGGTACAGTCGGCGGCGGGCAATGTGGAGGAGGTGGCTGAAGGCGCTCCTGGTCAAGGACTGGATGTGGGGTAGGAAGGACAGCAGGAGTCGAACCTGGTGCTGAGGTTGTGCACTGGTTTGGTGAGTCTGAGGGACAACCCAGGGAGATTGAGGAGTTCAGATACGCAGGAGTGAAGACATTGACAGGAGCCAAAGAGTATGGCATCCGTCTTGTCTACTTCAGCTGCAGGAAGTTTGTACTCGTCCAGGACCTGGAGTCGATGCTAGAGGAGGCAAAGTAGATTTGCGTGTCATCCACATATGGGTGGAAGTTTACCCCATGTCAGCGAATGACATTGCCAAGAGGGAGCATTATAGATGAGGAAAAGAAGGGGGCTAAGGATGGAGCCCTGGGGTACTCCGCAGGTAACCAGACGGGGGTGGGAGGAGAAACCATTTGCTGAAATGAAGTGGAGACGGTTGGTTTAGACTGGGACAGCAGTCTGCATCTGCTAACAACCAAGCACAAACCCAAGTTCAGGCAGATGAGTTGCAGCAGCCGACAATAGTCGGTGCTGACCAGCAATCCATGCTGGGACTGAGTCAGGAACAAGCAGTAGCTTCCAGTAGGGTGGTCTCGGCCAGCAGCCTACAGACCAGCAGCTTGTACAAAATGAAGACAAAGTGCTGCTGACACAAGCAAGGAGTGCCAGGAGCATCAAACATCTCAGAAGAATACGAGTGATCATTTGGAAGTCAGGATGAAAAAGATTTTTGGACTCTGACATCTTGGATGTGATTGTTGCAATTCGCAGTTGTGGTGCCAAAGGTTACAGAAGATGACGCTGATATTAATCGGGACTATGATAATGGCCCTGCTAGATGGAAATGTATGATTTGGTATTCTTTTGAATGTTCTGTTCGGATGCATTGGGACGTTTGATTTATGTTGTGCAGATTGTTGCCCGGTGGCTAAAGGGTATCTTGATTCAGTTTTGGCTGCTTTTGTTTCTGCCATGTAGGCTGCATGTGGGAAGAAGGAACATGATACACTTGATGGCTTGCTCGCCACGCTTCCAACCCACCAAGAGGGGAAATGTGGTGAAGTCATGACTAGGGGAGGCCTGCCCCTTTAAATGGGTTCTGTGAGATGACAGGTTGCAGAGGCAGCTTACAGCAGTCAGCAAGGAGCCGAGATGCAATTGCAACACTGTAGGGATCAGGGGCTAGCACTTTTGTTTTACTATTGCAGTGTTGTTCTGAGAGTTGTTATTATAGATATGTTGGATTGCTGTGCTTGCTCCCATTGTTGTATGTCTTGAATTTTTGTGTTCTTAAATGCAAGGTGGCCTAGGGTTGCTAGGTTATAATAAAGAGTAGCACCTTAGAAGGGGTTAGGGCCAGCATATTATGAGTTACAACTCAGACTTAATTTAAGGCTTTGGGGTGTTGTAAAAATATATACTTGTGTATTTAAATTAATTAATATAACCGGATACTGGTTTTGACGTCCTGTCTCGAGAAGCCCCAACTCTGATCATTGAAGTGATTTGTACACAAGTGTGAGGATCTTGTAATCTGTATGTTCTGCAATAGTGTGCCAGTGGAGCCTGGCAACAACAATAAAATTACATTGTATAGCACCTTACACATTGGGAGGATATCCCAAGGCGCTGGACAGTCTGTTTTGGACCCGAGCTGGGGGTCAGAATCGGGGAGAGGGTAGAGAGCAGAGGGGGAAGGAGGGTGATCAAAGACAGTTTCTCCTGATGTCCTGACCAAAAATCTTCCAGACAAATCTTGTCATTCACTTCATGGCTGTTTGTCAGACATTGCTGCCAAATTCACCTAGAAATACAGTCACTACACTTGATAGTAACGCCTGTGAAGAGTCTTGACATGATAAGGCATGATATCAACTGCAAGGATTATTATGGAGAGCTCAAAATGCAGATTTTGTATGTGCTATTCAGATTCACTTAGAAAGCTCTGAAACAAAATTAATCCAAGGAAGAAAAGAAAGTAAAATGAAAGATGTATGGGAGGGGAAATCAAACAAGAAAAAAGGTTTACACATACATCCATCTCTGCCATCATGTCACATCACTGATGGGCTTTGCTGTCTATTAAACCTGTAATGCTGGAAACTATTCTTTACCCTAATGTGAATCTAGAACTTTTATCGTTGCTAACATTAAAAAAAAGATAAAATAACATGCCAACCTGTGTTCTTTACATATAGAGGGTCTAAATGTGGTAATTTCTGCTGGCATTCCTTAATAAGGAATCTGATTTGTAAATGAGGATTCGTTCTGGTAACTCAGTACATCGTGTCTATTTGTAGGAATAACACTCAGATGCAATCTACTTTTGGTATGGAGTTTTGTCAGGTCGGTGTGACATACTTCCAGTTACGGCAAGGATTTTCGAGTCCTTTTAGGGAACTCCTTTAGTAAACTGTATTTAAAATGCTATATTGTTCTATAATGGGTGGTCAGTATAATAGATGAATTTGATATCCCAATTGGTGCTTCTTCAGATGAAAAGGAAAATAGAAAATCCATTTATTACAGATACTTTAATCAAGATGATGAAAACTGCATTGCAGCTTCTACATAAACAGTAACTTTACCAGAAAAGCCACTTTGCATTTGTATAATGATGGCTCAGATTCACTGGAGATGATTACATTTTGTTTCCTCTAAATCATGGTCTAATTGCATTATCTTTTCTCTCTTTAGGGCAGAATTTCTGTTTGGGTGTATAACAGCTATCCAGAAGGTCTGGGAGTAACGCTTTACAGAGAACAGTTCGACTTCAACGCTGAGCCACCTTGGGACCCTAGCTGATAGTGGTGGTTCTCCATCTCCCAACTTGTCCATGTAAGGCTAATTTTGTTGTGAAATATTGTCCATGGATATCTAGGTTTTCTGCTCACCACCTATTACCATTTTATTTAGCCAGAAGAAACCAGTTACATAAGTCCTTTACTGAATTAGAAAGGAGTTGATAAACCTTTGATAGATCTATGAGCAAACTGCCTCAGTAACAATCAGGTAAACATCTACTACAGTGCACCTACCTGCATTGTTATTGAGCATCTCAATAAGTGTAAATCTTTGTGGTGACAAAATGTATACCAATTTAGCAAAGTATTTAAAAATGGGGGGATAACTCAATACTTTATTGAGTTGGAATGTTGTAATTCTGGTTCAGGGTTCTGGGTCAGTTGCTTAGAACTATTCAAGCAGTGACCTTTTGTGATTTCTCCAGTTAATTATTTCACTGTGCTTCAACTTAAGATAAGAGGTGGGACTCGATACTTCTTCATAGTTGCCACCTATTGTAAATTATTCAATCATGGAGGGGCTCTGAAGAGTAATTTAGGGAAAGGGCACAAGTTTTCTAGCACTATAAAGTACTATAGTTCTAAAATGGAAAAAGAGGGTCATATTTAAAAAAAAACACAAATTCTACCCTATGACAGGAGGTCATTTGTATTTAAAAAGGGTTTTAAGGCAACACGTTTATTTTTTAAAAAATATGCGGGATCACAAGAAGCTTACTATTGAATGAAATGGACAGATAATTGTTGGACTTAACACGAGTCAAAAGCAGACAAATAATCTTTTTTAAAAATTAATGGCGAATTCTAAATATGAATTTGCCTTTAAAAGAATGTCACCATCACAACTTGCATCTATTGAAATTAAGGAGATTTCAACAGAACACTATTATGGAGCTTTCTACCCAGGTATTCCTTTAAGCCTGCAGAAAAGGTCTGTTTTGTATTTGATATTCTTGCTTATTATGTCTACATTTGTGTTTGGTGTTGATTGTTTTTTTACTTTCATGTCTGTTGGTGTTACGAGTACATTTATTTTTATGTCATATTCTGTTGCATTTTGATCCCAATGGTAGATCTACTATTTGATGTCAAGAATAAGTGCATTTGTTGATGATGCTTGATTGACAGCAGAAAAAAATATTAATGGGTTTAATTATTTTCTGGAAGGTTATTAAGTCACCTGTATGTCAGTCCCTTTAGGGAGATATAATGCAAGATGTTACATTTTACAAGAATCCACTGCAATTTAAGTATCTAAACTCTTCTTCTGCAGTTTGTTGCATATTTTAAAACCCCGATATTGAAGGATCTGTGGCAACCTTCATTTGGTGCTTGGTTTGAGTGTTGGCCTTGTGGAGCACTGGAGATGAAGGGATTCGTTGGACTAGAAGAAAGCTACTCCTTTGACCTTCTGGATGAAGGAACTACTCTTAGCAATGTTATTGACAACCATATTCATGAGCATACACTTTTGGTAAGTCTGTTTTATTGGTTAATAATTCTTCTGGAAATTAGTTTATGGTAACTGGTACAAAGGAAACCTAATCCACATAGTATATACTGAGATGATATTCATTAGTATAGTATGTACTCCCACTATGAGTCACCTGAGCGGTAAGCAAATTCCATTGGCAGTTGTATTCTGTTTGCCCACAAAATTATTATTATCAATATGTATTTTTAACTGCTATGTGATATCTAAGAGGCCTTAAAAATAATATTGAACAACAGACAAAGATGGTTAGTTCTTAAGGAAAATTACGGAACCAGTCTAACATAATAATAATAATACTTGCATTTGATATAGCGCTTTTCATGTCTTCTAGGCGTCTCAAAGCACTTCACAGAATTGACTGTATGTTTGTAGGCGAAATGCGGCAGCCAATTTGCGCACAGCAGTGTCCCACAAACAGTCGTGGATTGCAATCACTTTTTTTTGAGGGATTATTATCAGGCGTGCGGAGTAAGGAAACTTGCCCAAGGTTTCATCCTGTGGGGAATCGAACCCAGGTCTCTCGCTTGCAAAGCTTTAAGGCTGTATTTAAGAAATTACCAAATTCTGAAAGCTCTAAAATAATACATAAATTTAATAAATCTAGATCCAAGTGTGTGGAGTCTTCTATTACCAGAGATCTTTTTATAAAAGTTAAAATCTTGCTTGCAATGTAATGTGCTACCAGGTTTAAATAAAGTAATTGCTTTTGTTTTAAACGCTGGAATCTTTTAATCTAGAAATATTCAATATACAGTATTTAAAAACGTGCCACGCTCTCAAACTTGCCTTAATGTTGCTGCTTAAGAGAGTGAGACACTTTAATGCTAATCTAAACTAAGTATTACAATAGGGCATGAATGTAAGATGACCAGTAGCAGATCCAGAAGGGAGTTTGGGGGACTTTTTTACCCAAAAGTTGATGAGAATGTGGAACTCTATTGGAAACTGGTTGAAGCAAAAAGCATTTGTGAGGAAACTGAATGCATATATGAAAGAGAGAAGGGAATAAAAGGATATGGGAGAGAGGATTAATAGGGTTAGAGGCTTATGTGGAGTATAAACACCAGCACGAACTACAGGCCAAATGGCTTGTTTCTGTGCTATATCATTCTCTATAATACTGGGAGTTCTGACTAAATATGCCCTGGGTCATTTGTGGTCCACGTCGCCCTCGCCTGTCCCTTGAGGGCGATTTTAGTGTTCCTGAGCTTCCATTAAGTTTGCCAGGAGAGGTGGAAGTGAAGGATGGGACAGAATTCTTAAAAAAAAAAGTTAGTATTACACCATTCAG
Organism: Callorhinchus milii; assembly: GCF_018977255.1. Lineage (NCBI taxonomy): Eukaryota > Metazoa > Chordata > Chondrichthyes > Chimaeriformes > Callorhinchidae > Callorhinchus > Callorhinchus milii. The sequence continues at coordinate 95,688,405 of NW_024704743.1, read as the reverse complement.
TGTCTGAGCAGGAGTTTCATATTCATTGCCAGGTATGCAGATCTTAAACTTACTTATGTGCCTCCCGACGTGAAAGGCGCTCTATAAATGGAATCTTGTTGTTGTTGTACTTGGAAACTGGTTCAGGGATCATAACTGAAAGTGTTTGATTACCTTTCAATATTATGGAGGCTGGAGCCAGCCAAACGGAGGTGGCAGGTCGTGGAGTGGGGAGAAAGCATCTCAGAGAGGTAGCGAGGTGCCAGAAAATGAAAGGATTTGTAGACTAGTGTGAGGATCTTGAAGTTGATCCGTTGTGTGATAGTGAGCCAGTGGAGCCTGGCGAGGTCTGATATGATGGGGTACAAAGTTTAGAGTGGGTGAGTACATAGGTGGTGAATAGTAGAACTGAGGAGACCAGTGAGGAAAACATTGGAATAATTGAGGCGGGGGTGTGACAAAAGCGTAATCGAGGGTTTCTGCTGCTTTGGATGTGAGGTAAGGTTGGAGGCAGACAATGTGATGGAGGAAAGTAGTCCTGGTGAGTGACTGGACGTGGGGTAGGAAGCACGACTGGGGATCGAACTTGACTCCTCGGTTATGCACAGATTTGGTAAGTCTTAGGGATAGGCCAAGGAGGTTGAAGAGGTCAGAGCCGCGGGAGCCGACAGTAATGGGAGCCTTCCATCTTATCAACATTCCACTGCAGGAAGCTTGTTCTCATCCAGGCCTTGACATCTGATAACCAAGCTGACAGGACATCAGTGGATCTGGAATTGCAGCTGGTTGAGGAAAAGTAGATTTAAGTGTCATCCGCAAACATGTGGAAGTTGACCCAGTGTCTGCGAATGACATTGCCAAGAGGGAGCATGTAAATAAGGAAAAGAAGGTGGGCAAGGATGGAGCCTTGGGGTACACTGGAGGTGACTGGGTGTGGCAGTAAGAATAAACGTCTGAAGATGAAGTGATGGCGGTTGGTGAAGTAGGCCTTGAACCAGACAAGTGAGATCCCACTGAGATGGATGAGGGAGGAGATGTGGGGGAGGAGGATGGAGTGATCGATTGTCAAATGCAGTAGAGAAGTCCAGGAGGAGAAGGAGGCTGAGGGAGCCCTGGTCACAGGGCGCAAACCGCACTAGGAGGGCTTGAGTCGGGAGTGAAGGGAGAGGTGTGAGCAATATTGTTTCTCAAGAATGAGTTTCAGAACATTAGCAAGGAAAGGCAAGTTAGGAATGGGCTTGTAGTTTGTGACATTAGAGAGATCGAGGGTGATATTTTTGAGGCGGGTAGTGATGTCAGAGGTTTTGAGGGGTAATGTGAATAGAAAGCAGCTTTGGCCTGTGAGAGGGAGAGGTGGTAGGTACAAAGATGCTTGAGCCATATATGTGGTGAGCAATGAGGCCGGTTTTGTGCCAATTATGCGCGAGCATCCAGGTTTGATATTTAAGTGAGGGGATGACTTATATCAGGGGAGTGAATGGGTTTGGGTGGCTGTTATACCAGAGGGAGCGAGTGGGTTTTTGGTGGCTGTTAAACCAAGGGGAGCAAGTGGGGTTTTGGTGGCTGTTATACTAGGGGGAGCGAGTGGATTTGGGTGGCTGTTATATCTATCGTAAGAACATAAGAATTAGGGGCAGGAGTAGGCTATTCAGCCCCTCGAGCCTGCCCCGCCATTCGATAAGATCATGGCTGATCTTCAGACCTAACTCTAATTACCTGCCCTATCCCCATATCCCCTAATCTCTCTATTTTTTAAAAATCTTATCAGTCTCAGCCTTGAAGATGTTCAAGGACTGAGCATCTACAGCCTTCTGGGGGAGTGAATTCCATAAATTCACTGCCATCTGAGTGAAGAAATATTTGCTCAACTCTGTTCTAAAAGGCTGACAATTTTAAGACTGTGACCCCTGGTTATCGATTCTCCACCAGGAGAAACAGTCCCTCAGTGTCTACTTTATCCAGCCCTTTAAGAATCTTATATGTTTCAATAAGATCTCCCCTAATTCTTTACTCTAGAGAATATAGCCCTAGTTTATTCAGCCTATCCTCATAGGTCAGTCTCCTCATCCCAGGAACTAACCTGGTGAGCCTATGCTGCACCCCCTCTAGGGCAAGTATGTCCTTTTGTAAATAAGGAGACCAAAACTGCACACAATACTTTAGGTGCAGTCTCACCAAGGCCCCCTACACAGGGGGAGCAAGCGGGTTTGGGTGGCTGTTATACCAGGGGGAGCGAGTGGGTTTGGGTGCCTGTAGTACCAGGGGGAGCGAGTGGGTTTGGGTGCCTGTAGTACCAGGGGGAGCGAGTGGGTTTGGAGACTGCCTAGATTTCAGGGAGGCAAGAGAATTGAGGAGAGACGATCGTTTTACATGATCAGGATTGCTGCATGTGGAGGCCCAGAGGGAATGGGTTGTGGAGGGTGAGGTTTATGGAGGAGAGGAGGGCAGTGAAATCAGAGGAATGGGGTAAGAGTTGTTAAGGTGAAGGTTGAAACTGCCCATTATGAGCAGGTGTTCAGTGCAGAGGCAAAGGGACGAGAGAACATGTCCAAGAGGAAGGAACAGGTGATTTGGGTGGGGGATCGGTAGCCTAAGAGGAATTTGAAGGAAAGAAGGGCGAGGTGGTAAAAGGTGAGGTGCTCATAAGGTGGAGAGTAGTCAAGAGGAATAGGGAGATCTGCATTATACCAATTTCTTCTATGGTGCTGGAAACTTTTCCTGTTGGACTCGTTTAGCAATACGATCATCAAGTCATGGTGTGAAAGTCATGAATGGAATACGTATTATAATAATCCTTGCATTTGGCAAAGCGCCTTTCATATCAGGACATTTCAAAGCGCTTTGCAGGATACAGTAAAACTCACATAAGTTGTATAGTCGGGATCATAATATTTAATATGAATTAGGCAAAGACCAAGTTGCAGGCAAGCTGTATAACTTGCATAAAATCCGATTTATTCCACACTACGCATGCGTGATTCAGTGCAGCTGATAAATGACCATGGGGCAACAGGTAAACACTATTTCCTGTGATTCAATGTGTCTTCACCCGTTGCCACATACTCAGCTTACCAACAAGAGTTGGAATTGCATTGAATTGTGGGGAATGAAGTTCTTCTGCGCATATGGCGACGGATCAAGGCTATGTTTCTTGTGATTCAATGCAGCCGTTAAGTACGGGAGTAATGGAGGGTAGGAGAGAGGTATTACGAGTTAAGAGATGATGAATATGACGAGTGCAAAGAAATCTGAGTGTTTTTGATAGGAAGCTGAATGGGACTCGGGTGAATGTGGAGTCCTGTAGCTCAGTGATTAGAGCACTCGCCTTGCAAGTGAGATACCTGGGTTCAATTCCAGGCAGGGCAAAACCTTGGGCAAGTTTCCTTACTCCACACACCTAATAATAATCCCTCCAAAACAAAGCAATAATAAATTGGTCATTTTCAATCCACGACTGTTTGTGGGACACTGCTGTGCGCAATTGGCTGCTGCGTTTCGCCCACAAATATACAGTGAATTCACTTTACAGCATATTCTGTGAAGTGTTTTGAGATGTCTAGAAGACGTGAAAAGCGCTATATCAAATGCAAGGATTATTATATTATTATGTACGACTTAGGCGATTATAAGAGTCCTAAAGATAAGACTTGTGCGAGTTTTACTGTATACTGTAAATTAAAGTGGTATGTTGTGGATTTTTATAGACGCAAACAGCAGCCAGGCTTGCACATAGCAATGTCCCACAAATAGCCATGGAGTACATGAACACTTATATTTAGAGGAATTGTTGGTTAGGGCACTGGGATAAACTCAAAATGTTAAGTCTGTTGGTTTGTTTGCTTTATATTTCAAACAAATATAACTTTTTTTTCCTCTCCTCTGCCTTCTCGCCCCCCACCCTGCAGCAGTCTGAAAGGAATGCCTTCTTTGTTGCTGATCTTGGCAGTGTTGTGAAGCAGAACATTCGGTGGCAGAATGTGATGACACAAGTGAAACCATTTTATACTGTTAAGTGTAACACTAGTCGAGCTGTAATTGAAGTCCTTGCAGCACTTGGAACTGGCTTTGCTTGTGGAAACAAGGTAAGAATTGCTTTAGTTTATACAGTGGAACCTTGATATAATCCGATGGTTAGGATAACGAAGCACAGTAGCTGGTGTGAAGCGCGTGTGTGCATAATTTCCTCTTTTTGCCACACACAGAAAAAGGAAAAGTAACTGGCACCAACCTGATAACTCAGTTGCTATTTCAGCACGAAAGTTGGTTGGCACATGGGTTGAGTGGGCCAACTGCACATATGTGCAGTGAGTGGGGTCCACACTATAACCATGATATAACTGAATTTGCTTATAAAGAAGTGCATTAAAACAGGACTCCACTGCATTTCTATTCTTGGGACGTCCTCCCGACGTGAAAGGCGCTATACAAATGTAATTTTGTGGTACTTTATTATTGCTGTTAATGGTGTATATTATCTTTCACATGTTATTGTTACCGGGACGCTACCCTGCACGAAGGGACTTATATAAATGCAAGTTGTTGTTGTTGATACGGATGCAGGAGTTGAAAAATTACCCAAATCTGTGTACAATGCAAATTAGGAGGTTTTATTAATAGTGACAAAGAGGTCAGGGAGGTACAAGCAGATATGGACAGGTAAACAGAGTGGACAGATTGGTGGGAAATGTCGAAAAATGTAAAGTGATGTATTTTGGGAGAACTAATAGAGATCAGAATTGTACGCTTGGTGGTAGAATTCTTCGTGGAGTGAAATAATAATAATCGTCAATATTATTAAGAACAGGGATCTGGTGGTAGAAATGCAATGCTTGTTAAAAATTCTTGGTTTCTGGTAATATGTGCAGAGTTTGAAATAAGGTGCTTTCTGATCAATTTGTTTCTTATGTTTCCATAGAATGAAATTGCTGTTGTGCAAAGCTTGGGTGTAGCTTCTGAAAACATTATCTATACAAACCCATGCAAGCAAGTTTCCCAAATAAAGTATGCTGCAAAAAAAGGAGTAAACATCATGAGTTGTGACAATGACGTTGAACTTTTGAAGATTGCACGCAATCATCCTAGTGCCAAGTAAGTGTGTAAACAACCAGCAGGGTAGATTGCTTTATCCTCAAACATGTGGCTGGAGTCTTCCTACTTCTAGTGTAGTGTTCCTGGGCATTGCATTTAAAAAATACTGACATACTCTGCTACTGTCACATTGTTAACTTAGAAGCTGAAATCTTAAGTTGTTACCAAAATTGTCTAGTATTGGTTTTTAAAATTGATTAAATTAACATTTAAAATTGATTTTCCCTGAAATTGGCATGCATTGACTATATATGTCTTACTTGTTACATCTTCAAGAAGCAATGTCACTTGAAGACTTTTCAGGGAATACACGCCTTTGTTAAGAACATTTGCATAAGTGTGCTTTTGCACCAAATTTGTGAATGTTTTAGTTCTTGGTAGGGCAACACTGAAATTATTTGATGACACTGTACAGATGTTTTGATAGTTTACCAGGTGGAATATTTTATTCCTTTGATCAAATATGAATGTCACTTGATAGGCAGCTTTGTCCCAAGTATTTTTTTAGAAAGGAGCCAAGTGAATGGTGCAGCTGTTAAGTTCAGGCAGTTATATTAAGTCTAGAAACGGAAGTCTTTTAGCCGGCCTAGAGTAAATGCGAAAACCAAATTCAAGACTATTGCACTATTGCAAAAGTGGTGTGATCCTTTAATGGCTACAGGGAGATGGCAAAAGTTATTCTAGCTGCTCTTGAATCTCTCAGCACAGTGATTAAAAAAACTCACACATACACACACTTTCTCAGTCTTGCTTTCTAATGATAATTAAGATAGTCTCATTAGACTTGGGGACCAGTGTTCTGGAAAGTGTTTGTTTACTATGATTGTGATTTGGCATTTTATTTTGACTGCTTCTCTGACTGAATAGGGAGCACCAGTAAAAGTTGATCACCTGTAATGTTACAATAAACTTAGGAATTGTTATTGAGGTTTTGATTCGAACTGTAAGCTTGCAATTCCCTTTCCCTAAATAGTCTTCCCTGTGGGAGTTGCACTTTCTGTTTTCTCCATTGAACAAGATAGAATTTTAACTATCGCCTTAGTATCTGCAAACATTTGGATTTGCAGTTTAGGCTTATACTTCAGTGCATTGCTGGAGAAGCTCTGCTTTGTAAGGTGTAGTTTTCCAAACAAACTGTTCTTCACATGAGGCTTTAAACCAAGGTCCCGATGTTAGAGCCCTGCTCCCAATTCAGTAAGTGAAAAGAGTTTCTCCCAGTATCCTTGCCAATAATCCTCCGAATAACAATTGGTTATTCATTTCATAGCTGTTTGTGGAATATTGCTGTGCATAAATTGGCAGTCATTTGCTCATAAATCCAGAATCACTAGAACGTTGCAGAAATGTCTATTTACGGAATTTACAGAAATTCCCTGTGAAACGCTTTGAATTAAGTTTTTTAATCATACAACTCAAATTTTGCATTTAATTGTTAGGCCTCTTTGTGAGTTTTGAACATTAGAATACTGAAAATCAGCTGTCTGGGCAGACGGCATTTTTCAAAACATTACACGTTTTGTGCATCTTCATAAATTCTTTGAAACAAACAAGACCTTTAAAAGGTTGAACTGAGCAGCAGTGTGGCTAGTTATCACTTCTAATTTCTCTGAAACTTCACAATAGTGAATTGTACTAATTGTGTTGGTGGCAGCAAATAGCTATTATCTGTGGGCTGTATGGTCTATTTTGTGAGAGAGATTACAGGCCAGACAGGACAGGCTGATCTTTGTTTTCAGTGTTGTAATGGAAATGGCCTATTTAGAACAAAATAATCTAAGTGTTTATGAATCATCTATTTTTATAAAAAAATTAAACTAAAATTGTTTGAACCGTATAACAAAAAGTACAAAGAATGGGAGTTGCTACCCAGGACATCCTTGTACGTAGCATATAATGGTACCACCCAAATCTTAAAGGGACAGGATTCGTGGGGATATTTTATAAATGGATTGGTGACCTACCCATGGTATGTGGAGTATTCCTTCATTTAAAGGAGAAGGCTTGTTTTTAACTTGAGGATAAAGTATTTTCCATTTTTTCCTAAACCTAGAACTTTCCTTTACAATACCATTTTTGACTGTGAATTTTTTTTATTTCATTGACGTTTTAATTTACCTTTTTGTTGCAAGTTCTTCCATGAGATACAGTGTAGTTTAAAATGACCATTGTGTGTGGTCAAATCTGTAAAATGTTTCTGGATGCGTTTTGCAATAATACAATTAATTGTCAAAATACAATTCTCTGAAACTTGGTTTGGTTTTATTTCAACTGGTCTTTCATTTGATTTTATTTACATTGAGCACGTCATAAATAGACATGGTGACACATAGAATCTAAAAATTACACCCAAATTGTTATCTAATCAGTTTGCTGCTTATAAAATAGACACATCACTTTAATACCCATGTTTAATTTAAACATATCTAAAAGTGCAGTAGAGTTTAATTGCAACTGAGCATATTTTCTCTGTTACTTTGAAAACCTGGTGTGTGATGTAATATTGTAAAGTAATTTGTAGTCCTAAATCCAGCATAAAACATAATCCTGGATGGGAAGTGATTTGTCAGATTTTATTTTAGATGATGCTTTATTAAAAATAAATGCAAAAACCTTAGAATTATACTTTACTGTGATATATAAAATTTTCAATAATTTAGAAATATATAAAGCAATTGTTTTTATTCTATTTAAAAAATGAAGTAATAATATTGCTCATTGAAAGCTAAAATGTGTTTTTGTAGCTTGAAAGAACTTGTATTAATTGTTTTGAATGGAAATGACTTAAATATGTCACAAACTGTCATTTTAAATATTAGTTCTTTTGTTACAGCACCCAGCCAATTCTTTAATGAAACAACTTGGCTTGCTGCAATGTTTTCCCCCCCCATGTCCTTTACAATGTATGTAGCTACACATTTAGGCCCTAATCACCAGTTTTCTCTCCTGTGCAGGATTTGTTTTTTGTTTAGGTTCACATTCAGAGCTTGGAAGCAGGAGATCCTGGCAACGTATTCTTCAGGCTACACATATGATGATGTAAACCAACTGTGCCCCAATCATCTTCCCCTTCTCTTAGGCTCTTGGTAGACATTGCAACTACTGATTCAAGCACAGAAAATGAGATGAGCATGAAGTTTGGAGCTACTCTGAAGAATTGCAGACATCTCTTGGAATCTGCTAAAAAGCTAGGGATTCAGGTGGTTGGTGTCAGGTGAGTAGTGTGCTTATCTTTGTACAATGTGGCGGTTTGCCTCAAGATGAGCATAAAGCAAACAGTCTAATCTTGATTGGATGGACTGAATAACCTTTTGTTTAATATGCATCTATGATTTCAAAGTTGAATCTTAAATCAGAGAACAGAGATAAAAAAAAAGAACAAACCTCAGGAGACCCTATCCTGCATGAAAGGCGCAATATAAATGTAGTTATAACATTTGGTGCAGATTGCCCCTTTATATCCATTTTTATACCCTTGGGATGCAACTTCCTCTTTGACCGTGCCTATAGTGACCTCCCCGACTCGGCATCATGCTACACCACTGTCAAGTGCTCTTAGACGCTACCCTGCGTGAGGGGCACTATATAAATGCAAATTACTGTTGTACCTAACTGGCACATGTTTAACAACTTGCATTTATATAGTGCATTGTACTTAACAAATAGTTGTAGAGATTAATTAAAAATTAAGTGAATTTTATGTAGGTAAATGTGACAGCAAGTTTACACCAGCAACAACAGTTTAAAAAAAGAGATGGTAGTTTCTCCCACTGTCTTGGTCAACAATTACAATACAATACAAAATTACATTTGAATAGCGCCTTTCACGTCTGGATGACGGTCCAAGGCACTGGAGAGTCAGGAATTTGGACCCGAGCTGGTGGGGGTTTGGGATCAGGGAGAGTGACTAAAAATGCAATCAAAGAGGAGGTTATTGAGACGTGCCTTGAAGGAGACAAAGGGACTATGGAGTAGGGGCAGAGAGACTGACCGCTGCCTGCTGTGTGGAGGGAGCGGACAGGTTGCTATGGGGTTAGCAGGTCACAGGTAGGAAAAAAGAGCAAGGCTGTGGAGGGCCTTGAAGGAGAGGACAAGGATTTTAAAACTCTATCCTCTTGGAGATGGGGAGTTTGTGGAGCCGGGCGAGGGTGGGGGTGATAGGGTCATGGAGCCTGGTGCTGGAGAGGACATGAGCTGCAGAGTTCTGGATGATCTGCAGCTTGTGGAGGGAATAGTTTGGAAGGCCCACAAGCAGTGGGTTGGCGTAGTCGAGCCTAGATGTGATAAATTGTAAGCTCGTGGCTGTTTGTGGGATTTTGCTATGCAAATTAGCTACTCTTTTTTGCCCCCAAATGCACCTGCACTTTGCTTTCCAGTAAATTTTGTGAAGTATTTGAGACAATTTGATACATAACTATATCAAATGCAAGGATTATTATAACGATGAAATAAATATCCAATCAATTTGAATTGGAGTGAATTTGGGTGAGGAGAGAATGTTATGAAGGATAAGTCCACATTTCTTTGCAGTTGTGCAGGAACTTCCTTAAAATCCCCCTGAAGCATAAAGCAGATGGAGCCTAAAATAATGACTCAAGTTGGGTGAGGGAGGCGGGGGGAATATGATTTGGAAATAATTACTAAACTTGTATTTAATGTAGAAGGTTTGTTGTGCATGTAAATACAACCACCAATGTGAACCAGCAATATCCCAGAAACAGTAATAAGTTGACTTAGACAGATTTAAATATTGGCCCATTTCATATGACATACTACATTTAAATTTACATTTTTTAAAAAAAAAACAAATTGAAGAATAGGAACAAGAAAACTGGGGGTAAATAAATAAATGGAGTGCAACAACAAGATTACATCTGTGTAGCGCCTTTCACATCGGGAGGATGGGTACGGGTGGATGGGAAGCTCCAGTCCACAATAGCAGCCAATATGGAGAAGGTTAGAGGTCTTGGATCAGACACTGTGCCGTGCAGGTTCCAATTCGTCTTCCTTTGTGTCTTTAGTTAGACCCTCAGGCTATATAGCAATGCTCTGTTCCCTTCCATGTATCTTGAGTCCACTGTAGCAATGTTCTCTCCATTGTTATAGTTGTGTAAAAAAAGAGGGGAAAAAATGCAGTTTCAATTAAATTTAATTTTATAAGAAATTACTGTAATTAGATTGTGGCCCATACAGTAGAAAGCATAATATCTGCACTAATTGGGATCAGTTCCATTGTGAAGAATGAAATCAATGCAAATATTGGGCCTATATCTGTTTCTTTTTCTTTCTCTCTCATCCTGTACTTACCCCGGTTCACGTTTCATTATCTCGAGCTGCTCAGTTAAACCAACTTAAAAAAAAATGTTGACTTCACAGCCAATTGAACATCTGCATCACAGGCCCAATACGAGTAAGCAGACATGGGAATAGCCGTTTCAGATTGGAATACAATTATATAGTACATCTGCACAAATTGCAACCAGCACAGATATCAAGTAATCACACCAAATATAAATGACTGTGCCAGCTTTTCTCACTCTTTCTTTCTCGCTCTCACGGCCTTTCTAACTGCCTTTCTCTCTCTGCCTATCTGCCTTGTGTGTACTGCTGCGGTTAATATATTAAATTATACATGTTTAGAACGTATAATTTAATATATTAATATATTTGGAAATATAATCAGGAAACAGATCCAGTAATTTGTACCAAATAGTTCTATTAATAATTCTGTGTACACGAAAGACACAAGGCATGCAACCTATCCATTTTTAAGGCTGATTGAAGATGTCATTTAAAGTGTTCTGAATTAAATTGGAGATCACCAGGTTAAAAAAAAGTGGCAGAGATTCATCAACAATCTGATGGCTTAAGTCTGTGAAAGGGAATTCTGCTAGTAACTGGCAGAATGTGCGGCCAGTTACTAGCAGGGATCCCCATGACAAAGAGCTGGACGTAAATTGCAGGATTCCCACAGGTTGGCTGTCATGTATTGTCAATTTCTCCGTTAGTGACTAAATTGCTGTTGGTGAATATTATTGCAGATCACTGCTTCTTCACCCTCATTGCCTGGTGGAGTGGACACTATTATACTGAAATGATTTGAAATGTAAAAACATGATGGAAATTGTTAGCAGTTCAGTGGAAAAGAAGGGGGAAAAAGTCAATGCTTCAGCATCATATGTTCATATACTGAATATCCTGCAGTGAATTTCCAGCATTTCAGATGAATTTTCTACTGATAATTTTGCAGTTCCCTTGTGTTTTAATTACTTATCCATTATATTGATTTATAGAAGGTGATCACAAAAGGTAAAATGCGCTTTTTTTAAAAAAAAATCTCTTTACCAGATTTCATGTTTCAACCTTGGCTGGCAGTAGAGAGGCATATTTACATGGCTTGGCGGATGCTCGGTGTGTCTTTGATATGGCTGTGAGTATTCTATTTGTGTTGTCATCAAATCAAAGTTACTTTCACAACATCTAGTTAAGAAATAGTTATAATACCACATTATGGTCTTTCACCCATTACAATAAATCAATGTCGATGAATCAATTTTTTTAGTTTGCTTGGAAAGCTTGTTTGGGAATTGAACCTTCATACCATATAAACTTTACATCAGAGGTTGCCTGCTCCTCAGTATTAAAAATGACTTAAAAATCAGACTGCAAATATTAAATGGTTCAATTCCCAGCAGGGTGAAACCTTGGGCAAGTTTCCTTATTCCACACGCCTAATAATAATCACTCCAAAAAACAAAGCAATAATAAAATTGGTCATTTTCAATCCATGACTGTTTGTCGGACATTGCTGTGCGCAATTGGCTGCCGCGTTCGCCCACAAATATACAGTCAATTCACTTTACAGTATATTCTGTGAAGCGCTTTGGGACGTCCTCCCGACGTGAAAAACGCTATATCAAATGCAAGGATTATTATTATTATTATTATTATTATACCTGATAATAATCCCTCAGGAAAAAAAATTGTTCAATCCATGACTGTTTGTGGGACATTGTTGGCGCAATTGGCTGCAGGTTTCGCTCACAAGTATACAGTCAATTCACTTTACAGGGTAGTTTGTGAAGCGCTTTGAGACTTCTAGAAGACGTCAAAAGTGCTATATCAAATGCAAGAATTACTATTAAATGCTATATTTTAAGAAGATTAATAGACAAGAGTGCCATCTGCTGGTAGAAGTAGATGTTTATCATATTCAGTTCACTACAAATATGGATATTTTTGCTAAAATTCATCTTTAAAGGTTTAGAGAAAAGATAACTAGTTTTATAAATCATCACATGTGGGCTCCATTGACTTCTGCCGATTTCACTGCCCTCTTCTCCCTACACCTTACCCTCCATATAAACTCACCTGCCCACAATTGTGGTCATGCACTTGACCTCGTCATCACCCATAGTCTTGACATTTCCGACCTCAGCATAGTGGACAAGGCCATCTCGGACCACTTTTTCATCTTCTTCTCCTCTCAATCCCCCTCTCCTCCACCAAGCCCTCAACCATCCTCTACCGCCTTTGGAAAAGGCTACCACCTGAGACCCTCACAAACGCCCTCTCATCATCAAGCATCCTATCCCTCTGGCCCTCCACCCGCAGAGATCCTGAAGCAGCCGTCCAGCTGCTCCATGATCTTCTCTCCTGCACCTTCAACTCCCTCGTGCCCCAGAAATCCAGGACCATCTCCAAACCCACCCGATCCCCCTGGTACAACAACCATCTCCGCCACCTAAAAACCCAAACCCGGCTGCTCGAGCGCAGATGGCGGAAAACTGGCCTGACAGTCCACCTCCAACTGTGGCTCGAGCATCTCCACAGCTACCGCTGTTCCTTGACTTGTGCAAAAACAGCCTTCTACTCAACATCATCTTGGGGGCTAAACACAACCCTAAAATCCTTTTTTCCACCACCCACTACCTCCTCCGTGCCCCCCCCTCAGGCCTCAATCTTCGTATCAAATGCCAAGTGCGAGGAGGTCATGGTCTTCTTTTCTTCTAAAATACTTAACATCCGCCAGGCAGCCTCATCCACCTGCCCCTTGTCACCCACCACCATACCCTCTCTGTCCCCCTCACCTTCCTCATCATCTGCTCCTACCACCACCCCCATTCATTCCTTCCTCCCCATCTCTCCCTCCTCCTCCTCACCCACCATCACCTCCATGAAACCCACCACCTGCTGTCTTGACCCCCTCCCCACCAACTTACTGGTCACCCAGCTCCCCCTCCTCTGCCCACTACTGGCTGACATCATCAACCAGTCCATCTCCTCTGGATCAATCCCTGCCTCCCTCAAAACTGCTGTCATCACCCCCCTTCTGAAAAAACCCACCCTAGATCCCTCAAACCCCAGCCACTACCGCCCTACTTCTAACCTGCCCTTCCTCTCAAAAGTTTTGGAACGCGTAGTTGCCAACCAACTCCGCGCACACCTCTCCTCCCACTCCCTCTTCGAACCCCTCCAGTCCGGTTTCCGCCCTGCTCACAGTGCAGAGACTGCACTTGTGAAAGTCACAGACAACATCCTCTCTATCCGTGACCAGGGCTCCCTCTGCCTCTTTGTCCTCCTGGACCTCTCCGCCGCGTTCGACACAGTCGATCACGCCATCCTCCTCCACCGCCTTTCCTCCGTCATCCACCTCAGTGGGACCACACTCGCCTGGTTCGAGTCCTACCTCACAAACCGCCAGCAGTACATCTGCACAAACGGCTTCTCCTCCCGCTCTCACCCGATCACCTGCGGGGTACCCCAAGGATCCATCCTTGACCCCCTCCTCTTTCTGATCTACATGCTCCCTCTTGGGGATGTCATCCGCATACATGGGGTACATTTCCACATGTATGCGGATGACACCCAACTCTATTTACCACCTCTCTTTGCGAACCCCAGTCCCCTGATGTTCTGTCAGCCTGCCTGTCAAATCTCAGGGGCTGGATGAACGCAAACTTCCTTCAGCTGAACGTTGACAAAACAGAAGACATACTCTTTGGCTCTCGTCGACGACTAAAATCTCACGGCTCTCACCTCCTCCACCCCCCCCTAAAACTCTCCGAACCCGTACACAACCTAGGCGTCAGGTTTGACCCCCAATTATCCTTCCCCCACATCCGGTCCCTCACCAGCACCGCTTTCGTCCACCCCCGCCGTATCCGCCAATACCTCTCCCCAAAAGCCGCTGAAACCCTGGTCCATGCCTTTGTCACCTCGGCTGGACTACTCTAACGCCCTCCTCGCCGGCCTCCCCTCCACTACCATCCATAAAATCCAAATCATTCAAAACTCTGCCGCCTGCATTCTCACCCACACGAAACTCTGCTCCCCGGTCACCCCAGTCCTTGCCAGACTACACTGGCTGCTTATCCCAGAGAGGATCGATTTCAAGATCCTCACCCTTGTATTCAAGTCCCTGCACTCCTCTGACCTCTCTCCTCAAAACAGTACCCGTTGCCTTCGTTCCTCCGGGTCTGGCCTAATCCTTGTCCTCCGCTCCACCCTCGGCCGCCGTGCCTTCAGCCACTATGCCCCGAGGTTCTGGAACTCCCTTCCTCACTCCCTTCGCCTCGCTCCCTCCCTTCCCATTTTCAGGTCTCTGCTGAAGACCTTTCTCTTCGACCGCGCCTTTGGTCACCTTCCTCCTCCCCCTGGCTTGCTCCCGGGATCCGTTACTGTGAAGGGCTGAGACGCCGTCCAGCGTGGAGGGCACTATATAAATCCAAGTTGTTGTTGTTGACTGCATGTTTTACGAGATAATATGCCAGAGGCCTCAGTGTCTGGAGTAATCCTGCACACGTACTGCCTAAATAGGACAAAAGATGTTTTATAAAGACTTTAAAAAGATTTTTGTTTCTGAGGTTTTCTCTTAATTTAAAGGGATTTTGTTTTTAACATGTTGTTTAATTCTATTTTAAGCTGAAGAAAGTCACTCAGTCTCATACAGTTCCTGTCCACCCAGCTATTGCTTCTGAACTTCTGCCCGTCGACCTATCAATCTCAGCTTTACTTCTGCCGTAGTACCTCACTATTTCAAAACTGCCCTTTTCACCTCCCCTTTTCAAAAAAACAAACACAATACACCGGACTCCTCCAAACTCTCCAGTTACTGCCCCATCTCCAACCTTCCCTACCTCTCCAAGGTCCTGGATTCCCAGCTTCACTCTTTCCTCTCCCACCAGTCCCAGTATGAGTCTGTGCAATCTGCATTTCAACCTTGCCTGCATCATTCAAAAAGGTCCCATAACGACCAATTTCTCTGGCACCTTTTAACAGTGTTGACCACTCCATCCTTCATTGCTTCTTCTCCCTTGAGGAGAAGGAGGTGTGGATAATGAGTTCTGCGCAAGCATGAATTGCAGTGTTTAGCTTGTATCCTTGGGACCATACTCAAGTATTTCTAAAGCATGCTTTGGGGCTATGAGGAGAATTCGACAAATTATATGTACCTATAGAAAATATAGTAAGAACAGATCATAAAAGTTGAATAAGGAGACAAAAGGATGTGAAGGCTAAGTTACATTATTTGAAAAGATGAACTGAACAGTGGTGTTCTTTCAAATACCATTGTTCAGTTCATTTTATAACATAATAGTTAATTTATAAAAGGTGCTACAACTTAACTATTTAAAACTGAAATTATGTGTAATACATTCCCATTTTGTTGTAGTAATGTCTGTATCTTACAGGAAGAGTTTGGTTTCAACATGAACTTTCTGGACATTGGAGGTGGATTTTCTGGGACAGATTGTGAATTACAACTTGAAAAGGTAGGAGAGAGCCCTTATACTTCCAATATTTAAGTAAATGAGTTCTAAGGATGGGGCTATAAATTCTTATGTAGCCTACCACAGAACAATCAGATGTTATCAATCTCAACTGTGCTGTCATGGTCAAGTAAGCAAACAATAAATGTGTTTACGGGGGAGTGAAAGTGTGAGAATGGACTACTTTAAAGCATTTGATGGCAATAGCACAGGCCTGAAAGCATGTTTCTCTGCACAGAATGGGAAAGAACAATGAAGCATTGTTTTTATATATGATAAAGCACTTAAATAATTTGCATATAAACCAGTTGTTTATATGTTTATTTTTAGAATGTGCGTGACTGGGTTTTCATATGTAGCTGGTAGTCGTATGTGAACATTATTAAATAGGGCTGGCCATTAGTCTTGGGTGACTTTATTTTAAATTCTATATAATACAGATGATAAATATCGTTTGATGCTGTATACAATTGTGATTTTTGTCTCCCAATTCTAGGTTTTTGATGCCATCAGTCCACTCCTTGATATTTACTTTCCTCCTGAAAGTGGTATTAAAATCATTGCTGAGCCTGGGAGCTACTATGTGAATTCTGCATTTACTCTGGCAGTAAACATTGTAGCCAAGAAGGTTGTTGCAAGAGACTCTCAAGATCAGTCTGGAGGTAATCCCATTGTTTTTGTCTTTCATCAGCAATAGAATTAAGAAGATGACAATAGTGAGTTAATGCTGTTCTCTGGTTACCACCATATCAATAAATTTTAATAACCAATTGCAGTGAATTTGGTGTTTTTAAAGCTTTTTTTTAAGTTCTGTCTGAAGGTTATCAGAACTTAAGGAAAGAGTCCAATATAGGTTCATGAATCTGATACTGAAAATGAAAGGATACGACCACGAGGAGCTGCTAGGGAGGTTAGGCTTCTTTCCATTGAAGTGGAGAAGATTGATAGTGTTTATAAGATAAAGACAGTCCGAAAGAATTAATTGTGAAAAATTCCCTACACTGCTAGGGAGTTTGAGAACAAGAGGGCATAAATTCAAGACTAACAAAGGGACTAACTGGAGAGGTCTGGAAGAACTGCTTATCCCAGAGGGTTATGAGAATATGGAATGATTTGCTGGAGCTGACTATGAAAGCAGTCGATTAGGGCATTTAAAAAAGAATTGGACAAGCATGTGCTGTGGAAGAGAATTAGATAGAGCAGGGAATTGGGATTTGAATAGATGACTATTTGGAGAAGATTGGAAATTAAAGCACATTTTTGGAGCCCCTGACAAAAAAAATAGTTAGTGATGTGCCTCAGAGATTGAAGGGAGGGACATCTTATTTATATTAAATGTGCTGGACATAGGCTTAAAGAAAATAATATCCAAATTTGTGGATTGCTAACTATCAACTCGTGCAGAATGTGTGGAACCTTGAAAACTTTGTTCAACCCTTCAACTCTTGTTTGACTTTTATCCAGGCTTTAACCAAGTTTGTCAAAATCTATCTAAAGAACAATTGATAGTGCCTTCTGCCACCTCCCCCCACTCCCTTTTTCTCCCTCCCATCTTTGAACTCCCACTCAGTCTTTGTAAAATGCTATGAGATATTTTTCATACGTGGAAGGCATTATACAAATATAGACTGTTGTTGATGTTAAATTAGGAGATGTTAACAGTGACATGAAGTGACAGAGTACAGAAATTAATACATTTAATAAAATTGGTTGGTGATTCCAACACAAAGTTAAAGATTTAAATAATATCAGGTTGCAACTAAAGAATTAAGAATTAAGTATTTTTTTCTCTCTGAGGGTAATCAGTGTATACAATCATTTGCCAGGGTGGCTGTTGAAGCAGAGGAAGGGTATTGAGCTGGGAATTGGAATTAGGGTGGATGGCTTCATTCGAGGAATAAATGCTAATGTTAAATGACCTCGTGCTGTGCTGTACATTTGTTTGGTTGTGCAGTGCCTTGGCAATGTACCTTTACAAACTACTTGCTGCATCAGTTTCCTCTCCTGTTTCCTTCCAACCTGGTAGCTTCCATGAGTGAGGTTGCCAGGTTGTCGGTAGGTTTATGCAGTTGTTTCAATTAACAACTGGAGTGGGACGGATGAAAACCCTTTTCATAAATGACCCTTAAAGCTGTCAAAAAGAGATCAATCCATCTGTTGGATTTAAACCCAGCTACCAATCTACTGGTCACCCAGTTCCCCAATTACTTGCTCTCTGTTGTAATATTGATTAGTGGTAAAAGTATAGAGTTCTGAAAATAATCCAGGCCAAATGTGATGTCCTTGATGTTTTACAGTGGTAGAGTCCACCATGAACGATGAACCATTCTTCATCTATTACATAAGTGATGGTGTTTATGGGTCTTTTGCGAACAATTTGTATGGAACTATGAGTGCCATTCCAATTCTTCACAAGGTGAGATTGCTATATGGGAGAGCGGGTATAATGTGGAGGCCTGTAGCATATTGGTTAGAGCACTCACCTCGTAAGCAAGAGGACCCGGGTTTCATTCCCGGGCAGAGTGAAACCTTAGGCAAGTTTCCTCACTCCACAAGCCTCTGTTTACCCAGCAGTAAGTAGGAACTCGGTTGCTAGTCGATTGTCGGATTGCTTTTCCGGGAGTAATAATACCTTCAAAAAATAATAATTTGGACATGCAATCCACGACTGTTTGTGGGACATTGCTATGCATAATTGGCTACTGCGTTCCACCCACAAAATATACAGTCAATTCACTTTACAGTATATTCTGTGAAGCACTTTGAGACTTCTCAAAGACATGATAAGGTGCTATATCAAATGCAAGGATTATTATGCTATGAATTTGAACACTTCATTAGCTTTTTGAAGTCACCAAATAAAATTGAGTTTTTATACAAAAGCTTAATTGTAATTTTGTAAATTGGCCCAAGCCCAGACTAAATCTGAACTGGTGTAGGACTAGCTGTTCATAGCGAGGGCTAGTTCTAGATTAAAAATGTCATGCTCATCAGTTCGGTGAGCGGATACGTGTTGCTTTGGGAAGAGAAAATAAAGGATCCAGCCTAGACTCATTTAGATTTGAAAACGAGTACTATTACAGATCATAGCTGTTTGTGAAATATTGTTGTGACCAAACAGGCAGCCATCTTCACCTACAGAGTACACAGTCTCATCATGTAACAATAAATCCAGTGAATCGCTTTAAGATGTCGTCCTGACTTGAAAGGAGCTATATCAAATGCAAGGATTATTTGAGATATTGTAAGATACATATTTAACAGCTGTGAACATCTTTTGTCTTTATCTCTTAAATAAAATGTGAGATGCTGCAGTAGAATTATCCTGATAATCTTGTTTTCTTTTGTTTAGAACCCAAACTCAGAGGGACCTGTATTTGGCAGCAGCCTGTGGGGCCCCTCCTGTGATGGACTTGATCAAGTTGTAGAGCACTGTCTCCTGCCCGAACTGAATGTTGGTGATTGGGTCATCTTTGAAAACATGGGAGCATACACCTTAGAGCAGTCTGCGTTCAGCGAGTTCCAGAGACCCCCAGTGTATTGTGTGATGTCGATCAATGATTGGTAAGTGATGATTGTTTACCAAATTAATGTGAAGGAAATGTAATATTTATAAATAATAAACAAACAGTTCCTTATAGAACAAATTTAGTTATAACGTAGTGAACCCCATTCGCTTTCATGCATGTAGCCAGCCCATCTGCTTCCCATGTGCCAGCTGACTTTCCTGGTATTGGGTTGCTGCTGATATCACTTCCTTGCGACATATGTCCAAAGCAGGAAATTATGCCTTCAGTGACCAAATAAGACAGAAGTTGGCCATTTTAGCTTCCTGTGTTTAAAAGACCAACTTCGGGGTCATCAGGTTTCCTATAACATCAATTTCTACTTTGCTCAAGCGTACCAAACAGAAAGTGATAATGGTGGTGACCGAATGATCCTAAAATCGGTCATTTTCCTTTTGATCGGGAAAACAACTGAGAGAGTAGATCAGTTGGCAGTGCTCAATGAAACTACTGTTGTGCCTGTTATATAGGTAGAATTTTATGGGTAATGAGGTTCCACTATATCACAAAACTAGTTGGAAAGACCATATTTGTTCATTCTGCTTAATGAAGTTTTGTTTTTTTGTCTCAGGTTTTCAATGCAGGAAGTTGGATTAACCTTGGACACATCTGTGAAGAATTTCTCTCGTGTGCCTTCTTGCTTTCAGCTGAGACAGGAACAAAATTTTTCTGCTGCTGGTTTGTCTGGCATCAGTGCTTAAATTATTGCAGTTTGCAGTTCTGTTCAATCGCATGTCTGGTTGACGTTCCAAAGAGGAATCGAACCAGTGGAACAATCCTGTTTGTTTAACTTTTTGCTGTTAAAATTTAACTCGAACACTTGAAATTGATGATTGGGACCAGGCAAAAATCAGCTGGAATAATTGCAAGTGGTCATGTGGAAAAAAATTAACATTTTTAACCATCTGAAATGAAACCTGCAAGTTGATGTTGTAACTTTTCTCTTTCTCTCTCCTCCCCCTTCCCCCACATACCAACAATAAAATATGCAACAAAATGGATGACTTGGAAGAGGTGGAAACCTATCAATAGGTTCCCTACTTAAACAGTTTACATGTTCACAATTTTTATACAGATATTCTTGTTATAGATGTCTTGAGTTCTTTATTTTGCCCATGTAACAGAATAACCAGAGTAATTTGACTTAAAATATGTAAAATGTTTAGGATGTGTAAAATTTGTGCTTTGTTCTGTAGTTTAATAAATGTAAAATTGCAGCAAAGTTTGTATGATCTAATGTTGTCCCTGTTTGACTTCCAATAAAATTGTGTAGCTTCTATGGACTTTATATTAATTGAATATTGAACTAGAGCAAAACAAACATTTCAATTTCTAACAAAATATGTTGTATCTTTTTAAATATCCGATGGAATACACAAAATAATGTAGTTGAGGGCCACATAATTTTATTTTTGGTTAATTTTAAATTAGGCATTTTCAATATTTCATACCATTAATTTCTTCTAGCAATTCTTTTACTCCTAATATTCTAGAGTTAAACTTAATAGAATTAAAATACACAGCAAACACAAGAGAAGAATACATGTATGCGAAAAGCCTTCTGGCTCTTATGTTTTCTAAGTGCGTGACAGATTTTGTTTCATTTTAAAGCTGGTATTTGAGAAAAGTGTTGGGAAGGGCAGAGCATCGAGAAGCACATTGTGAAACGTGTACAGTGAGAAGCTATCTTTTCCATGAAAATAGGACTATTTTCTGACCAACTTTAATTAATCCCTTCACTTGCAACTGTCCAACTGAGAAATTAACAAGCGACAAAGTTCATTTAAAGCTTTATATCTTGTCACTATAGTGTTTCCTGGAGAGAAATATTGAACTCACTGAGCTGCTTTCCAGTCTGTCATGCACCAGAAGTGCCTGACTGTTACCTTCCTGATGGGTGGAGAAAGAAGAAACCCAAACTTTGTCATGTAAAAGATTAACACAGTAGTTTTTGTTCAGAATTTGCGCTCTCCAGAAGATGGTAACTTGCTGGGCTACATTTCCATGGGTAGCCTCCAGAATGTCATTCTTCACAAGTGACCCAAACGCAATGAGCTTCAGGACCCAACAGGAGGTAAATGGGCTGCAGTTTGCCTATAAATAGATGGCAGCAATTACCTATTAAACATTTTGAAGCATTTGACATGATATATAATAGTGCCTTATATCAAGATGTCTCAAAGGTGCTAACTATAACAATTATTTGTAATACGGGCCACTGGTGACCTTCAAGTTTTCCTCTTGTCGCTTTTGAAAGCACTTCTTCATGCTGTGTTAAGCATGGTTTGAGGAGCATGATGAATTTGTGTAGCTTTTTAAAAAGTATTGTTGAAGCCTAGATTATAGCTAATGACATAATTCCTTTTTGTAACTTCAA
This sequence comes from Callorhinchus milii, assembly GCF_018977255.1. NCBI lineage: Eukaryota > Metazoa > Chordata > Chondrichthyes > Chimaeriformes > Callorhinchidae > Callorhinchus > Callorhinchus milii. The sequence goes on along the minus strand of NW_024704743.1, from coordinate 95,666,626 downwards.
CTTTTTTTATTTACTAGGAGTTAAATACAATGATGAAATACAGCATGAAAATAGGTCTTTCAGCCCAACTAGTTCATGCTGCTGTTTATACTCTATACTAGCTTCCAGCCCTCTTAATCCTCTGTCTATAATCCCTCTATTCCCTCTTCCCTCAAATATGTATTAAGGGAAACAGGTGAAGTTGACATCTGTGGCATCCCAAAAGTGCAGCCTCCAGCTTTTTAGGTACTCATTGAGTCAGACATTTATGTCTGAGAAGCCGTTTGGGTAGCTGGTTCAGTTTGAATATGTTTTCAATGGGATAAGCTTCCTCTTGCTTCTCCAGTTAGGACTGCTCTACCTGTCAGGGTCAACAGGAGCTGAGTGGGAAGAATTTGTGCTCCTAGTGTCTTGTCTATACGTCCAAATCCTGCCAACGAGCCAGATCTGGCTGGTCTATCATCAGCAGTGACCTGAAGTACTTTAAGGAGACGTTAGTCAGAAGTACTGTGTCCCCATCTAGCTCAGTAACGGGACTTTGGTTTAATGTCTCTTTAAGGATGCAGTGTTGTATTGGTGTGTCAGCCCAGACTATGAGATCAACGTCCTTCCTTGGACCTACAACCTTCTGACCCAGAGGTGAGAGTGCTACCAACTGAGCTGGGCTAACACCGTACATGGTGTCCAATGGGTTCAGCTGGTCAACCCTATTATACAGACAAGATCAGGGTCAATTGAAAAGCCATTGATTTCTTCTTGAATCACAAGTCTGGTCAAGCGTGGAACTCTGCACTTGGATTGGTGACAGGTTTCACAGTGACTGATACGCAGCTGATCACGGCAAAAACAGGTCGGGACATGTCTAGAGAACGTAGATCACGATGTCAACTCCACTCCCCTTCCAACAGTGAGCTGGAAATTCAGCTTTCAGGGGTTTGTTTACTTTCACTCGCTTTGCCTTCAGCTGAAGCTATGCTCGCAATGGATAACCAGAGAGACGGCCTCAGTCGTAATCCTCATGTTTCACCCGCAAAGTATACTCTGCGAAGAGCTTCGAAATATCCGAATGACGCGATAAAGGGTCATATCAAATGCAAGGATTATTAATTATTATGATGTCCAGCATTCAGATCAATGGTGCCTTCTCTCTCTCTCTCTCCCCCCCACCCCACTCCTACTTTTGAATGCACTGAGAGTCATAAATCCCCGAGTGACGGTGAGTCAGGGAGAGGGGCTGTTTCTGCGTGGGCTGCAGAGCAGCAGCAGAGCAGAGCAGGAGCAGAGCGCACCAGTCCGGGGTTCTGTGTACCACGTCTGCATCCACGGAGGGATCATGCCCGCGCCCAGGCGCTGATCACGCAGCCCACACCTCCCCATTGGCCGGGGAGGGACACACCTCGCAGTGCAATTGGCGGCGCTGGGAGCCGGCGCTCGGGCTGACTGGGAAGCCCATGGCGTTCCCATCAGCTGCCGCCGCCCACAAGCTGCCAAGTGGCCGCGGAGGAGGCAGGAGACAGCGCTCCGCTTCCTTTGTGTCTCCCCCCGGGCTTCAGCCCAGGCTCCCCCTCAGCCTCCTGCACTGCACTGCACAGCACTGCACCGCACAGCACTTACTGTGAGTACTCACTCATTCAGCACTTTGGCCACAAATGTGTGTGTGTGTGTGTGTTTGTTAAAAAAACACCACCTCTCAGTGTGACTGTCTGTGTGGATTGATGTGAGGAGGGACGTCTGGCTTTGTGCATGAGATTCTCCAGCTCCTTGGGACGCCCTCCCCTACCTGAAAGGCTCTCTGCAAATGTAACTTGTTGTTGTCCTTGTTGTTGTTGTTGTTGAGGATTCTTCCCCTCTTCCCTCCCCCCTCCCCCTCCCACCCCCCAATCCTTTGCCTTTTTGCTGGTCTCCCTCTTCCTCGCAGCGTTTCCGCTAAGAACGTGCATTTTTGTCCCATCGCATTCGGAGAGCTTTGGCTGTCATTCATAATGTGAATCAATGAGAAAATATATTGCATTGTAAAAGGTCGGTGTTGGTTATACTGTATTAAGCGCTCTGGGACGCAATTTGCCCGCGAAGGCTATACAAGTGCAACTTGTTGTATTTCTTTTAAAAAGTCTGAACCGTCTGTTGGGTTAATAGTTGTACATCGCCCCCTTCCTCCCACTCTGGCTGCGAATTATTGGAAATACCAATAAAAACAATATAACAATAATAATCCTTGCGTTTGATATAGCGTCTTATCATGTCTTTGAGACATTTCGAAGCACTTCACAGAATATGTTGTAAAGCGAATTGACTATATTTTGTAGACGAAACAGTTGGGTTTGTGTTGATTAATACACACACTACTAATGCAACTGATTTAAATTGACTTGCGAAGTGAAGTTTCTTGGGTGCTGCCCTTTGTAGTGGTATAGGTAGCAGTGCTGTGTTGTTCTCCTGAACTTGCGCTTTTTCTCTGTGTCTGGGGATCTCTTGTTTGTAAGTGGGTGAGAGGTCGCTGTGGTGACTGGTTCACTCGTGTTCGTGCAGTGCTGACTAGCAGCAGGGAAGCATGCAGCGTTCACATGAACCCATGCACAGCCTGTGCCAGAAATTAAAATATGTTTGTAGCCCAAAATCCACCAAATACTTGCCCAAAAGTAGCCCAATATAATGTGTTGCCTTCCGCAGGGTAGCAGAGTGGCCGATTTAGGTTAGTGCTTTTGAAACTGTGTGAGAAAAGGTCTTCAAAGAAACCAATTAATTTTTACAGGTTTAATTTTTTTCAAGTTAGGCACCCGTTCAATTTGGCGTGAATCCGTGCCCAATCTGGCAATACTTATTGCCTTGTGGGCTGGGCTCAGCCAACCCAGGCTGTGCGATTGGGCCAGTGTGTGGGTGAAGTGAGTGAGCAAGTGTGGGTGGGTGTGTTGGTGGGGTGGGAGTGCAGTGTCTGCAGAGTATGTATGTGGGGGCAGTATCTGGGGATTGGGCAGGTGATGGGGTGTGCCCACTTCATGTGAGTTGTTCCTCGACTAAGCTGATCAGTATGGCTCCTGAATCATTAGGATTTCTAGCTAAGTCATCATCAGTTTGCTCATTAACTTATAAAGTAACGCATTGAGCGAAAACCTAATCTAAGAATTTTAAGTGACCACTATAGGCAGGGCGAAACCTTGGGAAAGTTTCCTTACTCCGCACGCCTAATAATAATCACTCCAAAAAACAAAGCAATAATAAAATTGGTCATTTTCAATCCATGACTGTTTGTGGGACACTGCTGTGCGCAATTGGCTGTCGCGTTCGCCCACAAATATACAGTCAATTCACTTCAGTATATTCTGTGAAGCACTTTGGGACGTCTAGAAGACGTGAAAGGCGCTATATCAAATGCAAGGATAATTATTATTATAGGTAAATTCAAGTTTTGACCACTCTTGCAGTGCCACAAGTAGTTATTATTATTATGGGTTGGGACCCTTAATTCTCCATGTTGCTGAGTTGCCTAATCCTGAGGTTACACTGAACCGGGGCTGGTTATTTTCCAAAGAAGGATGGGGATTAGAATTGAAGAGAAGAGTCATTGATGGGATGCAGTTGGATGCATTAGTTTGTGAATTGAAGCAACCAGGGAAGGCAATTAATGAGAAAAATAACTTCTGAAACAAATGTACTCCTAATGGCAATAAATGACACATTAAATTGCTAATGCTCAGTATCAAAATTGGGTATCAGGGTGACCGGGTGTCAGTGTTTTTTTTCATATATGATTTAGCTTAATGGATTCTTCATTTTTGCCCAATATATAAGAGATTTATTCTTGATTATCCCTATGTTTAGTTATAAAAGGGTGTGTTGGTAATCTACTGTGCTTCAGGCAATGTCTTCACAAAGGAGTTTGTTTTAATATTGATATTTTAAGCAGTATGCAGTGCCTTGGAATTTGTTGCCTGAATTTAGGAATACTTTCTTATTCGGTTGTTTCTTTCAAATAAAATAGGTTCAGCAGAAACTGTAGAACGAACATACAATGGCACCTGAGAGCTGGTTGGTGTTTTAAGAAGCCTCTATATACAAATGTCGCTAAATATCAGGCTCTGGCTATTCTAGTTGTTTAAAGCACCAAAAAGTACTGGGACTGTTACTAGTGTTGATGGGAATTAACCTCATATCGACCTGTCCGCTACATCCACTCAGCGGGCTCCAACCTGCTCCATGTCCCCCACCCGGCCAGTCCCACCATCGGTGGTCGAGCCTTCAACCTTTCTGCCTTTCTGCCCCCACCCTTTGGAACTCCATCCACAGTCCCTTCAACTTTCTCCCTCCTTTGCCTCCTTCAAAGCCTGTCTAAAGACCCTCCTCTTAGACCGTACCTTCGGTCATCTTCCTAGCACTACATTGTTCTCACTACATCTTACAATAAAATACTGTGAAACACTTTGGGAGGTTTTGACAGTATGACGAGATGCTATATCAAATGCAAGTATTATTATTGAATTAGAAAAAACAGAGCTCTATGCACATGTAGCAAAAAAGTTTACACTCTGGGCTCTTTTTCATCAGATTGCTAATCACCAGTGACACTGGAAAAGACCTGGCTAGCCCTTCCTTTAAACATTCCTGCGGATGTTGCACGTTTATTATAAATGTTGTTGGGGAGATGGAGAGAAATGAAAATCTGCAGTGAAATTAGATTCCTTGCCAGTATCCATTTCTAATGAGGAAATTGCTGATGACTGTAAACTTGCTGCCCAGGAGAATCTTTGCACTTGTGTTTGGTGAGGAGTGGAATGTTGAACTGCTCTCACTATACCAGAGATATCAGATTCCAAATTTCAGTAGTTCAGCTCATTGATCGCTTCTTACACAGCAGTTTAATTTTTAAGTTTCATGTATTCTTTGAGGTTGCATTTTTCAGAAAAAGGAAAAGGAGCATGAAGCTTTGAGTAAATTGTGCACTACGTTCCCTTCTTGGTAATTTATGTAAAACAGTAATAATAATCCTTATGTTTGGTGTAGCACCTTTCACGTTGGGATGTAAAGTGTAATGTGTTTTGTGGGCAAAAAACACAGGTGAAAATGTCAGCAGGGTTTTGAAATCCATCCTTAAAAGAGTTAAAGTATTTTGTCATCTGCATTACCACTCTAAACAGTACTCCTGCTCCCAGGAAGCCTGTTGGAGTTGTTAAACTGCATACATAACTATCAATTTTCTTTCCTCTTCCTCCCCTGCAGGACAAATCAATGGAAATGGATTACAAAAAGTACAGTGAGTGTTTTTGGACCAGTGGTACAGAGAAAGGCGACATCGAAGCAGTTGAAGCACTCATGTCAATGAGCTGTAGTTGGAAAACAAATGTCAAAAACTACACTGATCTTAGGCCATTGACCCCGGTATCTGATGGGTCTGAGGAAACTGAAGATGGTGTACCCAGCTCTCCTGACTTCCATACTTTACCACAGTTTGTAAGTACTGAGCCATCAGATCAAAGATCACTTAGAGCGATCCTGCTTTATGTTGAGTCAGCTGATTAAGAATTGACCTCAACAATTTTGAGCTAAGGAGGGAAAATCAGTGGAGGTTGAAAACTTGTAGGACATTAGATGAGGGGAGGATTAAGCTCAATCACGATGTTCCCCTCCCCATCCTAAAGCAGCCTGCCTGCTTTCTCTAGGCTAATGTACAGTCACTAGGCAAGGTACCGCAGCATTGATGGTGCCTGTGGAACTGTATTCAAGCATTGGAGGCTGTTTTGAAGCGGGGAGGGAAGAACTGGAGAAAGAGGAAGGGATAAGAAAGGCAGTTAAGAATACAAATATTTGGCAATGTTAGCATTGCTTCAAAGTGCTAAACTATTTATTGAAAGCCTGGCTCTTAACTTTCTCTTCTCTTATCTGTAGTGTCTGACGCCACCATACAGCCCTCCGAACTTTGAGGTGTCTCAAGTGGTTCATCCTCTGATGAGAGCCCTGGTGCCCCAGACTTCAATGTCCAAAGTGGAGCTTCATTCAACCAAACAAGCTAACATGGTCCCAGATGTATCGCCAGTATCCAAAGAGGTCAGTCCACTGCAGTACATGAAGACAGGAAACAGCAGAGCAAGACAAAGATCTCAAGCCACAAGTGTGATTCGCCACACCGCAGATGCACTACCATGCACGAGTGGCTCCTGCCTAGTTAACATGAGTACTACATCCACTGAGCAGGAAATGATGTACAGGACCAATCCAGGGAGTAGGAATGAACAGAAAAGCAGAGAAACTGTGAGCACCAAAATGAACTCTCTATCAAGTGATGCGTTTTTTCCAGTCAAATTGGCTGAAAATAAAATATCAAAAGCAGACAAACCCAATCAGTGCCCAGTAACGACTATTCATTCCCTGTCATTCTTCAAACAATCTGCTTTACCAAATTCCCAGCTTCCTGCAGCTGCTCCGAGCCAGTTGGCTTCAGTGTTGGTGCCGTCTCAGAAAGTCTCATCTCTTGCTGTTCCACCAGCATCTATCATCTGCCAAATGGTACCCTTTGCCACAAATGGCTCTATTACGACTGCTGTAATTCCTCACACTGCACCCAGGAAGCAGTCAGCTCTGAAACCGCCTGTCGTGTTCATGGGGACCCCACTTTCAAAGACTGCGGTGATGTTTGTTGTGCCTCAGCCCACTCCCCAGAACATCAAACCACGGCTCACCAGCCTGGGTGGTACCCGTCTCTCTCTTATTGCTCCTGCCCCTGGCTTCATGCCAGCAGTCCAGCTCATTCCCCAAGCTGATGCATCTCGAGATCGAAGCCATATATGTGCTCACCCAGGTTGTGGGAAGACGTACTTCAAAAGCTCTCACCTGAAGGCCCACATGAGGACTCACACAGGTAAAGCACTTTTCTTTTCTCCCCTTCTCTAACCAGACTGAAGCTTCATTGTAGCACCTCACTGCTGTGTTTACTGAGATCAGCTAACAGGACAGATGATAATTTGAACCTGTGAAAATTCAGGCTCAGTGGGGGAACTTGGGATTACCTTATTTTTAAAATGTCCCTTCAAAGCTTAGTGATGGAGGTTTGATGAATGTTATGATGGGATTGTGGTGTATTGATGAATGTTATGTTGGTTTTGCAGGTGAGAAGCCCTTCAGGTGTAGTTGGGCAAGCTGTGATCGAAGGTTTGCACGTTCTGACGAATTATCCCGACACCGCAGGACCCACACTGGAGAAAAGAAATTTGCGTGTCCAATGTGTGAGCGGCGGTTTATGAGGAGCGACCATCTCACTAAGCATGCACGGCGCCACCTGTCCTCCAAGAGGTTCCCAAACTGGCAGCTGGAAGTGAGGAAGCTCAATAATGCCATCATTTCCCCAGCGCCTGCTCCATAAACCATGCAATCTCTGACTCTTCAAGCACTTCTGTCTGTATAAAAGGGCTGTTAGATTTTGAACCACTGAACTGCATAGGGAGTGCAGAAACAAGATGTTTTTATATGTCGTGTGAAAATTTTTGAAAGCACAACGTGAGGTGAACATGGAATACTGGAGCAACAGTGATTTTTGCACTTCGGACAATGCTGATGGCCTTACCCAATGACTTATACAGAAATATTAGGATGTAAATAATGCTACATTTTTTAAGTTTATAAATGTTACCAGTGTATATGTGGAAAGAGTTTGTAATTATTTGTGGGCTATTTATTGGTTTCATACAATCACTGCAAATTGTTTAAAATATACTTTTTGTTATTGAATTTATTGCTTTTCTTCTGGGCCCTGTAGCTGTTTGCTCTATCTTTTAGCAATATTGTTTTTTTGTTTGTTTTCTTGGTGTCCCAACCATTTTGCAGGTTTTCACGGAAATCTGCACAGTTGTAGCATTTATCCCCTATATTACATACTATTGAGTTTAGTCCTGGCTTCATTGTGCATTATTATCTTAGTTCACCATAGCAGTATTTGGAATAGAAAGTAATTTAACCCTTAAATTACAGTTTAATCCATTTGCTGCATTACCAACCAAACATTTCCTTTCAGCAAGCAGGGTGGGTGTGAAAGAATTAATACCCGCTGCTTTCACAAGTCTTACAATAATGGAGCATCATTAGGTGAATCAACAACTTACTTGGATTTTGCACAATGTTTTGTTTCATTGATAAACTTTGTTTACATGTTCAATAAATTGAGACAATAAATTGTCTATTGCACAAAGAATACAATTCTGTTTTTATTATAAAATGATGCATGTCGAGAGGGCCAGTGTTATGCGTGGTAAATTGCTCTTTATTATCTGCTAATGTTGTGCCCACCAGAAAATATTTCCATAGTTATAATTGTGTGATCCTTTTTCTGGTAGCAATACATTACCAACTACAGATTTTTAGTTGCTGGAAATAATATAAAATCCTATAATTTAAATAAAGAGATTTTATTAATGGTTAACCTTAAAACCTTAATGATCAGTTTTATTCTCACTTGGCAATTGTTGGGTCGACTGATTGCAATCTCTGGTAATATTATGGTACCAGTTTTCTTAAGTAATTTGGGTATTAAATTTAGTACTTGTAGCTAGTTTGCCCTATTGTGAGATGTGATTCAACTGTTGAAGCTAGGTGCCCTTTCAGATCTTCAATCTCCTGGGGGGAAGAGGGGAAGTAGAGCCTTGCTGGTGATGTACTTAGCAATGGAATGTTAGAATTGAGTTAGCCCTCTGTGGTGGTCTCGGTAGTCCGGTTCCTGAGCCAGACAGGTCTGCGTTACTCCAGGGCATTGCTGATGACAGCCCAGCTAATCCGAGTGGGATCCCATTTGCTCCTGTTAAGCGTTATGAAACCCTACCTGCGTGAAGGGCTCTGTATAAATGCAAGATGTTTTTTTAATTCTGAAAGCTATAAACAATGGAGCAGAGGGCATACGTTTGCTTGATCTGACTTTTTGTGAGAATACAACCCATAAAATCAGGGTTTCACAATCTCTCTGGCTTTTGGAAGTGTCAGAAAAGTTACCGCAGAGATAACCAACTTGTGGTGGCCAAGCCATAAATAGAAGTGTCGTAACGAGTGACAATGAAACTAATGCCACTGAGGGTTTAAGTTAAGATCAACATATTAAAAAGTGCTTTTTATTTCAATTATAGGATTATATATTATTCCAGCAACTAATACTGTAGCCAGTAATAGAACTCCCAGAACTACAGTCACAGCAATTATAGTTACATGAGATACTTTCTGCTGGGTATAGATGTGGGAGAAGGTCACTCGTAGCAGACAATAAATGGTAACTTACCATCCGGTCTTAGCAATGTTGCTTTTTCCTCCTGACGTGAAAGACACTATATAAATGCAATTTATAATTTGACCCTTTAATTTCGGCCCTTTCTACCATTATGAAGAAGAATTCACTAAGCGTTAGGTTGTTGACCCACTAATTGAAAGGGAGCTTCTCCCGGTTTACTGGTCAACAATTCCCAAATAAAATTTATCATTCACTTCATGGCTGTTTGTGTGACATTACTGTGTACAAAAATTGGCTGCCGTATTTGCCCCCAAATATCCACACAGTCCCTGCACTCTAGTATATTCTGTGAAGCCATTGGGATGTCCTCCTGCTGTAAATTGTCTCTGTACCAAATATTATTGTTAATGGGGAACATGAGCTGGGGTTAAACTGTCTTGAGGTGAGTTAGTTTATCCTACTGATGACGTGTTGTTGCAAACCTAATCCAAATGGGTAAAGCGGTCCTGCATGGACAAGCAGAAGGATGTTTGCCACATCCTGCCAAGCTATATATTTTTAGCTGGTTGAACTCCAGCAATGTCCCCAACACATGCTCTCAGGTTGCCAGACCTTGGCACTTGCCAACCCGTGGCTTATTCACTCTGGTAACAAGGTGTGTTCCTCATCTGCAAATTTCGCTGTGGATTCTAATTTACTTATGTCCAACCAAGTCTAAAATGTTTACTGTATTTGTTTGTATGCAGTAGAGCTGAATGTTGAACTGTTACCCTTGATTTAGATGTGAAGCAGGGTTCAAGCCTTAAATAAGTTGTTATTTATAAGCAGCGGCATGGTTAGAACGATCCTGGAGTAATATTGAGTTTGCTTTTCAACAAATCACCATTTGGAAATATCTTTTTATTTATTTCAGTTAAAAGGAAAGAAAACAAGTATGGTGGGTGGTGGTGAGTGAGTGAGAGATTGCAAAATCTTAGTGCGGACTTTTCAGCAATTAAATTAAGCACTTGATAAACTATGAGTTTGCTATCTGAAGTTCTATACATTTTTCATTCTGAGTGAGAATAACATTGAAATCTAAAGTGAGCTGGAAAAGCCATGACAAGAGGTAAGTCTGCAGCAGAAAATCCAGCTCTTAGTGAATGTCTTATTTTGGAAGCATTGCCAATAAGTGTAGAATGGTGATGGTTAATGATGTGATACTGCGTAGGCAGTGTTTCAGATAGCTAGCGCCACAGCATTGCTTCCAAATGTAGCATAGAGAAAATTAGTCTTCTAATTAGGTGACTATTTCATGAATGCAACAACCCTTGAACACCTCTCCCAAGTGGACATTCTTCATGTGTGAATCTACACAATGAGTATTTATGAACTTTTAAACCGTGGGAGCCATCTCAGCCAAGCCTAATGCTATATCTGCTATTTGAAGAGGGATCAGTGGATAGAGATTAGTAGCTGGAATGCCTGGCATGTTAAAGTCAATTGCCTCAGCTCCACTTTTGCAAATGTGAGGACCAGCAAACTCGGGAGAGATAAGATCCAGTATTATTTATGTCCTGATTTATGGAGCTTGAAGTATTGTCTGTGTCTTTGTGCCATAGCAAGATGTGCAAAGTGAAGCAAACCCCTGCACTGTCACATCTGGCATGCCCCAGGGCTCTGTCCTTGGCCCTCTCCCATTTAATATCTATATGCTCCCCCTTGGTGACATCATCCGCAGACATGGGGTCAACTTCCACATGTATGGGGATGACAACCAACTCTATCTTTCTGCCTCAACCCTCAACTCCAGGACTACTGCTGTCCTGACAGACTGCCTGTCGGATATCAAGTCCTGGATGAGGGTAAATTTCCTACAGTTGAATGTGAACAAGATTGAGGCCCTCCTGATTGACTCGCACCAGCGCCTCAGCACCTTAGGCTCTGGTAACATCAACCTCCATGGTTGCACACTACAACTCACCAGCCAGTCAGGAACCTAGGTGTCTTGTTCGACCCTCAACTATCTTTTCTCTCCCACATTCAAGCCATGACCCGCTCTGCCTTCCCTCACCTCCGTAACATCGACCGACTCCGCCACTACCTCACCCCTCAGGCCGCTGAAACTCTTGTTCATGCCTTCATCACTTCCAGGCTCGACTATGCAAACGCCCTGCTTGTCGGCCTTCCCAACTCCTCCCTCCACAGGCTGCAGATAATCCAGAACTCTGCAGCCTGTGTCCTCTCCCACACCAAACTCCGTGATCCCCATCTCCCCCACTCTCGCCTGACTCCACTGGCTCCCTATCCTTCAGAGGATCCAGTTCAAGATCCTGATCCTCACATACAAAGCCCTCCATGGCCTCACCCCACCTCTGCGACCTCCTACCAACCCGTCCGTTACCTCCGCTCAGCCGGCTCTGGCCTGCTCCACGTCCCCCAACCCACCCACCCCACCATTGGCGGGAGAGCCTTCAGCCATTCTGCCCCCAACCTCTAGAATTCCATCCCCCAGTCACTCCACCTCGCCCTCTCCTTAGCCTTCTTCAAGTGCAGCTTCAAGACCCTCCTCTTCAACCATGCCATCGGCCACCCCCCTTCCCCTCCCCTCCCTTAACCCCCAACCCCGGCTCGGGTCTGAAATGCTGTACTCTGTCCAGCGCCTTGGGATATCCTCCCGACGTGAAAGGGGCTATACAATTGTAATCTTGTTGTTGTAACTACTATATTCCGCTCATTATTTTGATCCCATATTTATTCAGAGCTTTGAGCTTTAATTCACCTTAGAGCAGTGATCTCTGCTAGTGATTCAACACCTGAATTCCTGCTTTTATCAATTGTACTTGATTGACTAAATCTTGAAAATAATGTGCTTAACCGATTCATTTGATTCTTTGTGGACTTTGTACAAGAACGCAATTAACATTGTGATTTAGTTCAGTAGTTTCTTACAATGGCTTTCAATTATCTTAATCTTTGGATAAAAAATTGCAATCTAACAAGACTTAAATTGATATAATTGAGCAACTGAGTGTATGACCAGGAATGAGAAAGTAGGAATCCAAGCTTTCAGAATGTGAAATTATATCTTATTGTCTTACTCAATAAACCAGCTTTGCTGTTGTATGTGGTGTAGTGGAATTGCATATCTAATACAATACAAAATTACATTGTAGAGTGTCTTTCACGTCAGCAGGACATCCCAAGGCACTGGACAGTCAGGGATTTGGACCTGAGCTGGGGGTCGGGATCAGGGAGGGTTGAGGGTAGGAGGGCGGCTGAAGGCTCGGACGAAGAGAAGGGTTTTGAGATGCACCTTGAGGGAGGGAGCGAGGCGAAGAGAATGTGGGATGGAGTTCCATAGGGTGGGGGCAGAAAGGCTGAAGGCCCGACCGCCGATGGTAGTGTCGGCTGGGTGGGGGACATGGAGCAGACCAGAGCCTGCTGAGTGGATAGAAATGAATCACGATCCAAACCTTACCACTTGAAAACAATGCCCTTACTGCAAGTTTGAAATGAGTCATTCCAATGTAATTGCATCATAGTAGAGGGTTACTGTTAGAAAGTAGCAGGGAAAATGGTTCAGTGCTGGTTTTATAGAAATTGTACATTGAAAAGAAAAATGATTCCAGAAACCCAAGTTCAATTTCCTCCAAGTTGGCCGCTGGAATCCCCGGCAGAACAACTTTTGTACACAACTGAACTGTTTTACGTTAAACACTAATAATATCAGTTTGCTTCAACTTACAACAATTTGCATTTATATAGTGCCCTTCACTCAGGGTAGCATCCTGGAGCGCCTCACAGTGGCGGAATCTGTCAACGAACCAGGGGGAGAGGAAGGTGGGAGGTGACTGTAAGCACAATCAAAAAGCGAGGTCTTTAGGTAGGATTTGAAGGTGGGGAGGGAGTGGGCAAGGTGAAGGGATTGAGGGAGAGAGTTCCAAAGTTTCAGCACATAGTGGCTGAAGGCACGGCTACCGATGGTAGAACAGAGGGCACGAGGGGCAAACAGGAGGCTGGAGCCAGCCGAGCGGAGGCAGCGGGTGGTGCAGTGGGGGGTAAGCAGGTCGAATAGACAGGGAGGTGTGAGGCCATTCAAGTGATTTGAAAACAAGTGAGAGGATCTTGAATTTGATCCGTTCTGTAATTGGGAGCCAGTGGAGTCTGGTAAGGACTGGTGTGATGGGGGTACGGAGTTTCGTGCGGGTGAGTATCCGGGCAGTGGAGTTTCGAATCAATTGAATTTTGCATATAGTGGAATTGGAGAGACCAGCGAGGGGGCACCGGAATATTCCAGCCAGGGAGTGACAAAGGCGTAGACGAGGGTTTCAGCTGCGTCGGTTGTGAGGTACGGACGGAGGCGGGCAATGTGGCAGAGATGGATTTTTTTAATGTATTATATGTGGACATGCTGCCCATTTACACACGTAAATGGACAATCACCATGTGTATCCCTGGGATTAGGGTGCAGAGTCTTGAGGTAGTATAAATGAGCCAGGAGGACCTTGATTTGGAAGTATCTATAAAATGAATCCAGCCTTCTCGTAAATTTTCTCATTGCCTATGCGCTTGTAATTCCACGAGAGGGCACCAAAAGAGAGAAATGATTGCTCTCTCTTCGATGGCTTCTCAGTTCAAATGTTAAGTAACAACTGAGAGTAATGACAGATTCGATGAGAGAATTATTGAATCTGTAAAGAAAGATTGTAATTTCAGTTGATAATTATCAGGGTCATGCTATTGGGTTAACCTTAGAGAGGAAATGGTAGTCCCTTTGAAGGGTCAAAGCAGCTCCATGCAAGGATTATTATTATTGTATCTTCTGAAGGACTCTTGTTTATGAGCTTGCAAGATTATGTAGTAAGAGACTTTAAAGATCTTTTAACAATTTTGAGACACAGCTTGACATTAACATAAACTGTTGGCCTCCAAGAAGTGAAGAAATAGAAAACTTCACTAACAAATATTGGTAATGATAAAAACAATAATCCTTGCAAAAACAACAACAAGGTTACATTTGTATAGCGCCTTTCACGTCGAGAGGACGTCCCAAGGCGCTGGACAGAGTAGAGCATTTCAGACTCGAGCTGGGGTTGGGGGGGTAAGGGAGGGGAGGGGAAGGGGTTGGCCGATGGCAGGGTCGAAGAGGAGGGTCTTGAGGCGGGACTTGAAGGAGGCTAAGGAGGGGGCGAGGCGGAGTGACTGGGGGCTGGAATTCCAGAGGTTGGGGGCTGAGTGGCTGAAGGCTGTCCCACCAATGGTGGGGTGGGTGGGTTGGGGGACGTGGAGCAGGCCAGAGCCGGCTGAGCGGAGGGAGCGGGTGAGTTGGTAGGGGGTTAGGAAGTCGCAGGCGAGGTGGGGCGAGGCCATGGAGGGCTTTGTATGTGAGGACCAGGATCTTGAACTGGATCCTCTGAAGGATAGGGAGTCAGTGGAGTCGGGCGAGAGTGGGGGAGATGGGGTCACGGAGTTTGGTGCGGGAGAGGACACGGGCTGCAGAGTTCTGGATTATCTGCAGTCTGTGGAGGGAGGAGTTGGGAAGGCCGACAAGCAGAGCGTTTGCAGTCGAGCCTGGAGGTGTTGAAGGCATGAACAAGAGTTTTAGCAGCCTGAGGGATGAGGTAGTGGCAGAGTTGGGTGATGTTATGGAGGTGAGGGAAGGCAGAGCGGGTCATGGCTTGAATGTGGTGGAGAAAAGACAGTTGAGGGTCGAAAAAAAAGGGTCGAACAAGACACCTGGGTTCCTAACTGGGTTGGTGAGTTGTAGTGTGCAACCATGGAGGTTGATGCTGCCAGAGCCTGAGGTGCTGAGGCGCTGGCGCGAGCCAATCAGGAGGGCCTCAGTCTTGTTCACATTCAACTGTAGGAAATTTGCCCTCATCCAGGACTTGATGTCCGACAGGCAGTCTGTCAGGACAGCAGTGGTCCTGGAGTTGAGGGTGGAGACAGAAAGATAGAATTGGATGTCATCCGCATACATGTGGAAGTTGACCCCATGTCAAGCTCAAACTTTCAATTGGATATTAAATCCTAAGACCCAAGGTGTCCCTGTTAGCACTCTTGCCACAAGATCAGAAAGTTGTGGGTTTGAGACCCAAGTTAGATCTTTGAGTTTATTGTCTTGGCTGAGACTCTAGTAAAGTGGGTGACTGAGTCAGCTGCTGTCTTCAGGTGAAATGTTAATCCACCTTTCCATCTGCCTGTGGCTAATAGCAATAATAATCCTTACATTTGATTAAAGCCGCGTTTAATGTCAGGAGGGCATCTCAAAGTACTTCACAGGATCCTGTAGCTTAGAGTAGTTAGTGAGAGACTGGGTTTGATTCCCGGGCTGGGCGAAATGTTGGCCAAGTTTCCATATTCCACATGCCTCGATTGACCTAGCAGAAACCTAGTCGTTAGTCGATTGGCAGATCACTTTCCAGGGGTAATAATCCCTTAAAAAATAATAATAATAATTTGGTCACTCAATCCACGCCCACAAAATATACAGTCAATTTACTTTACTGTGTATTCTGTCAAGCGCTTTAGATATCGCGAAAATGTGACAAGCCACTATATATAATGCAAGGATTATTATTATTATACTGTAAAGCACATTGCCTATGTATTTTGTAGGAATACCAATTTGCCCACAGCAATATGCCACAGACAGCCATGAAGTCAATGATCACTCTTATTTAGGGATTGTTGCCCAGGACACTGTAAGAAACTCCCTTCTCTTTTTGAATTGTACCATGGGTTCTTTAACAAGCAACTGAACAGTAAGAAGGAACTTGGGTTAACATCTCGTCTGAAAGAAGTTAAGTTAAAGAGCCCATGATACAATTCAATAAGAGAAGGGAAATTTCCACTGATGTCACTGGCTTAAGTGGTCATGAGTGAGATTGTTTCTGTAACCTGCACTGGAATTATTAAAATAATTATTCAAAAAATCTTTACAAAATCACTTCCATCTCAGACCATTCTGATTACCTCGATGTCTCTGGCATTAGAAACCTACAGCCCTACAGTGACTTGGTACTGGATTTCTTATCTTGTGGGTGAAAAAGACTGGCCCTCTTTATTAAAGACAATCATCAACCTGAAGCCTCCCTTCTCCTCTTACGGGAGAAGGCCATCCATATTGGTTTCACTCAAAATTGTCCGAAAATTCCCAATGAGGCCTATAAAATAGAATCACAAAGCTAGAATGAGTGCACAAGCAATTAAGCTCAAGGCCAATTAAATACCCTTTAGGAGCTGAGAATTGTGGAGTCCTGTAGCTCAGTGGTTAGAGCACTCGCTTTGCAAGCGAGAGACCTGAGTTCAATTCCAGGCAGGGCGAAACCTTGGGCAAGTTTCCTTACTCCACACACCTAATAATAATCCCTCCAAAACCAAAAACAATAATAAAATTGGCATTTTCAATCTACGACTGTTTGTGGGACATTGCTGTGCGCAATTGGCTGCCGCGTTCGCCCACAAATTTACAGTCAATTCACTTTACAGTGTGTTCTGTGAAGCGCTTTGGGACGTCCTTCCGACGTGAAAAGCGCTATATCAAATGCAAGGATTATTATTATTATTATTATTAATTTGTGGTGTTACAGCATTACATCAAGGCCAAATACCATGAGAGCAGTGATAACCTGACAAAAGCGCTTTCAGGGTTTACTGGAAAAAGTATTGGCTGCATATTTTAGCCAGTCAATTGGTACACATCAATGTCTCACAAACATTGAAAGAGAATGATAATAATAATCCTTGCATTTGATGTAGTGCCTTATTACGTCTTTCAGACGTCTCAAAACTCTTCACAGAATATACTGTAAAGTGTAAATTTTGTGGGCGAAACGTGGCAACCAATTGTGCACAGCAGTGTCCCATGAACAATCATGGATTGAAGTGACCAATTTCTTTAAAGGAATTATTCCTCCTGGAAAAGCGATCCACCAGTCGGCTAACAACCAGGTTCCTACATACTGTTAGGTAAACAGAGGCGTGTGGAGTAAGGAAACTTGCCCAACATTTCACCCTGCCAGGAATCGAACCCAAATCTCTTGCATGCGAGGCAAGTGCTCTAACCATTGAGCTACAGGACTCCATAAAATTATCAATTTTATCTGGAGGATTGTTGGCCTGAAATCTGGGAGAAACTCCCTCTGCTTTTCAAATAATGCCATGGGTTTGTTAACAACTCCCTACACTGCATTGGATCCGGACTGTGAGTTAAAAATGTCGACCTGGTGCTTGAAACAATGACCTTCTGCCTCAGAGATGAATGTGATTAACTGAGGCTGATGCTATATTGTAGACATAGTGCAATACAAGTCCTTTCCAATAAACCCCTGGTCTACTTAAACAGGAAAGGCTTCCACAGCATGAATGTTCAGCATGTGGGGGACAATCATTGCAACGATTCTCCACAGCAACCTGGCATTTTTCTGAATCTCCTCACAATTCTTTTATTTTAAGGTCCTTGTGTAAATCCATCACAATTATGGATTTAACAGATCTGACAAGATCTGGTACAATACAAAATACAAAATTACATTGTATAGCGGCTTTCACATCTAGAGGATGACCCAAGGCTCTGGACAGTCAGGGATTTGGACCCGAGATGGTGGTTGGGATCGGGGAGGGTGAAGGGTAGGAAGTGTCCAAAGGCGTAATCAAAGAGGAGGGTCTTGAGACTATTATTTGAATGGAAGGAAAATAATATGTATGAAAAATGAAAAGAACCTGGTGGTTCTGATTGGCAATAAATTGAAGCTCTCCCAACAATGCTCTGTGGCAGTGAGTAAAGCAAACCAGATGTTGGGATGTATCAAAAGATCAATAGCAAGCCAAAATAGTGGGATAATCCTGCCACCGTATAAATCACTGGTGAGACTGTACTAAGAGTACTTTGTACAGTTGTGGTTGCCACAGTACAAAAAGGATATTGGAGAAATCGAGGATACAACAGAGGAGGGTAACCAAAACGATTGAGGGAATAGAAGGACAGGACTATGAGGAGCAATGAAGTAAATTGGGTATGTTCATGCTGGAAAAGAGAAGATTGAGAGACAACATAATTGCTGTCTTTAAAATTCTAAAGGGGCAAGACAATATAGATCATGACAGGCTGTTTTAACTTGTCCAGAATAGTGAAACCAGAGGACATGGCCTGCGATTGAAGGGAGGTAAATTCAGAATGAATTTACGCAAACACTAAGGGAATGTGGGTTGGCGTTCCAAAGGGTAGGGGCAGAGAGGCTGAAGGCCCAACCGCCGATGGTGGGGTGGGCCAGGCGGGGGCGAGCAGCTGGCCGGCGCCTGCTGAGCGGATGGAGTGGACAGGCCAACATGAGGTCAGCAGGTCACAGAGATAGGAAGGAGCAAGGCTGTGGAGGGCCTTGAAGGTGAGAATGAAGAGTTAGAATACCCTCTGGTATATAACAGTTATCATACAGGGTAGTAATTAAAGGTACCTGGGGTTTAAAAGCAGTGTTTCTGCTGTTTGAATCACTAGGGTGGTACATTGTAATCACACAGGGTTTTAGTCGTATGCTGCACATACTGCATAATGTGGCCACAGGGCGGAGGTATTCACCAGGCCCTCGGTACAGCACCAGGAATTGGTATCACATAAGAGGCTCAGTGAGCTCCAGAACAGATGGAAAGTGAGCACTGTGCTGGCAAAGCTATCTGAATCGCACTCCATTCTATTGTTTTAGTGACTGAGATCACCCTCTGTTGCAGTGTTGTTCCTCATTCAGCATCTGCCAGCTATTTGCATTCCTGCATTTTTCAAATCTTGCCACATGATCTTTAACGTACTCCTGAACAGGGAGATGGGATCTCAGTTTAACATCTCACCCGCAGGACAGCACCTCTGATTATCAAGCTCCCCCCAGCACCTCATTGGAATGTCAGCCTATAAATAATAATAATAATCCTTGCTTTTGATATAGCGCCTTATCACGTCATTGAGACGTCTCAAACCGCTTCACAGAATATACTATTAAGTGAATTGACTGTACATTTTGTGGGTGAAATGCAGCAGTGTCCTATAAACAATCGTTGAGTGACCAAATTTTTTTTTAGGAATTATTACCCCGGAAAGCAATCTAGCAATTCACTAATAACCGGGTTCCTACATACTGCGAGGGAAACCTAGGCATTTGAAGTAAGAAAACTTGCCTCAGGTTTTTCCCTGCCCGGGAATCGAACTAATGAGCTTCAAGACCTGTAGCTTTTTGCATCTTCTTCAAGTCCTGTAGCATCTCTCACCCCAGACAGGCAAATATGGCTCCATGTGATTTTCTAATGGACCACAGTGTTTGGTTTTGAGACATGGTTTTGAGAGCATCCAGCTGAACCTCAATAGGTCTTTTCTGATGGTCTCGAAGGCAGAACACAAAAGGCATTCAGCTCTCAGCCCTCGAATCTAAACCATCGATTGCACACTTATGCCCTCCAGTGTTTGTTGGAACTCTGCTGTAGTTGGGTGGGTTTTGGTTTCAGACTCTACAACAACCTTTCACATCTTGCTCTCAAGGTGTCTAATCATACAGAGTCTCAGTGATAATAATAATCCTTGCATTTGATATAATGCCTTAGCATAATATACTTTAAACTGAATTGACTGTATATTTTGTGGGCAAAACATGGCAGCCAATTCCGCACAGCAGTGTCCCACAAACAGTGGTGGATTGAATGACCAAATTATTATTTTTTTGTAAGGGAATATTGCTCCCAGAAATCAATCCGCCAATCGACTAACAATTTACTGCTAGGTCAACAGAAGCGTGGAGTAAGGAAGCTTGCTTATGGTTTCATCCTGCCTGGGTGCTCTCTCTTGGGAGGTGATGGTTCTAACCAATACTCTACAGAACTATCAACCTTCAAGGCTGCTTTTGATAATTTACCGAAAACAGATGGAATCTGTTTAGTGAATTTGACCAGTCAATAAAAGATGGTGTTTCTATTACTGTGATAAACTATGATTCTTTCTCAACACAATAGGACAGTAGCTACTGATAAACACATTGATGCACAGTGGAGCTTTACAATAGAGCAGATTACAAACAAACGGGTGAAACCATGTGACATTTGACGTGGTCAATATCACTGGTGATACCATCACATTATCATAAATTCCATCTCTGTCTCAGTCGATATCTAGTGCACACCAGCTAACCACATTATATTGGTGCTGGGCTTGAAGCTGCCCATGGAGACCATTTCCTGCCATCTCGTGCATCGTGGCATTTCAATGTCGGTTCGCTAAATACCAGAATTAACTTAACTCTTAAAGGTTTAAGTTCAAGGTGGGGGAAGGGAAGAAATTCTCCCACTGGTATATTGACAGGAGCAGAGATTCTGAGACAATGTGATAATATCACATGCTGCATTTTTCACTCATTGTACAAAATGACATGAGTGTCAAATCCCATCTGAAATTCATAGCACACAGATGCCTAATCTAACCAATCCAGAATTTAGATTCCCGTGAACTGCTCTCCAGACATCAAAATATGCTGTTTTGTTTCTTTGCTATTTTGGAATGTATATTAGATGCCTAATATTCTCTTGTGCCCGCTTGAACTGTTATGATACTGTACATTGTACATTGTGTGTTGACCTGATATCTCTTTTTCATACCCACAAAGGCACTAATTTCAATTAGCGTCAATCTTGGGCCTCCCTTAATGTATTAAACTCCCAATGTCCATCATCACTGACGCCGTCCTCATTTCTGCAGTATTATTATCTTGATTTACTTCATTGTTCAAGATCAAAAGAAGCAGTAAATGGCGCCTTGTATGTATCATACAAAAATACATTCTGAGGGATCTTGTTTCACCCAGAAAATGCATAAACGTACAGTATATCATGTGAAGCGTTCTGAGATATCTTGACAATGTGATAAAGTATCATATCAAATGCAAGGATGATTAAAAATGTAAGGATTATTTGTTAGGAAGATCCTGTTAGCTAGTTAATGTTGCATATGAGCAGATTCATTAATTTGAAAGTGTGTGCAGGGTTGGGAAGGACTGAGCACTGCCTCCCCACCACAAAGGAATGTGAAGCTTTACTACTGTATTCACAGGAGGAGGAGGAGAGATTATTGTTTGACCTAGTTCACGATTTTATCACCAATGAAATTGTGTGGTGGTTGAGCAGTTTCAACATAGAATCGGATATTGCCTGTGGGAATAGAAAAATGTGGATTATGTCTTTAAGATATTGGGTCACTTTTATTACTGTTCATTTCATACAGCAGTGAACTACAAGTAAGATTTGGAAAGATGATGATTTTCCCTTTTGATTTCTGTGCTGGAGCTTTTTGCCCTATTTAGTATGAGGCAACTGTAGTGGGAAGCCTTAATATGCCACGAGTCAGTGATGAAACCTCACAGACTTTTTCCTGCTTTATATCATTCCGTGGTCCACAGATGTGGCTGACAACCTTCTTCCAAGCCCCTCCTTATACTGCTGGGTAACTGGCCTCCAGGAAATGAACGAGAGCAGTCAGGGATAACTTGCTCTCCAATTTATTCATATTATGCATTTCAGGGAAAAGGCTTGACTCAGCTTGACGGTCTGCCTAAGAAGCTCTGTACGTGGGGTGCCTGATAGAGAGGGAATATCTCTACATAGCACAGTACATTGGTGCAATAATCAAGCTACTTAAAATGTAATTCTTCCAATTTGTCACTGAGGTACAATTTAGTGTCAGCTTGACTCAGTTGTTAACATTCTTGTCTCTAAGTGAGAGGTTGTGAGTTCAAGCCCCCATATCAGGACTTTGAATTCACATATTCTAGATTGACATATAATCAATGCTGGGGTGGGGAGGGCTGGATTGTTGGAGGTGTTATCCTTTTGTTGAGACATTAAACCAAGGTACCATCTGCCTATTCAGGTGGATGTTAAAGAACAGACTTCAAGAGACTTTAAGGCATTATTTGAAAAGAGAAGGTAGTTATTTAATTAGTCATTGATTTCATAGCTGTTTGTGGGACATCGATGTACGCAAAAAATTACTTCTGCGTTCACCTACAAAATGCATAGTGACTTCACATTAGAGTAAATCCTGTGTAGAGCTGGATTGCCATGCTAACAGATTGCATCACCAATGCAAGTAGTGACTACTGTAAGAACAATGACTAAAATGAAGCACAACAGGAGGAAATCAATGAGTTCCTGCTTCTGCCCCATGGAGCTTTAGTATGTGCACATGCATTTTGTTCAGCTCTGAGCTCTGTGTGAAACAAGCTGGTTGTTGATATGATCAAAAATACAACAACAATAACTTGCATTTATATAGCTTCCTTCACGCTGTACGGCGTCTCGGAGCGCTTAATCATAGAAATGTAAAAGCAGGGGTTAACTTCTGTGTAGATTATTTTAATATATTGTGATAAGGCATCTATTTTGTTCTCCCTCACCCCAATTTTCAACCATTCCTCCAAAGCACCAAGGGTAGATGATCCAAGTGAATATTCTTTATGTGTTAGGTTAGACAGTGGAGATCTATTATATGCCAATGTTTAAACACCACTATTATTTCACTGTATATTTATAATGGGAAAGCTTATTTCCTTACAAGTCAAAAGTATACCAGTCTCTCTAAGCCTGAGGGTTGAGTCAATATCATTACTGTCTTTGTTTAAATGCTGGAATGAATTTCACAAGAACTTAAATCTATCGAATAACCAAATAAATGACAGTGACACAGTTTCAGAAAGGTTTCAGGTCTGTCTGACTGACCTCATAATTTTTTTTGAGAAATTCGTATCGCAAACTGAATGTGGGAAGCCATATGATGTAGTGTACCTAGATTTCCACATCAACAACAACACATTACATTTATATAGTGCCTTTCAAGTTAGCATGCCATCCCAATGCACTGGACAGTCAAGGATTTGCTCCTGAGCTAGGGTTTGGAATCAACAGGGGTGGGGCCAAGGGGGATGGAGTGGGGAGGATGACTGAAGGCATGGTCAAAGAGAAAGATCTAGAGAAGTGACTTGAATGAGGCAAAGAAGGGTGCAAAGTTGAGGGATTCCAGGATGGAGTTCCAGAAGATGGGGGCAGTAAGGTTGAAGACTCGACCGGCGATGGTGGGGCAGGCCGGGCAGGCCGGAGCCTGCTGAGCAGAGGGAGCCAGAAGGTTGGTAATGTGTAAATAAGTCACAGAGATAGGGAGGAGCAAGGCTGTGGATGGCTTTAGAAGAGGGGATCTTAAACTCGATCCACTGTAGGGATGGGGAGTCAGTGAAGTCAGGTGAGAATGGACATGATCTGCTCATGGAGCTAGGTGTGGGAGAGGACATGAGCTGCAGAGTTCTGAATAATTTGCAGCTTGTGGAGGGAAGAGTTTGGAAATCCGATGAGGAACATAGGAACAAGAGGAGGCCATTCAGCCCTTCAAGCCTGTTCTGCCATTTAATTAAATCATGGCTTATCTGTACCTCAACTAAACTTTTCAATTCCAATTTCCCACTTTCTCCCCATATGCCTTAATACCCTGACCTACCAAAAATCTATCAACCTCACTCTTGAAGGTATGGATGGATCCAGCATCCACGACCTTTTTTGGGGGAGAGAATTTCCACCACCCTTTGAGTGAAAAAATGCTTCCTGATTTCACTCATAAATGGCCTGGTTTTAATTTTAAGACTATCCCCGCTTTGTTTTGGATTCCCCAACCAGAGGAAAACGTTTCTCTGTATCTACCCTCTCAAACCCCTTTATCATCTTAAGCACCTCATCAAATCACCCTCAACCTTCTAAACTCAAGGGAATACAACACAAGTTTACACAGCCTCTCCTCGTAACTTAACCCTTTTAGGCCTGGTAACATTCTGGTGAACCTGGGCTGCACTCCCTCCAATATATCTTTCCTGAGGTGTAGTGCCCAAAACTGAATGTAGTACTCCGGATGGGGTCTGACTAACGCTCTATACAGCTGAAGCATCATTTCTTCTCCTTTGTATTCCAGGCCATTAAGATAAAGACCAACATTCCATTCACCTTTTCAATCACTTTTTGCACCGGGGAACGAGTTTTTAGTGATTTGTGGATATGGATACCCAAATCTCTTTGCTCCTCCACAGTTCTTAATTTCTCCCCGTTAAGAAAACATTCTGCTTTCTTTTTTCGGTCCATAGAGGATGACCTAACACTTTCCTACATTGAACTCCATCTGCCACAGCTTTTCCCACTCACTTAATCTGTCTAAGTCCCTTTGTAACTTCCTACTGCCATCTGCACAACTTACTGAGTCTTCTCGCTTAGTGTCATCTACAAACTTGGACATAAAACTTTCTGTTCCTTCATCCAAGTCATTTATATGTATGGCGAATAGCTGCGGTCCCAATACAGACCCCTGCGGGACACCACTTGTCACGTCCCTCCAATCAGAGAACATTCTTTTTATCCCTATTCTGTTTCCTGCCTCCCAAACAATTATCAAGCCACGTGACAAAGTTACCTCTAACTCCATGCGCTTCCATTTTTGCTAATAATCTTTTGTGTGGAACCTTATTAATGCCTTCTGAAAGTCCATATAAACGACATCCATAGACACTCTAATATCCACCATTTTAGTGACCTCCTCAAAAAATTCAACTAGATTAATCAAACATGACCTACCCTTCACAAACCCTTGCTGACTCTCTGACTAGCTCATACCTGCCCAAGTGTTCAGTCACTCTGTTCCTGATGATGGATTCCAGTATTTTCCCTACAACTGATGTTAAGCTGACAGGTCTGTAATTTCCTGGTTTCTCCCTCTCTCCCTTCTTAAATAAAAGGGTTTTTCAATTTTCCAATCTAAGGGCACAATTCCCGAATCTAGTGTGTTTTGCAAAATTATGATGAATGCATCTGCAATTTTCCCGCCTATCAGGTCCTGGAGATTTGTCTATCCTGAGTCTCATTATTTTCTTCATTACCATTTTTTTATATATATTAATTTTATTAAGCATTTCTCTTTGACTTATTTTTAGGTTCCCCTGCACGGCTGGTATTTTGTCCTTATCCTCTACTGTAAAGGAAGAGTATTTATTTAACAAGCCAGCCATTTTCTTATTTTTCATTATAGTCTCACCTACATCTGTCTTTAACGGACCCACATTCCCCTTGACCATTCTCTTTCTTTTAATATATTTATAAAAGGTTTTACTATTGGTTTTAATATCCCTTGCAAATTTTTTCATATGCCCTTTTTGCTCCTCATTACTTTCTTTGTATCCCTTTGTTGCCTTTTGTAGTTCTCCCAGTCCTCTGCATTCCCACTTTTTCTTGGATTTGAGTAAACCTTTTCTTTTAGCTTGATACAGTCTCTAAACTCTTTTGTCCACCATGGTTGCTTAACTACACAATTGGAGCGTTTTGCATTTTAGGGGTATGTACTTGTTCTGTATTGTATCATTACTTTTTGAATACTGTCCATTGTTCATCTGCAGGTTTACCCACAAACAGTTCAGCCCAGTTTACTGTGGTCAATATATTTCTCATCGAAATTTGCCTTACATAAATTTAAAACCTTAATTTGGGACTCCCTTTTCCCTCTCAAATCAAATATCAGATTCAATCATATTATGATCACTGTTGGCAAGATGTTCCCTAACTGTCAGATTGTTAACTAGTTCTGGGTCAATACTCATCACCGAATCCAGTAATGGCTTATTCCTTTGTTGGTTCTAAAACATATTGTTCCAAAAAACTGTCCTGAATACATTCTAGAAATTTATTTTAATTATATGTTGTTCCCAATTATCTTACCAAATGCTCCTCACTTGAATATCATTGAACCTTATCTCCTATTTGCAGAAAAGGTAGGTATCTTCTGTTTGTTAAAGAAAATAGTTGAACTAGTTTAATCTTTTGCTATGTTTTATTGCCTCAGTTGCTGGCAGTGATATAAAGGAAAGCTGGTTTGTTTTCATATATAGACTAGTCTCATCTCTCTTATTTTTGGTCAGCAGATATCTGATGTGCACAGAGACCCATCACCATGTTTAAGAGGCTCCAAACCAAACTGCTAAGCGTTCCACATATGGTTTCCATTTGTCTGTTCTGAAGTATGCACTCCCTCCCTAGAGTGATGCACAAAGCTCACTTAATCCCAGAGAGTTTTGTCTCAATTTGCCAAGATTGGGGATTTTAGAGTGTGCGTTGAGCCAAAGCTAGAGTTTAAACAGTTAAAACCATGGGTCTCGGCATTGCAACACTGACAAGATTCCCTTTGCTTTTCCACCTAGTAAGGGAGAAGCTTGGTGATTTAAGGATTACCCTGAAATATGAAGCCCTTGATCTCTCTCTGTGATTGGTGCAACTTCTTTCAATATATTTGACCATAAATCTGAAAATGATATATGTTTGTCAGAACCACACTCTCCAGTTAACTGGCAACTAATTCCAGACTGTTTTAATAATCAGGAAAGTAGGGAAGTTGGAACAGAAACCTATACTTCAATACAATAAAAATACAACGGTGGAAATGCTGTCCTTTTAATGAAACATTCAAAGAGGTACTGTCTGCCTCCTCAGGTGGACATTAATTATCCCATGGTATTATTTGAAAAGAGAAAGGAATTTCTCTAGGTGTCCTGGACAAAAATCTCAGGAATAAAATTGGTCAAAGATATTGCTATGTACAAATTGATTGCTGCATTTGCCTACAAATACAGTCAGTAAAATTTACAGTAAAATCCTGCAATGTGTTTTGAGGTATTGACGATGTGATAAGGTGCAAAAAAAAGTATCATTATTAGTAATAAAATAAAATTAACAACTAAAATATACAGCACCTTTCTAGTAAGTACTCTGGGACGCTATCCTGCATGAGAGGTGCTATATAAATGCAAATTGTTGTTTCTAGTAATAATAATAATCTTTGTAATAATCCTCCCATTTGATGTAGCGCCTTATCATGTCTTCGAGGCATCTCAAAGCACTTCACAGAATATACTGTAAAGTGAACTGAATGTATATTTTGTGGGTGAAACACGATTATTATTATTAGACCAATTGCACACAGTAGTGTCCCACATACAGTCATGAATTGAATAAGCAAATTATATTTTGTGGGTGAAATGCACCAGTCAATTGTGCACAGCAGTGTCCCACAAACAGTAGTGGATTGAGTGACCAAATTATTATCATTATTTATTTATTCATGAAGGGTTTATTACCCCTGGAAAAGTCATCCGCTAATCAGGGTTCCCACTCACTGCTAAGTAAACAGAGGTGTGGAGTAAGGAACCTGCCCAATGTTTCGCCCTACCTGTCAATCAAACCCAGGTCCTCTCCCTTGTGAGACCAGTGGTCTAACCATCATGCTGTTGTGAATGAAGGGCGGAATATAAATAAGTTGTTGCAGTTGTTGTGGATGCTTAATGGGTTATTTTTGAACCACAAATCTAACTAACCAGGCCACTCAATTTAAATTGGCAATGTTCACAAGTAGGAGGAATCAGGTCAGCCTATCAAATACTCTCCAAGAACTTTTGGACTGCTGGAAATTAGAAGCCAAGGAAGTGACGTTGAACAAATTGGCTCACATTATTTCAGCTTGGTGGATCAGCTTGTAAAGTAAATCCTCAATACATTTAGCCTAAAAGGTTAGCCACAATTTTCAGATTGTGGTTAATATAATGTAACATTTAGCTGGTGCTTAGCCTTTTTTCAGCTAAAAAGAGATCACTAAGCCTGCATCTTTAGCTCAACCAGTTGGCTGAAACCATCTACACAGGTTTCTAACAGAACACCAAGCTTTCAATTTAACCAGAGTAAACTGGTTGAGACATAGACATTTAAACCATGCCAGAGATTCAGGTGCTTCACATAAAGTTTATTACTATTTTACAGCCTTTTACTCTCCTATCCTTTCATCTCACAATCTTTGAGTGAGAGTAGTGTGGACATTGCATCAGACCATTCAAATCCTTATTTGAAAAAAGTGTGAGTGGGAGAACATTCAGGAATGTATTCTGCTCCATTTCAACAGATTGCAGCATGACTGCCTCCCAACCAGCTGGTTATGAGTTACAGATGTAGGACTGCCTGTCGCTTAAATCTGTAAGATAGAGCTTTGCCAGTGCAATAACAAGATTGAGCAATTATATGAGGAGATTCTTGGAATGCAGCCCAGAAAAACTTAAATCTTGAAAGTAGTTTTGGAATAAAATGTTAAACCTTTGAAATGCATTCAGGAAGTGAAAGGCAAGGCACAACTCATTAAACAGATGCTTGCTTAAAATCTGAGAATGGGACTGAGTTTCAAAAGTAGGAAAGTTGAGAAAGTTCAGTCGAGGGGAAAATAATTGGAGAAAGGAGATTTCATTTTTGGTCAGCTGGTTGTCTGAAACATCACTATGTTTAAGAGTATTCAAACCAATCTGAGAGTTGTATATGTACACCACCTACACATGGAAATTTTCCCTGCTTCCCTCCCCCATCCCTACCCCCAGCTCAGGTCCGTAACTCTGTCTGTCCAACGCCTTGGGACTTCCTCCCGATGTGAAAGGCACTTTACAAATGTAATTTTGTTGTTGTTGGAGGGAGGGATGCATTTTGCTTACCTATTTCCAGAGAGAATTAGGAGCAGGTTAGCAAGATCCCAGTTGGGGACCCCAGGGAATATGTTTGGGTACTGCTGGAGTTTGACTAGCTAAAACCATATTGCTTGTCATTGAGAGCACTGTCCAGCTAGCCTTCTGCTATGTGTCCAGCTAGGACTACCTTACACTTTAGGACAGTGGTTGGCCAACAAATAACAACAACTTGCATTTATATAGTGCTTTCCACGCCAGGTGGCGTCTCAGAGCACTTAAACATGATGGAGTCTGATGCCGAGGGAGGGGGAAGGCGAACATAGGCACAGTTGAAGAGGAAGGTCTTCAGACACAACCTGAAAATGGGGAAAGAGGGGGCGAGGCGAAATGATTGAGGGAGGGAGTTCCATAGCTTCGGAGCATAGTGGCTGAAGGCACAGCCGCTGATGGTGGAGCGGAGGATTCGAGGGACAAGGAGGAAGCCGGAGCCAGTAAACCGGAGGCAACAGGTAATGCTGTGAGAAGAGAGGAGGTTGGAGAGATAGTGGGTGCCAAGGTGTGGAGGGATTTAAACACCAGAGTGAGGATCTTGAAGTTGATCCGTTCTGTGACAGGGAGTCAGTGGAGATTGGTAAGGACTGGGGTAATCGGGGTGTGGAGTTTAGTGGGGGTGAGAATGTGGATGGCGGAGTTTTGGATGAGTTGAATTTTGTGAATAGTGGAGGAGGGGAGACCGGCGAGGAGGGTGTTTGAGTAGTCCAACCCGAGAGGTAATGAAGACGTGGAGAAGGGTTTTGGCAGCTTGCGCAGTGAGATATTGTCAAGAGTCGGCCAATGTAGCAGAGGTGGAGGAAAGCGGTCTTGGTCAGGGACCGGTTGTAGGGGAGGAAGGATAACTGGGAATCGAACCTGACGCCTAAGTTGTACACGGGTTCAGAGAGTTTTAAGGACAGATCAGGTAGGTTGGGAGCCAAAGAGTATGGTAAACTGACAGAACATCAGAGCACTGGGGGTTGCAGCTGGAGTAGAGTTGAATGTCATCTGCATACATGTGGAAGTTAACCCCATGTCTGCGGATAACATCTTCGAGAGGGAGCATATAGATGAGGAAGAGAAGGGGTCCAAGGATGGAGCTTTGTGGTACCCCACAGGTGACCGGGCGGGGTATAATGTTTCTTGATTGAATATTTCTTGATTTATGGTATATCTATGCTATTTTGTTATTTCTATGATTATTTTGTTGGTCAACGAAAAAGGTTAAATCTTGGCTCAGAACCATGAACGGGTTTTGAAAAATGTCTTTTATTTTCGAGCTACAGATCTTCAAGACCTAACTGCCTCGTCACACTGCAGGAAATCCAACTCGATAGTAAATGTTTCAATAAATGTTTCAGTGGACCAGAAACGCTCTGCACCTGCGTGACATCTTCATGGCATCCTATCATCGCAGTCTTAACAAGTCCTTCACGCATTAGAATTATTTTTGTGATCTCCGCTAGCCAAACAAAAAATGGGAGTAGCAAAGACACATTATTTTCAGGCTCCTCTCCGTCCTTGTCGCCATTATTTGATAATCGGAGATCACCAGAAATCAATTCTAATGGCAGATCCCAC
Organism: Callorhinchus milii; assembly: GCF_018977255.1. Classification (NCBI taxonomy): domain Eukaryota; kingdom Metazoa; phylum Chordata; class Chondrichthyes; order Chimaeriformes; family Callorhinchidae; genus Callorhinchus; species Callorhinchus milii. Next base: position 95,636,314 of record NW_024704743.1, on the reverse strand, counting down.
ACATGGAAATGTCTTAATGATAATGCATTGTATCAAATGCAAGGATTGTTATTGATAATAGCACTTTTTCATTTCGTTGAGACGTTGCAAAGTGGTTCACAGGGTTTTACTGTGTAATGTAGTAACTGTATATTTGTAGGCGAATCACGACAGCTAATCTTGCCGTCATCACAATATTTAGGGGATGATGCTTGCTTGGAACATCATTTGCTACAGATGGTCTCTACAGGACTGTGTCCATGTAAAAGGAATAAAGAGAGCAGGGGTTAAAGTACATAAATAAAGGCATAAAATATAAAATCAATCAAGTGATTGACTTGCACAAATTGTCAGTTAATAATTACTGTCCTTACATTTGTTATAGTGCCTTTCACATCAGGAGGATTTCTCAAAGCGCTTCACAGGATATACTGAAAAGTGTAGTAACTGTGTGTTTTGTAGGCAAAAATACATTTGTAGTATAGATGACAGTTAGAGCATTGTCAACATCTGATCGCTTCACTTTCGGAAGAATGTGAGGGCCACAGAGAGGGTGCAGAGGAGATTTACAAGGATGGTACCAGTGAGAATGGTTTGATGTATGAGCAGAGACTAGAGAACATGAGTTTATTTTTATTGGAACCGAGAAGACTGAATCGAGATCTTTAAAATTATTAGTTTTTTGATAGAGTCGATAAGGAGAAAATATTTTCACTGATCTATGAATCAGTGACTAGCGGGCATTAACTTAAGACAGTTAGCAAGGGAGCAAAGGGACATAAGGAATTTTTTTTACACACCGAGGATTGTTAGGGTGTGGGTGCAGTGGTTGACACAGAATCCATATGAGCTTCCATGAAGGAACTAGATATATACCTAAAAAGGAACAATTTGCAGAGGTTCGGAAAAGGCAGGTAAATGGAACTTAATGGATTTTGCTCTTTCAAAAAGAACAGACACATGGACTGAATGGCCTTGTTCTATGCTGTATATTTCTACGGTTTTATGGTAATAAGCAAGACGTGGCAATCCTCACATCAGATTATGAGACATTGGAACTACAATATAAAATCAATATTGGTTGCTATCTGTCCTGATAACGTTTTGTCTGGTCTGTGTTGCAACATACAACTGTTCGAAGAACTACAGAACTCTGTGCATACTCACATTGCTAGTCCTAGATTATGCTAAACAGCGTAATTCAGGAGTTGGGGCTCAGAGGGTTGTAACAAGAAGGAAAACGGAAGACTGAAGGAAAATTGTTACAATCAGTTTGGATGGAAATCTCTTGAATCCCACCACTTGTTGAGTTTGATGACTGTGAACAAATCTGCAGCTGCCAACCTGCTTCTAGAAAGTGCTGTGTGTTATAAGAAACTATAGTAAACACTGTGACCAAAAGCGAAAGCAGCTGCTGAATCTGATGACACTGACTCTGAAATCAATGGTGAAGGGAGACAATATTAACTTCAATAATATTAGCTTCCCGGACAGAGAGACCTAATCTCTCACTCATTCTACATCTTGATATACAGTATCCCTAATGTTTGGAGAGGGGCTGTTATATATGCTTCTTTATGAAAGCTTACGTAAAGAACTATCAAGACATCAGAGTTACCAATATTATTACCAATATGCTTTTTTTAACAGCTTTATCTACCTGTCCTGCCACCTTTTGATTTACATATATGAACCCCCAGGTCTCTCTGTTCCTTCACCCCTTTTAAGATGGTACCATCAGCTTATATTGCCTTTCTCATTCTTCCTCCCAAAATGCATCACTTTGCATTTCTCCACATTAAACTACATCTGCCACATATCTGCCCATTTTACCAGTCTGTTTATGTCAGTTTGCAGTCTGCTCCTATCCTCTTCACTTTTACTACTTTTCCTAGCTTAGAAATGGTACTCCCTGTACCCAAGCCCAGGTCATTTATATAGATCAAAAACAGCAGTGGTCCCAATAATGATCCTTGGAAATACCACTGCACACTTCCCTCCAGTCAGAAAATCAACCGTTCACCCCTACTCTCTGCTTTCTGTCTCCCAGCCAGTTCTGTATTCATGCTGCCACTGTCCCTTTAATACCATAGCCTTCTATTTTGCTTACAAGTCTTTTATGTGGCACTTTATCAAACGATTTTTGAAAACTACATCAACTACACTACCTTAATCCACCCTTTCTGTTATTTCATCAAAAAACTCTTATCAGGTTTGTTAGACATGATTTGCCTTTAACAAATCCGTGTTGGATTTGTTAAAGGCAAATCATGTCTAACAAACATCATAACTGCTTGAGAATAAAACGGAAGATCAGGAAGGTAATATGCTATTCAATACCACTAATGTAATATTGATTCAATTTGTCAATGAAAACGGGGTATTTTTGTAGGTAAGTCAGGCCATGCAATTATTGATCATGATGGGAGCTGATCAAGTCCTGGATGAGAACTAACTTTCTTCAGTTGAACGCCAACAAGACCAAGGCCCTCCTGATTGGCTCCCGTCAGCGCCTCTATACCTCAGACGCTGACAGCATCACCATCCAAGGATGCACACTAAGCCAGTCCGGAACCTTGGCATCTTGTTTGACCCTCAACTATCCTTTCTACCGCACATTTTGCCCACAAATATACAGTCAATTCACTTTACAGCATATTCTGTGAAACGCTTTGAGACGTCTAGAAGATGCAAAATGCAAGGATTATTATTATTATCCGTGGCATGACCCGTTCTGCCTTCTCCCATCTCCGCAACATCACCCAGCTCCACTACTGTCTCACACCGCAGGCCGCCGAAATCCTCATATAAGCATTCATAACATCCAGGTTTGACTATGCAAACTCCCCACTTGTCAGCTTGACAAGCTCCTCCCTCCATAAACTGCAGATCATCCAGAACTCTGCAATCCGTGTCCTCTCCCGCACCAGGCTCTGTGATCTTATCACCCCCATCCTCGCCCGACTCCACTGGCTTCCCATCACACAGAGGATACAGTTCAAGATCCTGGTCCTCACCGTCAAAGCCCTCCATGGCCTTGCTCGCCCACCCCCCACTTCTGCGACCTCCTAAACCCCTACCAACCTGCCTACTCCCTCCGCTCAGCGGTCTCCGGCCTGCTTCACGTCCCCCGCCGCGCCGGCCCCACCATTGGCGGGCGGTCCTTCAACCACTCTTCCCCCACCCTCTGGAACTCCATCAAACAGTCTCTCCGCCTCGCCCCTTCCCTTGCCTCCTCCTCAACCGTTCCTTCGATCACCCTCCTTCCCCATCTGCCCTCCCTGATCCCAATCCCCATCTCGGATCCGAAACACTGACTGTCCAGCACCTTGGGATGTCCTCCCGATGTGAAAGGCGCTATACAAATGTAATCTTGTGTTGTTGTTGTTGTTGTATTCTCCTCGACCTCCTCTCCTCCTGCATCCATCTCAGTGGAACTGCATTCTGCTGGTTTGAGTCCTACTTGACCCACTGCCATCATTTTATACATGAAAATGTTTTTTCCTTCTGCCTCCACACGGTCATGTGGTACTACAAGGCTCTATCCTTGGCCCCCTCTTTTTTTCTCATTTACATGCTCCTGCTCAATAATATATTCCATAGAACTTCCACATGTATGGGATGACATCCAAATCTACTTTTCTTCTCGTCCTGATCCTAGTTCCACCAATGTTCTGTCCAGCTGCTTTTCAGAAATCAGGGTCTGGATGAATGCCAACTTTCTGCAGCTGAATGATGATAAGACAGAAGCCATCCTCCTTGGCTCCCATCAACATTTTTGCACCTGCAGCTCTGACCTTCTTAACCTCCCCAGCCTATCCCTCAGATTCACTGAACCTATGCGCAATTTGGCATCAGGTTCAATCCCCAGCTATCCTTCCTACTCCACATGTGGCCCCTGACCAGGATCTCTTTCCTCTTTCTTGGTTTTCCTTGGTTTATTGGGTGGAAACCCATCTAGAGGCAGAATTAGCGAGAGGAGTCTGGATTCAGTGAGAGGGGTCTGGGGTCAGCGACAGTAGTCTGAAGTCAAAATGCTGATGGAGTTCCAGAGGGTGGGGTAAAGAGGCTAAAGGCCCACCCACCAATGGTGGGGCAGGCCAGAGCCCACTGAGTGGAGGGAGCAGACAGGTTGGTAGGGGGTTAGGTCCGTGAATGTTGAGCTGAAAGGAGAAGCAGTGGAGGACGATAGAATGGTCAACAGTGTCGAAGGCAGTAGAAAGGTCAAGGAGGAAGTGAGCACCATGAGTCACAGTCTGTGGGAGTCTGGAGCCATTCTGAGTAGTCCAGTCAGTGTGAAGAGAAGCCAGGTTCTAGAAACGCAGCATTCACTCTGCATTTACTTGATAGACTCTGGATCACTAAATATGAATCTTCCACCCTAAAGCCAGCTTTTACCAATCCACGACAGCTTCCAACAACCATGAGAGGAAGGGTATTGTTGATTAGAGGTACGATTTTGCTTTTTAAACTAGGTCATTCACTGATATCCATAGAGCAATTGTGACGATATTCATAATCCAGCAACCCATTTATCTGGCACTTCAACTCAATCCAAAAAGAGAGCAGAGATAACCAAGGACATTGTTATTAAGAAACTGGAGCAATTGAAAGCTCATAAAGTACCAGGCATAGATGGCATGACTCCAAGAACATTAAAGGAAGTGAGATAGATTAACAAGAAACTTTGACTGATGTATGAAATGCAAGCTGTACAATACTCTGGTCAGGCCACACCTAGAGTACTGAATGTAGCTTTCGCTGCTATGACATAAGAGGCCCACAAGGCCTGAGAGGCAGAGGAGAGCAATAAGGTTGATCCCATCTGTTTTAGAAGGACAAGCTTAGGAACAACTAGATAAACTAGGATATTTCAGACTTCAAGAGACCCTTAGCTATATATAAGATGCCAAATAGAAACAATAACACATACTTCAAGCAACAGGAGAAACTATTCTGGGTTTTGAATTTTAAGATAAATAATAATTATCCTCACATTCCATAAGGCATTTATAATATGGAAACACCTTAAAATGCTTTACAGTGCTGTCAATAATGGCAGCATATTTAATAATAATAATAATCCTTGCATTTGATATAGCGCTTTTCACGTCAGGAGGACGTCCCAAAGCGCTTCACAGAACACACTGTAAAGTGAATTGACTGTATATTTGTGGGCGAACGCGGCAGCCAATTGCGCACAGCAATGTCCCACAAACAGTCGTGGATTGAAAATGACTAATTTATTATTGTTTTGTTTTTTTGGAGGGATTATTATTAGGCGTGTGGAGTAAGGAAACTTGCCCAAGGTTTCGCCCTGCCTGGAATTGAACTCAGGTCTCTCACTTACAAAGCGAGTGCTCTAACCACTGAGCTGTAGGACTCCACAAGTACTCCATAGTAGGACTATTTGTAGGCAAACAGAGTAAGGTTCCACCTGAACACACATGGGTCTCAGTTTTTTAGTGACTCCTCCAATGGAATGACACCTCCAACAATGATTCTCTCTTCCACCTAAGTGTTAGTCTTAAGTGAGAGCTCAAGTCCTTACATAAGGATTGAATGGACAACTATCTAAGGGTGATAAACAGCTGGAACTGGTTACTACTGAGACCAGTAAGAAAGGGCTTGATGATATCATGGGAAAACTTCATTAATGCTCCTATATCTGTATCCCGAAGCAGTTTTGAGGGTTGGTACTCTGGAAGAATTAAACTAAATTGGCCGAAGGCTTTCTTCATCCTAACTTCTTTTGCAATTTATTGTGAGGAGGAAGAACACGTGGGATAAAATATCTGAAGCTTGGGACAGGCAAAAGAGAAAAATAGCCAAATTGCTAGCAATATTGATAGCAGTATCAATAAACGAAAGAAACAAGAAGGAAGAGAATGGAGGCCAGAGGCAAAGAAAAGATCAATTATAAACAACCAGTCTTTTCTTGCTTCTTGTCTAGGAGTGCAAGAGAGGTGCTAGAAGAGCCTTCACATATATGGAACTATATATGGGAGGTTGTCTGAGGGCACACATTGAAGATAATAACAAAATAATAATCCTTGCATTTGATATACAGTAGTAGCTTTTCGGGTCTCAAGATGTCACAAAGTACTTCACATGATTTTACTTTGAACTGTGGTGACTGTGTATTGTATGGTGCTCCAAGACACTATCCTGCATGAAAGGCATTATATAAATGGTAGTGATTGTTGACTTATGTTGTTGCATCTCAATCAGATCACCCCTAAGCCTCCATTGCTTTAGGGAATGTAACTTTACTTTACCCAGCCTCTCACCATAGCTGAACCCCTTCACTCCACATATTAATCCAACAAATTAGCACTGAACATACTCCAAGACTGGTATACCATTCCTGGATTAGGCAACCAAACTGAGCACAATACTTCAAATATCTGACCAGCACTCAGTACAACTGAAGCAACATGCTATACACCTTCTTGATTCCAATTCAATAACTTGCTTCCTGTAGCTGTGAACTAGCTTTTAATGACATACAGATCCCTAATCTGTATCTTTATCTAACCCCACACTTTCCCAGATAAAATGTAATCGCATCCGTCATTCTCAATACCAAAGTATACTAACTCGCATTTTACAATGTTGAACAATTTAGCAAAGTAAGGCATTTGCTAAACGTCATAGATCTGAGGACAAGCATAATCTATCTATTGCCCTTTTCTGTTTTCTCGTCTCTTCAACATTTTTATACCTACTAGTTTATGTTGTTAGGAAACTTAGATATGATGCTTTCTATTTCTATATCCAGGTCATTTATATATATCGTGAAAGGTTTGTAGCTCCAGCACTAATCCTTGGACGAACCACTTGTCACTGCCTGACAACTCCCATTTCACTGTCTCCTGCTTCCCAACCAATTTTCTATTTATGCCACAATATTGCTTCTTAATAGCAAGTAATTTCCCGTGTGTTACGTTATCTACCTTCTGAAAATCATATTAATTGCAACCATCAATAACAGGGCAACCCAAAAGACATCATTGGCTATCACTGAAATTTTAATTTACCACAATAAATAAAAATAATCTTTGAAAGGATTTGCATCCATGCTTTATTATGTCATCAAGACATTGCAGCATGCTTCACAAATTTGATTGTGAAATGCAGTGACTGTGTAGGTAAATATTGCAACTAATTTACGCACAGCATTGCCCCACAAACAGCCATGAAGAGAATGACCAATTTATTTTTTTTAATTTGGGGATTGTTGGTAAGGACACTGGGAGAAACTCATCTCTTTTTGAATACTGCCAAGGGATTTTTAATGTCCACCCTGAAGAGATTTATGGGACTTCAGTTTATGGGCCTAGAGGACAGCACCTCCAACAACGCAGCCCTCCCCCAGCACTGTATTGGAATGTCACTTTAGACTGTCAGTTCAAAGTCCTCACATGGGCTTGAACCCATGGCCTTCTGACACAGAGAGTGTGCTGACTGATAAAACCAGGCTGACAGGCTGATAGTCATCTGCATTGCATATCGGGGTCACCGGTTGAAATCCTGTTAGATTCCAATTTAGCTCATCTGTTGGATCTTCTCTTTTTTAGCTCAGAGACTATAATAATAATCCTTGCATTTGATACAGCACAGTGCTTTTCACATGGGGAAGATGTCCCAAAGCGCTCTACAGGATTTTGCTGTTAAAGTATAGTGACTATTTTGTAGGTGAAAGCGGTAGCCAATTTGCGCAGAGCAATGTCTGAAGTTTAACCAGCTAAAAACACAAAGCTTGCTATTGAGAACACTATCTGGCAAGCTTGCCGTTGTTTGTCCACCTAGGCCTGCTCTATTACTCATTATAGCTTCAGTTTGCAGGGTTAACTGGAGCAGAGTTAACAAGAATCCCACTCTGGATGATTGACTCGTTTACGACATTCTGTTGCCAAACATGATATCTTGAAGCCATCTTAGCTCCAAGCAGAACCTGCCTAGCCCCTCCCCGGAGGCTTCAACAACAAGAATTTGCATTTACATAGCGCCATTCACACAGGGTAGCGCCCCGGGGCACTTGGTGGAGTCTGACCCTGAGCCAGGGGGAGAGGGAAGGGTGACCGTAAACACAATCAAAAAGGAAGGTCTTTAGGCTCGGATCCAAAATACAATTAGATGCCACAACGGAAACATCAATGAGATGGAATGGACAGACTTTTACAACAACAACAAGATTACATTTGTCTAGCGCCTTTCACGTCAGGAGGATGTCCCAAGGCGCTGGACAGAGTACAGCATTTCAGACCCGAGCTGGGGTCAGTGGGGCAGAAGGGGAGGGGAAGGGGGGTAGCTGATGGCATGGTCAAAGAGGAGAGTCTTGAGGCGGGACTTGAAGGAGGCTAAGGAAGGGCCGCGGCGGAGTGACTGGGGGATGGAATTCCAGAGGTTGGGGGCAGAATGGCTGAAGGCTCTCCCGCCAATGGTGGGGCGGGTGGGTCGGGGGACGTGGAGCAGGCCAGAGCCGGCTGGACGGAAGGAACGAGCGGGTTAGTAGGGGTTCAGGAGGTCACAGAGGTAGGGTGGGGCAAGGCCAAGGAGGGCTTTATATGTGAGGACCAGGATCTTGAACTGGATCCTCTGAAGGATAGGGAGCCAGTGGAGTCGGGCGAGAATGGGGGAGATGGGGGTCACGGAGTTTGGTGCGGGAGAGGACACGGGCTGCAGAGTTCTGGATTATCTGCAGCTTGTGGAGGGAGGAGTTGGGAAGGCTGACAAGCAGGGCATTTGCATAGTTGAGCCTGGAGGTAATGAAGGCATGAACAAGAGATTCAGCGGCCTGAGGGGTGAGGTTGTGGCGGAGTCGGGCGATGTTATGGAGTTGAGGGAAGGCAGAGCGGGTCATGGCTTGAATGTGGGAGAGAAAAGACAGTTGAGGGTTGAACAAGACACCTGGGTTCCTGACTGACTTGGTGAGTTGTAGTGTGCAACCATGGAGGTTGATGCTGCCAGAGCCTGAGGTGCTGAGGCATTGGCGCGAACCAATCAGGAGGGACTCAGTCTTATTCACATTCAACTGTAGGAAATGTGCCCTCATCCAGGACTTGATGTCCCACAGGCAGTCTGTCAGGACAGCAGTGGTCCTGGAGTTGAGAGTGGAGGCAGAAAGATAGAGTTGGGTGTCATCTGCATACGTGTGGAAGTTGACCCCATGTCTGCGGATGATGTCACCAAGGGGTGATTTATTGATAATTTGATTTATGCTTTAAATCAAATAAGTAATAGATTTAAACATTAATAGATATCTGGTAAAAAGTTCAATCTAATAATAATCTTTGTCCTCAAAATGTTTCAAATATTTCAAAGTTAATTCCTGTCAAACACTGGAGCCAATTTGTGCACAGCACGGTCCCGCAAAGAGCCATGAATTAAAAATGTTTAGTCAGCTGATGTCTGACAAATGTGGAAACCCACCACCGTGTTTAAGAATATCCAAACAAGATGAAGAGTTCCACATGTAATATGTAACAATAATTCTGGCTTTTGATATAGCTCCTTATTAAGTCATCAAGATGTCTCAAAGCACTTCACACAATTTTACAGGAGTTATATTTGTAGGTGAACAGCACCTACACAGCAATGTTGCACAGCTATGTCTCAGAAAGAGCTACAAATGAGTGACCAATTTTATCTGGAGACTGTTGGCTAAGACACCAGGAGAAACTCTCCTCTCCTTTCAAATAATTCAATAGGATCTTTAATGTTGACCTGAACAGGCAGATAGGACCTCTGTTTAATGTCTCATCTGAAGGACGGCACCTTGAATAATGCAGTGCACCTCGAGAACTCCCTTGAAGTGTTAGCCGTGAATGAAATGAACGAACAATTTCGCTGAGGATTGCTGCAGGTCAAGACCTGTACCAAATAACAACCGTCGTGTGGCAAATGGCACCTTTGGTCCGGCCGGCGCGCGTCCTCAGATGTGCTCTTGCGTTTCACGAAACCACTTCATTCGGGTTCTGGTCTTGGAAAGTTACACATGTGTTCGCTAAACCAAACGGTAGCGTTCTGCATGACCACGGAGCATGAACGGAGGCCGTGGTGCCAGTGCGTCAGTGCCCGTGCCCGTGCCGGCTGTTTGAAAGAGCTACCACCAGTCCCACACCCCCTGCTCTTACCCCATAGCCCAGCAAATTCTTTCTTTGCAAGTACCTTGTGGAGTCCTGTAGCTCAGTGGTTAGAGCACTCGCTTTGCAAGTGAGAGACCCGAGTTCAATTCCAGGCAGGTCAGGGCGAAACCTTGGGCAAGTTTCCTTACTCCACACGGAGCCTAATAATAATCCCTCCAAAACCCAAAACAATAACAAATTGGTCATTTTCATTCTACGACTGTTTGTGGGACACCGCTGTGCGCAATTGGCTGCCGCGTTCGCCCACAAATACACAGTCAATTCACTTTACAGTGTGTTCGGTGAAGCGCTTTGGGACGTCCTCCCGACGTGAAAAGCGCTATATCAAATGCAAGGATTATTATTATTATTATTATTACCTTGAAAAAGGGTCCAGGGTACAATAAGTACATACATGTGCATGTGGGTGAGGAGGTGGCTCTTTCTGTCACGTGCTCCCCTCTAACAATGGCCCCCAGCTGACCTGCCATAAACCTCCCTGACGAGTCACCTGACTCCCCCCGCGCCCCTCCCCCCCCCCTCCCTCGCCCTCAGCAGCCAATTAGACGAGCGCCACCAATGCCGAGGCGGACCTTGTCGGAGAGGACGCATCAACAGGAAGATGGCGGCCGTCGTGTAAATCGGCGGCGGGTGTCAAACCGTCTCCTGGCCCAACGTTTGGGAATTTTAACCAAAAAAAAGAAAGAGAGAGAGAGAGAAGAGAAGGGGGAGAAAAAAAAATAGCCCTGAGAACTAGTTGAGTTTTTTTTTTATTTTAAGAAATCCGGGATTTGCTGACTGTACGGGGTGTGTGGGGGCCGCCGTCTCCCTCCCTCCCTCCCTGGCTGGCGCCGCGCGGCTCCCTCTCCTCTGCCGGGGCCGCAATGACGTCCATTCACTTCGTGGTGCACCCGTTACCGGGGACCGAGGATCAGCTGAACGACAGGTGAGAAGCCGCCGCAGGCCTCAGGCTCCGGCCTAAGACCACGGCACGCCAGGCCCGCCCCAGCCGGACGGGCCGCCCGCAGGAGGTCGACGATAATCCGCCGCCGCTCTCCCCGCTGCAGGCGGCCGGCCCCGTGCAGGGCCCCGTGCAGTCGGCGCCGGGCGGAAAAGTTGCTGAGACAATGCGGCCGCGGGGTGGGCGGGTGCGGGGAGGGGGAGTGGATCGACAGCCTCGTCCTCTTTTAATGTGTTACAGTACTGGGGAGGGAGCGCGGCTCTGTGTGGCGAGTCGCCGCCTCCCCCCCTCCGCACCACCCGGTAACATGTCCCTCAGGTGGAGCGTAGGCCCCGAGGACAAAGAGTGACTTTTACTCCCGGCTTTAGCTATCGGGCTCCGCCCCGGGGGTGGGGGGGGGGGATCTCGAACACGAGCAGTTCGGTCACTCAGCAGCCGATGGGCCGGCGGTCTGTGCGGTGGTGGTGGTGGTGCTGCTGGTGGTGGTGGTGGGGGGGGGGAAGGGATCGTCCCTTTTTTTAAAAAAAACCGAGGAAGAAATCTTAATATGTAACTTGCGGTTACACGGGTCGTAATTTGGGTGAAGATGAGACTTGGGCGAGGTCGCCTGGAAGCCGGGTTCGCGGTTGGGAGATCGATGCTTCGTTAGCAAAGTACTCTGTTTACTCTTTCTTTTCTTTTCTCGCGGTGTGTCTTCTCCACCATCGAGCGTTTCCATCTGGCATATAGGCCCAATTTTTTTTTTTTTTTTTTTGGGCGAAAAAAAATGGCTTCATTGCAACTATCGGACGGGGGACGCGTGGTTATTTTTTTTGAAAAAAAATTACAGTATGTCGATGCAATAGGGAATTTGAGCCACTTGCTTTCCAATTCTCATCGGTTTTTTTTTAAAGAGCAGTTACAAAATTAGACCCGAATAGTTCCGAATATTTGATCCCGGGTGAAAGTTATGTAATTTTGGAACTGTTCAACAAAATTGTCAGGCTCGTAAAATGAGGTTTAATAACGCTTCTGTCAGATCAGAATCCGAATACATATTATTTTGTATTTATAAGATGTAATTTTGCTCTTGTGTCAAAATTATTAGGCGTCCTGGAAAGGTTAAAATGGAAGTTGAAACCAGTTTTTTTTTACTGCCTTAAGTAGAGTAATTGAATTTTTTTTTAAAAAAGGGATCTTGAAGGTATCATCCATTGCTGCTTTTTGTAATTTATAGTAAGCCTAAATTGTATGGGTTGTGTAGGTTTCATTTTTAAAAAATAAACCCTCACAACCCATAATTTTAAAAAAATTAAACCGATGAAACGAACAAAATGCTAAATATAGAGTCGAGGGAGGGTTATTTTGGTTGTAAAGTTTCATATTGCTTAACTTTTCATACATGTTTTTTAAAAATAAAAGGCTAATCTTAGCTAGGTAATATATAATGCAATTGATCTTGTTGTCTGAGTAGGGAAGGATAAAACTGGTTAATGATAACCGGTGACTTCGGGAAGTATGAATATAGAGAACAGAATCTGTCTTGGGAATGTTGTTTGCTTCATGCTAAAATAACCCATCTGACATTTGCTGTCAGTGCTTATATCAAAAGTGCCGACATTGAGGGGGAACTGTCCCTCAGTGAATCACTGCCTTCCAAATAGGAGAAAGAAAAGCTGCAATAAAGGAATGAAAGAGTGGATTCATTTTGTGATTTAGGTGCTGCAGTTCCATTAGATTTTAATACCTTACAAAGCTGCTTGGATCAAGAAAATGGAGACTCAAATTCACAGTGGTGTCTTGTAATATTTTGATAGTGAAGTCCAATATTGAAAAAAAACTGCTTTAATCTATTGCCCAATCTAAAATCATACAGACTTAAACAATTTTAAAAAGAGTGACAGCAATGTCAATTTTCTCACTGCAGCTAAGATCAAATTTAATCTTTCTAAAACATTTTTATTTGCTATGTCAGTCTAAAATAGATCAGTTTACAGAATTCAGTTATATTTTCTAGCACATTTAACAGAATTATTGGCAACAAAGGTCCTGGTATTTGAAAGGCTAAGAATATTTCTCATTTTTTTTTCCTTTTGTCCTCCATTCCACTAAGAAAATCCCTTTATTGGATAAAATTAAGTATGTGTAGTGGTCGCCAGTTAACCAAAATGTTACCAGTTGGGATTTAAATGTCTAATGTTGCTAGCTTCAGAGTGGTTTGTCACTTCATGTAGTTTAGGTGCAAAATATTTACTAAAATCAACTTCTTGATCTGAAATTTGTTGAAGACAAAATAGAGAACATAATTCTGGTTGTTTTCTTTCCATTCTTTTTTTATTGATGAGTTGTTTGCAACAAGCTACTCTTAAAACACTGAATGGAAGTATGCTTTCAACCCATCATGACTCATAGGAAATGTTCTACCTAGGATTGTGTGCTGATTGTTAAATTAAATCTATTTGTCTGCATTAAGCTATCTTTTTTAACATGTTCTTTTGATCAGGCATTGTTCTGTATGACTGCTGATATGAAATTAAAATGCTTGTTAAAAACAGCTGTTGATTTTTCTGGGCAACTGGTACACTTATAGTAGGCTTATTAATTCCATTACTCTATATCCAAATGAATGTAGTGTGTTATTGTAAGTGGTATATTTATATTTGGGATTATTTAAAATTAAACATTTTATTGAGAACCAAGATGATGAGCTAAAGCCCAAATGGAAAATACTCTCAAAATTGGAGACAGTAGGAGAAAATTGAAGTTGTTGTTTGGGATTCTTAAAGCCTATAGAGGCAGCGATTTTCTCAGTCATGAGGTCCTGGAAAGAATGAATGGGTATAGGAGAGTGTTGAGTGTCAATTTCAGCATAGCAATGATATAGGTAGGAGAAAAAGCATCCTGGATGTAAGTTGGTACAATTCAAGAAAGGGTATCGATTTTGATTGAAAAAAGATAAGACAACTGTGGCAGAGAGAGAGAGATGGCTGAGTGATTAATGGCATTTTTATGTCCTTCTGAGAGCAATACAATTGAGATTGGAAATTAGCAGCAGTGGGGATGTGGCAACCCTGAAACTGATGTAAAAATCCTTTTTTTTCCAAAAAGGGTGTTTGTTTTTGGCCTAATATAATCTTTCCTTGCACAAAAGATCAGACCAATAACACGTCAAAAATTACTTACGTTGTTTATTCTGTCCACAATTCACAAGTCAGGAATTTGGACCTGAGCAAGGGGATTGGGATCAGGAGGGATGGAGGGAAGTTATGGGTATGGGGGTGACCGAAAGTATGGTCAAAGAGGAGTGTCTTGAGACGGGCCTTGAAGGAGGGAAGGGGCTAGGCAAATAGACTGAGATGGTCATCCTGCTATATGCAATCAGATGGATTGTAAGCACCTCTGATAGCCCAGATAGCTAAAGGTACCAGTCAGTTTAGCAATACTTTTGCAGCTCTGAAGGCTATAGGTTCAAATTCTAGGCTGTGCTGAGTTAGTTAATCTAGTAGCGTGCATCGGTTGGCTTCAGTATCCATGGGCTAGACCAGAGGGTAAGATCAGCCATGGTTCCACCTTTGAAACCCATCTGGAAAATTTGTGTATGTTTGAGAACAGAATTGGGTTTGATTGTGAAGTCGAATGTAATTGAAAAGCTTGCTGATATTGTACTGGTTTACACATGACGAATGCCCAGTTATATGCTCATGGGGAGGAAATTGGATAAAGGAAAATGCCTTGTACATGGTGTAATGTTTCAAAACGAAGTTGGGAACAAATTGGTGCTTGGTAAGTAATCATGGAACATTTTGTTGTTTTAACCTACGCAGCATTGAAGCTGGTTGCATCTGTAGAGAGGGGCCTAGCATGTGTGCCACATGAGGGTCTGGATTAAGGCTTGTGGGGCTTAACCCACTCTTTGATTGCAATTTTCCATTTTTATAGGAGCAGTGAATAATATTTTGGCACAGTTAGTAGAAGCCTTGTCTCTGAGTCAGAAGGTGGTGGATTCAAGTCCCACATCAAAAATTGAGCTATTTATCTGGGCTGACACTGCCGTATATAACCGACGGAGTACATTGTTCATATCCTTCAAATCGGGCATTACACACAAATCCTGTTCTGGCGGTCCAAGATTAAAAGATTCCATGGCATTATTCGGAAGTAGATCAGGGAGTTCTGTCCCAACAACCTCCCTCATCCAGAATCGTTTAAAAAAAAACTGAAGATGGTGTCAGCCTGACTCAATTGGTAGCGCTCTCTCACACCTCTGAGTTGGAAGGGCTGAAGCCCCACGTTGGTACTTTGAATGCATATAGTCTAGGCTGACACTCCAATGCAGTGGTGTATGCTGCAATGTTAGAGGTGTGTCCTTTGGATGAGATGTTAAACCAAGATCCTGTTTACCTGTTTAGGTGGATGTTAAAGACCTCAAGGCAATATTTGAAAAGAGAAGGGAGTTTCTCTCAGTATCCTGACCAACATTCCTTCAGATAAAATTAGTAATTTGCTTCATGACTGTTTGTGTGACATTGTGTGAAAATTGGCTGCTGAACTCAACTAAAACACATAGTCACCACTTCACAGTAAAAGCGCTGTGAAGCACTTGGATGTCATCTCGGTAGGAACATAAGAATTTGCTAGGCGATAAAAGACCCAAGGTCCATCTAGTTCGCTTTCCACCATCCTGGCAGTCGCTTGACATGTTGTGCCCCACGCTATATACTGTATATAAAACCATAAGTGGAAGACGTTATATCAAATGCAAGTATATTTATATAAGAAATTGCTATTGCAGATTAAGTAGCATATTACCCCAATAACAATTTCTGCACAAAATAATTATGCGAGGTGTTCACCATATATCAAATGCCTCTCTTAATCTGATGATTTAAGATGCATATCTACCTGTAGCATAGTGATTAACGAGCTCACCTCGCAAACGAGAGGACCTGGGTTTGATTCCCAGGCGGAACCTTAAGCTCAGTGGTTAGAGCACTGGCTTTGCAAGCGAGAGACCTGAGTTCAATTCCAGGCAGGGCGAAACCTTGGGCAAGTTTCCTTACTGCACACGCCTAATAATAATCCCTCCAAAACCCCCCCAAAAATTGGTTATTTTCAATCTACAACTGTTTGTGGGACATTGCTGTGCGCAATTGGCTGCCGCGTTCGCCCACAAATATACAGTCAATTCACTTTACAGTGTGTTCTGTGAAGCGCTTTGGGACGTCATTCTGACGTGAAAAGCGCTATATCAAATGCAAGGATTATTATTATTAAGGAAGTTTCCTTACACCAATTTCCTCTTATTTACCTAGCAGTAAGTAGGAACCTGGGAGGATTGGAGTCGGGGGTGGTGGTGGGGTGAGGGGGAAAGAGCACAGCAGTCTCAGAGTCAGAGATATAAGAAGTTTGATAGAGAATAAGTAAAAGAAAGTTGTGTTAAACAAAGTTGGTGAGAGAGAGGGAGAGAATGTCTTGAGAGAAAGTCAGACAGATGGGCTGGTATATTGTAAATACAGTAAATTCTGTAAAGGATTCAGTGACGAGTTATCTGGAGTAGGGAGTATCCTTTCATTCAGACTTTCAAATTCCTCCTCCTCTGCCGCATTCTGCCTCTAATTTTCTTCACTTCTACTTCCTTTGTTAACTTGGGCTTGCTAAATGTCTGTCCCATCATTGGTAACAATCGTTCAGCCATCTTGTTCTTCCCAAATCCTTTTTCAAAACCTTTTTGAAAATCTATCTCTTTGACCTCAGCTGTGGTCATCTTCCTTCAACCCATCCCATCTTTCTCCTATCCACCCCATCTCCTACCTTATTTGGTTTGCTGCTCTGCCTCTCTAAAGCACTTCAAGATGTTTTCTTACATGAAAGGTGCAAGGTTTTAAAAAGAGTCTTCATTAAAGCGGTTGAGGATTCAATTGTGTCAGATCCATTACTATATTTTGGGATGTAACCTGTTTAAAGAATGTAAGAAAAGCATCAATTGACTGTTATTTTAGAAGCAAATTGATTCACAAAATGGTGCATTCTGCTAATGTGTTTTTGCTAGTGAGGTTTATCTGGTCATTGTTCAAGCTGAAAATCAAGATCAGTGACAACTGACAGTCTACTTGTCAATTAAGTGTGTTGTGTTTTACTTTGCTCATCATCAAATAAAATGTTAGAAATATATATAGAGGTCACTCAACATCTGGAAGGGAAAAAAAGCAGTTACTATTTACTTGTTTGCACAGAGAAAATGGGTACAACAGAAACACTTTCATGCACGTGCAGGCTAATTTCAATACTTATTCCAATCAGTTAGTTAGTGAAGAAGTGAACCAATTTTTTCCTTTTAGTTTCTTGAAAATGTTCACTCCAAATTTGGTAACTCATTTTGGGATAATAATAATTCCAACAATGTTTGCTACTTGCTTACTTGCACAGGGATATATATATATATATATATGCTTCCATTGTGAAAATAAGCTTTTGTGTTATGATTTGCATTGTGTTTTGCTGGCCATGTACACATGCATGTCACTATTTTTTAATCTACCACATGAAAATACTTATCAGGCATTTTACTACCATTAGTTTACTTGTTTCTCCAGACAAATAATTCCAGAAGTTCAGTAAAGTTCTGTGCATTATTTTGTTTTCAAGGTTACCAGAGTGGTTCATGGTAGAGACTGATCTGGCCATTTGTTAACAGTGACATTGTGCGATTGAATACATTGTTCCTTTTAGGTAAATACAGTGAGGCTAAATGTGTGCATCCGTCTTGTTGGATTGTTTGCTATCCAACTGTGGCTAATTTGTTCGATTGTATAATTTTGACTAGAAGAGAGGAGAATTTGGCTTTACCCAAACAGCAAATGGAGCAGTGTACAGAATGCCAAGTACAATGTAATTTGATAAGAACATTTCATGGGTTGCAATTTGCTTTCAGATTTTGAGGATCATCTGTAATGTATCTGTTACTAGAATACTTATTTTTATATAATCAAGTAGTTTTGTGTGTTACTTTTAGCATCATGCTTACTCCATGAAATGGAGAAATATAGATTTAACCAGGAGAGAAACGTTGGCAGGATATCTGAAATACAATACAGATTTACATTTACATAGTGCGCTTCACATTGGGAAGATGTCTGAAAGATTTTAACTACTAGCTTGTACAAGCTGAGGTGGTGTGGGAGGAGGGGAAAGATGTCCAAAGGCTCAATTAAAGAGGAGATCTTGAAACCTCTAGAATGAGATAAGGGAGCAAGTTGGAGGGACTCCGAGATGGAGTTTCAGAGTGGTGGGGGTGGGGGGGCAGAAAGACTGAAAGTTCACTCGCCAATGGTGGGATAGGTAGGTTGGTGGACATGAAGCAGGCTAGTGCCTGCTGAGAGAGGAGAGTGGCTTGGGTGTCTGATTTGGAGACCAGCTTGAATATGAGGTTTGGAAATCTTTCCATAACTGACTTCAGTTAATGAGACCTTAACATATTAGATCCCTGATTAGAAAGTATGTCACTCATTCAATTATCATTCCTGTAACACAACATAGTCTAGTTGCAGTGCTATCACTTGCCTTATTTAACATATTGTGTCAGTGCACTATAGTAAATGTCATGCTTAAGACAATTCTTATGTGATACTCATAATATCTTAGATTTCCTCGGTTGTAGGATTTCACCCATGTTATATAGCTCAAAATCTAGCTCAGTTGGTAGCTCTCTCCCCTCTGAGTTATCTTGTCTGACACTCAATGCAATGCTGGAAGTATGTGGTTTTTCATGGCTGTTTGTGGGACATTGCTGTACACACGCCGGCTGCACCCTTCACCCACAATACACACAGTAACTCCACTTTATAGTATATTCTGTGAAGCCCTCCTGACATGCAAGGCTCTACCCAAAATGTAAGGATGATCGTTATTAATTAAATTGATATCCTGTTTGCTGGTTCAGGTGGATGATATATATCCCATGGCACTATTTAGTAATGATAATAATCCTTGCATTTGATATAGCGCTTTTCATGTCTTCTGGATGTCTCAAAGCGCTTCACAGAATAGACTGTAAAGTGAATTGACTGTATATTTGTGGGTGAAATGTAGCAGCCAATTGCACACAGCAGTATCCGACAAACAGTCGTGGATTGAAGTGACCAATTTATTATTTTTTTCTTGAGAATTATTATCTGAAAAGAGAAGGGAGTTTCTCCTGATAGCCTGGCCAAAAGGCGCTATACCAAATGTATGGATTGCTTTTATTAAGTTTATTAGAATAATGGAGTTTTCAGTACAGTGCAGACTGTGCTTCATTACAGTACGGATTTGCTTACTGTGAATGCATGTGTACCTCATTCTGCTCTTGGCCTGCTTGGTTCCCCGTGTTGGCAGGTTCCTGCATTAAAAGTAGCCAACTTTTGGGTCCTTTCCTGTATACTGTGCATGTGGTGCATGCAAAGTGACACAAAAATGGGCACTTGTTTAGTGGAGGAAATGGGTGGCATGTGGGAACTAAGCCATTCAGCTGTATACATGTTGGAGGGTTGGAATTTATGGATTCCAAACCCCTTGTTCTAATGAGGCAGAACTGTAGTTCAAATGAACAAACTGTGGTTGAAACTGTTACAATCCAACACGTAAATTACTGTATATTGAAATGATGGTAACACCACTGAATTTTGAGACTTGATTACAGCAGATGATTGATAGTGTTGTAACCTACTAAGTAATAAATAATTGTATTTATTTAACGCCTATGATGTCTATCCTTCACAGGTAATTGCTGTCCTGTGCAGTGTAGGTAACAAAGTGAATTAGCAGTTTACATAGATGGTTGCTAACTAAGAAACTTCTCCCTTTGAATATTGTTATAGAATCTTTAAAATCCACCTGAACAAACAGGATGATGAATACATCTGTGAATACAGCACCACTTGGGAAAGAAGTACACTGGAGAAACGCTTTCTATGAACTATAGGCTAGGTTGCCTTTAAACCAGTGGCGTCCAACCTTTATGGTCAGCCAATAAAATTTAAAATATTTCTTGATTTATACCCCAAATTTATGGTGGACAGAAACTCAAAAAACCTACAGTTGTGTTTAGGAAGAAGGAGGTGATCATGGGTCAAGCTGGTTTTTTCTTGCTACATTTTAGGCTGATGTGCTTATACTGCACAGCATATGTGCTTTTTACTTGTAGTTCAGGGATCCAAATTGCTAATTGGGGAAAGGATCTGACTCCACAGTCCTATTGGAAAAGTTCTGACTAAAATGATCTTCCAATGGGATTTTAGAATCTAGGCACATGCTGTATCTGAAAACTTAATGGGATGTTTTGTGCAGTTCAGTTAAAGTAATGATAATATACAAAATTAATCCCATGCCTAAAACTGCTCTAATACTAATGTACACCTTTGTATATCTGCAAATTAAAGATTTATTTTGTAACTTAGCAGCCTCAAGTGCTCAAGTTCAAATACTGTAATGAGGTTTCTTTATAATGGGTTGATGAGTACAGATGAATTCATAAAGTAACAACTGTACTGGAAGTAACAAACTAAGGGATTTAGAATGTGAAATGAAAGTGCTTGTGTATGCTTTGTGTAGTCGCATCAGTAATCCTGTTCTGGTATTTAAGAGATGCAACATTGCAAACACTAATTAGAAGTTCAGCTTTGCAGTCAATGGAGAATAGAAGAAATATTGTTAAACTGATTAGTTAGGGTGTTCTGTGCAGTGTGGAACTTCAGTCAGGGAAAACTATCAAATGTTACGTTGCTGGTGTTGCACATTTTGTACTGAAGTTAGAGCTGCAAAATATTTCTAGGGATAGAAAGGTGGAAGCTCATGAGAGAGAACAAAAGAAAATGAAGAATGGAGAGCACGCACTGAGCAACAGGATTGCATTTGTGAATTTTCTGTTTCACAACTGACTTTTTCTTTGCAGATTACGGGAAGTATCAGAAAAACTCAACAAATTCAACTTAAGCAGGTATTGTGACTATTTGTCATTTTTAATATTTTCTCACTGTGGTGAGTTTGGCTTCCTGTAAAGTGATTTTAAAATTGTAAGCATCTATTTCATATTTACTCAATAGAATAACATGCTTGTGTAGCATTTCAGATTGAAATAGATATGCAACATGCAGGAATCCAAACAGTTCACAGGGAAAAGGATCTCGTATACCAAATGAGAGAATTTTTTTTCATTGGGTGAAAAATGCCTTTCTGCATTTTGGATTGCTTACAACAATTGGCAAATGAGGTGCTATTTTTCTATCTTAGTAGAATGGATTCCTCTTTATTGAGATTTGACGTGAGCTGTGTTTTGGGATTTCGGCTTAAGGTATTTTGCTGTGTAAGGAATAAGGATACTACTGCCTTACATAAGGTGCTCGGTGCTTTGATAGACATTGTTTGCAACCAGTCAGTCAGTCATGAACAGACTGCAAACAGATGCCACAAAAACTCACTGTTCTTTTTCCTCTTTCCTTCCTAACTTTCTCCAATTACAAGTGTGTAAGTCTCAAATGGAGTAGGCATTGCATGCACCCATTTGCTCATACCTGGCTGTGTTTTTCAGGAGTCATGTGATGCAGTTGCAGGTGTGACGGTTCCCCAATATGGCACATATCAACAATAATCCTTACATTTGATATAGCTTCTTGGATTGGGAGTACATCTCTAAGCACTTGACAGGATGTACTATAAAGTATAATGAGATTAGAATTGAAATTTGTTGCAGGAATAAGATTTTAAATGTTTTATCTAATTTGTAACTTCAGTTAATGGGACCAGATGCATTAGGAAATGTGTTCCCTTCTATTTTAAAGAGTAACCCCTTGAGGAATTAGCACTTGATGCAATAACAATTTTAAAGGAAATATCTGTTTTCTTATTGATCTGCATTGGCAAACTGTTAAATAAAGTAATTTTATACCAAAGGTATAATGTTGTACGTAATGTTCGATGTAGTCTTAATTATTGCCACCATTTAATTTACTCTTTCACTTTTTTTGTGGAGTGTTCATTGGAAATTCAGATTGTTCAATTGGGAGTGACTGATGCAATAGTGTCTTGGAATGGTTTGACCATGATTTATTTAAATTGCTTCATATGACTAATTGAAAGTAATTACCAGAATTTTGAGATATGGCCCTTATGGTGGCTGTATTCTAATTATATGAAATAAAATGCACCTCTGTGTGAAAATCGTTTATATTGAAAAGTGGTATGCTTTGTGATCAGAGCTTCTTCTCAGTACAATGCTGGTTCATTTTTTAAAAATCTAAGTGGAACCATCATATGCTCCATTGGTGCTTTTGTTCAGAAGATTTTTAAGAGGTAATATTAGTATAATTGTGTGTTTCATTTTCTTTGAAAGAGTAGGCACTGTGCATGCTGAGTAAAGATGGTGCTAGGTTGAGTAACAGCAATCCCAGCTATGCTTTAATGATCTTAGGTCAAAAGGGCAAAAGACTGGAATGTGCTGAGAATTTATGTAGTCCTCATCTGTTGGGAACAAGTGAAATATATTTGGGATAGGATTCTGAGTTGGATAGCTGGATTATTTCTTTACAAATGGGTTAAGTGAAATTTAATTTTCAGCTTTTCATAGTCTGTTTCAACACACAACTGATCCATCTGTAGCAAAATGTGAACTGGAAGGATCTGTTTTTGTTTACATCACTGAGTCAACTCTTCTCAGTATTAAGTGGGGATGGGAGTAACTTGGTCTACAAAGAGATCATTACTGACTTGTATTTTATAACCACTGTTTTAGCACCCATGTTTTTTGACTAGTTTTTTAGGGGACTTTGGTGGAAGAAGGAAAGGAAATAGTTCATATTAAAATATGGTTGTGTTTAGGTGATTGGTAATGTTAATGGTTTGAGGAATGTGGACTGGATCCTTCAATGGTGTTCATATTTCACAAAGAGTAAGGATAATTTTTTGTGGGCAGCTGAGTTTCTGACCCAATGGAAACCTATTACCATGTTTAAGAGTATCCAAGCCAGACTCTGTTCCACATGTGCATGAAAATTCTCTTTCTCTGCAATGAAGTGTATACTCTCTCTCCCCCCCCCCCCCCCCCGAGAGATTCTGTTACTTTCTTAATCCTAACACAGGTTGGCTTGGGAACCCCAGAGTGTTGTGGTACTGCTGGAGTTATCCAACCAACATAGTTCAGCTTGCGATTTTGAATACTGACTGACAAACGTCCTGCTGCTTGTCCAGCTAAGGCCACTCGACCCTGAAAGCCAAAGCTATAATGGGTAATCAGGAGCTAAGTGCTCCTGGGATGCTACCCATGTGAAGGGCGCTACATAAATGCAAGTTGTTGTTGTTGAGTGCAGTTTTTTCCTCCCAAGTTCCATTGATTAGCCAAACTGGTAGATCAACAGCGGTACAGGAATCAGATTAATGAAACTGCCACAGAGGACTGATTCGATTCCATTATTCGATTGCCTGGCATTTCACCTTGGAACCAGCTAAGCCCCAATGAAACTCTGCTTATCTTCTCTCTCCTTACAATGTAACTTTCCTTCAATATTGAAGTGGCAGCCTAGACTTTGAGCTCAGATTCCTGTTGTGGGTCTTGAACCCACAGCCTTATGACTAAGAGGCTGATCAACTGAGCCAGACTGACACCAGCAATGCCTTTCTGGTGTCAGGATTTGTTTACACATGCCTCTGCGATGGCTATAGTTGGTTTTATGTGTTTAGAAACCTTGATTGATGCTTATTGCATTAGAAGGATACCATGACATTAACTAACTGCAAAGTTTAATTTGTAGGTTTTAATTTGAGGGGAATTATTTCAACATTTTTATTTAGCGATTTTTTTTAATGGGTTGGCGGGGAAGAGAAAGGTGTAGTGTACATCATGTTTTATCTACTGTAGTTAAATATACAATGCTTACAGTAGAATTGTATCCAGTTGCAAATCAAAACCAGTGGTGTTATCAACAGAAACTACTCATTACCCGTTAATGTTGAAATCTAAGCTTGAAATTATTGTGCTTTGATAATAATAGACATCTCAAAGCGCTTCACAGAATATATTGTTAAGTGAATTGACTGTATATTTGTGGGCGAAATGCGGCAGCCAATTGCGCACAGCAGTGTCCCACAAACAGTGGTGGATTGAAGTGACCAATTTATTATTGTTCTTTTTCTTGAGAGATTATTATTAGGCGTGTGGCGTAAGGAAACTTGCCCAAGGTTTTGCCCTGCCGGGAATCAAACCCATTTTTGTAATACAAGTGCAAAAAATACAAAGTTACATTTGTAAAGGGCCTTTTACGTCGGGAATACGTCCAAAGGCACTGGACAGTCAGAAATTTGGATGGGGTGGGTGGAGATTGGTATCAGGGAGGGTAGGAGGATGGCCGAAGGTGCGGTCGAAGAAAAGGGTCTTGGGAAATGCCTTGAAGGAGGCAAGGGAGGGAGCAAGGCAAAGGGAATATGGGGTGGAGTTCCAAAGGGTGGTGGTGGGGGTAAGTAGCACCTTCCCTGAGAGTGATTTTTCCCATTTGAAGAATTTTCTGAAGCTGTTGTGATAGGTTGCAGTGCATGAAGTTAACTTCCGTCTGGAATGTTTTTGAAGGCTGGTTTTACTTGGGCGTACTTTGTACAGAACTTCAAATCATGATTGAAATCCTGGTGAATTGTGGGTCCACAGGAGATGCATCTTGGAAACCTCTCGTGAGGAGCTTTTATAGTAA
Organism: Callorhinchus milii; assembly: GCF_018977255.1. Taxonomy (NCBI): domain Eukaryota; kingdom Metazoa; phylum Chordata; class Chondrichthyes; order Chimaeriformes; family Callorhinchidae; genus Callorhinchus; species Callorhinchus milii. The sequence continues at coordinate 95,611,556 of NW_024704743.1, read as the reverse complement.
TGATCCTTGGATTTAGTATTGTAAAGTGGAGTCGCAGTATATTTGTAGTCGAACATGGCAGCCCAATATACTTGCTCAATATAAATATGTTGAGGTTTAACTTCTGTCGTGGTTCTTAAAAAAGAAAAAAAATTCCAACCAGCACTCCATAACGATTTTCTGCAATTATCTGCTTACTTTGCATTTTTTTCTTGCCCCTCTACTATTTTAAACCAACCATGATTGCTTTAATGATCTTATAGATGCGTTTCTAGGTTCCAGCTTCTGTTGCAACCTTTTTTTATTTTTTATTGTTTAATGATCATCACCCCTACTGTCCTCTGAACCTTCCTTTCTTGACCCTTCATAGCTGCAAGCACACTAACCTACATGCATATGGAATTAAGTTAGGTGGCTTCATTGGATAAGCAAACAGTGACACTAAAAATTAGCTAAATGGCTGCGTTTTTTTATTTTTCTCCTCTTCATCTTAATTATTGTATTGATATATAATGCCTTTCACATTGGGCAGACCTCTCAAAACACTTCACAAGATTTACTTTGAAGTTGTAGTGACCATCTCTGTACAAGAATGTAGCATCCTGATACAGGGAAAAACTCCCCTCTTCTCTTTAACATCCACCTGAAGCTGGTGAGACCTTGGTTCATCCGAAGGAAGGCACATCTGAAAATGTAGTGCATCCATGACACTGCCTTAATGTCAACCTAGAGTACGTGGGTACCAAGTTCTGACGTGGGCTTGAACCCACAATCTTCTGACCCAGAGGCAAGAGTACTACCACTTATTCAGGCTGATACCGATTGAGACTCACTGCATATGCGTAGGTTACAAAGACGGTGCTTGGGACCCTAAATTGAGCTTTGGGGCAATGCTGGAGTTTAACCAGCTAAACAATGCAGTTTACTATTGGGGGCATTGGTATGTCTTCTGTCTCTTGTCGAGTTAGATATGTCTTAATTGTTAGGACTTTGGCTTGGAAAGTTAAAATGAGCTGGGTGAGAAGAATCTCTACCTCGGCATTTAAATCCCCAAATTTAGCTGCGCACAAGCTCCCAGGAACAGTAGTTTCCTTGCAGCAACTATAATCCAAGGTAAAGTATGTTTATTCATCAGTTAGATGCAGGCTAGGATTTCGATAAAATCAACTTGGAGTCAGAGAGTCAAAGAGATAGAAAATTGGAGAAAAAATGAATGATCAAGGACAATTTGATACTATAGTGAGTCCAATTCTTAATGGTGTGAGTCTGCACATGGTTGGGAATGGTGGTGGTGGGGGGAGAGACAAGGGTTTGCCTGTGTTGTATGTACAGAGGAAGGGCGGAAAGAGGGGTTTGCCTGTGGTGGGTGAGTAGAGGTTCACCTGTGATGTGCGCGGGCAGGAAAGGGAAGAGACAATCTCGAGTGCGCATGTGGTGTGGCTGAGATGGTGGGGGGGATAATCATTGATGGATAATGTCGGGCTCTGTCCTCATATTCTCTCCCTTCCCCCATCCCGATCCTGGTCCTAATTTCTCTCCCCTCCTCTTGTTCCCTCCCCTTTATCGTTGGACTCTTCTCTTTCTCTCCACCCCTCTTCTTGTCATGTTCTCTCCCTCCCCTGTTCTCGTTGTGTTCTCTTCACCACAACAACCACACAATTACATTTATAGAGCGCCTCTCACATCAGGAAGCGAAGGGTTACTGTGGGATGGAGTTCCAGAGTGTGGGGCAGAGAGGCTGAAAGCCCGGCCATTGATGGTGGGAGACATAGAGCAGGTCGGAGCCCGCTGAATGGAGGGAATGGGCAGGTTGGTAGGGAGTCAGCAGGTCAAAGAGACAGGACGAGAATCTTGAATTCGATCCTCTGAGGAATGGGGAGCCAGTGGAGTTGGGCGAGGGTGGGAGTGATGGGGTCATGGACCTGTTGTGTGAGACTAAATGAGCTGCAGAGTTGTGGATGGTCTGCAGCTTGTGAAGGGAAGAGTTGGGAAGGCCGATGAGGAAGAGTTTCCATAATCGAGCCTTGATGTGACGAATGTGTGGGTGAGGGTTTCGGCAGCCTGAGCCTCCCCTCCCCCGGCATATTCTCTATCTATCCCTCATTTCTCTACCATATTTCTTTCTTTCTCACTTCCTTCATGACTCTTTTCCCCTCCCCGCCCACCCTATGTTTTTAATCTATTCTTTTGTCTCTCTTGCTCTCTTTTTAATCTCTCTTTCTCTCTCTTTCTGCCTCTAAAATAAGAGAAAGTTTTTCTGGCTGCCAGAAGAATCAACTAATGGATTTTTGAAGGCTTCAGTGTAGGTCTCCAAGGTCTACGCCAAAGAGGATTCAAGTTGCTTGAGGAACAAGGATGACAATATTTACACATGTTTTACATTTGAGTAACTTAATTTTCTCTTTTTTTTCCCAGTCATCCACCTCTGAATGTTTTGGAGCAAGCTACAATTAAGCAGTGTGTGGTGGGACCAAACCATGCAGCGTTTCTCCTAGAGGTAGTGTATTTGCATTCAGAACTTATTAACTTTATATGCTGCATATAAATTATCAGTGTCTACTTTGAAATAATATTGAAGTGACTTTTTCAGGGAAATGATATGAAATGTTTGAATGAGCTATTTTAAGAATCTGATATAGAATAAATATATGTAACCAATAAAGAGCTCTCCCAATGTACTTTCAGTTTTAATCGGTCCTACTCCACTGTCTCCCTATCCTGGTGGATCAACTTTAAAATTACCTTCTGCTTCTTTCAGTTGCCTCCACAACCTTGCCCCACTCCTTCTCTGCTCCCTCAGCTAATACCTGTCCCCTCCATTCTACTGTTGGGAGGTGGCTTTGCCCCTGCTCTCTGAAATTGTCTTCCAGAGTGAGCAGACTAGTTTTGTGCTGTTATCCAGTGTCTTGTATTGTGATTTTATGAATCCTAACCATCACATTATATGAGACTCCACTGTAGTTTGCATTCATGATATCATATTTATTCTATTTTAACTATCTTTGGCCACTTTAGGGTTAAACCTTTTACTATTAGAATTGTCAAAGAACTTTTTATCATGATCTTTTTCATCTGCTTCTGTTGTCACTTTCCGGTGCCACTTTCTGTATTCAGACTGTTAGCCACCCCAAATAAACTTTTGAATTTTTTTTTATTCTCCCTTTTTATTTCTTATTGATCTATTTTGGGGTGTTTTTGTTCAATTTACTCGCGTTGCATTTGTCCTGCATGCTCTTAATTTTTTTGAAGAATGTTCCTTTGTCTTCCAACTGATTTTTTTCTTGAGTAATGTCTCCCAATCTGTCACTCTCTGTGTCTGTGTGCGTGTATGTCTCTATCTGGGTCCAAGTGTGCGCATGTATCTTTCTCTCTGGGTCTGTGCGCTCTCTTTCGCTCTCTCACTCTTTCTCCGTCTGGGTCCAAGTGCGCGTGTGCGTCTCTCTCTCTCTCTGGGTCTGAGTGCTCTCTCTGTGTCTCTGTGCGTGTGTGCTTCTCTCTCTTTCTGGGACTGAGTGCGCGCGTGCATCTTTCTCTCTCTCTCTCTCTCTCTGGGTCTAAGCGCACGCATGCGAGTCTCTCTTTCTCTGGTCCGCGTTCGCATTTCTCTCTCTCTCTCTGGATCCGCGCGCATACATGTCTCTCTCTCTCTGGGTCTGCGCGCATGCATGTCTCTCTCTCTCTGGATCCACGTTTGTGTGTGTCTCTCCCTCTCTCTGGGTCTGAGAGCCCGTGTGCGTGTCTCCCTCTGTCTGGGCCCGAGAGCGCGTGTGCGTGCCTCCCGCTGTCTGGGCCCGAGAGCGCGCGTGCGTGCCTCCCGCTGTCTGGGTCCGAGAGCCCGTGTGCGTGTCTCCCTCTGTCTGGGTCCGAGAGCCCGTGTGCGTGTCTCCCTCTGTCTGGGTCCGAGAGCGCGCGTGCGAGTCTCCCTCTGTCTGGGCCCCAGAGCACGAGTGCGAGTCTCCCTCTGTCTGGGTCCGAGTGCGTGCGTGCCTCCCTCTGTCTGGGTCTGAGAGCCCGTGTGCGTGTCTCCCTCTGTCTGGGTCCGAGAGCGCGCGTGCGAGTCTCCCTCTGTCTGGGCCCCAGAGCACGAGTGCGTGTCTCCCTCTGTCTGGGTCTGAGAGCCCGTGTGCGTGTCTCCCTCTGTCTGGGTCCGAGAGCGCGCGTGCGAGTCTCCCTCTGTCTGGGCCCCAGAGCACGAGTGCGTGTCTCCCTCTGTCTGGGTCCGAGTGCGTGCGTGCCTCCCTCTGTCTGGGTCTGAGAGGGCACAAGTGTGTCTCCCACTGTGTGTGAGTGTGCGCGTCTCTGTGTCTGTGAGCTTGTCTGTGAGTGAGTGTGCATGTGTCTGTCTGTGAGCGTGCGCGCCTCCGCCTGTGAGCGCCTCTGCGTGTGTGTGCACGTGTGTTCGTGCTCGTCTGTGTGCCTCTCTGTGTCTGAGTGCGTTTGTGTGAGTGTGTCTCTCTGTCTGTGAGTACAGGTGTGTGTTTGTATGTGTGTCTCTCTGAATCTGAGTGTGTGTGTCTCTCTCTCTGTGAGTCTATGCGCTGCCAGCTCTGAGAGATGGGGAGTGGTGAGCTCCTGTCGCCTCGCTGATGGCTCCTTACTCTGTTTATGTTAAAGACGCAATTAATTTTTTTACAAGTCTAATATTTTATGTTTAGTTTTTATCAATAAAGTGAAAAAAATTAGCAGTAAAATGTACCTCAATAGCACACAGATTGCAATTTTTTTGCAAATATGTCCGCGCTTTTCTATTGGCTCAGGTCATGGCCACTGAGTGATCACAACTACCCTCTGAATCGGGTCTGGGTCACTCATGAGAACTAAGTCGGGTATTTTCCTGAGCTTATTATCTACAATTTCGTCCCCGTTCACCCCCCCAAATCAACTTGAAATGAATCCCAATGTTTTTATTTTTTGCGCCAGTTTAGTTTCCTATTTAGTTCATGTAACTATCCTTCCTATAAATGATTTATCTACTTAAACTCCCTGAGCTATCTTCAAACTCAATGTTCTTCTGCACACACAATGTTCCTACTCAGTAATTCAAGCTCATTCTTTTCATATTCCCAGATAATACAGAGAGCAAAGCAGACACCATCACCTTTATATCCCTTTCTTTCTCATTTTAAAAGGTCTACACGCAATTGGGCTGTCTACCAAAAACATTACATAGTCCCAAGAACATTAAATAGCAAACAACTGATCAGTACAAATAGTCTCAGGGTTAGTTTATAGCAGGACCTTAAAGGATAAAATATTTCATTCACTTGATTGAATTTTTAGGTGTAAATCATCAATTTTCTGACTTTTGTTTTGACTTGGAGACTTGCAAAATACATACGTTATGATAGCAAACAGTAAGGATTGAGGGGCATTCTCCAGGTTATTCACTTGCAGAAATGGGCAACCCGTTTATAACAAAAGGTTTCCCTTCCACCTTTATATCTAAGTACTTAGTAATTTTACCAAACCATTTTTCACGATGTGTTGCTATAAATCAGTTAGATTTTTTTTGTAATTTGTTATTTGAAATAATATATAACTTAAAGTTGGCTATTGCTGGACTTTCACTTTTACAAATTCTTCTGTTGCTCCTCTTAGGATGGTCGTATATGTAGAATTAGTTTTGCTGTTCAACCAGACAGGCTAGAGTTGGGAAAACCTGACACCACTGATGGGTAAGGATCCAACTCTGCTCATCATATTAATTACTTTGAACATTTGGATATTTTTAGTTTAGCAGTGTGTGTGTGTATATATATTATAATATATATTGTGTGTGTATATATATATATGTACATACTGCTAAACTATGTGTGTGTATGTATATATATATATAATCATTTTGTATCGCATATAGGTAACAAACTAAATGTTTTTTGAGGTACATAAATAATTGTGTATGTAAGTGTTGTAGACAAGCAAACATCTTATTATCTATTAACATTCTGCTGCTGAACACAAATTTTTATAAGACTACCAAATATTTAAGTTTTTCAAGTGCCTTTTTTTCTGCCAGAAAATGGCTTAAGCATGTGGGTAATGTGCCTGATTTGTACTCCTAAAAGACGTGCGACTACAGCAATTGGGCATGAGAAGCCTAAATTTAAATTTTCCACACTGAATTGCTCCCGCTGAAGAGGACTCTGTATATGTGTAACCAAGCATATGTGCAGAGTTTCACTAATTGGCCCCGATCCTGGTTAGTTTGTTTAAAATATTGAGAAGTTGGGAGTTTGACCTAATGTCTAAATGACAGCAAAATTATTTCCTTAAAAGTTCTTTGTTGGTTGAATTGAAGCTGAATTTATACTCAGTACCTGCATTTGTACTGCAGTAATCAGCATCCTGGCAAAACTACATTCTCAAGGTTGTTTCAGCAGTCGCACATAATGTGTGCTCAAACTTGATTTATGAGAATTTTTGTGTTGATTCAGCAAAACAGACTAGGTTAAACATTACTGTGTCCTTCCAACTAACTAGTTGGAGTAACTTCTCTTGGAGCACATCCGAAATTGTATTTGTACTTTTGGAATCTTATTTCAAATCATATTTGAAATGGCTATTTTTTAAAATTTACACTTACACTTACAGTGGAAATGAACGTTATGTTAACAGCAGCAAGCCACCGTTAGCAGTTTTCTAGAATTTAAAGTGTAGCTACCTTGAGGTTCTCAAACCAAACAGATATTGATCTTTTATGTTTTGACACTCATAAGTCCACTTTATGCCTGTTTAAAATAGTGCCTTAGTTTTCAAACTTTTAACTTTAAAGGGAAAATAGTCTGCAAGGTTGAGCTCAGCTGGGGAATGTGTGGCAAAAATCCCAAGGCAATTTAGAAATGACTTTAGAAACCTCCACTTACAATGGGAATCATAGTTAAAACAACATGTTAACAGCAGGACACCACAAGCAGTTTTCTGAAATTTATAGTACAGTTACTTTGAGTTTTTTTTAAAATAAACATTGATCTTCGTTGAGTTGACACTCATGTATCCAAGTTATGTTTGTTTAAAATATTAGGTTAGCATGGTCAGTTTTTTCAAATAGTTCGGTTTAATAAATGGAAATAGGGTGCAGTATTGGGCTCAGTTCAACAGAGAGATGGAACAAACATTTTTAAAGGCAAAAGTACACACAGTATGTTTAAAATCTGTTAATATATTTTTTTATTGAGCACTGGTAACAAAAAACATAGTGAGTATGTACTGCAGTATTAAATGCTAGAAATTGCCCAAGGGTGTTGTTCTGGGTGGTCTTTTACCAGCTGCAGCAAATGCAAAGTCCCTAAGCTGCAGGATGCCTGTATTGTAACCCATCTCCCATCTTTATTTCCAGTTCAAAGTTGAGCAGTGGTTCAGGGACAGGAAGGACTTCCAGGCCAGGCAGGAGTAGTGATTCCCCATGGTTTCTGTCTGGTTCTGATACTCTGGGCAGACTGGCAGGCAACCCCCTTGGGTAAGTTTTGGCAGGGTTCCAGGTCAACGTGACCTACAGTACAACCCATGTCCCAAAGAAATGTGATTCGTTAGGGTGTTTTATGGTAACTATTACCACAACACTAAACATTGTTTTGAAAACCACTTGCTGTAAATTTTAAGCTATTTAGAGCGCATGGCATTGATTCATTCAAGACATGTGATTTATCATCCTTACGATTGAGTTGTCTGTTTTTTCTTTGTGCTGGCTTTCAGTTAGGTTGCTAAAAGTAGCTGGCTTGCATTTTTTGATGATGTTGAAGTGTTTATAAATCAGCTGGAGAGGTACAGTGACAGTTTGCTGCTTGCACGAGCAAACTGCAATTTCTGAATGGGGATCTTGGTGACTGCTTATCTAACACTGCCACTCATTTTAAAGATTGCTTTATCCTGTTCATTTGCTTACAGTTGAGACTTGAGGTGTTGAATATTTACTGTGCACCCGACTTCAAAATAAGGCTGAATGCTTACGAAAGTCAAACTAAGTTGTATATTGTAGCTTTCAAATTGCTTATTAGAAATAATGGGTATACTTGTGTGATGCAGTACAGTGGAAATTTAGGTCAGCAAATGTACTGAGGGTTTGACCGTATTAACCAGTGAGTTTCTATTCCTGTGAGTTTGCAAAAAACTTAACACATTAGTGGAATATCCTAATGGTGAGTTTTCACTGTACTATGTGGACATTTCTATCATCAAATTTTTAAATCTAGTTACTGTTATGGAGGATAGAAATTATAAACTCTAGTCTGAGATTGCACAGGTAATTACAATTTTGTTGAGGTACTTTATTTGGCAGAGACGAGAGAGGTTTATTCTACATTTAACAATACCACACTAGATTTCCAACCTTGCAACTTAGAGAGACTGGAAGTACCATATATCACTAGGTTATGTACTGATTTCACTCGGTGACCATTATTCAGTAAATTAATTGTCTGTTGAGACATCTCGAAGACTCGATAAAGCAAATGCAAGGATTATTATTATTTCCAATTCATCATTCCATTTTCCTTATTCAGGTGGAGTTTAAGTATTTTAAAAGAAGGTCACTTCTAGTTATTTTGGTACATATTCCCTCTTCGTTGAAATTTGACGCCACATTGAAATTTATTGGCTACCTATTCCACCTATTTAAGGGACCTTCCAATAGCATTAACTACTGTGCTTGCATATTATAAGAAGCACTTTCATTTCTAATCAATTTTTATTTAGTCGAGCATTTTGAAACATTTATGTGAAATATGCTATATAAATGCTGTTTTCAATATGATGAGCTCTATTGGGATAAGCTTCAAGTGAGAGACACAGAAATAATGCTGATAAATTAGGTCGCTGCAATACTTAGCGAATCCAATGCTTAGTGAACCAAATGACAACTATGGTATTCTATATTGCGAATTGGCTCAAGTTAGATGAAGTACTTATGTAGCAAGTAGGCATCTTTATGCTATGAACAATGATAATTAAATGAAAATTAAAGAAATTAGCAACAAACTAGATAGAATTGCCTAATTATGTGGCTCGTTTGGGGAATAGTTTCCTGAGTATATTTTTAATAGTGTCTTCCTAAGAAACTGCTGTTGTATTTTAATTAATTCAGCACTGATACCGTCTCTTGTGACTAGAGGAAGGGCCTGTTAGGTAGGTGAAAGGTTTATTCAGGACAGTGTAACTAAACCACAAAACCGACTACACAGACAAAAAGGCCTAGAGCTCAATGTGCTACCAGGCTTTTTACTGTTTGTTGGAGGCTGAAGTAACTTCTCGATTGGAGGCACAACTAATGGGTATACCCATTGTTGATTACCCATTAACCCATTTTTAGTCAGGAAAGGCAAAGGGATTAGAATGCATGTGTTGGTTGAATGATTTGCTTACACATAATTGCTACATTTTACATTACATTCTTCATGAAGCACTTTGAGACGGTTCAAAGTGATAAGCCTCTATATCAAATGTAAAGATTATTATGTCAGTAGATCACTTGTCAAGACCATGAAGAATTTTAAATTCAGATGTCAAGTTTGAATTTAACCCCTACTAATTGAAATATGATGGGAGCTTTATTGTCTTTTTTTTAATTTCTGAGCTGTCTTGCTCATTTTCTTTGTGAATCTATCGTTTGTGGTACAAATGTATTGATTCAGCTAATTCAGACTTTCTGAATTTCACACTCAGGAGTCGGTGGAGTTCTGGAGTGAGTGGTGGGGCATCAGGACGATCATCAACCGGAGCGAGAGATTCAAGAAGACAGACCAGAGTCATTCGAACTGGTCGTGATCGAGGATCCGGACTGTTGGGAAGCCAGCCACAGCCTGTTATTCCAGCGTCAGTCATTCCAGAGGAACTTATATCTCAGGTAATTGAATCTACTTAATGCATCTGTTAGGAAGTTCTCAGTGGTATCAATTGTGCCCTATATAAGGACTTCATCCATCGGAGAAGGTAAAGCCTGGAATGATTGTATTCTTAAACTATATTGAGCGGGAACATAAATAGGGATGATGGTGTGAGGTTGTTGAATCTCTGGTAATGATTGAAGACTTGTAAGAGAGAGACTTGAAAGAGAAATAGCCAAACAAATCATGCTGAACTACAAATTCCACAGGTATATACTGTTGGATATTGAGCTTTAGGTAATCTATAAGCCCAAGTATTGAACTTTAGACAGAGCGACAATAAGTTGCCCTATCTTATGAATTCTGTTTCTGTTAATATATTTCTATAACTAATATCCTTTCTGTATTTAAATTAAATTTCCACAGTATTCTACATTTCATCTTTTCTCTTGTAAAATAGGCACAAGTGGTATTGCAAGGCAAGTCTAGAAGTGTTATTATCCGAGAACTACAACGTACTAACTTGGATGTCAATCTTGCTGTAAACAACTTACTTAGTCGGGATGATGAAGATGGAGATGATGGTGATGACACAGCAAGTGAATCCTATTTGCCCGGAGGTTTGTGAGCTTGATATTGGGATTTCGGATATCAACTTCCACTCTTTTATTCCCAAGGATAAACAGCAGACCTAACATTCTGTTATGTGAACATATAAGCAGTAGGCATACTTTGAAGAAGAAACCATCAATTGACAAATTGTGTACAATGGCGAGCTTCCAAATTTTTTCAAAATGTTCAAAATATGTATGATATCTTAAATGTGACTACATAAGTTTCCTTTCAGAACATCAGATTTTATATTGGATTAATCATCATTGGGTGAATATTGATTTAATAATACCAACCTGCAAGTATCAATACCACTAGTTCATTTTTTTCAGTTGATCTTGCTATTTTGGTTTTGAGTCCACCCATAGCATAGAGACAGCCCTAGATCAAGTCTCCAAGACACCTCATCAAACTATGATCACGGCACTTTATACCATCTCAACTCCATTCCTGCCTTTGACATTAACGACTATTTTGTTCTTAGTCTTAGTTCTTGGTCCGCCCAACGTGAAAGGCGCTTTACAAATCTAATATTGTTGTTTATCACCCACCTCTCGGTTTTATTTCTATGTCTTCCAAAGTCTTCACCACGTTATCTTCCCTGCATGGTCACCGGTAGTGCACCAAGGCTCTATTTTTTAAAAATCTGCATGTTTCCTTGATGACACTTTTGTAGGAGGGAGTGCAGGTTACATATGAACAACCTTTACTTTGCTTCTGCCTCGATTCATTGCTTTTCTGACTGTCCGACATCAAGTTCAGGATGAGCTTCTTCAGCTGAGCATCAACAAAACAAGCTATCTTAATAGCACTCTCTGGCTCTGACACCCTGGCTGCTTGCTCTAACTATCAGAACTATTATGTGATCGTGAAACTTTATTTAAAGTAAATCCCACTCCTATTTAAAGTCTTGCATCAGCTTTCTTGACCAACATTACTTCAGTTTCTGGATCTTTGGCCCCTTACATCCAAATCTTACTCCTCTGCAGCTGAAACCCTCACCGATGTCACCTCAAGGCTAGAATTCTCCAGTGCTCACATTCTTGGTCACCCTATTCTTTCCTGCACCAGCCATATTCTCTCCTGCATACTTTTCTGTGTACTCATTACTTCAATCCTCACCAGGATCTGTTGCTTTCCAGTACTTCATGGATAGATTTCAAGGTCCTCTTCACAACCTTTCAAGTAGGTTATCCTGAGCTTGCTCCATGATCTTTGCAATTTCTCTAGCCATCCACTTCCTGCTGTACAGTCTGCTATTTCCTTGCTTCTTCCAGCCCACCATCTATAGCTCGACTTAAGCCACTATGCTCCCAAAAGTCCTTCTCTCCTGCCTTGAAAATTTCTCTGATTGTGCCTTTGGTTAGCAATCTTAAATTTCACCTTTTTTTCCATACTCGAGGATCCCAAAGACTTTGTGAGGTGATTTGAAAGCCCACGTGAGAGGCATTTTATATTTTAGGTGGATGCATGCGCAAGTTGTTTTTCCACCTTCAGAGCTCTCAGCTATCATTACTTAATTTTTAAACAAATTGCACAATTTGTAGAGAAAACCAATTAGAACTACTGAATCTAAATTCAAAAGAGTTCTTGAAGTTTTTTTAAAAAAAATTGTATTCCCATTGCCTCACCTCTTGGGAAGACTATGGAAGGTTTGTCTGTTGACTGTTAAGACAACAAATATTGTTTCTTGGACATACATTCTGCACATCCTAGTGTCATCATAGATGCTGATGTTTCTTGGATAAGCCAATAACTGTTATGTATGGTTGCATTCAAACCATGCATTTGATTTACTTTGCATAACTGATCAGAAATTTCCCAAATGTTATGTGGATGTCTGGTTGTAATGTTTAAATGTATAATTTGCAAGAATTGATTATGGTGTTTTAGTAAAACCAGTATATTGAAACCTGAAGGAGATGAGTTGAATATGGAAAATTTTGCTCTTTCACAAAGTAACATTTGTGCTACATTTGTGACTTTTAAATAATGATGGTTCTAGGGTTATTTTGATTTATGGGGTGATTAGTCTACAGCATGCATTGTCTACAGTTTTCTGTATGATGTAATAGTTTTGTCAGGAATTTGTGTTGTGCTGTTGACATTGCTGTTTTCCCTCCTTAGAGGATCTTATGTCATTGCTGGATGCTGACATACATTCTGCACATCCAAGTGTCATCATAGATGCTGATGCTATGTTTTCTGAAGACATCAGCTATTTTGGTTATCCTTCCTTCCGTCGTTCTTCCCTCTCCAGACTAGGCTCATCAAGAGGTATTTTAAAGCTGAGATCATTTTACTAGATGTTCTGCTTTTCAAGGAGATTCCTCATTACCCAATTTTCTTTTCGCCTTTTAGATTTGTCGTAACAACTGTGAATTTATTGTAATTTGTTTCGACCAACGCTAGTTGTAAATATATATTAAGTGAAGAAATCATGACTAATATTTAGGAAGAAACCACTTGCTCTCTTGCATATAGTGGAAACAGACTTGAGGTAAATAGCAGTTGACTGAAATGTGATGCAGTGTTGCTTTTCAGTGATTCCAGAATGTTGATGGTACTGCTGGAAGGCAACAGAACTTTAAGACGCTTCACTATCAGACAAAATCATTGATCACATCTGCTTTAAGACTGTTTCCTTCTCTTAGAGTTGTGATTTTTGTGTCAGGTTTTTGGTGGTGGTTCAGCGTGATGGAAATGTAATGTGACAAATCTTAACGGGTTGTTTATAGTTTTGACATACCTCAGCATTACTACTTTAGGTTAAACATTTTCACATTTGCTGTTTTTCTCTCTTTGAGAAAATGCTTTGGGGTATGCAACTGAAAGACGCAGATCTGACTAATTCTTTTGTTTTGGCATCTTGGGCATAATAATTACAGGAGATGAATAATTGCTGGTGAACTTGGATTTAAAGGAAATATTTCAAACTTGTGGTCACGCTAAAAGAATGGACTATCATGTATTCGTGTAACCATGCAGTTGTTAAATAACTGTATATCGTCAGTTCTTTTCTCATAACTGTCACAAAAATCAAACCTTTCCTTTTTTTGTGCTCATCGTACATGTATACAATAATGGGGAGCATGAGGAACCAAATTGGACACAATTAGTGGTCTTGATGCCTTTGAGAAGCATACCACCACTTTATGCAAACTGAAGAATTACAGACACGACACTAGTTATTCTTAATCATTTGTCGTTTCATCTGCTAAGTAGATGTTTTTCAAAAGATTGAACGCTCATTTTCCAGTCCGATTAATTGATCATAGCTAGAACAGCATAATTGGCTTAAGCATCTTTAGGACAGGATTCCTAATATGATAACTATCCAGTGATCCTCGTTGGAAAATACATATGTGTGAACCTTGGAACAGAATCTAGCCTAGCGTGCTGTTGCCCACAATCAAACATTGTCTGCAAACACTCAGTCTGGACGAATATGAAATTGACACTTGGGAGTTTTCTGAAAGCTTCTTGGATTCTTAAAATGAAACACTGACTGATTTTCAGAACCAAATTAAATGGTTCATTCGGACACGTTGTTTTCCATTTGAAGTCAAATTTAATGAAGTAAAATTTTGTGCATGATAAGAGGGGGAGAAAGATGGGGGCGAGTGTAGAATAAAGTACAAGATCTTTTCCTTAAAAGCAACAGTTCCAAGAGAGTGAAATTGTACTGCACTGAACTTTTTGCAGGCATTTATACTAGTATAGTGGCAGCTGTCTGAACATGTTGCCTGCCTTTCCTCTTGGTCAAGAATTGGTAGTTAGATTCAAACCATTTAAAGATGAGATTATTTTGTGGAACAGTGGGACTTTTTTTTAGGAGGCGGATTATCCGTAGTCTCCTCTGAAGAACGGCACCACTAGTCAGGAAGCACTCCTCCAGCATTGCATTGGAGTGTCAGCCTAGAGTGTGAATTCAAAGTCCACAATCTTCGGACTCGGAGGTGAGAGCCAGGATGACACCATTATCTCTCATTCACCATTATCATGACAGTGATTTACTCCCATTCTTCCTTTTACTTGGAGTATCCTGCCATTGCCAATTTATCACTCCGATACCTTTCCCAAGTGATTATTCTTGGTGTCTGATCCTTGACTGAATTTTTGTAGGCTGTTCAAATTCAGGAGCTACACAGTGAAACCTCATTCTGTCCTTGCCCTTAATCAATGGCGACATGTATGCATTTACGTCAGGGGCTGCTGGATAGCTATCAGACCAAGGAAACCTGGCAGCCTTTTCTCTTCTCTCTTTTCCCCACACTCCTCTCTCCTTCCCTATGAAGAGTGCCTTTTACGTAGCACTACTGTTACCACATTGGCTGAGATCAACTTGGTGCAAACCAGATATCAGTGGTCAGAACTGTTGAAATATATGAATCAAACATTCATTGGATACACTTTCTGAGGAATGGGGGTGGTAGGCGTATATTAATATATAATAGATTGAAGTGTTTATAGTATTTCAGTATGTTTGTTCCGTCATAGAGCAAGTTATTCCTTAGAAGTTGTGTGTAAAACTGCTTTTAGTTGTACAGTCAAGGGTTTTCCTAGAGATTGGCTTATTTTTATTCCACTGGTGTGACCCCATTGCATACCAGTTCTCCTTCTTCCCTTAGAGAGAGACTCCGATCTGTTGCGTGAACGTGAGTCAGTTTTACGTTTACGTGAAAGGAGGTGGCTTGATGGTTCCTCATTTGATAATGAACGCGGCTCCACAAGCCGAGAAGGCGAATCAAGTTTGGATAAGAAAAGCCTTCCAGTCCAAAGCCCTGTTTCCCTGGGAGAAGAATTGCAGTGGTGGCCTGACCGAGTGAGTGACATTTCTTCATATTAATTACCTGGTTTGGGGGAAAGCCAGCAGCCAAACAAGTAATACAGATGGATTTATTTGTACATTGTGTCAAAGCACAACGTAACCGACTCACAAATAAGTTTCTTTTTCCTCATTTCTTTCTCCCCTCCCTTACCTATGTCTCCCACCCTCCCCTAAAGGATAGTCACTAGTTCATTGAGATAAACCTCATACCTATTGTATTAAATTTGTCCCAATCAGTGAATTTATGTTTGAAGCACAGTTGCACATTTTCTTCTTTAAAGCAAATTGAAGGAAACTGGCTATTGTCGCCAGGTCTGGTGGGCTAGATTGATTTGAAATTTGCTTTTTGCAGGATGGTACTAAGTTTATAGCTATTGGAGCGCTATACTCTGAGTTGGTGGCAATAAGCAGTAAAGGTGAATTGTATCAATGGAAGTGGAATGAATCTGAGCCATACAGGAACGCACAGGTAGGAATATACAGTTTTTACTTCACATTGCTTTTTTTTATTGTCCAATACTATGTTATAACTTTCACACAAATTGAAATCAAACTTTTTTTGCCTTGAAGAATCCAATTGTGCATCATCCTCGAGCCACGCAGTTAGGTTTAACCAGCGAGAAGATTGTCCTCTTGGCTGCAAACAGCATCAGAGCTACAGTTGCTACAGAGAGCAACAAAGTGAGTATAGTTCAATTGACCCACTTGAAATTTACCACTGAGCACATTTCTGGACCTATATTGGGTTACAGGATTGAGGACTAAACTATCTGGAATTCTCAAAAGAATTTTGCTGTGGTAGTATTTACTGCACTGTAATGAACATAAATGCTTACATCCCATTTTAAGTTGCATCCTTCATTCCCACAGAACATGAATGCATCGAGAATGTTTTTATATATAAGAGTGAGCTAAGTTATGATGCTTTTGTTTCTAGTATGAACTATATTGATATCATCCACACTTGTAAATATCTGTGTATATTCACTTCATTATGTGAACAAGTGAAATGCTGCTTTCTGATTAAGGCTACAGTATATAAGGAATCTGTATCCTGTGGTTAGGGAAGGACTGTACTGCACATTTAGCAAAGGGAACAATATATTCCATACACTTTGTCTCATAGGTTGCCACATGGGTGGATGAAACTTTATGCTCTGTCGCTTCTAAATTGGAACACAGTGTGCAAGTTTTTACCGAGTTACAGGGAGAAAGAATTGTATCCCTACATTGTTGTGCTCTCTACACTTGTGCACAGCTGGAGAATAACCTGTATTGGTGGTAAGTGTTTGTATTTAATTTAATTAATTTGAGTAGATACAGGGCGACCCTGTTAGACCATCCCCTGAATGACCCAGGGCCTATATGTACCACTGTCTTCCAGTGGTGCCTATCTGGCTTCCTTTACTGAAAAATAGCTGCCTTCTGAGTTGTCAGGTTGTTGCTGGCAATACTTCAAACAAGATTCATGCTCTGCACAGGACGTGCTGCTCACATTACTTTATTACAGAAGTGGCATCAGTGATGCTTCTTGTGCTTAATGTGTAGCACACAGGATGTCACATACAGCGTGAATTTTTAAATTGAAAATCTGCTTGCCTTGGGAATCTAACTTGCATGAAAGGCTGCTTTTTTGTTTAACCACCCTCTCAGTCAATTTGTTCGATAATGCATTTGAAATTGCATATATTTGGAGTATTGGTATTATAACCTGATTTATTGAGTCTAATTAAGTTTGCAATCCAGATTTTGGTGATTATAAATGACTTGTCTTGCTTTCTCATGGTTCTCCTGTGCTGTTCTTTGAAATCCTAACAAATCAGCATTTTTTAAAAAAAAATCTGAAGCCTGAGTTACTGCTGTTTTAACTTGAAATATTAAAATTGAAGATTTAAGCTTGCTTCAATTTTTAAAATTGCTTCCAAATATTTCAATGATGAGAAATTTCACTTCAATTTGGCAGACCAAAGGATGTTTGTTTCTTTCCTAGGGGAGTAGTTCCTTTCAGTCAGCGGAAGAAGATGCTCGAGAAGGCCAGAGCCAAAAACAAAAAGCCAAAGTCTAGTGCAGGAATTTCGTCAATACCCAACATCACAGTCGGAACACAGGTCAGAAGGAGGAATGAAGGGCTGTTTCTTTTTAATATTTAAGTCTTCAGTTAAAATTGTAATTGAGTTGCCATATTTTTGCATGGATTAATAAACCTGTGGATTAACTGAGACTTCTGTTATTGAAAATGAGAAGGGCATTTTGAAATGGTTGAAAGATTAGACAAAACCGTATTGTGCTTTAGCTGAATGATGACACTTTTCTGCAGTAAAGTTACTATTTTAAATGTTTCTGAAGCTAAAATTTTATTTGTATTTTTCAAATTGAGAAATGAAAGCCCAATGCATCAACTTGTCAATTTCTCTGAAGTGCAATGCAAAGAAATGTGCCTTTGTTCCATTAGGTGTGTTTGAGAAATAATCCACTTTACCACTCTGGAGCTGTAGCTTTTTCCATCAGTGCTGGCATTCCAAAAGTCGGTGTACTGATGGAATCAGTTTGGAACATGAATGACAGTTGTCGATTCCAGCTGCGATCACCGGAAAGTTTGAAAAGCTTAGAAAAGTTGTCCAAAAGTACTGAAAGCAAGTAAGTTGTTCATGTAGTGCTGTACATTGAACATGCACTTATTTAAGTTCATTAACTTTTTATATTAATTTCCCTAAGGTCACGGCTGTTGTTTTTGAGTTGGCATTTTTAGAGTCAGGCCTTCCACAAACGTAGTCAAAGTTTCTAAGTTAAGTAAAGTAGCTATTTTATGAGATTTTAACCCATTTGAAATGTTTCTAATGGAAAACTGTCTATATAAACATGAAAAAAACACCTGTCAGTCAAGTCTCCTGCTCGTAGTTGCGTTTGGGAGTTGTAGATTTTTGGGGGAGGTTTGATCCCTGTGTGGTGAGTCTGAGAAGAACAATTATATTGTATTATAATGCTGTGTGAGAGAAAACAACACTGAGAGTCTGGAGCCTGATATCTATGTTGTGAGAGTCTGACAATAAAGTCTGACCACCCCCAGACCTGGGCGCAGGCACCACAATGTTTCCCCATGATGGCCTGGGAGGAGCCTCACACCCACCGCTTCCCTGGGGTTGTGCATTTGCTCTATGAAACCAGGAGAGTGGCAGTGGTGAGATTTTGCAGCAAGAGGCCATTGCTACGCACCACACTGGTGGCAGCCTCGATCACTTCTGTGGGTCTGTCAGCTCGGGAAACCCATGAGGGGAAATTTAGGAGAAGAGGAAAGAGTGGGGGAGAGCCACTATAAAAGGTGTGAGAGGGGAGATTGGGCGTGGGAGAGGGAAAAGTGGGCGTATGAGAGCGCAGGGTGGGAGAGTAGGAAGGTGGGTGTGGGAGGTCCAGCTTGTGTGTGAAGGGTTTTAAAAATGGCTGGTCACATTTAGAAAGACAGTTTTGGTATTCACTTGGCCATTATCAGAAGACGGATTCTCCACGTAAAACTGTTCTGCTTTTTAATTTTTTTTTGGTATAGGACAGAGAATAAACCAGAATCTGTGAAGACTGAAATGGGTCCTCCTCCTTCCCCAGCATCCACTTGCAGTGATGCATCCTCTATCGCAAGCAGTGCATCACTACCCTACAGTAAGTGTAACAAACTGGACCTTCTTTATTACGTCAGTTTTTAAACTGTAAATCTCCTCTGAACCGTAAACACTAATATCCTTCCGATAGTGAAGTCACTGAAGCTGGCACAATATTCTTACCTGGGTCTAATTAATGGTTTATGCAGGTTGGCATCATCCACTTGGTTGAGATGCAAAATTAAATCACCCACCTGAAGCGGTTTTGGGAGTCAGATTCCTGAGCCAGGTCTGCAGTACTCCGGGGGCATTGCTGATGACAGACCAGCTAGCCTGGCTCATCAGTGGGGCTTGAATGGACACAGCAGTCTTACTCAGCTCATGTTAACCCGGCCAAATCAGCGCCCAAATAGAGAGGGTGGTCCAACCTGGGGAAGTGTGGAATCTTGCCTGACTGTGTGATTAATGGCACACTCTGGAGTCCCTAAGCCAAGTTGGCTCCTGCCAACATGTGCCTAATACACACTGGAATTACATAAACAGAATGCATCCCTCCAAGGACATCAAATTTCATGCCAAACCCAGGGAAATTTACATATGTAAGTAGCATATATATGTGGAGCTCTGTCTGGTTGGACGCTCAAGCATGGTGATGGATTTCACCAATGTCAGAGTTAGCTGACCAAAAAAACATACAAAATGTGTATTGTGTATATTGTAATCTTTTAAGTTATGAACAACTTGATCTTCCAAAGCAGAAGTTTGCTTCTCTTTGTCTAAACAGAGCGTAGACGTTCCACTCCAGCTCCAAAAGAGGAAGAGAAAGTGAATGAAGAGCAATGGCCACTGCGAGAAGTGGTATTTGTTGAAGATGTTAAAAATGTACCAGTGGGAAAGGTCAGTGTCTATCATGTATCTAGTATTTTATTGAATTAGATGTAATGAAACTGTGTCTTGTATGAACACATGAGGGAATAATGCACAATATTTTCTAAAAATAACCTAGCAAAGATTTCTTTAAAAAAAATCCACAGTACTCCTTGCTGTAGTAATAAAGACGGTGTTAACCAAACGTAAGCCAAAGAGGCACTTATAAAAGTGATTACATTTTTCCCTGCAGTAAAACTGCAATAAAATCTACTTACAGTAGAACACCATTGGCAGAAAATTGTAAACTCTGTTAAACTATAGTGTATTATAAGCTGTATAAATTACTCACAGCAGCAGTTTCCACTCCTATTCATTGCAGCTGAAACACATCACTGCTGCATAAGGCTGCATACTTATTTTTTAAAGAAATACATTTCCATTTATTCAAAAGGTATTGAAAGTAGATGGTGCCTACGTTGCTGTGAAATTCCCTGGGACTTCCACCAACGTCAATAATCAGAGTTGCACTACCACAGATGCTGACCCAACATCTCTTCTACAAGACTGTAGGCTACTACGCATTGATGAGCTTCAAGTAAGCATTTTAAATGTGTTAACCTGGTACACATAACCCTAACAGTAAAATATCTTGGAGTGTGTAACAGTTCACAAGATTAGCTTGGATAAAGGCCCCTTTGGCTCCTCTGATCTCATCCTGCAAGAACACTCACCCCATCACAGTATTGAGCTGCTTTTTAAATGTACAGTGCCTCAGCCATTCCCGTTTCAGCCTTTAATTCCCCTCTGGTTAAAGAAAAACTTTGTGGTATTTGACCTATGACCTATCCTTGGTCACTCGTCTCCACAGCTCCCTCTCCTACACTCTCGATTCCCTTGCTCCCCTCTCCTCCCGAACCATCTCCTAGTCATGTAAGTCACCATGGTACACCAGCCACCTCAGCTCCCTTAAAGCACAGATGCGTGCCGCTGAATGCACCTGTCTTAAATCCAAATCAAACAGATCTGGCTGGACCTTATCAAATCTTGCCGCTCCGCACTCACCTCTGCTAAATCGTCATTCCACTCAAAAACAATCTTGGAAGCCAAGGACAACCCCAGGCTCCTCTTCTCCATTACCAACCGGCTCCTCCGCCCAACCTCTCACGCCTCGCCCATCCTCACCTCAAATACCAACTGCGAGGCGATGCTGGACTTCCTCGAATCCAAAGTCGAGAGGATCCGCTCAGCTACCTCTGCCATTCCGTCTGCTATCTCCCCCTCCTCCTCCCTATCTCCCCCTCCCACCACGGCCCCTACCCATCCCTCCCTCCAGACCTTTGCACCTGTCTCCCACTCCTCTCACCGCCAATACAACCCACATGAAACTGACCACCTGCTCCCTCAACCCCATCCCTAACCCTCTTCTTACCTCCCAGCTCCACCTCCTTGCCCCTCACAGACATCATAAACTTCTCCCTGTCCGCGGGTACTGTTACCAACCATTAAAAACATCCGTCATCACTTCTATCCGTAAACATTCCCTGGACCCATCTCTACTCTCAAACTACCACCCAATCTCCAACCTCCCTTTCCACTCCAAGGTCCTGGAACAAGATGTTGGTTCCCAGCTTTGCTCCTTCCTCTCCTGCCGCTCCCTTCACGAACCTCTCCAATCGGATTTCCATGACGCCCACAGCACAGACACAGCCCTGGTCAAAGTGACAAATGACATTTAGTCCATCTGCGACCAGGGCTCCCTCTCCCCCCTCGTCCTCCTTGACCTCTCTGCACCGTCGACCACTCTATCCTCATCCACCACCTCTCCTCTCACCTCAACCTTTACGGCTCTGTTCTTGACTGGTTCAGATCGTACATCTCCCGCTTGGTGACATCATCCACAGACATGGGGTCAACTTCCACATTATGCGGATGACACCCAACTCTACCTCTCTGCCTCTACCCTTGACTCCAGGACCACTGCTGTCCTGACAGAATGTCTGTCAGACATCCAAGTCCTGGATGAGGGTTAATTTTCTTCAATTGAACATCAACAAGACCGAGGCTCTCCTGATTGGCTCCCATCAGCGCCTCCTCACTGGCGCTGACAGCATCACCATCTATAGTTGCACGCTCCACCTTATTAAGCCAGTCTGGAATCTTGGGGTCTTGTTTGACCCTCAACTATCCTTTCTACCCCACATCTGTGCCATGACCCGCTCTGCCTTCCCCCACCTCCACAACATCGCCCGGCTCCGCCGCTGTCTCACTCCGCAGGCTGCTGAAACCCTTATACACGCTTTCATTACATTGAGGCTTGACTATGCAAACTCCTTGTTTGTCAGACTCCCCAACTCCTCCCTCCATAGGCTGCAGATCATACAGAGGTCTGCAACCCGTTTCCTCTTTCGCATCAGGATCCGTGACTCTTATCACTCCCATCCTCGCCTGACTCCACTGGGTTCCATCACAGAGGATACAGTTGAAGATCCTGTTCCTCACTTTCAAAGCCATTCATGGTCTTGCTCCTCGCGACCTCCTAACCCCCTACCATCCTGCTCGCCCCCTCTGCTCAGCGGCTTCTGGCCTGATTCACGTCCCTGCCTTGCTCGCCCCATTATTGGCGGGCGGGCGGGCCTTCTGCCACTCTGTCCCCACCTATACAACTCCATCAAGATCCTCCTCTTCGACTGTGCTTTCGATATCCCTGTTTCCCCACCCTGCCTTCCATCCTCCTTGATCCCGACCCCCAGCTCGGGTCCGAAACTCTGTCCAGCGCTTTGGGACATCCTCCCAACGTGAAAAGCGCTATACAAATCTAATTTTGTTATTGTATTTGTCCTGAAATTGCCTTTTCTATGTCCACTTGTCTACTATCTTGGTGCATCCTAAAGTAATATAGAAATCCTAGTGTTGGTGACTTAGAGTTGTGAGTTTGATTTTTTTAATCCATGGTAAAATTCACAGTATTGAAAGGAATTTCAAACACTCGTACCCAACGGCATGTAAATTTCCATCCTGACTTGCTAAATTTAAATAGCTCAAACAAACGATTGTTCCTTATTGTTTTTCCTCTGCTTTGGTGCACTGGCCAAGATGGTCATTTGTCATATGTGAACCTATATAATGTTGGCTGTCAATGGGGATGGGACATCACAACTACCCAATCATCCAAACTAAATGCATTTCCCACAGATGAAAAAAATGCTATACATATAGGATATGCTGCTGATCCTAACTATATCAACAATTTTAACAAATTGTGCTAGGAATGGAGAGAAATAAAGGCTATTTCTCTCTGAGAGCCATATAGAAAGTGACCATTTTGTGAAGTATGAGTTTAGAACTACAATTGAGTGAGTAACTTTTGTAACTGGAGAACATGAGTAAGTGTTCATGACAGGTGCCTGACCTAGATATAGAACATGTATATCTTGTGGAGTGCATTTTACAGTTCAAATGATGCACTTTACATATTTTTTTTTAAGGTGGTGAAAACGGGCGGGACGCCAAAAGTTCCAGATTGCTTCCAGCGAACTCCTAAAAAGCTTTCTATTCCAGAAAAGGCTGAGATTCTTGCTGTGAATGTGGATTCCAAGGGTGAGTACAGTACAATACACATAGTACTTGGTCTTGTAATTCTAGGATTTTACTGAGACAATGGAAAGGGTTATTTTGATTCAATGAAACATCTAATTTGGGTTTAGATTCTTTATTCGGTCTCCTTGATCAAAGATTATTAATAATGTTTACAAAATCTATATGTACACTGTTAAATTGTTTGTGGGTTTTGGTTAGTTACCACCTTTGTAAGAAACTAAATTGTTGTAACACTAACATTTTGAACATCTAAGAGTAATATAATTGTATTTATTGTGGTGCCTTGGGTCGAGATTTTGTAGCTGAATTAGTTGGTCAGAGGAAATTGCATTCCTAAGAAAAGTGGAACGAAGCTACTGAACTTGCCATCAGCTTGGCTTCCCCGCACGGTCAAACTGTGCAGGGGAGCTAGCTTGAGGTCATCAGAGTTTGGTACAGCCTTGCTCACTGCAACAGAGCTGCTGTGCGTTATAGTAGACGTCTTGAGCAAGGTCAAGGTATACTTTCACAAATGCACTTCCAACACAATTTCCTCAACACACAAGATTATTGAGGATCTCTTACAAACCTTCCAGATCAGAGACTGCCAAGAATTTGATGCAAGAATACAAGCATTGAGCCAAAAGATTGTTGACTATTTGATGTAAACCATCAATTTGTTTTAATTTTTACAAGCTGGCATTATGAATTTATACATTCAAATATACCTTGATTTGAGGTTGCACTTAAATTGCAAATAGATGAGGTACTTTATATGAAGTTGATTTTTTCATAGACTCATTTGGAAAGGAATGGATGTTTTGGACCTAATTGAAAATTATTGTTTAAATAGTTGACAATTTTCTTCTGGTAGGTGTTCATACTGTTCTGAAGACAGGCAACTGGGTCCGTTATTGTATCTTTGACCTAGCAACAGGAAAAGCTGAACAGGAGAATAATTTTCCTACAAGCAGTATTGCTTTTCTTGGTCAAAATGAACGCAATGTGGCAATTTACACAGCTGGTCAGGTATGCACTAGTGACTAATGTTTCATATTTCCTAGAATTTCTTGCATTATGTAAATTCTTTGATTGCTCATTTTATTAGTACAATTACTATTTATTGTTGTAAACGAGGAGGGGAAATTGCTTGGGGAGTGGATTATTTTCATTAATCCATGGTCCTGTGCTGCTATTTTGGTAGAGCGATCTTGCACTTGCAGTGCTGAATTTTGAACTTGACTCCTAAATGTACAAAACAATAGTTCATACGGTATTCATATTAACATTAATTTTTCTGTTCTGTAAAATGGCGTAGTATTATGAAGTTTTTAGTCTTATAAGTGTTAAGTTTTAAGCTAAAGTTCAGTTTTAAAAGTCACCAATACGTATTTTTTCTCAAGTCTCAAAATTAGCCTAAGTGAGTAGGTTGGTTCTAGTTGATTTATCTGCAGCATCTAGTCCAGTGGTGGTCAACCTGTGCCCTCTTCCCCCCCCACCCCCTGAACATTTGCACGAGTCTAGGTATTATTTCTTGTCTTATACATAAATCAAGAAATATTCAATCAAGAATTATTTTGTTGGCCGACCTTAAAGGCTGGCCACCACTAGTCTAGTTCTTCTGCAATGAATGGATTCATCTCAGTGACTGATGCCTGTGGCACTTGTTCGCCTTTTCACAAAATGCATAATCTTGAAGTATGAAATGTGCACAATACCTAAACAATATTTGTTACCCTGCTGATGATATGATACTGGATGCATTAAATATTATAAATATCCATTTGGGGCATTTAACTCCTGGGTGTTCTCTAAATCCAGGATGACAGCTTTTTATTAAAGAACTAACTAATGCAGCCAATATTCTGTTAAGAGGAAGTCAACTGCTGCAGATCATTGGCTGCTTTTGATGTACCCAGAGAATGTTTGGTGTGACAACTTTTTGATGTAATGCTCAATTGACCCCAATATCAGTTTTCAACTTCTTTTAACATATCTTCAATTTAGAGGAAGAATTGTGTTTTGGCATAGAGTATTCTTGGAGACATGCTGGAGATGAACGATGATCAACACTGAGTTGTGGTCAGGGAGGAGGCATCTCGGTCCTCTGGGATCACACTGCATATCCTTAGGAGCTCGCACTTACTTTAACATGACATGCAACTGTGTCCAGTGTATCCGGCTGATTTGGCACCAATAGCGAAGTTTTTTTTTGTTTGGAATTTGAATGCTCTTAAGTTATTTTGCATTTTCCTATGCCTCTTTGAACAACAGCTTTAGCTGCTTAACCTGGTTATTAGGGGCAAGCAAATTCTTGAACGATTCTAATTTACTCTTGGCAACAACAACAAGTTGCACTTATATAGCACCCTCCACGCAGGATGGAGTATTAGAGCACATAACAGTGGCGGAGCCTGACTCCGAGCGGTGGGGAGGTGACTAAGCATGGTTGAAAAAGGTTTCCAGACGGGACTTGAAAAGGGAGAGGGGGTAAGGCAGAGGGATTGAGGGAGAGTGTTCCAGAGTTTCCGGGTGCAGCAGCTGAAAGCCCGATCTCCTTCTGTCTGGCATAACTCTGAGCGGATAATATCTTTAAAACTTTTTGGTTAGTGGATGGCGATCAACAATCAGAATTGTATTTATTAAAAGTGACTGAAATAAAAAAAATCACTTGACAAAACAAAGTTAAAAGTCGAGATTCTATTTGGGTTAAATGTGCAAGTAAGGCAGGGCTACTTAATCGATTAACTGAAATTTGCAGTTTGTGGGTCATTTTGAGCTAGTAACTTTTGAAATGGTAAGTGTGTAGCCTTGGTTGACCATTCTTTTAACCGCAGACTCGATGTTGGAACAAAAAGTCTTTACTGCGAACTGTGGATAGATATGGTTGTATGATTTCGGGTTATTTTAGAATGGACAATTCAAAAAAACGTTTCTTTTTTTTTTGTAATTAGTTATAAACCAGACTATTTAATCTGAATAAATCAAATCGATTTAGTATTTCTGACTATCAACCTTCGTTTGTATTTCTGTAGGAATCCCCCATTGTTCTCAGGGATGGAAATGGCACCATTTATCCAATGGCTAAGGATTGTATGGGTGGAATCCGAGATCCCGATTGGTTAGACCTTCCACCGATTACTAGCCTCGGGATGGGTATCCATTCTTTGACAAACCTTCCTGCAAATTCATCTATTAAGAAGAAAGCAGCAGTCATTGTAATGACTGTAGAGGTTGGTTACCTGGTCTTTTAAGAAAAGTATGTAGGCTGCGTTATGTACGTACAAATAGTGAAACATGGTTTTCTTAGGGTTGAGTTTAAAATACAATCAATCATTAGAGCACTTGGAATTTTGAAAATGCGAAGTCTTCTCTTTGGTTTATATAAGCAGGAAGCTTGGCAGCGAACTCGGTGGCAAGCTTTGTGATTTTAGGTGATTAGAATCCAATACTCACTTGGGTTCTCAAGCATTGGCTTTTGTCATCGAGCATCTAAATGCTTTGGGTAAGAAGGGCCCATCCCTTGTAACAATAATAATCTTTGGAGTTGATATAGCGTCTTATCACATTGTTGGAACGTCTCAAAAGGCTTAACAGGATTTGCTGTAGAGTACAGTGACTATTTTTTAGGCTGAGTGAAATGCAGCAGCCAATTTGACGACAAAAAAATTCTGGGGGATTGTTAGTTGGACACCTTGATAACATCCCTTCTCTGGTGGCAGCGTGTGTGTTAAATCAGTTATAACTGTCTTAAACACTATTGCTATTACCAAACTGAGCTTAAGATTCAGGAAAACAAATGCATTACATTTCTGGAAAAAATAGATGAGAAGGATTATTTCCACTGATCTGAGGCAGTAATAAGAAAGAGGCAATAAAATTGACTTATCATTAGAAGAGACAAAGGGAAGGTTAGAAGAAACATTGTTATAGAATATCAAATGCTGCACTGAAACTGTCTGTTGTCAGGCCAGTAACATTTAAATTGGATAAATATTCAATGATAAAATTAAATGTTATGGGGAGCGTTTGAGTTAATGAGATTAAAGTAATTTGCTTCTTTAGGGAGCATTGGCACCAATACAGAATTAATGATCCAAATTACTTATTTCTTTGCCTTCAACATTCCATGATGCTGCAATGGGCTGAAATGTTTCCATGACATATGGAAAATAATTTCAGGATATTTCCATTTTGTGCATTTGTTTCCAACTTGTGGTTTTTAAAATCTAGTGCATTGATATTTCATTTCTTGCAGTCATTTAGTGCCATCATAGTGATCAGACTTTTGCTGCAGATATCCTGTTGTGATCATACGAATCTCATTCTTGAGGTCCATGCAATATTAATTATTAAAACCATCTGGTGATGAGTGAGATAATATTAGGGTTAAGTGTGACATCTCATTTGTAAGAGAAATTGTTTAAAAAGTTCAGATCTAAATGTCTTTACATTTGTGTCTACTGTCCCCATAATAATGGTTCAAATTTATTTAACTTTCACAGAAGCAAGCATTAATGCAGCACATACTGAGATGTGATTATGAAGCCTCCAGGCAATACTTGATGAATCTTGAGCAGGCTGTTCTTTTGGAACAAACCCCACAAGCTCTCAAGATGTTCCTGAACAATCGGTGTGATGGAAATCGCAATGTCTTGCATGCCTGTGTCTCCGTCTGTTTCCCAACAAGCAATAAAGAGACAAAAGAGGAAGAAGGTGAGTTTAAACCATACACACTGCATTGTGAACACAAGGAATTTTTGGGGTGAGCATGGAAATAATCATTCAGGGAAGTATTAACCTTCCTGTTACCCAGCCATGATTGGGATCAGACCATTTTGTAAAGTAAGATGTATAATTGTCCCATTGGACAATTGTACTAAGGTTTGAAAGGACAAATCTGCGTTTGATTGAAGAAATTTGATGAATTCTATATTTTCAGAGTCTTGTATTTTGAGTCTTGTCTGGCTTGCTCTTTTACTTTTATAACAACAACTTGCATTTATATAGCGCCCCTCACGCAGGCTAGCATCCCAGTGTGCTTGACAGTGGCAGAGCATGACGCTGAGCCGGCGGGAAGGTGGAGGTCGAAGTGGAAGGTCTTCAGGCGCGACCTGAAGATGGGGCAAGATGGAGGGATAGAGGAAAAGTTCAAGTCTTGTGGCATAGTGTCTGAAAGAGCGGCTGTCAATGGTGGAAAGGAGGGCATCAGGGACATGCAGAAGGCCAGAGCCAGTCAAGTGGAGGTAGTGGGTTGCAGGATACGCAGGTCAGAGAGGTAGAGAGGTGCCAGAGCATGAAGCGATTTGAAAACAAGTGTGAGGATCTTGGAATCGATCCATTCAGCAATAGGGAGCCAGTGGAAGGAAGGACAGCTGTAGTTCGAACCTGACGCCTAGGTTGCACACCGGATTGGTGAGTCTTAGAGGAATAGGCCAGGGAAGTTGAGGAGATCAGAGCCACAGGACAGAAGACGATGACGGGAACCAAGGACTATGGGTTCCATCTTGTCAGCATTTAGTTGTAAGAAGTTTGCGCTCATCCAGGCCCTGATGTCCGCCAGGCAAACTAACACAACACGGGTGGACCTGGAGTCGAAGCTGGAGGAGGAGTAGATTTTTGTTCATCCGCATACATGTAGAAGTTTATCCCGTGTCTGCAGATGACATCGCCAAGAGGAGCATATAGATGAGGAAGAGGAAGGGGGGGCCAAAATTGGAGCGCTGGGGTACACCACAGATGACTGCGCGGGGCCGAGAGGAGAAACCATTTGAAGAGATGCGTTTGCTGTGAAGAGCTAGTGACTTAAGTATTTCTGTCCCACAGAAGCAGAGCGCTCTGAAAGGAATACGTTTGCAGAGAGGTTATCTGCAGTTGAGGCCATTGCAAATGCCATCTCTGTCGTGTCAAGTAACAACAGTGGTAACAGGACTGGACCATCTAGCAGTAGGAGGTAGGTCTAAGCACATACATGAGGATTATTCTGTTATTGGGTGCTCAGTATAAATGTAGCTATTAATTGATTCAATTAATTAATTGATTCAATGCTTGACATTAGCTATCTTTAGTTTGAAATGTCATGCCTTATACAAATTTCTCCTTCCAAGTTTAAGATTACGTGAAATGATGAGACGCTCACTTCGAGCTGCCGGCTTGGGACGGCATGAATCGGGTGCTTCATCCACTGACCATCAGGACCCAGTATCTCCTCCTATTGCCCCACTTAGCTGGGCACCAGATCCACCCGCAATTGATCCAGGTAACTCTTAGTTCACAAAAAAATTATTTATAGGAGGGTAGTTCGATACTGGTAAGAATAAGTAAGAATCACTTCCAACTTTCCAATTAAAAGTAGTTCATCCTTCAAATTTTAATAGATTTGTGAAATATCAATGTGCATAGACAACTTATATTGAAGTATATAATGCTGTTTCCTCATATTTGCTGCTTGAATTGTTTTGATTACCTCATTATTTAATTGCATGCAAATCCTATTCAGGTACGCAAGCAAACAGTGACAGTCATATTAAAGTACAGACTGACTCAAATTTTAACCTTCTCATTGCTGTTGCATAGGACATTTGATGGAATGCCTTTATCACCCAAAAAAAGTCGAAAGATTTTATTTTTCAACTTGAGAAACGTCTCAGCGTTTTACACTTGGGCTGTAATCTGGAGATAATGTGTCTGCTCGATGATAGATGCTACCACTTTCTTCTGCATCTGCCTATGTCAGGAGAAGGTTTGGTATCGGAACCAATGTATTTATCATCACAGTAGTTTCATTGATCGACATAATCAGAGCTTCAGATGAACACGACCTTCCGGTCATTTCCTTTTATCCTTCCAGAATACCAAATGCTGTCTTCTGGATTAAATCAGGATCAGACAGTTTCTTAAATGTCAGTTTCTTTGATATCTTAAGATATCAAAGCCTTCCTTCTTGGTGTAGTATTCTAGCTGTTGATCATGTCAGTTCATTCCTGAGTGGTCTGTTCAGTTAAATTGATGCTGTTAACCGTTTCAGGATTTGCACACCGAGCTTGCGTCCTTTCCAGTGAGTGTCTGCAACACTCATACTTAGCAAGATGAATAGCTTGTTGCAAATAATACACAGATAGTATGAATGAAGACAAAATCTTCAACAAGGGTGGAGCTGCCCCTTGTGTTCTCCCTGATACACTGATTCAGAAAGTTCATTGATGAGCTGGTCTTTCCCACTTGTGTATTCCCAATGTTGGGCTGATTGAAGTTTCTCTCCTCTCCCACGCACCCCACAAATCAGGACTACCCTCTTTCTTACACATTTCCTATATGTCAATATGATAGGGCATTCTTGTTACTTTGGCCTGGTGTAGTCTACAGCAAACTCCAAACATTATTCTGTCGCTTTCCTTGAAGTACATCTAATCAGAATTTTATAGCAATGTATTGCTGGCCCTACTAGCCTAACCTTCCAGGCATCCCTTATTTGTGTCTGCTTTATTCTT
The DNA here is from genome assembly GCF_018977255.1 of Callorhinchus milii. Taxonomy (NCBI): domain Eukaryota; kingdom Metazoa; phylum Chordata; class Chondrichthyes; order Chimaeriformes; family Callorhinchidae; genus Callorhinchus; species Callorhinchus milii. The sequence goes on along the minus strand of NW_024704743.1, from coordinate 95,580,790 downwards.
TCCCTCAGCTTTCTCTTAACCTCAAGCATCAGTGTCTTCTGTTTCAGAGCACTAGTTTTAGAGGTTGAGTTGGAGTCAAGTGCTGTATTAAAATTTACCATCCAACAAGACTGAGTGAGTTTGTTGAATGGGGTCCAGCGAGAGAGTTTAGTTTTATCTTTTGCTATTCAGTTGTTCCTTGTATTGATGAATATTCTGTTTACTGAAAGACGGTGACATTGATTTTATCCTGGCACCTGCGGTGGGATCTCTTACCACAGCTGCATCTGGTACTGGACAAGGACCCAGCACATCTACCATACCTGGTGAGGAATTGAGCTAATCTCGTGCTATAACTGCAAATTTCTTCTTCTGTTGGTGTTGCATAAACTGTTTTAATCTCTAATTTAACTTGATTACCAAAGCATATTTTAACATAATCTGGTGCGATTTGAGATATGTGAGGGTCTAGCTCATTCAGCAAATTTCTGCATATAAGTAAGTACCTCGTTAGGAGGCGCAAACTAGAACACTGAGTTTAACGGTTCACAGAAGCCATGTGAATATTGATTCACTGCTCTCCATGTGTCGTTTTATTCTGGTTTTATGCCATAGCTCTTTTTCTGTTTCAGATCCTTTTCTCCTGAGTAAACTCCTGATATATGGGGAGTTGTATATCCTTTTGAGTTGACATTATTGAAATTTGATCAGCATTGAATTATTTATTTGCTCCCTTTTAGTGACTTAAAAAGGAAGAGGAATGATAGGGGCATGGGGAGTGGACACAAAGTTCACCCTTTTAATAAAATACTAGCCCTTTAGGAGAGACTCTTTGCACAATATTTAGGAATGAAAGACAACATGGTCAGTTAATTGCTGAGAAATGATGGTTCCAGAAAATGTTTGGAGCTCCAAAAGGAGTCTATGGAACATATTTCCCTCTTTCCCCCTCTTTCTTGCCTCCTCCTAGTCTTCCTGATGACACATTCCTTGTATCCCAAGAGAATAGGAAGGTAACCAGTTTTCAAACCTATCCCAGTACCGTTATTAAGCTTCCTACCACTAGATGTGAGGTATCTTGAGGCAACTCTATGCTAAAAATATTTTTGCTTTTCTTTCCCCTTGATGGTATGGTTTGACATTCAAAATTTGCCATTTCACTGGGCGGTACAGACCAGTAATACCAGATTTGTAACACCATTTAAACACAGTTTGCTAATGTTGTAATGTTATGCTACTGCACTGCGCACACAGAAATTTACAGACATTACAACCAGTGGAAAAGGAACAGTTACTTGTAGGTTTGAATTACATTTACAGTATAGCTTACATTTATAATAATAGGGTTATTATTAGAGCTGGATTTGGAGTTGGAAAATTCTATTGTACATCATTATGGTCAAATTACGATGAATAGAGATGAATATAAACATTATGTATTATCAATATCTTCATTTTAGAAAAATCTATTTAAATGTTCGCTTCCTATTTTTCATATTTTATTTTTCAGGTCCTTCAGCTGATCCACCTGTAGTGGAATCAAAGGATAGAAAAGCAAATGCTCATCTAATCTTAAAATTACTTTGTGAAAGTGTGGTACTGCGACCTTATCTTCGAGAATTGCTCTCAGCCAAGTAAGTAAATAGCACATGGTGCTATTTATGGCACAGACATGAATAGCCCCAAAATGTCACAGGAGTCACTTGGAGATGAACTAGCTTGTACTGTAATTGTATCTCTTCTTAATCAGCACATTGAGACTTTTAATTTGTGATCATAGTCAGTTTGTGGAAATGATATTGCAATTTGGGCATTGGGATTTTGATCAGTTCACAACTAGTGCTTAGTTGATCAGAGTAGAGAGGTAATGTGGGATCACAGAGTGGTTTTCATTCTAAGATTGCTCAGCAAGTAGAGGTGATTGGTTAGTTTATGGGTGATTGATTCCACCAGATTCATAAATGGATAGCATCCTTTTCTTCAGCGATATTGAGAAAACCAAAGGCTGGCTATTTTTTTTCAATGGAACACAGGAGGTTGAGGGTTGGAAATCATTACAAATAACTATTGAATTTGGAGCAATAGAATGATTCAAAAAGAAATTGAATAAGCATCTGAGCGGTAAACGTATGAAGAGAGAGCTGGTAGATGGGATTAATTTAAAAAAGTATCAGAAAAATGGATTGCGGTAGCACAAACATGATGGGACAGAATTACCTCTGTGTGCTGAAATGTTTTGTTTCTTAGCCTTTTATAACATTGAAGATCTCTATTAGATGATCATATAATCTTTTTTAATTCTAATGAAAAAAAAACTTGGTTTTTCAAGTCTTCATAATTGATACCTAATCTCAGGTAACTTTTTAGTGAATATTATCTTGTATAGAGGTCTGTTTGAGGTAAGGTGTGGTCTGCAGGCAAGTACTAAACTTTATGTGATATGTATAGTTTGTAAATATCCAAAAAAAAATAACATAAAATCTTTACATTTGACATAACGCCTTTCATGTTGGGAGGATATCTCACAGGATTTACTGAAAAGTGTAGTGACTACATTTTTAATTTTCCAGGGATGCTAGAGGAATGACTCCATTTATGTTGGGTGTTGGTGGGCGAGCTTATCCTGCAGCAATTACCATTCTGGAAACTGCACAGAAGATAGCAAAAGGTGAACCTTTTTGAGAATCATGCACAGAATAATGAAGTACTTCCTGACTATGTTTTCACAACTTTGGTTTATGATAGCAGTTTGATCTTCAGAGCTTGCCTGATTTCTCCATGTTTCCAAAGCTCCTGTCTGCAAGGCATCTTCCTCCAAATCCTGACAAAATCCCTTGAGGTTCCACTGTGTTGCTTCCAGCTCCTCCAAAGTTCTTATGCCCCTCCTAGTCTTCCTAGTTTTGCTTTGGAGAATGGAGACAAGTCGAACTATCGGATAAGTCTATCGCAGAAACTTGTGCACCACCAAGTAGCTAATAATTAAGGAGACTTGGTAGCAGATTACATGCTTGCTCTTCGTGCTACAGGCTACAAAGAATTTTACAGCCGATGCCATTGTTTTTTGCTAGTAGTACAGGTCTGTCATCGTACTCGGCAATCTTATTTGGGTCACAGATGAAACCATTTACTCAAACTTTTGGCTGTGAGTTTGTATTCATAAAACAAGGATTTTTATCTTGCCCATTAACCCCGTTACTGGTGTTGCTTACCATGTTAACCTTCTTTGTTTAGAATTCATTTATTCTTAAATTAAATGACTATTTTTCACCAGGTGATGTTTCAGGTGAAAAGGAAGAGGATGTATTCATGAGTATGATTTGTCCACCTGGCACTAATCCAGACGACTCTCCATTGTATGTCTTGTGCTGCAATGATACCTGCAGTTTTACGTGGACTGGGGCAGAGCATATTAATCAGGTATGTCAAAGAGTGTAAATCCAGCTCATTCAAATTGATATTCAAGTGTTGTACACTATAGGTCAAATTCCAGAAATATTCAATGTGCTTTATGTATTTAATTGTTTGCCACTCTTTGAAGTAATGGTTTCTCATACAAAGTATTCAGGCACATTGATTAGACTGCACCTTTAAGTACATTATTTAATCAGACTGCACTCTTCCCCTTAAGTACATTGATTATTTGTTTAAACGTTTGAAAGAAAATCATTGCTCAATGAAAATGGAGGGCTGTTCAAGTGAGAGAAAAATCACTAGAAGATTGAACTTTAACTGTTTGTTAGTGGATCTTATAATATTATTTAATTCCTCCCAATTCTCTGCTGCATTTAAACCTTCCATACTGTAATACGTGTTACTACTTCTTGCCTTTGAGGGCAATATTTGTTCATCTCATTTAGTTCTTATTTTGGTTAACTAGTTCATCGACATCTGGTTAGATTCTATGTAATAATCCCTACATTTGATATTGAACCTTATCAAGTTGACAAAATATTTAAAAGCGCTTCAAAGGAGCTCCCCCTGCACTGGAGTGTCAGTACAGACTATGAGCTCAAAGTCCTGAACTTATCTGGAACATGTTCCATGGACTGGAATATAGGGCAATACAGGACCATCCTGTAAAATGTGGTTGTATGGGTGCAGTATCTCAAAGGTGCATTAAAATAGCGTGTAAAAAATGGCTGACATACGGGTTGTTAGTCACGATGTGCAGGAAGTCCTTAACATGGTGAGTTCAGTGGTGACGATAATGTTAGCAGAGTTATATTTACATTGTGCAAGATATGGTATTCGTGATAATCTGGAATGCAGAGAGGTATGCTTACCTCTCTGCATATCAATTTAGGTGGTTCCTCACACATTGTACAGTGTAAGAAGTTGGTTAGGTTAGCCTAGGGTCACCTTCCCCATCCCCCGCTCGGACTCGAGCTCCGCCATTGTTAAGCGCTCTGAGCCGATGCCCGGCGTGGAGGACGCTATGTAAATGCAAGTTGTTATTGTTGAACACCAGAAAGCAGATGAGCAATGCTTCCACTAGGCCTACATCTAAGAAATCCTGCCTAAACCAGGTCACCCTAATCTTTGAAGGCTTTCCAGGGGATAATTAATACAACTGTAGCTTGCTTTACACTATTTTCTGAAATGCACCACTACTCTTATTTTTCTCAGCACCAGTTTTGTATCCACATGTCATATACTTATGGCTTTGATGCTCGATTTGTTGTCTCAAAACAAATGGCTCACTTCTGGTTAGACCTGTTCAGCACTTTACCGTGACATTCTGCACTTAATCCAGCAAACTCTTAGAAATAATTAATTTCAATTAAATTGAAGTGTATTATCGTAATTATGCCTCACTCTTATGTATTTACAAAAAGGCATTGTGAGAAACCTTCTATTTAATAAACATTTAGGGTGATGGGGGGGTGGTAGCAATATGATTTGCATGCTTCATCTTCAAATAGCAATGGTTTCTCCCTTTGAATGGTTGTATCTATAAATATGTGGAAGTTGAAACTTTTAAAAAAAGCCACAGTGGATGACGATTGAAAATTTGGATAGTCAAGTATATACTTAGTGTAAATTGTACATTGTAATTTTTTTGTTGGCTTTTGCTTAGGATATATTTGAATGTAGGACCTGCGGATTGCTGGAGTCTCTGTGCTGCTGCACAGAGTGTGCAAGAGTATGTCACAAGGGTCATGACTGCAAGTAAGTAATTGAAATGTTACCTGAATATTAGACTGGCTGATATTATAGAGCTTGTCTAGATCATTTGATTTCTTTCTCTAGGTTATATTAATTTGAAACAAATTGTAGGTTCAGAAGGAATAGCTGTAGAAAGAAACCATTTTCATTTTTATAGTGCTTTTATTATAGCAAAAGCCTCAGATCTTAACAGTAATTGTTAACGTTGGAAACTTTCCATTTGTAGAATTAAGAAAGCGGAAAGCTTTCCCAGAAAGCAAAAGAGCTCTGGGGCACTACCCTGCTATTGATGGGTATCAAATGCAAGATGTTGTTGTAAGAATGTGAACCAAATGTGCCATCCAAATATGCAGCATATTAGTGCTTCAACCAGCTGAAACCTCTAGGCTACTGCAACATTTTCAGTTTTTAGAATTTCCAGATCTGGTTAAAGATGCATAGGGCTGCAACTTTGGAGAATTTTGGACAATTTGGATAATATTGTGAGTACTGTAGAAATTTAATTAAAAAAAGAATTGATTAATGGCCAAAGTTATATGGTTTCAGGATTTATGAAATAGGAAATGCAGCTCATAGAACATGTTCCCACAATAATACAGTAATGGTGAAATGTTAAATTGTAGTTTAGTATTTTGATACGTAACTTTTGATGTGCTCTGTTTTCAGGCTTAAAAGGACATCCCCTACGGCTTATTGTGACTGCTGGGAGAAATGTAAATGCAAAACTCTGATTGCGGGACAAAAATCTGCTCGTCTTGATCTACTCTATAGACTACTTACAACAACCAATCTTGTAACTCTACCAAATAGCAGGTAAATATTCCTTTGTGGTAATGTGGTACAACTGGATGTAAACACATAACTCAATCCATTTGTTACCGTTCACTTTATTCTCCAGGTGCACGGGGTCAAGTTTCTATGGAAACTGAATCTGCTGTTCAGTTGAATTACATCTTACTGCTTTTCACACAGAGGTGAGGTTGAAGAGGCTCTTTGGCTGATTTAATCTCATCCTCTTCATCCTAGTTATTGATCCAATGAATCATTGTTGGACACCCTTGAGGCTAGCAAATCCTTCCTAAGATTGGGTGCTCAAAACTGAACACAGTACTATAAAAGGATGTCTGCCTAGGACTCTCTTGAATTGGAGCACTTCCTTTTATGTTCCAGACTTTTGTTATAAAGCTCAGCTTTATTGATTGTTTTCTCCACCTGCAAAATAGATTTTAATGATTTTGTGGCTTTATGTTCTTTGTCTAATTTAGCATCTTGAATACATCTAGAATGTCTTATAATCTATAAGGTCTTCTATACAATGTTTCTTTAAAGGCTGATAAATCCTAGATTAATTAATCGTTTCTCATAGTTCATTGTTCTAACATTGGGAATCATCCTTGTTGTTCAACATTCTTGTGACCAGATTTTTGAGTGGATACCAAATATCTTCTACCCTACATGTAACTCCTTTCTAGAATTGAGAAATTTGCATTCAGANTTTTTTCCATGCAGGGGTGAACATCTACTGCTGTTCCTAGTACAGACTGTTGCTCGGCAAACTGTGGAGCACTGCCAATATCGGCCACCACGAATACGAGAGGACCGGAACCGCAAAACTGCAAATGTTGAAGGTTTGTGGCAGCACACAATCAAATTTTATTTAAAATTACTCAATTTTCTATAATCCAATAACCACTTGCATTTATATAGCGCCCTTCACACAGGTAGTGCCTCAGAGCTCTTAACAATGGCAGAGTTTGATGCCAAGCGGGGAGAAATGGAAGGTGACCTTCAAACTATTTGAGAACATTTTGTAAAGCATGCAGAATTCCAATGCAAATTAAAATATCTTTCGGAAAATTGTAAAGATTAAGGTTTAATTTTTTTCTTTCCCCATACACACATAGTTAAAAATTGCAAATGAATTTATATTTGTCTCCTTAACTTACCCTACTGTTCCAAACTGCATTTTGTTTGTGGCACGTTTGTAAATTGTGTCTAGAAAATTGGGAAATCAAAAATCATAGCTCTGTATTGGAAGAGATCATATCTATTATGCTTTGGATCTAAAGGTTAAATATTTATCTTTCAAAAGCATTCCATCATATCCATGAGGAGACCTGACAGTTTGAGTGTAGTAAAAGTCCTGTGTTCATTCTAACTTCATTAACAACTTTACTAGTTTGGGTACTGGTTTTAATCACAGACTAAACCAATATGGACTGATCGCAGTATATTATTGTCAATTATTTTTCTTAATGGTAAGTAAATGAGCAATAAATTGTGTGGCATAACCACACATCAATGAGTACAGTTTAGTTTCATTGGAATTCTTGCCAATACTTGCAAAATTCCTGAAGTTTTTGTGATGGTAATGCATGATGTAATACAGAGCATGCCTATTAAAACACATCCTGGTTTGCAAAGAGTACAGGTTGTGAAATTATTTCTGGCACTTCTTGTACATAGTGTGCATGCAGTGACATCAGAGCCACTTCTGGTGCTTAGGGCTTGATGTCAATGGCAAACTGACGACTCTTTTGGATACCTCTGGCCATCAAAAGAAAAAGTTGCTGTCTATGCACTTTCAGAAGGCAGACTAAATTGGTGGTGTATTTAATTTGGGGCTGTCCTCTTATACGCTACACGCAAAGATCAGTGTGCCATGCCATCTTGCTTGTTTTGGCGTTCTTTCTGCCTCCCACTACTTGTATTTTGAGAGATTCTGACAGTCCTTCCCAGGATCACAAGTTGATAAAGGAAAAATGCAGTAACCTATCGAAAAAAGTTTGTTTTTAAAAAGGTTTAACTTAAGCTGGTTTTAGTTAACTATAAGTTAATGTTTGATAGTTGTTTCGAGTGCTTTGGGAATGCATTTCATGAAAGTAGAATGAGAGGAGTGGATTTAATACCCAATTGAAGGAATTTGTATAACTAGTTTGAATGAGATAATATTTTTTCAAATTAATAAAGCAACTTATGGTAACCCTGCATGCCAGAGCTACCATACTTGTGGAGTCCACTGCTTAAGTGGCAAGATTGGATCCATAGGTTTAAGTGTTGATGAGAAATTGATTGCAATTTTTTTGTTCATCCTCTCTCAGATTCTGATATGCCTGATCATGATTTGGAGCCACCTAGATTTGCCCAACTGGCCCTGGAGCGTGTCCTTCAGGACTGGAATGCTCTGAAATCTATGATCATGTTTGGTTCGCAGGAAAGCAAGGACCCGTAAGCATATTTGACTTGGATTTTTGCTGCATTATTGTATAGAAATGAAGAAAGGTAAATAAATTCTTAGCTTCTTTTTGTAGGCTCAGCGCAAGCAGTAGGATTGCTCACCTCCTACCAGAAGAGCAAGTCTACCTTTCTCAACAGAGTGGTACAATCCGGCTGGACTGTTTTACACATTGCCTCATTGTGAAGTGTACAGCTGATATTTTAGTAAGTACTTTTTTGGGTGTTAAATGGTTTCAGCACTTTGCAGTTGAATGGTTTTTGTTTTAATGGCTAATGGATGATTTGCAGAGGGATAATGCAACAGCATTTACTCCAAATGAGCTCTTAAAACTTTGAGTGGCAAGTATATTGGAGGCTAGATTTACATTGATATAATTTGGACATTGATTTTTTTTATCTAACGGTAGGGGATGTCCGAGAGAAGAGACGTCATCCATCTTTGGTGTACCACGTTTTATTAAGATTACCTTTTTAGTGGCCAAATTGAAAATCAGGTTTCACTTGTGTAGTTTTTCCTACGTGGTATTTTCAAATGTGTACCAAACCAATATCTACATGCTTTATGATGTACTGAATCTTTTAAAAATATTTTGAAGCTTTTGGACACTTTACTTGGAACGCTGGTAAAGGAGCTGCAGAATAAATATACACCAGGGCGTCGAGAGGAAGCCATCACTGTCACCATGAGATTTCTGCGCTCGGTTGCAAGAGTGTTTGTCATTCTTAGTGTAGAAATGGCTTCATCAAAGAAAAAAAAGTAAGAACAGTATATTTGCATAGAGAAATGTGATGCAAACTTGTGCATGTATCTTTAGTTATGAATAAAAATTAATATGCTCAAATCTAGATCTTACCAGAAATGTGAAATAAATATTGTAAATTTGGAACTAGCTTTTGAAATTTTATTTTAACAAGTGTAACAAATTAATGTGCAATAAGTTTGTTTTAACTGGAATCGACTCTTCATTCTGGTTACCTCACAATAGAATTTACCATTAATCTAAGGCTTTACTTAAAGTCTGTTTAGCTGAATTACTGATAAACTGCATGCATTTCCTCAAAAGTTAATTTCATTGTATGTCTTGACAAATGTAACTAGTGTTTAATTTAATTGTGAAATCCTTTACACTTTTAGATTTGTGGTCACTATTTTGAATATCCTCTATCTTATCTAGATGGGTTCATAGGTACCAAATAAATGAAATGACTTCCAACAGTTTCTCCATTCTTGTTTTTTAGCAACTTTGTACCTCAACCAATTGGCAAATGCAAGCGTGTGTTCCAAGCTCTGCTACCTTATGCCGTAGAGGAGTTGTGCAACGTAGCAGAATCTTTAATAGTCCCTGTTAGGATGGGTATTGCACGACCTACGGCTCCCTTTACATTGGCAAGCACTAGTCTAGATGCTATGCAAGGCAGTGAGGAGCTGTTCTCAGTAGAGCCACTTCCTCCAAGGCAATCATCTGACCAATCTAGCAGGTAATATTTTCATAAAGCCTTGTTTTATGCCTTTTGAAACAGTAAGTGTGTAAATGTGTGTACTTTACAGTTTTGCCTGTTGAATGGTGGTGTGTATTGTTCTAGTAATTTGCCATCTTTTACAGTTCTAGCCAGTCGCAGTCTTCCTACATCATTCGCAATCCACAGCAGAGGCGTATTAGCCAATCGCAACCTGTTCGTGGCCGAGATGAGGAACAAGATGATATAGTGACAGCTGATGTGGAAGAGGTAGATTCGTTAACTTACTTTGTAAAGGTAGTTGACTGTAGAAAAAGAAGTTTTACTTGATAATTATAAGCTATTTGAGGAAATAACTTCAAAGGGAATGCAATGGATATTTTGTATGGGTTTTCAAAAAGTGTAACTGAAGAAAAGAGGCTTGAAGAAAATAAAGACACATGATATGGCAGTAAAGGCAATGTGGCAACTCGGGTGGAAAGTTACCTAAAGGATTGAAAATGAATTGGGTTAAAGAGATGTTTTTTTAGTCTGAAACGATGTAAAAGGTGTCTCTTAGCGGTTAGTGATAAGATCATTGTACATTGCTTTTTTTGGCATCAGGTGTCTGACACATACAGAAATCATTATCATGCTTAATTGAAATGAGTTCCATACATGCATGCACTTTCTCTTTGCCTGGAATGGAGTACCGCTGTGTCCTTGGTGGAATGCATTCTACTTATATAATTGTCCAATTATATATAAATTTAAATGATCTGGATTCAGGGATAATGGTGTAAAATATCCAAATTTGCAGATGACACAAAATAGGGATCTGAAAAATTAAACCATGCAATTGCTTCTCGGCTCTAGCGACTAAACGAGTTCTAATAGAAGTGTACTTCACTGAAGAATCCTTCAGACTATGTATATTAAATTATTCCTCGTTGGAAAACATGTCTATTTGCGGCACCTAACTTGTTTAAAATCATTTACTGAAGCAGCCAATGAAAATCTGAATTATAAGGTGCCCTTATTTTTCAGTCTACTTGAGTATCTAGCTATTTACTATGCTTGTGGCTCAGTTTCTGTATGGTTTTCACATGACCTTGTACTGTGTTCCAGGTTGAAGTAGTGGAGGGGGTGGCTGGTGAGGAAGATCATCATGATGAACAGGAAGAGCAGGGTGAAGAAAATACAGAAGCAGAGGGACAGCACGATGAACACGATGATGATGGTATAAAATTTATGATTTAGATCTGCGCAATTTACAAAATTCCATTCCAGGTATTCCAGAACACTTTCTGCAGAACAAGTAGAATCAATCTAGTAGTTTCTTGCTAATTTGAAGCAGGTAAAACAGCAACATCCACTGATGTAGTGGCTTGCAAGTAAGATGAAAGGTCTCGAAGCATTTCACAAAGACGATGGAGATGCCCAAGTAGGGAGATGGGAGGTTTAAAGATGTTGACCAACAGCAAATCTTAGCTGCACGCAGTGCGAAATTGAGGAAAATCAGTATTAAAATACTAAAGATATTCTAAAATCCTGATACCCTAATATGTCTAAATATTTGGGAAAATGTGAAGCAACCATAAAGCATTTTAATAATTGTAATAATCTTTACATTTTAAAATGGATCTTATCCACAGCCTGTACCATTTTTTATACTTCTATTTTCTGATCCCCTTTGTTTTAGTGTCCTTTTAAATTTATATTTTAACAATTGTTTAACTTTTTTCTTTAAAACATTACTTACATTTCTACTTTCTTCCAGCACCCACTGTCCCATTTTATTAGTAGGAGAAAATATTTATGGTCAAGAAAAAAACTGCACCCAACAAAAAAAGCTAACATATCATAGATCTGACCAGACCAATTAGGAAAATCAGAAAGTGAGATACATAAATGAGTCTTGGTGGTGCACAAATGGATAAACATGTGGTACTGCATTGTAGGAGGTGCCGTACTTTGGATGAGACATTGAACCAAGGCCCCATCTGGTTATTAACTGGACGTTAGGATCAAGAAAGAAATAGGTTTCTCCAAACGGTCTGCCTTAGCTGACAATCCAACAATTAAAATTGCACTTGATGGCTGTTTTGGGGATATTACTGAGTGCAAATTGGTTACCATTTCCAACCACAAAATACAGTAACACAACTTTATAGCGTATCTTACGAAGTGCTTTGAAACATCCCCTGCATGTGAAAGGTACTATGTCAAACAGGATCATTATTTGTTTGCTGATACTGTCAACATGAAAATAACTACTGAGCAAGGTATAGGAAGATTGTCTACAACTGTATTCAAGTATGGTGTGTGGAGGGGGGGAGCAGCAGAGGGTGCAAAATTTGGTTAAATGAGCGTAGCTTATGACACATGCTTGCCATGAAGTGGTAAATGTGGATTCAATCTAACTGCTCTTAATTTAGTGATTTAGTGAATCTATTACTTCGGTAATGAACCCTAGGCATCTTCCCATATGAAAGGAGAATTGGCGAGAGCTGCTTTTATGCAATCCATTAACGACCACCATCTGGAGCAAGTCATCCAGTCATGTGGTGTTCTGCTCCTCTTCAGCCAACCCCCGTATACCCACATGAAGAATGTCCGCAACATAAATCCATACTTATTTTGGGGGTACAAGTTTTAAATTTTGGAGGTTTATCTGAGTATGTAAAGGAACTTCTGCATTCTGAAGATTCATGCTGGAGTTTGTTCTTTTGTATTGTATATGATGATCTTGTTTGACCAGGGAGTGACATGGAGCTTGATCTGTTGGCGGCAGCAGAAACCGAAAGTGACAGTGAAAGTAACCATAGCAACCAGGATAATGCCAGTGGGCGCAGGAGTGTTGTCACCGCAGCTACGGCAGGGTCTGAAGCAGGTGAATTAAATTACATTTAATTAGAAATTTATAAATAAACTGCTGCATAAAGTATTTTCTGCGCTTCCCCCCCCACGTATAAAATGGAACATCTTACAAATGTTGAGGTTCATTTCCCTGCTGTTGTGTGATGGCCACAATGGCAGATTTTACACCTGATAACTTGTAACACTGCAGGGTAACCAAAAAGTTGTGATATCATTACAATGTCTAAAGCTTAAAACAGTTATGATTTTTTTCAGATGATGGGATAGTTATTACGACTTTTTGGTCACCCTGTATGATCATTGCAAATAGCATTAATGCGAAATTGTGCTGGTAATAGAAGCCTTGTATAACCATTGGGCATCATCTTCAATTATAATGTTTACCTCGGGTTTCTAATTGTGAATATGCAAATCTCTCTTGAAAGCCAGCCAATTGTTTTCCTTTAGAATTGTAAAGCTATTCTTTATCTGCCTGTTCCTCTACAAGTGTGCTTTTTTTCTTTATAATGTTATTCATCTATCATGGCTTCTTACTAAGGTGCCAGCAGTGTCCCAGCATTCTTCTCAGAAGATGATTCTCAGTCCAACGACTCCAGTGATTCTGACAGCAGTAGTAGTCAGAGTGATGATGAAGAACAGGACACGTTTTTACAGGATGAACCTTTGGAAAGGACTACCAACAGTTCCCATGCAAACAGTGCAGCTCAAGCTCCACGCTCCATGCAGTGGGCTGTGCGCAGTACACAGAACCAAAGGTCAACCAACACAACTCCATCTAGTACTAGTGCTCCTGCAGGTAAGTTATATTGGAGAATGCTGTTCATTATTAACTATTCAAAACCGCTTCCAACATATTCCTATGCAAATAAGGGCATTAGATGTTAGTGAAACGTACAATTGCCTCTGATATTTATTCCTAAATTCAGAAATCTTTAGGAATGTAAAAAAGATGAATGAGCAGTGATGCATTTTTATTCTGACTGGACTATTTTTGGAAAATTGTGTAAAGGGCCAGTTTTGATCGGTTATAGAAATGTCTCAAAATTGCTACGTGAAGCCTGCATTTGATTTAAATTAGTATATTTTTTGTTAGTGAACAAATAGTCTGATCATTTTGTTTTGCAGGCGGCTCAGCGGGTTTGATTTATATTGACCCGTCCACTTTACGGAGAAGTGCCACCATTAGTACAAGTGCAGCTGCGGCTGCTGCAGCCCTGGAAGCCAGCAATTCCAGTAGTTATCTCACATCAGCAAGCAGCCTGGCAAGAGCCTATAGCATTGTCATACGGCAAATCTCGGACCTCATGGGTTTAATCCCAAATATAATCACTTGGTGTACTCTCAAATACCAGCTGCCTTGAAAATAACATACCAGGATGCCATTAACTTGCAGGTTTGTTCTATCAAGTAGTAATAAAGTAAGAGGATGGTTTGAATGTCGCAGTACTAATTAGATTTTTTAAAAACCTTATGCATATAATTTACTAAAAAGCAAATTTACTGCAGTTGCTGTCAACTGCTGCAGAAGCACATATTACATAATTATTGAAATGTATAGCTTCCCAATTGTTGAGTCTTCACATACTCGTCTGCCTTATTTTTTAATATTAATGTTAACATAATAATGTTATCCAAACTGGAAAGGAGAAGAGAACCGTAATTTCTGTCCCTTTTTAAGAGTTTAGCACTACTATGGAATAAGAGGAATGAAGGAAAATGCAGGGAAATGGAATTAAAAGACTTACCACAATTTGAAACTGGTAGGAACAGACTCTGCTGAAATTGCTGCCCCCTGTTGCTTTACCAACCCAAATAAAGGAAGCCCTACCACCAGAGTAGGAAGCTCACCAATACTGTGGACCAAAAATGTACAAAGAGAATAACATTTTAAAATAAAGATCAAAAATTAGGGGGAATGATTGTTCACAAAGATCCCACGTGAGCTTCTATCGCATGTAAGCAAAAAGCTGCAACAGCTTGAACCTTCAACAGACCTCAGGAAAAGGGAGGGCAGGAAGAACATCACCAAGGCTTTTATACTTTCCAAATGTTCAACTCCATTTTAAACATCCCAATCAACTTTATCAGTATGATCTTCTAGAACAGTACGTTTTGCATTCATCTGTTTGAAGAAATGTTTTTTGATCTCACTTCTAACCATCTTGATTATAATTTTAAGATTGTTTTGGATCCCTCAACTATGTTGATAGGAACATCGTCTATAATATGAGGAATTTACATAATTAGTCTGAACCTTCACAGTTTAAGATGACTAGCATTAATGTTGCTATGTTTGTCTTGTTTTCTTTTTCTCCCATCCCCCAAGTTAGTATCATTTATAAGTAGTGACTGTACAAATAGTTGATACTCTAAATGCATTTCAGCATTCATAAGGATTTCACTCTGTTCCTGTTCTAATGTGGTATGCACTCAGTTTCCTTCTTGTGTTAACTTTTTAGTGTCCAGCTTTTTCCTTGCTCCTTGGACCTTTTAAATGTGTGCTCCTAGGATGATTATACACTAAGCAGTGAAGGTTGCGTTTGTATTGTAGTCTGTGTGTAATGCAAATTCTTTTCAAGGGGCAAAATATTAGTTTCTTCATTTTACTTTCCTCCTCACCTCCCACCTGGGCCAGTTTAGATGAGTATTCACGTGTTCATGGACTTGTTCGTGGACTGCATTTAAATTAGATACAGATGGTAACTAAAGTATAGGTATAAATATCAAGATGTTACATATCTATTCGGTAAACTGCTAAAATTATAATATACAATGATTTTAAGTCAACTGGATTATGATCTGTATTTCTATAGAATTACGTGGAAGAGAAGCTCATGCCCACATGGAACTGGATGGTTAGCATCATGGATTCAACCGAAGCTCAGTTACGGTATGGTTCAGCGCTGTCTTCTGCTGGGGACCCTGGTCATCCTAGCCATCCTTTACATGCATCTCAAAATTCTGCTAGAAGAGAGAGATTAACAGCACGAGAAGAGGCCAGTCTAAGAACGTTAGAGGGAAGAAGGTGAGCTCATGGTTCATGAATTCATACCTGCAGTTTATTAGTCTGATAACTATTTCTGTCCCAAGTTATTGTAATAGTTTCTCCCAGATAATTGGCAGGCTTCTTGTTTTCTAGTAAATTTGGTCTTTGAAGCTCATAGAATCTCTTGAGGGATGTCACTCAACATAAAATTAATTTGACTCATCAAACTGATTGTGACCTATTCTAGTTAGCTCATCAAGTTCCTATTTTAACCAAGATAGTGATGAAATGCAGCACTGAAATCAATCTGAGCAGGGCTTTTTGGGGAGAAGGGAGGGCTCACTTCAATTGAAATTAGTTGAATTCATGTTAGCCATTAGTCATTAGCTCAGTTTGACTTGATAACCACAGTATTCTAGGAGACTAAAATGACTGCCTTTGCTTTCCTGTCTTTGATTATTTCGTTTTCGTGCTTTATTTCTCTTGCATGGCAGAATGAGTACAAGGCAACCTACTCTAGGTCACGACACTACCTAAATTTCGTTACCTTAAGCTTGCTACTAAATGTTTGTTCCTTAAATGTGTACTTAAATGTTTCTGTAATTAGTGGATAAGTACAAGACAGGCTATGTGATACACATAAAAACACTATGTTGTGGAATCTGAAGGGTGATGACTCATCATTGGTCTTTCATGTTGGTAATAACCCAATTAATAAGGCGGATTGATTGAACAAATCGGTCAATGCTTGTTCCCTGCACTGTTAGCATGCAAGTATCTACTTACAAAGTACCTTCATCAAGTATTCAACTATGTATACACTTTAATAAATGGGTTTAGTTTTCATTATTTTGGTCCAGTTTTTTGTGAATGTTGGCTGTCAGTGTGGAGTCATTTGGGACATTTTAAAAAAGAATTGGACAAACCATGTAGGTAGAGGGTAATAAAAAGAGCAGGAAATTGGGATTAGAATGAATAGCTTCAAGGAAGAGTAAATATCAGTGCAAAAAAAATTGAAAAGCCTCCTACTGGGTTGTACATTTTTGTGGTTCTAAGGTTAATAATGGCCGGGAGCCAGTGTTTTTGAATCCCTGTTGAAGCATATATTGTATGCCATGTCAGAGTATTTTAGTAGTAAATTCACATTAATCTTTGCTAAAATTGTTGCCATGCAAATCCCACTGACACTTTATGCAACCCTTGTTGAAGGTTGCACAACGTGTCAGTGGAATTTGCACGGCAGAGCTTTTAAAAATAGATTCAGCAGTTTTCCTCCAATATTTTTAATGCAACAGCCAAAGTAGAAACCAGTATCAATTTAAATTGGCTTGCAAACATGGAAAGTATTTTAAACCTGAGTATATTTTAATGTAGTTGAAGATTGTGTTGTTAACCAGTAATTTTTTTCTCACACAGACGTGCAACCTTGTTGAATGCGCGTCAAGGAATGATGTCAGCCCGTGGTGATTTTCTCAACTACGCACTTTCTTTGATGCGTTCACATAATGATGAGCATTCTGATGTCTTGCCAGTGTTGGATGTTTGTTCATTAAAACACGTAGCATACGTTTTCCAGGCACTTATTTATTGGATTAAAGCAATGAATCAGCAGACAACATTAGATACACCACAGCTGGAACGAAAAAGGTAAAATTATATTTCTTCAATTGGGATAAAATAGTTATATTTATAAACCATTTGAATTTCTTGTAGATTTTTAGTTGTGCGCTTGTGGAATTCAAACTAATCTTAAAATAAAGAGACTGTTTGGAACATCTATGTTTGTTTCTGCAATCCAACTCCTCTCATTCCTCATTGGAAAGAAAATCATGACATTTTTTTAAATGTCCACGATCCAAAATTGTTGAGAGGAAAAATGACAATTTAGCGAAATTCTTTGAGAGTTTGAACTCTTTTCAAGGTGGAGATTATTTGTCTTATCTGAACACAGTTATCATTTGCAGAAGGTGAAATCTATTGTTTTGCTGGAAGATCTGCTATACCTCAAACATAAAATTATTTTTACAGATAATATTCTTAATGTGTTATATCCCTCCCTGACTTGAACTGAAAATTGGTACCTGCCCTTTGCAATCGATTTCTTTTGCCGTCCCAAGCTGCACAGTAATAACTGAACTCAAAGTGCATATTGTGCCAAAAACCTTCATTTGACTTTGGAGTATACAGTAAATCCTGTTAAGACACTTCAATGACTTGACAAGGCACTATATGCAAGTTGATTATTAACCAAAAATGATGCCAACGTGTCATAAATGCAATTTGTTGTTGTGATAACTATTTTCACCGTTGGCAAGTGAAAATATTGAAAACATGTCGACTATATTTCCTTGAAATAAGTGTATAAATCTGACTTTTTATAGAACTCGAGAGTTGTTGGAGCTGGGTCTTGACAATGAGGATTCAGAGCATGAAAATGATGATGATACGAATCAAAGTAAGCATTATTGCCCATAGTGTGAGCCTGTGGACCATTTCCAAAAGACAACCTCGCCGGTTCTCTCCTGGACTTCCGTTATGAATAATCTACTTTCCTTTTAACCACAGAGTCTGCCTGTGAATTGCCTTTATTAATAATACAGCATTATATAATTATATAATGCTTCCTGTGATGCAATAGATAAATGCAGTGGTTGATTTCTGCATTGCAGTAGGAAGTGTCATCTGCCATCTAGCTTTGTTCAAAGTCCATTAAAATGTTGCACTTGCAGGCATTGAACATAACTCATTTGTTCTCATTTATGCACACAAATAAATCTCAAATCTTTCCCCATATAGTGGGCCATTTCCGTTGGTTCTCTCCCATAAACTAGTTTGGACTTATCACCAGTTGGCTCAATTATCAGCCAATTCAATCCTTAGCTAGGTTGATTTACTTCTCAGCTAGTCTGATCACTCCTTCAGACCTCACTTTTAACCTTTTCACTCTTTGTAGCAGAGACCCATGTGCTAAATGAACACAACCTTTTTCATTCATTGTGAATGTATCTTTCTGTGCTTGTTCCATTGCGCACTTGAAAAATCTCCCATTTGCCGATTTCCAGTTTCTTTTGCGATCTTATCCCTTCAAGTTATTTGTACTAATTTCTCTATTGCCATAACATTCACCCTTTTCCAGTTGATTTTTTGTCTGTTACTTCTCTGTTCCTAGTTTGGCAATTAATGAAACTATATATTGGTGGTTTTCTATCTTGTTATTGGGTTTGGTTCATGTCCCATAGCCAGGAGCAGCATTGCCTCTTTCCTTGTCTGACTTGCTGTAGGTAACTGTCCTGAATACACCCCATCAGCTCCCCTGGTTTGTTCAGAAACATTAGGTCTCTTTGAGGCCTTTTGGATAATTAAAATCCCCCCAAATTACTGCTCCTGCTAGTCTTTTTTAACTGCCTATATATCACTTCCTCAATTTCATGTTCACTATTGGGTGATCTGCACTGCGCACCCACTATTGTTCTCAACCCTTTTACCCAAATTAACAGTTGGAATATTGTGCCACCCTTTAATGTCATGTTTTTCTTTATAGCCTCTAACGTTGCTACCCCCTTCATAACTTCCCATTCTGTCCTGAAAATTCTATGGTCAGGAATATTTAATTCCGCATCTCGCTTGCCTGAAGCCATGTTTCTGCCAAGGTTATGACATAGATTCCCACGCTATAATGCTTCCTAACTCATTTCAGTCACAAATTTGTTTAGAAATGTTACACCTCCATCTTCATTGGCCTCTGTATTTCTTCCAATTTCTGATCTATTACATGCTATGTACTGAGATAGCCTTTTTTGGCCAATGAATACATGTGCCTTGGTGAATACCTTTTTTGAGTGTTTTTACACTTAGTTTAATCCTGTAGGATATGTTGAATTTTTAATAAGAACTTGCATGTCATTATTGAAGTGATTAGTAATGACGGGATTAAAAATTGCTACGATTCGTGTTTTGATTTGGGGGCTTAATCTTCAGGTGCTGGTCTGCATGACAAGGATGACGAATTACTGTCCACAGAGGCTGGTCAGAACCATCCATTCTTCCGACGTTCTGATTCCATGACCTTCCTTGGCTGTATTCCTCCAAATCCATTTGAAGTTTCTTTAGCTGAAGCAATTCCACTTGCAGACCAACCTCACCTTTTACAGGTAATATGGCAGCACTGAGCTATACTTCTATGAAACCATTTTAAGCTTCAATGACACTTTATTGTAAAGGGCTTTCTAGCATTTGCTGAAATTGTTTCTTGTAAAAGTTAAGCCTCAGTCTGAGAAACCTTTCATTGTAGAAGAATGGAATTCTCTTTAAAAGGGAATGTAAATGACTATAGCTGTTCAGTTCTTCTTTTATCTTTCTGTAGCCCAATGCTAGAAAGGAAGATTTATTTGGCCGTCCAAGCCAAGGTCTATATTCGTCATCTTCAGGCCTTGGAAAAGGTGTAACAGAAGTAACTGTGGATAGAAATTGCCTAGAGGTGAGATTCATGGTTTAATCTGGTCTTCAAAACAAACCAGTTTTCTCATGTGTGAAGCAGCCTTGGTTCTGCTGGTTCATTTAGTACTGGGTCATATTGGTATTAAACGGTAGCCTTTCAAATTGTGTAAAACTTGCATTATAGACTGCTGTTCAGAAAAGGTGTTTAAAAGCCACTTCATGGCTGTTTGTGGAACATTGTGTGTAAATTAGCTGCCAGTAAATCCTGTGAAGCCCTTTGAGACATCCTCCCAAAGTGAAGGTTTTATGTAAAATACAAGGATTATTATTAATATTTCAATCCTTGTATTTACTAGAAAAAGTCAGGTGGCAAGGTGATAGTCATGACTTTAAAAAGTGTAACGTTCTGTCTGCTTGAATGAAGAGAGCTCATTTGATTTTGTAACTTTTTTTAATAAACCTTTTCTAGCACTTGTAAACCACTTGCTCTGCCAACATCTAATTAATGTCCATTTTGGAAGTATAAATACATTTTTTAAATGGCTTTTCATTGGCTCAAATGCCCTTTAGAGCTGGTGTTAGTGCCAATGAAAAGCTGAAAAATGAATGAGACTATCAGGAGCAATCAGGTCAAAGATCGAGTCAAGCCAGAAAGCACGGACTAAATAAAGCACCACATGGAGCAAGTCTGAGGGTCTGGATGAGTAAACTCTTTCTCGGTGTTCTTAAGGGTTAACATTAGTTGTACTGCATAATGAAAATCCTGATATTGCAGATGTTTATGCGTAATATTCTGGTGGGTATTTTCTCTTAGAACCTACAGTCTTCTATATGTTAGGGTGCTACATACTGGGAAATCCATACCACATATTGGGAGATCCTCAGTAAAATGATTTTGGTTACACGAGAACTCCTGAATTACCACTGCCATGTTCTACAGCAGCACTTTACAACTACTGATGGTTTCTGTCCAATCTGATATGTCCTATATTTGTGTGAGTGTATCATTGGTCTGAAATCAAAGTTTAAAACAATCAAATGTTTAAATGAAAATGTGCATCCTTGTTGTCTCTCTATCACTCATACATAGTTTGAGCAGCCACAACTAAGGAAGGGCTCGATATCCTTATTTCAAATATATTAACTTGATTGTGTCACCACAGTAAAATCCCACAATCATATTTCGGTCTATATTCAAAGCACTGCTATTTTAGATTTGCTCTACTATTTTAGATTTTCTCTGGATTTTCTCGATTTCTCGCAGTAAATGTGCAGGTTTTTCATTCCAGTGAAAATCAAAAACCTATTTCATACTTAAAAGTGTTTTTGAGGTATTTTAAATTTAAACCCCATGGCGTTTTCAGTCTCAATACATTTCAAAGCGCTTTACAGAATTTGCAGTGAAGTGGAGTTGCTGTGTATCTTGTAGGCCAACGAGGCAGCCCATCGGTGCACAGCAATGTCCCACAAACATAGTCAATTCACTTTACAGTATATTCTGTGAAGCGCTTTGTGACGTCTAGAAGATGTGAAAAGCGCTTTATCAAATGCAAGGATTATTATTTTATGAAACAAATTACTGATTTGATTTGGAGATTAGAGAATATATACTTGAGCTACATAATGCTGTGGTCAGGCTGCACCTGGAGTACTACATATAAGTCTGACTGTTATCTGTCATTTTAGGGAACGTAAGCAGACCACAGGCTCCCAAATGGATCTCAACATTCATTTAATCCTTATTCCTATCGTAGTGTGTGGACATAGTTCCTAAATTGGAGTCCTTTCTGGTGCCTCCATATAGGAAGATATGTTGTGAACAGTTGGAATTATGAACTTTTTAAACTAAGTTTAAGCAAAGTGCAGGTTTTAGCTCTATCTTTGAACGAACAAACTGAGAAATGATGTTCTTTTGGTGATGGTTGGGGCATCCTAAAGTAATTCATTCATTTACCCTGTGTGTGGATACTCCTTTTATGGTTATTTTGTCCCACAAATTGAACATTTGTACCAACTCTTCTGCTTTTAAAATAGCTTTAAACCAAACATTGCTGACT
Organism: Callorhinchus milii; assembly: GCF_018977255.1. Lineage (NCBI taxonomy): Eukaryota > Metazoa > Chordata > Chondrichthyes > Chimaeriformes > Callorhinchidae > Callorhinchus > Callorhinchus milii. Next base: position 95,558,611 of record NW_024704743.1, on the reverse strand, counting down.
TACTGCATTGTTGTGGTCCTGTTCAGGTACTGCCCACAAAAATGTCTTATTCTTCTAACCTGAAGAACGTTATGAGTATGCAGAATCGACAGAGGAAGACGACAGATGAGCAAGTATTACCAGAAGATGAGTCTGAAAATTCACGGATAGGACCTTCTGCTCAGGATCTTGCAGCACAATTGAAGAGTAGTTTATTGGCTGAGATTGGGCTCACTGAGAGTGAAGGACCACCTCTTACTTCATTCAGGTACCCGTTCTCAAGTTTTTTTTATATGAATCATATTTTCTATCAACAACAACTTGCATCTATATAGCACACCTCACGAAGGGTAGCATCACAGAGCGCTTGACAGTGGCGGAGCACAACGCCGGGCTGGGGGGGAGGGGGGAAGTGACCGCAGTTGTGGTTGAAGAGGAAGGTCTACAATAGGAAGGGAGCTACAATAGGCCTCTGTGCACCAGGTTGAGAGAGGGGAAAATCAGCCAAGGTTCCTGTTTGCGATCTAAAGACCCTTGCTGGAAAGTGCATGTCTGTGGATAAGGTTTGGGCTCGGTGCCCCTTACAGTCGAATAGCCTGTCATTGTCCACACATCAATAATGAATCCTTGTGCAAAGGTACTCGACAGTGACCTTCACTAATGGAACCATGCGCCAGTGGAAGGAAAAGGATGTCAAATAGCTTTAGGAGAGTAGAGAAACTGGTGGGGTGAATTTAGAAACTCGTTAGAATATTTAATAACATTCCTCAATACTAACAAATAGTATCTTCATACGTATTTTAGAAACTGGTCACTCTAGCTCATGATTTTTGTTGATTCCCAGACCACAATGTAGTTTCATGGGAATGGTGATCTCTCATGACATGTTGTTAGGACGTTGGCGTCTGTCTTTAGAACTCTTTGGGCGAGTGTTTATGGAAGATGTAGGAGCTGAGCCTGGATCGGTAAGGATTTCTTCATTTAAAGTATAGCATTCAAACACCAATATATAATACTGAATAATTTGGATAAGTGCTGAAAAGGACTGTTTTAAAACTTGATTCATCACTTTAAATAGTGCAGAATAAACTTCTCTTGTTTCCTCAGATCCTGACTGAGCTTGGTGGGTTTGAAGTGAAAGAGTCAAAATTCCGTCGTGAAATGGAAAAACTGAGAAATGCTCAGTCCAGGGATCTAACATTGGAGGTAATAAACTCTACTTGATTTCATGACCGCTGAATAGTACAGTTTCAGTACACTTCTTCCCCCAACATCTGTCAGTTCTGCTAGCTCTGGTTATAAAAGATTGTATTCTTATTTCAGCTGGAGCAAACCCGTATCTTATATCGGCCATTTTTTTTTCTACTAATTTTCTACTGCCCTCTCCCAGAAGTGGAGATGCAAACAGGCATCAATACTCTTCCAATAATTTATGTTCACTCTACATACTTAATGAATGGTCCTTTGGGTAGGCTATATTTGATGAGTAGTTGCATCATAGTTGAGATTGAGCCTGCCCTCATCTGAGGCCTGAACTTCCACCTTGTCAGCCAATTTTGTCTTGTACAATGGTGGAAAATTCTTACAGCATAGAGTTGGGCAAGCTTCCTTATTCCACATGCCTCTGTTTACCTAACAGGAATCCGGGTTTTTGTCGATTGCGGATCGTTTTTCCGGGGGTAATAATTCCTTCAAATAACAATAATAATAAATTGGTCACTCAAATCATGACTGTTTGTGAGACACTGATGTGCGCAATTTGGCTGCTGCGTTTTGCTCACAAAATATGCAGTCAGTTCACTTTACAGTATATTCTGTGAAATGCTTTGAAGATGTGATAAGGTGCTATATCAAATGCAAGGATTATTATTATAAACTGATTACAATAATGGAATTCTTCATTTGAAAACCAATTTTCCCCAATAGTTGAATAGAACCAGCTTCCAGAGTAGGACTGAATTTAAGAACTTTCTGCTATTCTATGTGGTAGGTCAGAAGGAAGTCATCAAACCTGTTCCAGTTTATTAGTTCATTGCTGATCTTTTATTCCCTTTTTTCCCCCCATACCCTTTATTACCCTTACTTCCCAAGTCTTATCGATTAATTCTGCTTCAATCAACCTCTGAGCGGTGCTTTTCACATTTTTACAACCTTTTAGGTGAAAAATATTTCCTAAGTGCTCCTGTAACTGTCAGATTGAATTTTAACTCTTGTTTTGGATCCGTCTGCTGGAGCTACTTTCTAGCTTGTCAATTCCCCTCATTATGTTTGAACCACTCAGTCAAATCATTCCTTAACCTCTTCAGCTGTAGGAAGTATATTCAAGTATATCCATCCACTCATCATAGCTAAGCCCCTTCATCCTAGCTATTAATCTTATGAATAATCACTGGTTGCCCTCCCAATGTTTATATATCATTTCTATAAGATTGCCTGCCCAAAACTTAGATACCGAGACTAAGTAGAATTTTGAACTTCAGTGTTACAAAATAATGGTCAAATTAGATATGGAAACATACTCCCATAAATTACGGTTAATGTTACATCTTTTGGGTTGGTAAGGTTCCTTTTTGGTGCAGACCCAATACCTGCTACCCTGTCTTGAGTTGGATTTAGATGGTGTTTTGACCAACTGCAGTATTGCATTATTGTAACCAGTTTACAGTACTCTATGATCCAAATTTGTTAGAAATGTCTGTTAGGTGTCTATGGATGAAATCGAATAACTCAGAGCTTCAATCTCTAAGGTTTGTGTCTTTCAGGTTGATCGTGATCGAGACCTCTTAATTCAGCAAACAATGAGGCAACTCAATAATCACTTTGGACGCAGATGCACTACAACACCAATGACTGTACACAGAGTAAAGGTTACTTTCAAAGACGAGCCAGGAGAGGGCAGTGGAGTGGCTCGAAGCTTTTACACTGCAATTGCACAAGCATTTCTGTCCAGTGACAAACTGCCAAACCTCGACTGCGTCCAGAATGCGAGCAAGGGATTACAAACCAGTAAGTGGCAATTATGCCCCACGATATATACACATGTGCACTGAGTTATTTGATTATCTTTGGACAGTTTGTTTAAAATTTAAAAATGGAAGAATCATTGTCCATGTATGGAATTGAGCTTTGTAAACTTTCCACAGTATTTTTCGTAAATTTAAAACACTAATTCCTATGTTTCAAAAAGATGCAAATACTAGAAATGCAGTTCATTCAACACCACTGTTAATCAATGTATAAGAAGCATTTTAGCTTCTGATCCAACTGGCCATGTTGCAGTATCAAGTCAGAATGTTGTGCGTTCCCGCCCTGTGTTGGGATTCTGAACTCCTTTTCAGGTGGACATAAAATAATTCCATAGACTATTCAAAAAGAGAAAGGAGTTTCCCTGTGATCTGGTTAACAATCTCCCAGATAAAACTGGTCATTCACTTCATGGCAATTTGTGGGTAATTACTCTACACAAATGTTCTGCTGCATTTGCCTATAAATAGTCACTACACTTTATAGAGTAGTTATCCTACATGAAGAGTGCGCTCCAAATGCAAGCTGCTGTATTGTTATGAATGGAAATTCTTTGTTTGTAAAATAGCTCTGCTCCTGATCTAGGTCTAATGCAACGACTGAGAAACCGAGAGAGAGAACGGGAAAGAGAACGGGAAAGGGAAATGAGAAGAAGTGGTGGAATGCGAGCAGGTTCTCGTCGAGAACGAGATAGGTGAGTGATCTTTAATTTGAAATTAATGTGTATATCTTTAAACCAGATCTATTCTTTAAGATACAAATGGTAAATGTTGTATTAGGCCATAACTAAGTTTGTGCAAATTCAAGGATGAGTGGAACGGAATAAACATAATTTGTCCCTTTCAGATTTTAAGTAAATTTTAATATAATGTGAAGTCTGTTTTATAAAATTAATTTCTAAACAACTGATTTTAACAAAATTATAAATTGAACGTCTATTTCACGATATGTGACGTTTGGATCTAATTTTGGTTGTGCTGTCATCGTCTGGGTTCAAACTAACTTCTCATCTTGGCCTGAACATGTTGCTAATTTGGTATCTAGTCAGTTCTCGGCAGTGAATTACATGAAGCAGGGGGCATTTTCATGATTTGATAAGGGCCTACATCAAATGCAAAGATTATTATGATGATTCTTACAGGGAGTCGAGAAGGCAGCTTTCTATAGATACCAGGCCTTTCCGGCCAGCATCAGAAGGCAATCCCAGTGATGACCCAGATCCACTGCCAGCTCACCGGCAAGCTCTTGGAGAGCGGTTATACCCTCGGGTACAAGCAATGCAGCCAGTAAGTATAATGCCAGCAAAACCTTTGTGTCTTTTAATATGTACCCTTAATGTGCAGCCCCTGATTGATGATGTTTGAATTGTTTTTGAAAAATTGCAAAAGAATAAATGGGATATATGATGCATTAAATATTAAGTGAAATAATTGTGCTATACTAATTGAAATTATTTGTTTCAGGCATTTGCTAGTAAAATTACAGGAATGTTACTAGAGCTCTCACCCGCACAGCTCTTACTGCTTCTAGCAAGTGAGGACTCTTTGAGAGCTAGAGTTGATGAAGCCATGGAGCTGATCATTGCACATGGAAGGTAATGAAAATGAGAATTCAGCATTGCCTAAACAATGATTATTCACATTCTGAAAAGAGTTGAATGTTCTTATCTTTCTTGCAGGGAAAATGGTGCTGATAGTATATTGGACTTGGGATTGCTAGATTCAACGGAGAAGACTCAGGTAAGAAAAACAAGTTGTGCACTCTTGTTCAGTATTTCACACCTTTAATAATTACATTTGGTATAGCACCTTTCGCTTTGGGGGGACGTCTCAAAGGACTTTATAGGATATTGTAAAGTGTAGTGGACTGTTCTATTGGCGGAACTTGGCAGCCAATTTGTACAAAGCAGTGTCCCACAAACAATATGAACAATTATTAATATACAGTATCTTTCTATGTAACAAGGCACCCTAGTCGAATGCCTTAAAGTTTGGGGTTTCAAGTAAACAGTTATTGAGTAAAGAATATAATAAGTGATTTTGTTTCCCAACGTGGGAGTTTATGTAACTAACGACTGTTATTTACCTGGATTTGTGGATTTGTTTTCTCTCAGTCTTCTGCAATTTTGTTTTTTATTCACTGCTACTGAGTGGATAAATGATTCACTAAAATCATTTCACTACTAAATGAATAAATATTTTATGAATAAATAAAACTATTACTTGACTTCCCAGGCCATGGTCGTTGGTTTTAAATCCTTTATTTTTGTTCCCGGCGTTAATGTATAACTCCTGTTTGTAGTTGTGATACACTGCAGTATAAGGGCATGTCTTTTGGCAGGGGGGTTCGGGGGAGGTAGAGGAAATGGAAGAGGGGAAGGAATCTGCATAGGCTAGCATAGCAGAAACAGAATTTTTCAGCAAAGAAATAAGCTGTTCTGCTACCTGTTTTTCTGTGTAATCTTTTATTAACTCTTTCCAGTTCCTTTCCTTAGTTTGGGTGTTCATTGTTAGCACTTGTTAGGTGTCCATTGTTAGTGTTCATTGTTAGCACTCGACCCGAGTGAATTGACTGTATATTTGTGGGCGAACACGGCAGCCAATTGCGCACAGCAATGTCCCACAAACAGTCATAGAATGAAAATGACCAATTTATTATTGTTTTTTTTTTAGAGGGATTATTATTAGGCGTGTGGAGCAAGGAAACTTGCCCAAGGTTTCGCCCTGCCTGGAATTGAACTCGGGTCTCTCGCTTGCAAAGCGAGTGCTCTAACCACTGAGCTACAAGGATTATTATTACAAGGGTGCCAAGTATTAGTGTTATTGTTCAATCCTTGTAATCCTTTGTTTTAGAAACCTTCTAAAATTTTCATTCAGCGCTCCTACATTTAGCCTTTATGGGGATACAATCGGTCCTGGTGATTTGTACACTTTGAAGTTCACTACGAATCGTGTTTTGTCTGTCATTTCTTTATTGGTGTCTATATGAAACAACTGTTCTTTCACACTCAACTCCCTTTACTGTAGTATAGAAGCACATAATGTATTTAGTATGTCTGCTATTTCTGTGCTCTCCCCAATAAATTGCTGGTAAAAGTGCAGCTGCATGTTTAAGAACTGTGGGTTATTGGTCTGCAGCAGGACACTAGAAAACGGCACGGCTCTAGTCGGAGTGTTGTTGACATGGAACTTGATGAGCCGGATGATGGCGATGACAATGCTCCGCTCTTCTACCAGCCCGGCAAGCGAGGGTTCTACTCACCAATGCCAGGCAAAAACACCGAGGCCCGACTCAACTGCTTCCGTAATATCGGCAGGTATGTGTGAAGTGGGATTTTCAGGGAGCTGTGCAACTAGCAGCAGAGCCTGTTCTGCTGGATACAATATAGATGCTTGTGCATAATGAACTGTTTTAACCATAACGCATAGCAATAATGGACTATTTTTCTTTCAGGATTTTGGGTCTGTGCCTACTACAAAATGAACTCTGTCCTATAACCCTAAATAGACATGTTATTAAAGTTCTACTAGGAAGAAAGGTAATTAAAGCCATCATTATTTAAGTAGGTTTATTATACATGTGTGTTTGTAGTATTGAATTCAATTACATAAAATCTATTTCTTTAACTTCTCAGGTTAACTGGCATGATTTTGCATTTTTTGACCATGTGATGTATGAAAGTTTACGGCAGCTCATCCTCGCCTCTCAGAGCCAAGATGCATATGCTGTCTTTGCAGCAATGGACTTAGCTTTTGCTATCGACCTTTGCAAGGAAGAAGGTGGAGGACAGGTATAATGGGCTTCAAAAGGTTCCTCAATTAAACCACTTCAATTTTAAACCTTTATGAATCATTGAACCTTGGTAATAAAGCAATTCTCTCCAGTACTGTGCTGGATTATCAATCTAAATTATGGGTTCTGGGATCTGGAACTTGAACCCACAACTTTCTGACCCAAAGACTATCAACTGAATAATAGTAATCCTTGTATTTGACATAGCGCCTTATCATGTCATTGAGATGTCTCAAAGCCCTTCACTGAATATACTGTAAAGTGAATTGACTGTATATTTTGTGGGTGCAACTGAGCAGCCAATTACGCGTGGCAGTTTCTAAAACTGATTTATAAAACATTATTAAACAGTTTTTAAACTGAGCCAAATTTCACATTTACTGTGCCTTGCTTTTATCGGAATACTCTGAACCAAAATTTAAAAATAGAACATGAAATTCTCCTTTATCTTCACTAAATGTCAGAGTGTTTTCCTGGAAACTTCTGAATGGTGTTTTCCTGTCTGCAGGTTGAGCTTGTTCCTGGTGGAGCCAATATCCCAGTCACTCCTTTGAATGTTTATGAGTATGTTAGGAAATACGCAGAGTACCGAATGTTGGTAGTTGCTGAGCAACCTCTTCATGTAAGTCCTTCCATTTTCAAACATTCGTGTGCTTATTTTATTGAAGAGTGAATGACAAATCTCGTTTGCACAGCTATGTACCTGGAATATTTTGGATTGTTATATAAAGATTTTCCAGCAATTATTGCTAAAGGCTGTGGAGTCCGTTGGAAATTCCAAAGATGAACTGGGAATGCTCCGTGTTTGTGCAATAAAATGAGCATGGATAAAAAATGTTTCCATAATTGCAAATATTAAAGGAGAGCCTGGAAAGTGGTCACAAATGTACAACACTTTCCCCTTTCTCTCCCTCCCCCTCCCAATTTGGAAGGGTTCTCAAAGTTGTGCAGTTCCTTAATTGGACTCCAATTGGGATGCCTTAACTTCAGTTTGAAATTGTATGGGAGCTTGTATACATTTTTAAATGGAGTCTGAATCCCAACTTTAGTATGCTTGAATGATAGTACAGCATGTTTCACATATTACTAGACATCAATCTTGTCTGACACTTTAAAGACACAAAGGAATAAATAATATGAACCGAATTAGTGCCTTAGCAAAGTCTGATCCCAGTTGTAGCCTCATTAGTGTGTCTGAGCAGAGTTTAAGCTTTTAGACTGCAATGTCAACACATCACAATGACCCCTATCAGATCATCAGTCTGTAATATAGTCATTTAGTAAATCCAGCTAAAGGTTATTTTTGTTCATTTCCATCAGAGGTGGACTGCTGTAATTCCTGGCTTCCTTTAAGTATGTCAAAGTTTCTGAATTTGTTGGAACTACTTGGTGGATTGTTTTTTTCATTCTTTAGTTACAATTTAAGGAACAGTAAAAGACAATGAGGTTCAGTGAGTTTGATATTTGATTAGATGCATTTTACTGCTGGTTACGATGTTTGTATTTGCCAAATTACAGGCTATGCGGAAAGGACTGCTGGATGTGCTTCCTAAAAACTCCCTGGAAGATTTAACTGCAGAAGATTTTAGGCTCTTGGTCAATGGCTGTGGGGAAGTGAATGTCCAGATGCTGATTAGCTATACATCATTCAACGATGAGTCTGGTATGCAATTGCTACTGAGTGCTCAACAGCCACAACAACAACAACAACAAATTACACTTCTATAGCGCCATTCACGTCGGAAAGACTTTCCAGGGCGCTGGACAATTGGGTTTTGGACCCAAGCTGGGGAGTTGGGGTCAGAAGGGAAAGAGGGGTGGGGGGTGGAGTTAAGGGTTTAGGGGTTAGGGTGGCTGAAGGCACGATCGAAGAGGAAGGTCTTCAGGCGATCCTTGAAGAAGGGGTGAGGCGGAGGGATTGCGGGATCAGTTCCATAGTGTTAGGGGAGGAAATGCTGAATTCCCAACCGCCATTGGTGGGGCAGGAAGTGCAGGGGACCTGAAGTAGGCCGGTGTCTGCCAAGTGGAGGCAGCAGACAGGCTGATATGGGATTATGAGGTCGTAGAGGTAGGGGGTGCAAAACTGTGGAGGACCTTGAAGGTAAGAACGAGGGTTTTGTAATTGATTCTCTGAGGAATAGGGAGCCAGTGAAGCCGGGCAAGAATGGGGATGATAGGTTACAGGAGCCTGGTGCGGGAGAGGACACAAGCTGCAGAGTTCTGCATAATCTGCAGCTTGTGGAGGGACTAGTTGGGAAGTACAAAGAGCAGGCGGTTGGCATAGTCAGTCCGGGACGTAATGAAAACATGGATAGCTGAGGGTCGAAAAGTACACCAAGGTTTCAGATTGGCTCAGCGAGGTGAAGGGTGCAGACATAAATGGTGATAGTATCAGCGGCTGAGGGGAGGAGGCGCTGCCGTGATCCAAGCAGGAAGGCCTCTGTGTTGCCAACATTGAGCTGGAGGAAGTTGAGTCTCGTCCAGGACTTGATGTCAGACAGACAATTAGCCAGGACATCAACGGTCCTGGAGTCGAGGGTGGAGGCAGCGAGATAGAGTTGGGTGTCATCCGCATACATGTGGAAATTGACCCCATGCCTGTGGATGACATGGCCGAGCGGGAGCATGTATAGATTGAAGAGGAGGGGACCGAGGACAGAGCCCTGAGGGACACCACACGTGACAGTGCGGGTGCTAGAGGAGAAGCTGCTGGTGGCCACGAAGTGCAGACGGTGGGAAAGGTAGGATTGGAATCAGACAAGAACAGATCCATTGAGGTGAAGGTGAGAGGAGAGGCGATGGAGAAGAATAGAGTGGTCAACAGTATCGAAAGCGGCCGATAGCTCGAGAAGTACGAGGAGACAAAGAGAGCCTTGGTTGCAGGTGGACAGAATGTCATTTGTGACTTTGACCAGGGCTGTCTCTGTGTTGTGGGCAGCACGAAACCCAAATTGGAGGGGTTCATGGAGGGAATGCTGGGAGAGGAAAGAGCGAAGCTGGGAAATGACGACTTGTTACATGACCTTTCATAGAAAAGGAAGGTTTGAAATGGGGTAGTAGTTGGAGAGCAGAAATGGGTCAAGGGACGTTTTTTTGAGTGTGGGGGTGATGGCGACTGTCTTTAGGGGGTTGGGTACGGTGCCAGTGGAGAGTTTAGCAAGGTCTGTTAGTAGGGGGGGCAAGGGAGGTTGGGAGGTGAAGAGAGGGTAGGGATGGGGTCAAGGGAACAGGTGGTGGGTTTCATATGGGAAATGATGGAGGTGAGTGAAGAAGGGGAGACAGGGTCAAACTTGTGGACGGAGGGATGAGGTGATGGGTTGGAAGGGGAGTGGGAGGTGGGGATGGGGTGCCAGTAGAGGGGGTAGAGGTGGCAGAACAGATCCCCTCGACTTTGGACTCAAGGAAATCCCTCATCTCGCATTTGATGTTGGAGGAGAGGATGGCAGAGGCATGGGAGGGTGCATGGCTGAGTTGGTTTATGGTAGAAAAGAGGAGTCTGGGGTTGTCCTTAACTTCCAAGATGATTTGGGAATAAAAGGATGATGTAGCTGATGTGAGGGCAGAGCGGTAGGTCTTGGTGCAGTCTGATGGTGAACCGTTAATTTGGATTTATGAGTGATGGTGACATCAGAGATGGTAAGGCCCCGAGTGATCATCAGATCTAGCGTGTGGCCATATATGTGAGTGGCGGAGTTGATGTGGATGGAGAGGTTATGAGAGAAGGGAGGAGAAGTCAGCAGATGTGGAGCAAGAAGGTCTGAAGTGGAGTTTAAAGTCGCCCAAGATGATGATGTGTTTAGAACAGACGCAGGGGGAAGAGAGGAAGGTGGAGATGTCAGAGAGGAAAGTGAAGGAGGGTTTGAGGGGATGGTAGATGAGGATTTTTAAGCAGAGATTGGAGGGATGGTAGAGCGAGGTGCTCAAATGAGGAGAAGGATCCAGAGGAGTAAGAGGATAGACCCAGTGAGGACCTGGAGATGAGGGCCACACCACCCCACGACACACATCACAGGGCGTGATGGAAGGTATAGCCAAATGGCGTGGCTTCAGTAAGGGGGAAGATGTTGCCTGGAGTGATCCAGGTTTCAGTGAGAGCAAGGATGTTGGATTTTTTTTGTGCACAATGAGTTTGTGGAGTTCGAGGGCTTTATTACTCAGGGAGCAGACATTTTGAAGGGCGATGTGGAGGGGACAAACAGCAGAGGAATTTGCAGGATGTAGTGGTGGGAGAGAAGGATTGGCAGGAAGAGTGGGAACGTGAATGAGAGAGGAGAGATTCACTCCCCGGGGCTGGGACCGATGGGGTTTGTGGTGAAAATAGAGGATGGAGCAGTCAGGTGGCTGCTGTTGGACAGTCATCAGCATGTGCCACGATGAGCCCGGCAGAGAATTCCAAGGCTGGAACAGAGGGAAGCTGTCGGTGGGTCCAGGGGGGAAAGGAGGCGGGGAGGACGGTAGGAGTGGAGGAGCGAGCAGGAGCAGTGAAGGATAGGTGATAGGAGAGGGGGAATGTTGGGGGGAGGTAACTCGGATCAGGGGCGGCAGCCAGATGCGCACGCCAAGACTGAGAGCAAGCGATGAGTCAGTGGGGCATGGTCAGCCAACAAACATGAGGCGGGGGGGGGCTGGAGGAGACAGCATAGAGTGGGGAGGATGACATTCGTGGCTGCACCAGAGCCAGAGTTGAGAAGGGTAATGGACTGGGTGGGAAAGGAGGAATAGTAACGGAGTAACAACTAAATTGTGTGTGAATTTTAAAAAACGGTGTGTGGAAGTGACGTCACGATGATGAGTTCAGCTGTTGGTCTAGGTGGGAGATTTTGAAATTGCGTCTCCGTCCCTGGAATCTCCTTGCCCGGGACACCGAAACCCTCGGCCGCCGCGCTGGTCACTGCCCGCTTGGCCCCGGCTGTGTACCGGTCGCTGACTCGCCAGGTGATCTTCGGCCTCAGTCCTCCCGCTCGGATACTGCTCTTGACCCTGGGCCTGTTTCCGAAGCCCTGCTGCTCGCTGACTCACGACTACAGGAAAATTACATCCAAGAAGATTAAACACGTTTGCAATTGGTTTGGCACTTTATCATGGTGTTCCAAATTACTTCACACAATGGGTTACTCTAAAATATAGCGACTGTTTCTATAAATGTGTTTAGAAATACGTGGGCAGTTATTCTGCAACAAGAAAAGCATCAATACGACGAATAACTACTAATTGTTTAACTGATTATTTGGTGGATTTTTAATGGGCAAAGACTATTGGCCAGGATTCTTTTTTAAAATCTTAAGAATGTTACAGCACACAAATAGACCATTCAACTCAATGAGTCTTAACTCATTTTTGTTTCCACGTGAGCCATTCTAATCTCTTGCCTGCTTCATGTACTCTTTAATATTCTTCTTTTAAGCATCAAATCCCCCTTAAATTCTGCTTCAACAACATTTTTGGTAGAGAATTCCACATCCAAACATTCTGTAAACAAATGTTTCTAATCCCTTTTTTGTAGTTTTTCTAAATTCTTTCTCCAGTTAACCAACCAGTAGAAATAATCTGTTGCTTTTTACTCTTATTATAGCCCTATAATATAAACCTCCCTGCTCTTTTAGAAAATAGTTTTGTAACATTTTCAAATCCCCTTAAGCAAACATATACATCCTTGGTCAGCACTAGGGTACAGTTTCCAGGGAGGCATTTTTCTGTGTGAGTCTTGAAGGTAATAAGCCTTGAACAAATAAGTTCATGTCTTTCCTGTTGGGAAGACATCTCAAAGCACTTCACTGGATTTATTGTAAAGTAGTTACGGTGTATTTTTTTTACATGATCACGCGATCCAAGTTTGAGTGTCAGCCTCGACTGTATGAGTTTGAAGTCCCAATGTGGAGCTTGAACCCATAACCTTTTGCTTCTAAGGCGAGAGTGCTACCAACAGCCAGGCTGATACTTGTATTCAATGTCCATGGCATCAACGGCCTGGAAGCTGTACCAGTGGCCATATATTTGCCAACCCATTTATGGTGCCTGAATTTTGGATCCGACATCGCATTACAACAGTTTCCCTGTTCTGCCCAGTAAAGTTATGGTACAGGTATAATGGGCCTTTTAGTGCTGAAATGTTTTAGTATACCTTTGCATTATTATCAGAATAAAGTACAATTTTTACTTTGTAGAACAAAGATAAAAAGTTCCTCCAGCACAAAACTCAGATTAATATTACATTGAGAGTATTTATGAATCTTAACTTTTATCAAAATTATTTTCTGTTGACAACAGGGGAAAATGCTGAGAAATTGCTGCAATTCAAGCGATGGTTCTGGTCTATTGTGGAGAAGATGAGTATGACAGAAAGACAGGATCTGGTATGACTATAAATTTGGGGAGGGGGAGGAGGTCAGGAGTTATTTTGCTCTCATTTTCCATCCTCCCTGTCTGCTGAAGAGCTTTTGATTCCATTCTCCTACTGAGCATGATTCCAGTAGTCAGCCCAGTTAGCACATTTATTCATCTTTTATAGTTTGGTATAACTTTATTCTGATTTTGACATTATTTTATAGTTATCGGTTTAGGCACTCCAAAATTTATTCCTACTCATCTTTATACTTTTTAAGGTTTAAAAATGCAACCAATTTGATTAGCTTTTGTCATGTTCTTGTATCTTTCTACATGTACATGGAATTACAATTGTGATCTCAGTGTGTGAGCAGGTTATTTGACAGTGCCTCATTATCAACTGCTGCCTCAGATAAAAATTAGCTAACTCAACACAGGCCACAAGTCAAACCTTTGTAGCTTAGTACTGCAACAAGTCTTTACTCGCTATACCATGGAGGGAAGTCAGTAGTTTTTTTTAAATTAAGTTCAGTGGCAAGTTGTTTCTCTTATTAAACAGCATGACAAGAGCTTAACCTTGGTAAAATGGCAAGAGCGCTGATGAGAGAGTGGAATTTTTGCTTGAAATGTATTAGATAGTAGATGTGAACTTTTTTTTTGCTTTTTAGGTTTACTTCTGGACATCAAGCCCATCATTACCTGCCAGTGAGGAAGGCTTCCAGCCGATGCCATCCATCACTATTAGGCCACCAGATGATCAACACCTTCCAACTGCAAACACTTGTATCTCCCGCCTTTACGTCCCACTTTATTCCTCCAAACAAATTCTGAAACAAAAACTGTTACTAGCCATTAAGACCAAGAACTTTGGTTTTGTGTAGAATATACTTAAAAAATGTGTGTATTGTGTGTAATAATATAACTAGGTCCAGGTTTTGTAGATTAATTTTTTCATTTGTCTATAAAATTTATGGAAGTTGATGCTGTCACTCACCTGGAGGTTCTCTGGTGGTAAAACATTCCTGTATTCGGCTTATAGCTGAAAGTCCAAACCACAGGCTGTAGTGGCTTTGACTGTAACCTCCTAGGCTTTTGGCTAGTCAGTAACCTGTTAGCCTAACCCCCAGCCAAAGATGACAGCAGATCATGTATTGTTACACTGTGATTATGGTCATTTGGCCTAGGAGAAATGAATATTGTTTCTGAAATTTCACTGCTGCCTTTGTCGAAAGTGTTTCATCAAAGGTTCTTGTATAGAGGGAAGTGGGGAAATTCAAAATAAAATTGAGAATGCTTTACATTTTGTGTGTGAGTATTGACCCTGTTTGCAAAGGCATTCAGCCATTCAACATTAGATACATTTTAAGTAGTAATTTAATTTGTGCATTCAGTGGGGCCTTGGAAGTGAAATAAAATCCTATTCAAATCATCTGTAACCATCATGGCTAAACTAACCAACTGCTAGTTAGTCTTGATTAGTTAATAGGGTCTCTTGTTATTTACAAAATGTGCTTAATCAGTCTCACAATATAAAACTGATCTTAACGCAAAATACTGGAGATGCTAAAAATCTGAAACCAAAGTCGTTGGAACACTCAGCAGATCAGGCAGCACCTATGGAGAAAGCAAAGTGAGTCAACATTTCGGGTCCACGACCCTTCGTCAGAACTGGGGCATGTTGGGAGGGAGAGGCTTTTAAGGGCTAACAGAGTTGGGAGGCAGGGCAAGGAAAACGAGAAAATAGGGTGGAGGGCAGTGGATGATAGGTTAAAGAGGTGTTAATAATGCAAAACAAAAGAGGGGGGAAATTGCGACAAAGTAGGCAGATCAGAGGTCCTTTAGAAACTCATCGGTTTGGATAAATTAAAGCAATTATAAGTTGAAACGTTCCATATACTGAAAATGGAGTAAATTTAAATATTCATGAACAAAGAGTTGGCTATCCAGCGGATGTGTATAAAATAGCCTTTTTATAGTCAAATAAATCTGCCATTTGCATTGTACTTCCTACACTTTTTGTAGTCCAATTGCTTCCTTATCTATATGCTCCCTCTGGGTAATGTCCACTTGTATGCGGATGTCACACAAATCTACTTTGCTTCCTCCAGTACCAACTCCTGTTCTGTCGATGTTCTATCAGCTTGTCTGGCAGACATCAGGGCCTGAATGGGTGTAAACTTACTGCAGCTGAATATGGACAAGACGGAAGCCATACTCCTTGACTCTCAACATGTTCACTCCTGCGGATCTAAACTCCTCAACCTCCCTGGGCTCTTCCTCAGACTCACCGAAGCAGTGCGCAATCCAGGCGTCTGGTTGGAACCCCAGCTGTCCTTCCTCCCCCACATCCAGTCCCTGACCAAGACCGCTTTCTTCCACCACTGCCACATTGTCCGCCTCCGACCGTTCCTTACCCCAAATGCAACCGAGACTCTCGTGCATGCGTCTGTCACTTCCCGCTTGAATTATTCCCAACAACTCCTCGCCGGTCTCACCAGCTCCACTGTTCAAAAGATCCAGCTCATTCAGAACTCCATTGCCCGCATACTGACCTGGACCAAACTCTACCCACATCTCACCAGTTCTGGCCAGGCTCCACTGGCTCCCCATCACCAAACGGATCGAACTTCAAGATTCTTACACTCGTGTTCAAATCCATTCACTCCCTGGCACCTTCCTACCTCTCTGACCTCCTAACTGCCCAATCCACCACCCAGCTCCTCCGCTTGACTGGCACTGGCCTCCTGCTCGTCCCTCGCACCTTCTGCCTCACCATCAGAGGTTATACTTTCAGCCACTACGCCCCGAAACTCTGGAACACTCTTCCTCAATCCCTCCGCCTTGGCCTTCTCTCACCTCTTTCAAGTCCTGCCTGAAAACTTTCCTGTTCGACGGTGCTTACGTCCACCTCCCCCTCCCCCAGCTCGGAGTCAGGTTCCGCCATTGCTAAGCGCTCTTGAGATGCTACCCTGCGTGGAGGGTGCTATATAAGTGCAAGTTGTCGTTGTTCCTTCATATTGAAAACCGCTTATTCATTATTTTAGATTGTTGTTCCCTACTTTTGTAACCAATAACATACTGTGAGCACTGCTGGAATATATACAGTTCATCAAATATTTGCTGCAATGTACATAATATGAACAAACACAATGATCACCTGAATACCCTCACCACTTTTTTCCTGAAACTTGAATTTTTTTTGTTCTAACCCACCCCATCAGACCTAGCATAGTATTAGCCTGTCACTCTTAACCTCTGACAAAGGAAGAGCCTTTGGCAACATCTTCTTTGTCCTGATTAATAAATAAAACACGGAAATTTGAAACAGCAAACCGTTGCTGGTGTAGAGCCTTAACCTGATTTTATTATTATATATCATATATATATATTTTAGATGAGCTCATGTACCCAGTGTTTGAATTGCTACACATAAAATCTAAAGGTATTTACTTTGCATAAAATTGTACTGCACAGGAGCCTATTTGGCTCATTCTGCCTGTGCAGCTCTCTGAAACCCTAACCCATTTAGTCCCACTCGCCTGTCCTTTCTCCATACCCTGAAATGTTTTAAAAATATACAAAATTCCTTTTTGAAAGCTATTAATGATGTCTGCTTCAATTAAGTTTTTACAATACTTAGAAATAAGCTTCTGTTTTAAAAAAAATCCCTTACCTCTCAGTTATTTTCAAAATGATCTTAAAAGTATATGCCCTGGTTACCAACTCACCAACCAGGAATAGTTTCTCCCAATATCAAAATCTCATAGTTTTGAACAACTATTATCAGGTTTCCTAATCAGAGAAGAAAGCATGGTCGAAAAGAAGTTTACTACAGGGAACTTAGTGGGTAGAGGGGCATAGGTACATTGGGCCAACAGCATGTACAATCACAAGTTTTCCTGTTTACACCAAGGTAATAGGATGCAGAAATGGGCACATAGCAATGTTTGTCAAAATGTGACAAAGGAAAAGGACTGAACGATAAATATGGTAACTTTGCTGCACTTGCAGGAGTACACAGTTATCAGTTTTCAAAGGTATGTTTTTCAGCTGTGACAACAAATGTACAAGTATATAGTGCCTTTCACATCAGGGAGTGTCCCAATTGTTTTTTTTATACAATTCAACAATAACATTTAGTCCAGTTGTTTAACTACTTTTGATGTCCATCATGCTAATTATAACCTAACTCGTCCCTATACCTTTTATGTTAGTGTAT
The DNA here is from genome assembly GCF_018977255.1 of Callorhinchus milii. Lineage (NCBI taxonomy): Eukaryota > Metazoa > Chordata > Chondrichthyes > Chimaeriformes > Callorhinchidae > Callorhinchus > Callorhinchus milii. The sequence goes on along the minus strand of NW_024704743.1, from coordinate 95,541,273 downwards.
TGTGAATCTGACCAACTTGCCAAGAAAAGAACATTTAATTGTGGAGTTGCATGAGTTTTTTTTTCAAGGTGCCTGAAGTTCCTTGGAAATTCTTATGAAAACCTTAGCTTTATCTTTCTGTTCTCTATAGACAAGATAATCGGACCTCAGTTTAATTTGTAACCCAAAGGACAGCACCTCTGTCAAGCCGTGTACCCCTACTGCTGCACTTACGTGTCAAAGTCAATTCACGACTGTTTGTGGGACACTGCTGTGCGCAATTGGCTGCCGCGTTTCATCCACAAATATACAGTAAATTCACTTTACAGTATATTCTGTGAAGCGCTTTGAGACGTCTAGAAGACGTGAAAAGCGCTATATCAAATGCAAGGATTATTATTATTATTAAAGTCAACCATGATTTTAAATCTCAATACAGAACTTAACCACCTGAATCACACATGAGAATGCTATCAACTGAGTTGAGCCCTGAATCTCAGGGGATCCAGTTTAGGTCTGTGTGTTCGGGTGACCATACCTCCCTGATTTCCGAGGTCAGTCACTGAATGTAGTATTGTGTCCCTTATCAAATTTGCCCTGTCTTAACTTCAGCAAAACCTGAGCAAGAACAATAACATTCTAAATCAGATAGTCATCAGAGAAATACAGCCATTAATCCAATACTCCTCCAGTACTACCAGCATGAGGAAATGTGGTGAGTTCATAATTTTAAAAATGGCACCTGGATTTGGTTTACCAAATAACCTTGGTCACCTTAATGTCTGTCCCACTCCCCAGCAGTAAATCATTTAATTAATCCTGTTATCTTTCCTGATCCTCTATCCCACCCCCCCCCTCCCATATCCTTCACAAATTGCACCATTACCTCTATGAATAGCTCTTCAAAAAAAAAACTCCCTCCCCACCTCACTCATGTCCTTATTGTGGACTTTCTGGGCCTCACCGAAACCTGGTTCATCCCCAGGGATCCGTTCCCACTCATCACAACTTAACCCACCAGACTTCCACACTATCACCCATGCAGGAGAATGACCCATAGACTGCTGATGACAGCACAGAAAGGCAGACCTGTCACTGGGTTAGGAATCATCCACTCAGCTCCTGTTAACCCTGAAAGCCAACGCCCTAATGGGTAGGGTGGTCTTAGCTGGACAAGCAGTGGGAAAGCTTGATGGACAGCAATATCAATGGCAAGCTATGCAGTTTTACTGGTTAGACTCCAGCAGCACCCAACGCAAACTCTGGGGTTTCCAAGCCTTGGCTTCTGCCAATCTGTGCCTAATACTTACCGGAATTAGGTAAGCAGGATGGGTCCCTCCAGGGGGAGAGTGTGCATTCCATTCCAACAATTTATTTCTGGGATTTCCATGTGTAGGTGGGATGCATGGAAATCTCAGCTTGGTTTGGATACACTTAAACATCCCGATGGTTTTCTGCACGTGTCAGACAACAACAACAGCAAAAGCGCCTTTCACCTCGGGAAGACATCCCAGACACCCTGCTGACCCCCCAGAAAATGCAGGAGAATAGGATGTCAGTGTGCAGTTGGATCACTTGCAATTTTAATTTGATTTGAATTTTTCGAATAAATATATGTATATATATCGTGCTTTGAGTTATAAATAACACATATCAAATAAGTTTCTAATTGTCTTTCTTGTGGTCTGTAGCGCCATCTGGTGGCACAGGATTAGTATACAAACTAAACTTGTATTAAGGGCTCATTTACAAAGATTTTTGTCCCAGTATAGATTTCCACTTTTTTCTTGACGGACAGCTCTTAAGTTCAGTTTTAATTTTGAAGCTGATTTCTGTAGTTTTTTTTAGGAATTGCAGAAAAGAATTGTCCAAAATTTGCACAATCTGAAATGCTGAGAAAAAAAGTCCAGGTCCAGGCATAATTTCCCCTCCAACACCTGTAAATTTATTTCAATACAAACTTGTTAGGATTATTGTGAACTCCTCTTTATTTGATATTGTCCACAGGGTACATAGAGGTAAATAGAATGACATGGAAACAGATTAATTCAGATCACCAGAACCCAGGTTCTCCTGCTTGCGAGGCGAGTGCTCTAACCACTAAGCTACAGGACTCCACTACATACTGGTGACTATGATTCTTTATGCAGTGAATTACCGATCTCTGTCACACCATCAGCAGAAAGCACAGAATGAGGGCAGGTGACTTCCGAACCATAAGAGAGTTGAAAAACATATGATTCTGATCTCTATGGGGCACGTCATGTGTCTCAGTGTTGCTCTCATGTAAACTGGTCACAGAATGTATGATCTTGTGGTTGGTTATGCAGCACTTCAGAGCTTGCTGTTTTCTCCAGCTCCATGTTGAGAGAAATAAAGTAGGACTACCTACAACAAGAAAAACAAATTGAACTTGTATAGTGTCTTTCATATAGGGAGGAGATGCCAAGGCACTGGACGGGTCGAGGGTTTGCACTTGAACTGTGGGTTAGGTTCGGTGGGGGAAGGTTGGAAGCAAAGGGGGGGGGGGGGGGCTGGGGTACCTACCAGAGTTGTCAAAGTTCATGTGACGTGTTGCAGCAATTGAAACAGCACAATCTGCTGTATGGTTTAGTGCAATAATATTTTGTGTGGAGGAAATGGGTCTCAATATAGATACAGTACAACAACAACTTGCATTTATGTAGTGCCCTCCAAGCCGGGCAGCGTCCCAGAGTGCTTAACAATGCTGAGTCAGGGGGAGGGGGAAAGTGTTCTTAGGCACAGTCGAAGAGCAAGGTCTTCAGGCGCAACCTGAAAATGGGGAAAGAGGGGACAAGGTGAAGAGATTGATGGAGGGAGTTCCATAGCTTCAGGGCGTAGTGGCTGAAGGCACGGCCGCTGATGGTGAAGCGGAGGATTCGAGGGACAAGGAGGAGGCCGAAGCCAGGAGAGCGGAGGCAGCGGGTAGTTCTGTGAGGAGAGAGGAGATTGGAGAGATGGGGGGGTGCCAAGGTCTGGAGGGATTTAATCACTGGAGTGAGGATCTTGAAGTTGAATACAATATAAAATTACATTTGTATAACGGCTTTCACGTTGGGAGGACATCCAAAAGTGCTGGACAATCAGGGATTTGGACCTGAGAATGCCATAGTGGGGAGGGATCAGAGAGATGGAGAGCAGTGAGGGCAGGGAGAGTGGCCAAAGTTACGGTCGAAGAGGAGAGTCTTGAGACGTGCCTTGAAGGAGGCAAGGGAGGGAGCGAAGCAAAGGGAATGTGGGATGTAGTTCTAAAGGGTGGGGGCAGAAAGGCTGAAGGCCTGACTGCCGATGGTGGAGCAGGCCGGAGCCTGCTGAGCGGAGGGAGCAGACAGGTTGAGATGGAAAAATCTGGTACTTGTTGAAAGCTATCCCGACACACCAAGGACACAAAGCCACTACACTGTCTGGTATTAGGAGCTCAGTTAAAATGAAAGATGAATAATCTATTGTTCTTCAAGCCTGGGTGGGTGTGGAAAGAGGGGCTTACCGCTGATGAAACTTGTCCATCTGGCACAGTATCTAATTGCCTGAACAATTTATAGTTTGCCCACAAAAATACACAGTCATTGCATGCTACAGTGTATCCTGTGAAGCACTTTGGGACGTCGTCCTGATCTGAAAGGTATTATTATACCAAAGGCAAGAATTATTTGTTACTGTATTAGCTGTTATAGCTGTTCTGCTCCTAAGAGAGTGTGAAGGTCTTATTCCATTTATTTGCATTCATTCAGAACTGTTGCCCACGTGATTGTAGTGGGAAGTCGGAGCGAAGCTGTTAGATGCGCTCACATCATTGTTGGCAGATGTTGCTGGAGATGTGCGGTAATGCAAAGTGCCTTGATCAGCTAGTGAGGGCCTCAGGCAAGGTGAGACAAATTGTCTTTGGCAGTACTTCAGTCATCAGGTAGGAGGAGAGCTGTCCTTGACGCACGATGCTGCTGGTGTATTTGTGCGTTCTGCTAATCATCTGATTTCAGCAACAAAGCTACATAGTCAGTGAGACAAGTGCCAGTGAAGGTGTTTGGCAGAAAACAGCAACCAGCCTTTTCTGTGCCTTTAGCACTTTATCTGCTAAGCTCTAAAAAACCTCAATGTTAGCAAACTCTGCTCCAACACATTTACGGCTCTACTTAACCACACGCATTTTTATCAGTAGCACATAATGTCCAGTCTCTGGTGTTCCTTCCTGATTAGAGGAACCAGAGTAACATGCTTGCACTGTCTTACAGTCAAACATGTGTTACACATTAGTTGAACCATAAAACAAGCCAAGCTGACATAGGTATCAGGTGAGACAATCTGTATTTAGTAGCACTCTCACTTCTGGGTCAAACAATGTGAGTTTGTAGTACTGGGGGAGCATTGCATTGTTGGAGGTGCTGTGCTTTCGATAATGTGTCTGAAAGTGCCTGTTCAGATCCCATTTAAAGTTCCCATGACACTATCCGCAAAGAGACCGGAGATTTTTTTCCAGTGTATTCTGAATAAATTGGTCATTTACGGCTGTATGTGGGCCCTTGCTATATGCAAATTGACTGCCATGTTTGCCTAAAATCATCATAAGGCACCAATTCCCCGTGAAGTCTTTTTAAACATTTTGATGCTATATCAAATGCAAGTAATATTATAACGTATTGATTCTTCAAATTGAAATTTATTGAGAGTGTGGAATATATTCTCACTCTACATTGATTGCCCTTGGCTGCTGACGTTTAAGTGTCAGACTCAGTTTTATGTAATCCTTTCAATATCTTTCAGTGAAACATTTAATGAAATGCAATTCATTATCCTCCTTGGAGAGGGGAGGTAAACAGAGTTTCCTTAGAGCTAAGCTGATCATTCCCCTGCAGCCAAAGCCCTAACACATCAGGTGGTCCTATCCAGACAATAATAATCCTTGAATTGGATGCTATAGCACCTTATCATGTTTTCGAGACGTCTCAAAGTGCTTCACAGAATATACTGTGAATTGACTATATTTTGTGGGCGAAACGTGGCAGACAATTGAGCATAGCAGTGTCCTACTAACAGTCATGGATTAGGTGAGACCAAATTATCACACAGTGCTTTCAACGACATTGTTATTATTAATAATATTAATTCTTACATTTGATATTGTCCCTTTCACATCAAAAGGATGTCTCAAAGCACTTCACAGGCTATACTGCGAAGTGCAGTAACTGTGTGTTTTGTAGGCAAACAGCAATGACAAGATGATGATGATAATCCTTTCCTCTTTACCTCCTCACCCCTCGCAGCTAATTCTCTTCAAACAATCAGCTCCATCACAGCCTCTTAACTAGAGGTTTAGAAGCTTCACAAAGGTCTAAGTGAATGGACAGTAGAGGTAACGTTAGCCGTATTTGTGTTTTTGAATGGGGTTTGGTCGTAAACTGAGGAGTCCTGTAGCTCAGTGGTTAGAGCACTCATCTCGCGAGAAACCTGGTGGAGATTGGTGGACCCTTTTCTGGGGGTAATAATTCCTTAAAAAAAATTGGTCGCTTCAATCCATGACTATTTGTGGGATACTGCTGTGCGTAATTGGCTGCTGCTTTTAGCTCTTTAAGCAGATGCTCTGATTACTTTCCCCTTAACATAGAATTGAATTTCAGGCACAGCTTGAGATATGATCATGAGAATGGAGGAAATAAGTGAAATAACATATCTTAAACAGAACTAGACATGAAATTGCTTCCACCGACTGAGTGGTATATAAATAAAATGGACTCTCAGCAAAAATTAAATCTATATCGATCATTTCTGTACAACAATATCAATAATAACCACTTGCATTTACGAAGCCTACAAAATACACAGTCACTGCAATTCATAGTAAATCCTGTAAAGCACGTTGAGCTATCCTGATATGAAATGATAGATCAAACGCAAACATTACTCTTTATAGCACCTTTCACATTGGATAATGTCTCAAAGCACTTTACAGGATTGTGTGACACACCTAACAAAGTCACAGGGGAACTGACCAAAGACATAACAGTTTTTCCAATTACCAAAAATTACATGCAAAAAATCATAGATTTAAAAAAGAGAGGCAGTTAAGATGAGTGAGAGGTGAATAAGAGGGCTTACACTTACCTGGAGAGGGTGAGAGTTTGGTTATCACACTTTTCCACATTTGCATGAGGAATACACAAAATACTGCAAAGTCTACATTTAGCTTCAATTTCCTGACTTCGGGAGGGAAAATAATCAACCAATGTTCATGTTTCAGAGGCCCCAAATTTCTCCTGGTTTTACCCACGGGGCCATTTTCATAAATTTAAGACCACGTGGAATTTTGTAAAATTCTTAGATTCACTTCCCAATTCTACAGCCTGAACCCCGAGAAAACCGACCCTCTGTTCCGCTCCCTCTCTCTGTCTTCACACCCCGTCTTAAAACCTACCTCTCTGACTGTGCCTATGGTCACCCCCTTCTTCTCTCCTCTCCCCCTGTTTGGTGTGCACCTCCCCATTGTAGAGCTCCAAGGCGATATTTTACATGAAGAGCACTATATAAATGCACGTTGGTGTTTGTTATTAAACAATGCCTGTGACTAAGACCCCATTAGCTAACCGATTTCAAACTGAAACAGAACTGAAGAGAAATCATGAGCTGAATGGGCCAAATAGCACTTTGTCATACTTTATTTCAAATGGTGTGGGTAATATTTGGTTGGAGAGTGAATTTGTTGACTGTCACATCAGTAGGCAAGCGTAGAAAAGCTGTCATAGGTCTTCCCACTTCTGTGGCTATTTTATATCAACTGGTTTCTTATTTTTGTGCATTGAGTCTCAGATCAATATTAAAATGAACTCAAAACAAGCTCCAACAGTGTTTTGAGTGCTTGACGTTCATTGGTTGGTTGGAGAAATGGAAAGCTCTGAAATGGAATTTGTATCTCAGTGTATGATTTGTGTTTTTTTGTGGCAGTCATTGTACATAGGTGTGTATTTAGAGATCAGTGTTTATTTGTCAGGGTTTGACATGGGACTTTGTCACCCTGGCTATAATAATTCAGCACTACAATTCACTGTTCTTTGTGTGTGGATATGGTGGGGAGGCTGTCTACGTGTACATAAATAAATTGAAATGACTGATCTAGGTTGGTTTTGGCAAATGTTGGACACGGTAATCAAGAAAGATGTTTAGGCAGGAAGGCAGATCATTCCAACTTCAATCATTTAAAGGTGTGCACTATAGCTTATAATCAATCCTTGTACAATCTCTTCAGTGGTGTGGCTGATTGCTGCAAAGTTGTAAAATTGCTGGTAGGTACACTCACTCTGGCATTCAGAGTAGAGGTTTATAAGTTTGTCTTCTGCATGTCTCTGTGTAAACACTTTGGCAGTGACTCACTATCATTTCTGGTTGAACCAGAAGGCACCGCTTGTTAATCTTTAAACATTAAACAAGTTATACTGGGAAATCTCTTGGAACACAGAATAATAACAGGATCTAATCGGAAAAATAAACAAAAAGGTTGGCTCATATCAGTTTTTTCCTGTAATTTTCATTTCAATGTCTTCAAGGTGAACAGCATAGACAATAAGCAACATGCATAACAGTGTGAGCAACAATTTGCAGAATGCACCTATGGCTGGCATGATCATATGGGTATGTGAAATGTGATCTGGCTGGTGAGAATCAGAGAGAACAGCAGCCCGTCCAGTTCAGGAGCAATTGAGGGAGCCATAGATGGCCAACACCACACCCTGATCATACATTGCTCATTTGCAGGATCAAGCAGTGAGGCGGATTTGTGGCAAACACGGGAAGCAGCTGCAGGGAGGGAGGGCTCCGGCCTACACTCATCTGTCACTGAGCACCCTGGAGGCAGAGTCAGCTTCACAAGTGGGCATATCTATTTGCCAAGGCTCCTCACATGAGGACCTGGATTAAGCAGCTTTTGCTGTAAGCCTGGTACGCGGCATTGGACTTGGACCTCCCGCTGGCTGGCACAACATTGTGCTGTAAAAGTCCTCCCACAACTGAAGGCAGCTGTTAACAGATAGCTGGTGAGGAAACTGTGAGGCTTGCCAGACAGTACTTTCAACTTTCAACCCATTCCTTCAACAAGCTGGTTAGACCCCAGCAGCAAACCAACACACATGATACTCTCTGTAATTAGGTAAGCAGGGTGTGCCCCTCTAAAATTACATTTTATTCCAATACACATCTCAAGAATTTCGATGTATAGGTGGGATGCGTGTAAATATCAGTTTGGTTTGATGCTTTTAAACTGGATGATGGGTTTTTGCATGTGTCAAATGCCTGGCTGAACAAAAAAATGATAACCTCCGGCCCTCACCATTCATTGTTTGCTGCACTGGAGGTGGTACCTGCAAAAACAACAATAAGTTACATCTGTCCAGCGCCTTTCAGGTTGGGAGGACGTCCGATGATCCTGAAGGACATCCCAAGGCATTCTCTTGCCGTCTCTATGTGCAAATTATTCATGTCTAGATTACGTCCCTATGTGAAAGGCGCTATATTAATGCAATTTGTTGTTACTGTTGTTTTCTTGTGTTCAAGTCCATCATTACTTATTTATAGTGATCCGGTATTTATTCCGATTATTGTTGGCTTACTTCACCCAGAAAAAATAAAACATAATGAAATGAGCAGCTGATCCGAATCAACCAGAGGCTATCTACTTATGGATCTCTTTATTCTCTCCATTGATCACTTCTTTGTGTTTCTTCTAGCGCTGCCTGTATCACACTGAGCTCAGCAGAAAGAACCCTGACCTGACATTTCCTCAAAGGATCAAGGTCACCTCAGCATCACCACCCAATGCAGTAGTTTTGCTTCAGCGAAATGTATCTTACATTTTCTTCAATGGTTTTCTTGTTGTGTACGAGATTGTTTCTTGTAAATTCTCCCCTTGTCTCAGTCTGCCTGTTCTAGGTCTGCTGATCCCTGCTGCTGTGTAAAGGGAGTCAAGGGAACTGCTGGTGGTTTTCATGCAGGAGATGAGGAAGAACAACAACAACAAAATTACATTTGTACAGCGCCTTTCATGTCGGGAGGACTTCCCAAGGTGCTTGCCGGGGAGGCGAGAGATGAGGGAGAAATAGGGCTGACAGGATGGAAAGTAGGGGAAATGAACACCGAAGGGAAGAATGGTAGATCAGGGTTCCTTTCTGCTGAGCTCAGCGTGATACAGGCAGTGCCAGAAGAAACTCTTAACAAGACATTGTGATGCTGGTGGAGTGGAGCTGTGACCTGCTCTGCTATCGTCAGCCGTTGTGTGCGCACACACACACACATCCATGTCAGCTGCAGATGTGCACTGTACCCCCATCACATCAGTTCTAGCCAGGCTCCACTGGCTCCCTATCACCAAATGGATCGGTTTCAAGATCCTCACACTCATTTTCAAATCCCTTCATGCCCTGGCACCTCCCTACCTCTCAGACTTGCTTACCCCCAACCCACAACCCGCTGCCTCCGTTTGACTGGCTCTGGCCTTCTGCATGTCCCTTGAACCCTCCGTTCCACCAATGGTGGCCACGCTTTCAGCCACTACACCCCTAAACTCTGGAATACTCTTCATCTATCCCTCCATCTTGCCCCTTCCTTCCCATCTAAAGATTGCTCCTGAGGATTTTCCTGTTCAACCGTGCCTACGGTCACCTCCTGGCTAAGTGTCATGCTCTGCCATTGTCAAGCGGTCTGGGACACTACCCTGCGTAAGGGGCACTATATAAATGCAAATTGTTGCTGGTGTTGCTATCTTTCTCTGAGAAAAAAGTAAAAAGTATGCACATCAATTTCTCCATGGTTCTGCCTCATTTTAGGGACAAATGCAAGATGTAGGTGCAAGATGTTATTCCACTGGCTCCCCATCCCCCAGAGGATTGAATTTAAAATCCTCTCCCTTACTTTTAAAGCTCTCCATGGTCTTGTCCCTCCCTATCTCTGCAACCTGCTAAAATCTTACCACCTGCATGCTCCGTCTGCTCAGCCTGCTCCATGTCCCCTGCCCTAACTGCCCTACCATTGGTAGTCGGACCTTCGATGTTTCTGTCCCTACCCTGTGGAAACCCCTCCGGGAATCCATTCATCTTGTCTTCTCCCTTGCCTCCTTGAAAGCCTATCTCAAGACTTTCCTCTTTGACTGTGACTTCAGTTAATCTCCCATCCCTACCCCTTACCCTTTGCCCCTCTTGATTCCAACCCCCAGCTTCGGTGCTAACCCTTGATTGTCCAGTGCCTTGGGACGTCCTCCTGCAGTGAAAGGCGCGATATAAATGTAATTTGTTGTTGTTGTGTGTTAGAACATGAACTCCTAAACATCGTCCTGTTCTGTTCATCTTACCTTCGCATTTGCCTTTGGCTCAATGAAAGGGACTCTGATCTCAAAAAGCTGGAAAGCTGGAGACCCTGCAAATACTGACCTGTCACATTACCTCCAACCACACATTCCTTTGCCTGTCCAATGTTGGCTGTGGCCCCCCCCTAAAAGACTCCAGTATTGAAAGTAACAAAGGGATACCAGGAAAGGAATAAGGACAAAAGGAGAAATTTTCTTTTACCCTTTTTATGAACCCATTTTCATGCTGCAGAGCCTTAAGTGTTTGTGGATAATAAAATCGTGACCATTTTTACAACTTACATTGAAATAGTTTTGGAAAGTTGGTCTGTGTAAGCAGAGAATGCTGTGCCGATCTTCCTTTCTGCTAACCTTATAAAAACAGCATCTTTGGACCAATAAAACAAGATATTATTTCACCATTGTGCACTCATGATGAGAAACTAATGTTATGTAGAATGTCTGGCTTGTGTTATTAGTTCATGGTGAATAAAGCTAACAAAAAATCAATTGCTTCTAGGAAGCACATTTTATTTTCCAGTGAAAACCTTGCTGAAGGCTGAAGCTGCTTTTGTGTAGGCTGGCTTATTGACACTGCCTGCTGCAGACTGAAACATTAAAGGACTTTAGTAACATCTGCATCTAAACAGTCAAATAACAGTTATTCTATGTTGAAATGCTGAAATATAATAAGTGCACAGTTTGTCAGCGAGAGCCTGGAGAGATTAGTGAAGGTTAGCTGGGAGTCAGCACCAGAGAACCAGCACCTGAGACAGGTTGGCAATCATGCTGCCACAATGTGCAGCTTGGTAATTTAGTACTAATGGACCCGTTAGTTTTCTCCCCTGCTTTTCCTCTTTTGAAATCTTTTGTTCCCTTTTTCTTTCTACTGAGGTTCCATGTCATGTGTGCCAGGCACGTTTCTGTATGATCGAACCTGACCCTAATGCTCACACAGGCTCACCTTCCAACAGTGATTTCTAAAGTGCGATCAGGAGACTGAACTCCTCCTGGCTTACTTTCAGCACCTAAACCCAATGACCTAGGAGCCAGTTGTACCACCATTAGTGTTGCCCTCGTTGAGATCAGCCAACTCAGCAAAGACTGAGATTAAACCTGTAACCTTCTGTCCTGAGTGAGAGAAACATTTTGCACTATTTGCCTGTTATTACCTATTATCATTCTTGCTCTCACTCCCTCCTGTTGGGATGTTTCTCTCTACTTCCTTCCTGTGGCTTCCCTCCTCCATTTCTTATCCTTCATCAATTCCCTCTGGTGGATTGTTGGCCAGGACACTGGAAGAAACTCCCTTCTCTTTTCGAATAGTGAAATAGGTTTGATAACACCCACCTGAACAGGCAGATAGGTTTATCATCTTATCCGAAGAATGGCACTTCTGACAATGCAGGTCAGTATTAGTGAGCAGGTCAGTGTGAGGTAGAAAGTCAGTATTAGACAGCAGATCAGTACAAGACAGCAGATCAGTATTAAAGGCGGGTTAGTATCAGGCAGCCCTTCAGTATTAGTAAGTAGATCAGTGCTGGACAGCAGGTCAGCACTGTATTGAGTGAACTCAGTTACTCACGAATGTAAAGGAGGATTACTATAGCAGAAGAATATTTGAGTGTCAGGGTCTCAGACAATGTTCTACAGCTGCCATTTGTGGTTAAGAAACAAACATTGTAACAAGTGAACTTTAATTACACCAATTACACAGGGCATCAATCTAACATTCAATCAGTGGCAGTGATCTTTTTACACTGGGTATAGGCAATGTACTACAGCATTACATGACTACTGATGGTAGTGCTGCTCCCTCCTTCAGCTTTAAGCAGAATCGTAACCATGGTTCCACATGGCAGGCACACAAGACACTGTCTGCATTTTCCAGCATAATAATAAATAGCACAAATTCTGTATAAGAGAATCAATTCAGTTGCACCACGGCCCATTAATAATAATAATAATTGGATTTGATATAAATAGCGCCTTATCACATTGTTGAGACATCTCAAAGCACTTCAAAGAATATATTACAAAGTGGATTGACTGTGTATTTTGAATGGTATAACTGAGGACACTGAGGACATACAATGAGTGAGCACTGAGCCACACAAAGTGGAAGGTTGCATGCTGGAATCCTAGTCTGTGAATAATAATAATAATAATAATAGCTGAATGCCAGCTGGGGCGTGACCAAAGCGACAACTGGATTCAGTCTGCTGACTTTAGGGAGAAAATGGGGCAGCCCCAATGGTGTAGTGGACAACATGGCAGCCTGGGGACCAGGAGCTCAGTGGTTCTCTTTTCCAAATAGTGCCCTGGGATCTTACATATCCACTCGAAAAGGCAGAGGGGACCTCGGTTTAACATCTCATCCAAAGGACAGCACCTCTGATAATGGAATACCCGCCCAGTGCTGACACTGAGCTCAAAGTCCTAACCAGGGGCTTGAAACCCACAACCTCTGACTCAGTGGCAAGAGTGCTACCAACTGATCCAGGCTACCCTACTGCGATACCTCCGCGCCAACAATTACCATCAAGACGCACACACGAATGGTCAGTTGGGCGAGGTATCGAAAACGTCCCCCTCTGAGACCCGAGGACGCAAGAGCGTAACTAATGGTTTGCTGGCGATCTCCTTCGGCGACTGAATTCCTCCTCTCGTCGGCGATGTGAGTGTCCGTAACCATGCGGAATCACGTCAACCGCTTCTGTTACTTTGAAGAAGAAAAAAAAAGAGAAATGCAAAGCTGGGGCTGGGTCTTGATGCGAAAGTGGCAGTGCTTGAGGGGCACAGGGTTGTCCTCACTCCAGAGATCAGGCTCTGGCAGCTCAGATCTGTCTCCTTTCCACTCTCTATTGGCCACACATGCAGTTACAAGCTGACGTCAGTACTTCTTGCTATTCCCATTGAAGTCGGATTGTTTTTGGGGGAAAACGCTAAGATCTGGACTGGAAGAGGAGGAGGAGAGGGAGAGAGAGAGAGAGAGAGAGAGAGAGAGAGAGAAAGAGAAATCCCAGTTTATCACAGACCCCACAGGTCCCACCGGAGTGAGAGATCTGCTGCGATCTGCCTTTAGCCTTTTTTTTTATTATTATATATTTTTTTGCAAAACAAAATCCGTGCAGGAAACACTGCTCTACAGCAGGGACCGAGGCTCTGGGTGAGTTTGTGTGTGTGTGTGTGTTGGTGACTGTTTCTCTGTGAGTGAGGGTCTGGCTGGTTGGCGATGGGCTGACTGTGCTGCTAAATGGTTGCGGATGCTGCCCTGTCAACTGACTGGTACACACAGAGAGGGGGAGAGGGAGGGAGGGAGAGGGAGAGAGGGAGAGGGAGGGAGAGGGGGAGAGGGAGGGAGGGAGAGGGGGAGAGGGAGGGGGGGGAGAGGGAGGGAGGGAGAGGGAGAGAGGGAGGGAAGGAGAGAGGACTGAGTGAAGGAGAGAGACTGGTACATGATGTGAGTGAGTGGGGAGATCAGCGCTGGTCACTTTGACTCTCCCTCTCTCTCTCTCTGCGAGTCTTCTTTTTTGGGGCTGGTGGTCGGTGTCTGGTGCTGGTGGTGCTGTGGTGGTGGTGCTGGTGGTGGTGGTGGTGGTGCTGCTGGTGGTGTTGGTGCTGCTGCTGGTGGTGTTGGTGCTGCTGGTGCTGGTGGTGCTGCTGGTGGTGTTGGTGCTGCTGGTGGTGTTGGTGGTGCTGGTGCTGGTGTGGTGTTGGTGCTGCTGGTGGTGTTGGTGCTGCTGGTGCTGCTGGTGTTGTGGTGTTGGTGCTGTGGGTGGTGCTGGTGCTGGTGGTGCTGTGGTGGTGGTGCTGCTGGTGCTGCTGGTGGTGCTGGTGGTGGTGGTGTTGGTGCTGGTGGTGTTGGTGCTGCTGCTGGTGGTGGTGGTGCTGCTGGTGCTGCTGGTGGTGCTGGTGGTGGTGGTGTTGGTGCTGGTGGTGTTGGTGCTGCTGGTGGTGTTGGTGCTGTTGGTGGTGTTGGTGCTGCTGGTGTTGTGGTGTTGGTGCTGTGGGTGGTGCTGGTGCTGGTGGGTGGGGGGGGGTTGGGGGGGGGGGGGGTCACGATGGGAGTTCTGTGTTGTTAGCATTGCAGAGAATCGCCCAGAGGGTGTTTCCATCTGCGGACTCCGCAAAACAAGGGGAACAGCTTCAGACTGAGCGGATTTGTCATCTGGTTAAACACACACACACACACACACACACCGAGATCAGATGCGGCTGTTAACTCCCAGATTGGGAATCTCTGGCAATGGTCCCCGCGCAGCTGTCGGGATACTGTCTCCAAAGAGACATCAACGTGGATCTGTATTGGTCCGGGAGTCAGTCTGGACTGTGCTCTGGTAACTTCAGTGAAGCTGTGCACAGGGTTCCACCGGGATCTGACGTTTGCATCCAACAGAAAATGGCTATTTACTTATGCAGCTTAATGTATTGCAGGGGGTTTGCATATTTCAGGGCGTTTCTCGCCCTCCTTCCTTTCCTTTCTGGCAGTGAATGGTTGCATAGGAAGGAACTGCAGGGCTGTGGGACAATTATGGGGTCATAAAGGTCATTAAAACATAAGGGAGACATTTAAGTCACTTCCAAACATTATTCAACCCCTCCCAACGTATATTATTACTCTCTGTGAAACAGTGGCTGTGTCCTGAAGCCCCTCCTTTGTTGCAAGGAATATATACAGTAGTATGGATATGGATTGAAATATGGAAATATTCTAGCAGACACTGTGAATGTATGTGGAGTGAGTCTGTGCCCTGAAACATTGGAAGATTCCCTTCAAGCAGATGTTATCATTAACGTGGAACCTTTGGCTGGCCTGCATTTCACAATCATTTGAGTGTGTGTGTGTATGACCAGAATAAAATGATCCATAGTGATTTATTTCAACTGGGAATATCATGTCTTTATTATGATCTACTGGCTACGCAGTTTAACATTGCAGACTTTTATGGTGTAGGTAAAGTGCAAGATGCACACAGTGCATAAACAATAACCCCGCTTTTAATACGGTATTTTATTAGCTTTCTCACTGTATTTCATTTTACAGAAGTCAGCTAGTATGAAATCGGGATGACAGAGATTATGTAGTCAGGTTATTATTGAGTGCGCAGCACAGAGATATTGTGACTGTTATCATTTGTCCTGATTCTCACACTTTGCACCAATGTTGATCCACTGCAGTGACGCTGCAGAAATGGCCAGCAGCAATAAAGTGATCTACTGAACCACAGAGAATGCTGGTGGGTTTTATAGCAGCAAGTTCTCCCCTTCCTCTACCCCCTTATGCTTAGTTAGTGTCGAGCATTATCTCAAAATTAACTCAAATAAGAGCAAGTTCTGTGAGTAGCGGGAACTATAATTACTATCTTGCATTTAGGTCAAGAAAAGTCATCCCATTCATAGGGCGTTTTGGTTACATTAAGTGTAATCTCAATGAAAGAGTAATAAAGATTGATTAGGATATGTTTCTGGCAGTAGCAACCACCGCAGTATTAAATAATATGCAGATTTATTCTTGTTTAATCACTTCAGCATTATTAATTCTTTCATTGATTAAAGTGCCTGTAAAATCCCGTTTATTTTGGTAAAGACTGCTAAATTAATTCTCTTTACAGCCTGGCCAATTTGACCTAGCTATTAATATATTTATGGGCACCTAGCAACAATTCATGGCGAGTTACAATGCAATGTGCAGCTGGCTTCACTGCGATATTAATGCTTGAATGTATGTGGTGCATTCTTACATGACCTGCTGAAGATCAGAGGACTACTTTGTGTTATGCAGACAGAATTCAAAAGACAATAACTTGGGAGCACAGTCTATTATGATAGTTTTACTCTGACTGAAAGATTACCATAGCAAGCTTATATCGATGGGGAACATCTCATTGTCATCTGCTGTAACCTATGGTTTTAAAAATCTAACAAGATTTAAAAGAAAATCACACATTATATATTGTGATTATTGATTTGCATAAAGCTATGTCCTCCCCCAGATTTATTTTCCCAGATTAAGTTAATTGTTCACTTCGTGGCTGTTTGTGGGACATTGTTGTGGTCAAATTGGTTGCTGCGGTTACCTACAAATACATAGTCACTGCGGCTTGACAGTAAAATCATGTCAATGACGTGAAAAGTACTGTATCAAATGCAAGGATTATTGTTATTATCCAAGGGGCAATCTTCCCTCTACTCACACAATTAGTATTTAGTGATACACTTAAGGTAATTGATAATTACTGTGAAACACGTTGGGATGTTTCAAGTTGCTGCATTATAAAAATGTAAATTCTATCTAGTCCCACCAATATGAATTGGGCAATGTATGGATTTCTGATGTCTTCCCTTTCAGATCTCCATTCTTACAGTGGAATTGTGCCCATAATTGTACAATAATAATAGTGTTACAGAAAATGATTTATTACTTCCATCTGCCTGAAAGACTCATTTGGCACAGCGTACGCACTAGAAGCCCTCAAATAGCAAAGTCTGTGACTATGAGGTGCAACAGTTTTAACTGCTGTCATATCAGGAGACCTTAATATTGATGTATTTTATGACCATATGGAATATTGAATTGAATGGTGCGCTGAGTTGAAAACTGTCCTTTCACTTCTCGGACCTGTGTTTGAACCCAAGATGGAGTGGAGTGATGGGTAAAAAGCTCTTCTCTGATTTCTGTGAAGGTCTTAATCAAAATGAGTTTGGGCAAATTCATTCCCATTCTCGAAAGTCAAGAGTTACAGGTCAAAGCTGCTCATAATTTGTCACGAGCAAACAGCCATGCAAAACGTGAGTCCACATTCCTATGATTATTACGTCAATCTATTTTGTTCCATTGGGGTGTGGTTATACATTTGTGAGGTTTGACTGTGAGGGTTAGCAGGCTATTGTCTTGGTAGATTTCATCACAGCCAAGTTCAAATCTGCTCTCACCCAACATCCACACATGGACCTTCCAGCAGGAAGCTGTGGGGGTAACAAACAGGAGTGAAAATACTGGTTGATTTCTCTTCTCTTAACACAGGATCACTTAGAACAATTGAGGAGATGGAGTTGGGAGGTAAGAAGAGGGATAGGAATGAGGTTGAGGGAGCATGTGGTGGGCTTCATGCGGGTTATAGTAGTGTTGAGAGAGGAGGGGAAGACAGGTTCGAAGATGTGGAGGGAGAGATGTGTAGGAGCTGGAGTGTGAGGGAGAGTTGGGGAGGGGATGGTGGTTAGGAGGCCAAAGGCGGCTGAACGGATCGCCTCGATTTTAGTCTCGAGGAAATCCAGCATCTAGTTGGAATTCGAGGAGAGGATGGGCGAGGTGTGAGAAGATGGATGGATGAGCCGATTGGTAGTGGAGAAGAGAAGCCTGGGGTTATTCTTGGCCTCCAAGATTACCTTGGAATAGAAAGACAATTTAGTGGAGGCGAGGGTGGAGTGGTAAGTTTTTATGGGGTCCAGCCAGATCTGCTGGTGGACCGTTAAATTGGATTTGAGCCAGGTGTGCTCAGTGGCACGCACCTGACCCTTGAGTGAGCAGAGGTGGCTGGTGTACCAGGGTGAGTTTCATGAGCAGGATGTGGTCCGGGAGATGAGGGGGGCAAGGTCATAGAGAATGGTGGAGAGCGAGTTGTGGAGGAGAGTGACTGAGGAGAATAAGTCAGGGCTGGAGGTAGGCCAGAGGGGGAGGAGTTCAGACAACTCCAGGGCAGTGGAGAGGGAGTGCAGGGAAATTCTTTTCCTGGGGCAGTAGGATATGGAGCTGAGGTGTGTGATGGTGGTGAGAGGGATTGAGATGTTATGGGAGACGAAATGATGATCTGAGATGGCTTTATCGGTGATTGTGGGTTCCGAGACACTGAGGCTCCGGGTAATCACAAGGTCGAGAGGGTGGCCATGAATGTTGGTGGCAGGGTCGATGTGGAGGGGGAGAGGTTATGGAAGGAAAGGAGAGAGGAGAAGTTGGTGGAGATAGAGCAGGAGGGGGTGAAGTGCAGGTTTAAGTCGCCTAGGATGAGGAGGCGTTCAGAACAGAGGCAGAGGGAGGCTAGGAGGGTGGAGATCTCAGAGATGAAGGTGGGGGAGGGTTTAAGGGGACGATAAATCAGGAGAATTTTGAGTGAAAGATTGGAGGGATGGTAGAGGGTAAGGTGTTTGAAGGAGGGGAATGAGCCAGAGGAGTAGGGGGATAGAGCAAGTGATAACCTGGAGATGAGGGCCACACCACCACGGCAGCGGTTAGGATGTTGTTGAGACGTCTCACCTCTATATTCCGTGGAGCACAGAGCAATATATTCCGTGCTCCACAGAATGTATTGTAAAGTGAATAGACTTTACAATTGAAAACATTCATTTAAAAGACGGATAAATGTGAATGCCAGCTTTTAACAATAAATCTGGAGTCATTGGGGTCAGAGTCTGAATTTGTGATCTTTGCATGAATATTCCTATTGTCCCCTGTGAGTTCCTGTCAGGTATCCTCTGTTTACATATCCTGCATCTCGTTGAATTGTACCACCACCAGCATTATAAGCCTTCTGCTGTAGATGGCAACCTATTCCGAAAGTCTCTCAGTTTCAGCCCAGTTATTTGCCTGGTTAACAAATATCTCAACATTATAATTGTCTTTAATTTGCTGCATTTAAGGCTCATTGGTAAATTTGCATTGCTGTCACAGAGCAGATGCAGTGTTCATTCACACTGAGCACTGCGGCAAGAAGTAATTGCTGAGGCAACAATTGATTTTCAGATCTGCCAGTGAAATGTTTTCCAATGTGTACTTGCACTGACCTGCCTCATCTACTCCACTATTAGAACATCAATAATTCCCAATTGCACAGGCAAAATCAAAAGGTACCCTGGCACCCAATCACTGCAAGGTGGTTAACATGACAACCTGCCAGAAAACCACACTGCGTGCTGTAGCTCCAATTCACTGCAGGTTTATTTTGAAACGTCCATTGCACCATTTGACACATCTCTGCCTCATTCACTCCAACTTGCACCTTCCTTGTCCATCTTCAGATCGCATCTCAAGATCTATCTCTTCCTCCAGGCTTACAGTCACCTCTTTTCTCCAGTTCGGTGTTAAACTCTCTTACTGTTAAGCGCTCTGAAACGCTACACTGAGTGAAGGGAACTGTATAAATGCAAGTTGTTGTTGTAAATGGTCACTTGTATTATCCGAACTCAGCTGTTCCTGTAAAATCATAGCTGAAATCCGTTTTGCTAATCAAATCAGCAAACATGACAATTGGTGAATTGAATTTGAGCCCATTGATTTTTGTTTCAGCCACTGCACTCAAGACTCTGGAACTCTCTGCTCAATCCCTCCACCTTGCAACTACCTTGTCCGACTTTCAGATCACACCTTAAGATCTTCCTCTTCAACCATACCTACGGTCACCTCCCCTCTCTCTCCAGCTCAGCGTCAAGCTCCGCTACTATCAATTGCTCTGAGACACTCCCTCACGTGAAGGGCGCTATATAAATGTAAGTTGTTGTTTCTTGTCCTACCATCTCGACCATGCAATAAGCCATTGCACTGCTCATTAGGAAATCAGTGAATTCCTTTCACCATCTTGACAATTTTACGTTCTAATTTTCTCCCATCCTTTCCTGAAGATATCTTTTTGCATGTTTTTTTTCCCTCTTTCTGGGTTCAGGTGACTTGCCCAAAATAGCCATTGTTGAGTTGTGAACCGTAAGACTATATGTTGGTGCGTCATTGGACCATAAAGAAGTTTCAGAGACATACCTGATCCTGGCTTCACGTAGGCTTTTGCAGCTCTGAAAGGCATTTGGGGAACATTTAAGTAGTTGATTTCAGTTAATAACTTAGGGACGAGATCAAAACTGGGTCACAAAGCTGTAATATCAAGAGACAATTAGTAGCAGTTAAAACTGCGATCACAGCAATTTATGTTCGAATCCTCGTCTGGTTGAAGTCAGCGAGGCTCAGGGCAGAAATGGGTAAATTGCAGGCCTGGAGAACTTATCTGTTCATCTGACATGAAAATAAAATTACCCACGATTAATCTGTAGCACAGCAGAGTTCATAGCTATTTATCCAGCAGCTCCAACGACCCCGACATTCCCAAAATTCCCATGATAAGGCTACAGCTGGTGTATGTGAGCATACATGTAAATATGAAGCACTGGAAAATGTGGAATAACTATGGAGTGAAATTTGTGCTGTCTACTTCATACACTTTGATGCTTATCATGACAGTTGCTCACTTTCCTTCGCATCGGCCATCTCTGCCTGGTTGAAAATTCACGACAAGGCCTCGTCCAATCTGTGATCTTGGAGACAGATTTGTGAGTTCAGCAGAAGAGGAAACTGAGTTAATTCAGTCATTTTCCTCGGCTGTACTCAAAGGAGCAGCATTTGAACACGGAGATTCTCTCACATCCGGGGGCGGAGAGGATGAGAATCAATCTCTGTCCCACGAGAAACTTCACCTTATGTTTCAAAGTGAGTCAACTTCAAACTTAACCACCTGCTGGGTACCATCTACAACACACTTTGTTGACCTGCATCAGCCCTTTGTACAGAAACGGTGGGAATTGAAACGTTGTGTGGAAAGAAGACTGTAGTCGTTTGCATTTATCATAACATGTTGTGATCAAGTCATTTGTTCGGACAGATCAGTTCAAAAACACAAACTGTGTTTTCAGTGGGGTTAGTTTTACTCAGAGCTGCCAAAGCCCACATTTTAACGGGATGTATGACCAGTTGCTTTCCTCATTAACAGGCTCTCAGTATGGAAATGCACTGGGTATCAACATAGATGGTTACTACAAAAACTGCGTGGAATGCCAAAAATGAATGTTTCAGACTAAATGTTGTCACCCACCACTGAGGATAGTAAGTTTGGACAAAGAGGGGGAGAGAGATGGTATTTCAATATTCCGCAAAATATAATATGCTGGAATTCATCACATGATCAGTCACGTAAGACAACTATAGAAATCATCTGGATATATGTTCAAGTACATTATAGTTACGGGATTTATGGCTTGCAGGCTGGAAATCTGCAGGCATGGACTCAAGAGAGGCAGCAATGGCAGAGCACATGATTTGCAAGAATGTTTCCAAACTTGTCTGGGATCAAAGCCTGTTTACCACTGTTAGCATTGAGATATTTTTAGAGTTGCTATTGCCATTCCACATTTTATTGCCTCCTTAAACAGGTTAGCACATTTGGACTAGAAACAGATTGTGCTGTTTTTGATGTAATCAATTATTAGAGGTCATATTTGAGGTAGAGTGCAATACCTTTCCTTGTGCTCCACTGTTTTGTGTCAATAATTAATAAGAATTAATTTACATTCACCACAATGGATCATAGATGGTCTTCAGGATTTTAAAGCAATGAATCATGCATAAAATCATCCATTGCTCTTCTGGATAATAATCTGGCACAAGGCAAGCTATCTCCATGTATACCTTAAGGAAATCACTTGCAACAGAACTCTCCAACTGTAACTGGTGGACGCAGGGCTATCGGAATGATAGCAGCCAGTGATTATTTTAATAGCAGTAAAAAAGGAATGGATGCAGAAGTGCTTTTAAAATGTTTTATTTTAAAAGTCTTGGAAAATTACCCAGAATCTACAGCACTGAAGCACAGAAACAAGCCATTCAACCCAACTAATGCTTGCTGGTGTTTATATTCCACATGAGCCTCCACCTATCTTGATCCCCCATCTCTATCCTCGCCTTGTACTCCTCATGCAGGCATCGAGTTTCCTCTTAAATCACATCTCTGACAGTGAGAACCACATTACATAGAATATTACAGCACGGAAACAGGCCATTCAGGCCAACTAGTCCATGTCAGTATTTATATGATCCTTCAACAATCCGAATGCCCAATCCCTATCCCACATACCCCTCTATTCCCTTCTCTCTCATGCTTTCAAAAACATTGCACTTTTAACTTCACAACTCCCGGGTAGATGTAAATGAGAAGTATTAAATTCACTCAGTCTTTGGGGACTGATGAGCAGATAAGCATGAATCATAGGGCTTTAGACAAGGTTAAAATTGAAATTTCTTCTACTAACTGCATTAATTCTATGTTTCACTGCCTAATTGGGTCCAGATGTGACATTTTTAGTAGTTTTTATGAGTGGCTGATCACCTATTGCTGAATACCAACCACTTTATTTAGAAGTTAAGACATCAGTCAGGACCATTTGAAGCAAATCATATTTAAATTAGGTATTTTTCCCTCAATTCCTGTATTTAGACCATTGATGCATATATCTATATACAGAGAGAGTATTAAGAATAGATCTTAACACTAATCCCTACACACACACAATAAATTACTGCCTGCCAATCGGAAAAACATTCATTCCCACTCTATGCCACCTGGCCCACAACAACTCCTCCATTCACTTTGCCACTTACACATCTATTCCATGTGTCTGTGGTTTACGCTTCAAGGCTTTGAGCTCACAGTCTAGCATGAAATACCAGTGGAGTGCTAGAGAATGTTGCTTTGTCAGAGGCGCTGTCCTTCGGATGTGACATTAAATCAAGGTCTTGTCCCATTCAGGTAGATACCGAAGATCCCATTGCACTCTTCAAAATCAGAAGGGAGTTACTCCTGGTGTCCTGGACAGCACTATTATCTGAAACAAAAAATAGAAGTCGCTGGGAACACGCAGCAGGTCCGGCAGCATCTATGGAGAAATGAAAGTGAGTCAACGTTTCGGATCCACAGCCCATCTTCAGACGAAAGGTAGTGGACTCGAAATGTTCACTCACTTTCCTTTCTCCATAGATGCTGCCTGACCTCCTGAGTGTTCCCAGCGACTTCTGTTTTTTGTTTCAGATTTCCAGCATCTGCAGTATTTTGCGATTGGACCACTATTATCTGTACCTTTCTGTATTTCAAGCTGGCTCAGTTGGTGTTCATGTCTGGCTTAGTTGGTAGTGCTCGCACCTCAGAGTCAGAAGATTGTGGGTTCAAAGATTGTGGACTTTGAACTCACATAGTCCATTTAACACTCCAGTGCAGTACTGGGATGGTGAAATGGAGAGAGAGAAAAAAAGTTACCAAAGCGGAAGGAATATGGTGTAGAGGGTTGAAAGCAGTAATCTGATTACTCAGTCCTATAGACTCTTTCAAACTGCTCAAATGGTTAATATCAGAGCATAAGATTTACTAACTTGAATCGCTATCTTGTACATTGTCACTCACACTTCCCGGTATCTGTACCCCTCTGGAGTCCTGTCAGAAGAACATGCAATTTAAATAAGTATTTCCAGGCAGAAACGTGATGTTTTCATGACATGTTTTCACTGTATTTCAAGCATTCGGAGGAACCAATAAAAGGCTGACATTTTGAATGTATTGTAACTTTCACCATGTATGTCAGAGAGAGAGGAATCTATCTAACAATACAATACCATTCACATTCATATAGCACTTTTCACATCAGGAGGATGACATCTCAAAATAGCTAACACACTGTCCTGGCTGGGCACCCGAACTGAGAGTGAAAGCTGATAGGAGTCTATAAATACAATTTGTTGTTGGTGTTGATGGTGTTGTTGTAAGGAGAGGAAGGATGATCTGAAAAACTATATTTATGAATGCCACCTTTTGCTCCCAATTTGACAATCGGCTGCAGTGAAATTTTAAAAATGATATTTGTTTCAAGCTAACAATTGTTGGCACGTGCACCATGATACCAAAATAGGTTTGGAAATCCAGTCATTCTTTTGACCTTTTTTGAATGCAGCACTGAGGAGACTATCCTTCAACTGCTGAGACTTTCCCTTGTGGTTCCCATGCTCAGACAGGATTGTGACTGAAGTATGGATCATCCCCACTTGTGAAATGGTGCTGCAAAGCACATCAGTAATGAAGTGGATTGTTCATAAGTTTGGGAAGTTCAGTACATTCATCAGAGAGAGATGCTCTGGCAGTAATTATTATATTATTTTAACGTTTTTATGCGTTGGTCCCAATAATTTCAGCCCATTGTGTCTGTGCTCGTTCTTTTAAAGAGCAATCATTTCAGTCCCACTTACCCGCCTTTCCTCACATTTACTTCTTTTGAGAAAGCTAATATGGATTTTGCCTAAACTGCTGCTCCTGGCAGGCCATTCAATATTCTAATTACCTCCCTTGAATCACATATCAGTGGAAACATTTCCTTGCTATTTATCCTCTCAACCCTTTCAATACCCTGAACATCTAGTATCAGTGCAGATAATATATTTGTAGGTGTTTTCTAAATTTCATAATGCACTATCATTTTACATATAAGCAACACTTCCATAAATGAAGGTGTATGCACAACAGCGTATGTTATATGCAAGCTTTTGAACTAAATTTATAGCCTGAATAATTAGTGTGGAAATTGGTTTGACTTTTAATACAAATGTACATTAATTGCTTAATTGTATTTTAGGCTTTACTTAGCAGACATATTAACCCATTGCCCTCTCTGCACTATTTTTAAAATTGATTAATGAAGCTTTAAAAGACTGTGTATTTCAGGACCCCTTTCTTCCTGACTGCATTTATATCAGTATATTATTCAGACTGAGATGTTAACTGTATCATTGGCATTTGGTTTAGAAGGGGTATGAGGATAAGGCAGGGCGTTGGGATTGAAGTGATAGCCTTGCTCTGTGAGTAGGCTTGATAGGCCAAATGGCCTCTTTCTGTGCTGTAGATTTCTATCATTTTTGGGGGGTCAGCCTGGTATTTGAGACATGTGCAAACCCATCACCTTGATTAAGAATATCTAACCCAGATTAAGTTCCACATATGTGTGGCACCTACACAAGGAATTTTTCCTATCTGGAATAGAGTGTGCATGCTCTCCCTGGGGGATACACTCTACTTACCTAATTACAGAGAGTGTTAGGTGCAGGTTGACAATTGTTAAGGCTTGGAAACCCAAGAGTGTACCTTGGTGTAGTGCTGAAGTTCAACTAGCTAAAACCATGTAGTTTGCCATTGAGAGACTGGTACCAGCCTACTTCTTGTAGCTCATTCATGTGTGAACCCAGTTATGGAGTGCTAAAAGGCTTAGAAGGCTCTCTGGCCACAAGGACATTGCTGCCTGAAGTGTTTGCCAGTTGACTAACAATTCACCACACAGAAACAGACCATCACACCTTCCAACAGTGTAGGATCAATCAGCAATAGAAACTGTTTTCTTAACCTTCCTTAACCCAGTTAAGGAAGAGATAAGTGACCATAAGATCATTTGAATTGATCTTAAATCAAGCCCTACACCATTTTCCAAGATTCCCGCTTCTCGCTCCTTAAATGCATGCCCTCCCCCTGGCAGGCTTCCTGCTACTTATGTAATTAGGACCACCATATTCATTGAGGCATGGGTTGCAGGGTTAACAGGAGTTAAGTTGGAAGAATCCCTGTCCCCAGTGAGTGGTCTGCCCTTCTCAGTCCTACTGATGAGCCAGGCTGATTGGTCTGTTATCTACAGTACTCTGGAGTTCCATATAGAATGATCTAATCATCTGTGGCACTGATCTAAGGAGCGCGCCTTAGGTCAGTATACTATCTAAATGCATTAAATTGGAGGTTGCTTCGACTCTACCTTTTTGAAAAAAACTGTCCAATTTTTTTTTTTAATTTTCTCCTCATTGGCATCAGCCTCTCTGCTCCTGATCTGACCTCCTCTGGCTGGCATGTGGTTCCATGGGTCCTGGTTGCCAACTGCTACCCTGCCAAAGCGGACGTATATTCTTCATCTGTAAATGTTGACAGTGAATGTTGGCCGGCCTCCCAACTGTAGAGGACATTACAGATGAACTTGATCTCTCCTTTCTTGACTGCCAGACAAGCACACAATCAGTTTAAGGTACTGTAGAGGGACCAGGAGCTGGAATCTTAGCTGGAAAGGGGTTGGGCGGGTGAATTTAGTCTCCCCAAGCTAAAACCAGTAAACTGAGAATGGGCCGGAATTTGAACCAATGGTCCATAATCTGCTCTACACAATGATAATAATAATAACGATAATAATAATAATAATCATAATCCTTGCATTTGATATAGCACCTTATCACCTATAATTTATATTATATTATACCATCATTATACTATTGTGGCTGCCCTGACAGTGCCACTGCATACAGAATAATGCAGGGGCAGTCAAATACGCAGCCTTATTGAGCATTGAAAGTGAGTTTACATTTTAAAATTGGCTTGAACCATCAAGTTGTGTGTCAGCATGGCTCAGTCATAGCAATCTCATCTCTAAGTCAGAAGGTTGTGGGTTCAAGCCCTACGTTGAGACTTGGAATCACAAAGTCTAAACTGACACTCCAATTCAATACTGAGGCGTGCTGCATTGTCAGAGGTGCCATCCTTCAGATGAGATGTTAAGTTAAGGTCCCGTCTGCCTGTCCAGGTGGACGTTAAAGATCCCACCGCACTATTCGAAAAGAGGAAGGAGGTTCTCCCAGTGTCCTGGCCAACAATCCCCCAAATAAAATTGATCATTTAGTTAATGGCTGTTTGTGGGACACGCTGTGCGCAAACTGGCTGCCACATTTCACCCACAAATACACACTTCACATTGTCCTGTGAAGTGCTTTGAGACATTTCAACAATGTGAAAAGGCGCTATATCAAATGCAACAATTATAAAGATAATTCTGAAGCTGAATTAGAATTTCTTTTATTGACAATCTTCCATCCGTTTACATCCAAAAGGTTTTCTCGGGATAACATGGGCATAGACTGATTGAGTGCAAATTGAGGCTTAATGCTTGAAGTGGATGTTAGCTGTGTGCAAGGCATTCAGTAACACACAGTCTGCAAATTGAGGCTTAATGCTTGAAGTGGATGTTAGCTGTGTGCAAGGCATTCAGTAACGCACAGTCTGCTCTCATTAGGACCAGCTGCTGATTCCATTTCTAGATGGGCTCTATATAAAGCAGGTTCTTAAAGAAGCACTGTGGTAACATCATTTTTTTATTTCTTTATAAACATATGAGATGGAATGTATCCAAAAATCCTGAGAGAAGTTAATGATGAAATAATAGAGGCTCTGACCATCGTTTCTGGGATGTGAGTTGTCCCAGAGAACTGGAGAGTGGCAAATGTCACTCTGTAGTTGATTAAGAAAGGAAAAGGGAACAGTCTGAGAACTATAAGCCGGTGAGTCTAATATTAGTTGTAGGGAAACTGCTTGAGGTCGTAATAAGGGATGTTGTTGTGGAACATTTAGAAAAGATGGAACTGCTAAGGCATATAATAACATGGTTTTGCAAAGGGAAGATTGTGTTTGATTCATTTGATTGAATTTTTTGAAGAGTTAACCAAGAATATGGATGAGAGAGATTCAGTAGATGTTGTTTGTTGGATTTTAGAATGACGTTTAATAACATCAGAGATCTGTGACTGAAATGAAGGCACGTGGGATAGATGGAATGGAACCAAAGTGGATAGAGAAATGGTTGAAGATCAGTTCTTATTCTTTATTCTTTTGTCCACAAAATACACAGTCAGTCCACTTTACAGTATATCCTGGAAAGCGCTTTGAGATGTCTCAATGACTTGTTATGGTGCTATATCAAATGCAATTATTATTATTCTTGCTTTGGGTCATCTAAAAGTTGAATTTCTGTCACTTAGTGTGGCTTGTAAATTTCTATTACTCTGAGAGGCAAAACCTATTATAAAGCTTTTTTACTCAGGCTTCATAAGCAACAACTACAACAACAACAAATTACACTTGTATCGCGCCTCTCATGTCAGGAGGATGTCCCAAGTGAATAAAAGGAAGGTGTTAAAATATTTAAAAGAACTATTGTTTCTATATCTATAGATATAAAACACTGTGAGACAGCCTCCTAACATAAGAGGAACTATATAAATTGTATTGTGAACGGTATATCTCCCCTTCCTTTGGTCAAGTTCCCAGTCTTTTGCCTGTTGCCCACACTAGCATGATTGGAATCAAAGGCACAATACAAGACAAACCACACATTTGCCACATATATTACAGGTCTCACCATTCATAGGATCGGTTCTCAAGCAAGACATGGTTTGTTGCAAAAAGTTAATGGTGAGCACTATACAAAGCATGTAAGCAAAAAGCAGCTGAAATAATATTTGAGTGCTTCAAATATAATTGACTTTACATGGTGAGTACTAATGGACCACACATCATATCTTTTTTGGAAAATTTAATTTGAGCCACTATGCGATGCCAGAAAAGATGCCCCATAGTGTTCATTTTCCCATTAAAAATATCTGATTCCTTTCATTCAGAATAAATGTGGTGAGGCTGAGCAGCTAATTTCATTTTCGAATGTTCATTCACAAAACATGCAGACTCTCAGGACTTAATGGAAAATAATACTCCTGAGGTTCAAAGATAATGTGATAATGTACAAAGATAATGGGATTAGATCTTTCACTGGTTGTGTTTTTGACAAAATCATATTAGTGGAAAGTTTTGATGGATGTTGCCCCTTGGTTAGAAACACTTGGACGAAGTTTACAATGAACTTCAGATATTCATAGACGTGGGGATTAAAAGAAATATCATCCATTTTAGTCAATCGAATATTTGAAAACTTCATGGTCCTTCTTAAGAGTTGAACCCATAACCACTTGCTTGTTGAATATTAATACAGTAAAGTATTAAGCATGTTCATTTCAGATTCCATGTTCAGCAGAATTTACAACTGCTTCTTTAAATAGACCACAAATGAAATTGGTTATTCACTTCATGGCTGTTCAGGGGACATTGCTGTGTGCAAATTGGCTGCTGTGATCATTTACAAAATATATTATAATTAAACATTGGGGTCTATTTTACACCATGTGTATAAGAGGAAAGGTCAGCTTCCCTTCAATATAATTAACCAATTAAAATTATTTATTATGAATTAATAATAAGTCCTTTCATTTCTAATTACATAATAGTGGAGTCCTGTAGCTCAGTGGTTAGAGCGCTCGCCTCGCAAGCGAGAGATCTGGGTTCCATTGGGTTCCATTCCCAGGTGGGGCAAAATACAGGGCAAGTTTCCTTAATCTCCACGCTTCTGTTTACCTAGCAGTAAGTAGTAACCTGGTTGTTAGATCGCTTTCCAGGCCTAATGATCCTTTCAAAAAATAACAATAATAATAATTTGGTCACTCAATCCACGACTGTTCGTGGGACACTTCTGTGCGCAATTGGCTGCCGCATTTCGCTCACAAAATATATAGACAAATAACTTTACAGTATATTCTGTGAAGCGCTTTGAGACGTCTCAAAGACGTGATAAGGCGCTATATCAATTGCAAGAATTATTACGATAGGGGCGATTTGTTGACTTATTTCTGATCAGAAATTTAGGTTAAGACCAATTCAGCAAACCTTGCCTCGGGTCTTGAACTCAATGAAAATTATTTTGGAACTAAACCATGTTCTGAGGCTCTGATGTGGGTTGGTACAGAAATATTTGATTGACTTTCTTAAAATAAATGTTACAGTTAGCTCTTAACTAATTAGTATATGATTTGTCATTTCACTAGAAGTGTCTGGCTTTTGACCTCTCATTACTTGTTCGGAAAGACAAGTAACCCATCTGAAATATTAAGTTGCAACCATTTTAAAGATCTGACCTATGTATATGAGAAATCATTCATAGATTCCATATTCACAGTCCATGCAAAATCGACTTTATCATGGACTTTCCCACCTGGAGGAAAACTCCACAAAGAGACTTACTGAACCTTAAATTGCATCACATTTTCCAATATTCTCCACATTAGAGTAGTTAACTCCAGTGGAGCAGCTGCACCAGGACAGACACATGGGAATGAAGAAAGAGCAAGGGAATGAGAACAGACTAAAGAGCTCCAGTGGGGTTGTTAGGATATGAGACACAATGGGGAAAGAACAGGAAAATTAAATTAAAGTGGCAAGCTCCAGTTTGGTTGTTAGCACCTGCACAAACTCAATGGATTGAATGTTAATTTCCTTCATTACTGTAAACATTGTATGAATATACAACTCCACTATTCACACCTGATTGGCTTCCTTCCCTCCACAGGTCATATCCCTGGGTCTAGCAGCTGAGGATCAATGTGTCTCATGGATTATTGGGCCATCCCTGTCAAATGGAAGATTACTATTAGTGATCTAAATCATTCCATGGTCTCATAATAGGTATTACTGGATCCTTGTACAACTAGAGCACATCAATACAAATCCCTCACTTAAAATTCTTGACATGGCAGAAGTTAGCAAAGGTTCAATGAATTTAAATGACATCCTTTTATCACATTGAACAAATGGGTCTATCCTTCAAATATTTCAATTGTGTTCCTTCATGTTGTGCATTGGAATCCCATTTGTTAAAAACAAGTAACATTCCACGTGATAGGATGATAGTATATAATCACAGAGTTGTTCAAAAAAGGGTAACGGGATAAACTTGGAAATTGCAGGCCAGTTAGTCTCAAGTTGAGGATGGGAAAACTGTTCCAGTTTATTGAAACAAAAATGGCTGAAAGTCGGGAGAAGAATAATCTGATGAGGCATGGTCAGCACAGATTGTGTTGACTAAGCTAATTGAATTTTTGTAGTGATTACTGAATTACTAACCATGTCTCATTAAAGACTGGTTGGGATTTTACCCTTTACTGACTTCATGTTTCCCTTTCTTGAACGATAGAGTGATGTTTGCCTCTTTGGCAATGGATAAATTGAGAATCTTTTTGTGGTTCATATAGCTATATATGTTATGCACACAGCTGTTTTCAACGAGCACTATTCTAAATGTAGAGATTTGCTGTAATTCATTATGTCAGCCTAGCTTAGTTGGTAGCATTATTGCCTCTGAGTCATAAGATTGTGGATTCAAACCCAACGATGGAACTTTGAACTCACATAGTCTAGGCTGATAGTGTGTTGCAGTTTTGGAGGAATGCTGCAAGGCCAGAGATGCCATCCTTCAGATGATATATTAAACCAAGGTCCCATCTGTTTGTTCAGATGGATGTTAAAGATCAACCAGAGAGGAAGTATCTCCCAGTGTCATGGCCAAATTGGTCACTCACTTCTAGGCTATTTATGGGACATTGATTTGTGCAAAAATTATCTACCATGATTGCCTACAAATTATGTGGATTTTCATTTAGCAGTAAATTTTGTGAAGTGCTTTGAAATGTCCTCCTGATGTGAAAGGCGCTATAACAATCTTGCAATAAAACAATAAAAGGATTATTGTTAGCTCAACTCTCCACTCCTCTAGATTTCTGAAAAATAATTACCAGGCTGCTCAATTACCTTTGATGTAGGCAGTGCCATTTGGTAACACATTCCTAAACCCGATGTTTCTTCATTATTAGAAATGGTGCCATCTGGATGCAATGTGATCTGCTGTGTGCTTTCACGATAATTGCCATATTCTGCCTTCTCACAAATCAACTGAACCCGCAAAGATCAGTCACTTCATATATCATT
This sequence comes from Callorhinchus milii, assembly GCF_018977255.1. Classification (NCBI taxonomy): domain Eukaryota; kingdom Metazoa; phylum Chordata; class Chondrichthyes; order Chimaeriformes; family Callorhinchidae; genus Callorhinchus; species Callorhinchus milii. The sequence continues at coordinate 95,509,497 of NW_024704743.1, read as the reverse complement.
AATACGGCGGACATCTCATTCGTTAACAAACTGAAATACATTTGGCTTAGAATAATCAGAAGTAATTGGGATTAGAAATCAATTGCACAGGCCAGCACAGGACATAAAAAGATGAATGGCCTCCTTTTTAAGTAAATGTGTTAACGTCACACAGCTGTCTAAAATCATTTTGCTCAAGATGCTAGTCCACATTACTTTCACACGTCACAAATAATTCGCTCTTCTCATCTTAAAGTCTGTTTTTGTTGTCTGATTGACATGTTACTTCAAGCCATCAGCCTTGGAACAATTTATTCTGCCACATTTGTCACTGCAGCAAATTGATGGTTTCCCTCTTGACAGATGTGACCTCTCCTCTTGGCATTTGCTGGTGTACAGTTCAGCCTTGCTTGGTGGTGGTTGGGGTGGGGGAGAGGGGTAGAGAGTGTGTGGAGAGAGACGGAGAGGGGGAGAGAGCGTGGAAAGAGGGAGTGGAGACAGAGGTGGTCGAGGTGGGGGGAGAGGGGTACAGAGGAGAGTATATGTGTGAGAGAGATAAGAGAGGGGGGAGAGAGTGATTAAGAAAGGGAGAGAGTATGAAAGGGTGGGGGGGGGAGAGAGGAGGGGAGAGAGAGTGTGAGGGGAGAAGGAGTGAATGTAAAGGAGAGGGGCAAATAAAGAAACAGAGAGGGGGGTGGGAGATTGAGAAAGGGTGATTGAGAGAGTATGAATGAGAGGGAGTTTGAAAGGGGATAGATAGAGTGTGTGTGGGAGAGAGGGGGGATGAGAGAGAGAGAAAGAGGAGAGGGAAGAGAGAGTTATGAGGGAGAGATAGAAACAAAAAGAGTGAAACAAAAAGAGAGCAGAGAGAGGGGAGAATTGAGGGCAGCGTTTTGTGGTTCACTGTCAGGACAGACTATTGGAGCTTCTCTCGAATGCCGCGGGGTGGGGGCTGGGGGACTGAGGACGGACACGGAGTGACGTGCCATGCAACTCCTCTGCATCCTTCATTCCACCTCCCTCCCCACCCTATCTCTGCGACCTCCCGACCCGTCCGTTCTCTTTGCCCAGCAAACCCCAGCTTACTTCATGTTTCCCCCATCCCATCTCCCCCACCATTGCCATTTTGCCCCCGCTCTCTGGAGTTCCATTCCTGGAGTCTCTCCGACTCATTTCCTCTTTCAAGGCACATCAAGACCTAACTCTTTGACCACGCTTTTGGTCATCTTTTCCCCTCCCCATCCCACCTCTTTCGGCTCCCAGCTCAGGTGCCCAGGGGACAGTGTCAACATGTTCTTCCAACATGAAGACAGTGCTGTGTAAATGTTATTATATTCTGGAAGAGAAACACAAAATATTGCTTACGTGGCTTGTGGATCTTTCTCAAATAGGGAATCTAGCCCTAGGCAGCCAAAAGGTTGGACCACCATGGAAGGTCTGAACTTGAAGTCGAATGTGGGGCTTGGGCCCACAACTTTCTGACTGGAAAAACTACCATGATACCAACTGAGCCAGAATGACACCAGGAGTCAGCTGAGGATACTCATCCCACTGATACAAGTAGATATCTGGTGCCAAGCTTTGTGTCTGGTCATTGTAATCTGCAGAGCTAATTGTATCTGTTGTCCGTGAGATGTTGCATGCACTTTGCTAAGTAGAAGATCCCTGTTTCGTATCATTTTACAGTCAGTGTTAGAGTGCAGTGTCTGTTTACATCAAGCACATGCTATTCCTAAACAAACTAACAGTGAGGTGCTTATCCAATATATCAAACATGGGGATATTATATACGGCTTGACATTTGTAAAGGGTCACAATCCATTCCAGTGGTTCTTTGATCCGTAATGGTTCGAGTGATGTGTTTTCTATTCTAATTTTTCCTGAACCAGGCCAGCGTCATTGCTGTACATGGTTCTTCCCTCCCCCCACTTTTGAATCTCACTCCCAACCAAAAAGGTTTGGTGATGGCCCATGTCTCTGGCAATATGCCTTTGAATGATGAGCTAGGAACTACAACAAATTGCATTCATATAGCGGCCTTCATGTCGGATAGCATCTCGGAGAGTTATGTGGACATCACAGGAGAGGGATGGAGGTAACTTCTCCTTTTACCATTTGGACTAAATCATTATTAGAAAGCAACTATTTGTTCACTCATCATTCAATAAGGGTAGGATACTTTGAAATAAGTAATAAGCAACAGGTTTTTGTTCTTTGAGATCCTGTATAGCAAGGTATAGTATAGCATGGAGAACGAAGCAGTCAAAAGGAAAAATAGCTACAAACAACACTAGCAACGGCAAGACTGTACTGTATGTCATGAGACATTGGCTAGAACATGGGAGTTCAAAATGCATGGTAAAGGCCAGCCCTTTCGCACTGAGTTGAGGAAGAACTTCTTCACTCAAAGGATGGTGAATGTATGGAACTCGCTACCCCAAAGGGCTGTTGACGCTCAGTCCTTGAACATATTCAAGACTGAGATAGATAGATTTCTTATTGCAAAAGGGATTAAGGGATATGGGGATAAGGCTGGGTTATGGTATTAGCTGGAGTTAGATTAGGAGATCAGCCATGATTGAATGGCGGGGCAGGCTCGAAGGGCTGAATGGCCTTCTCCTGCTCCTACATGTTATGTTACATACTTGGAGGAGGCTGAAGGACAGACCTGAAAATTGTAAGTAAGGCTAGGAGGTGTTGGTAACCAGGCTTCAGAAGCCTCAGTGGAGTGAAAATGTTGTTCATTCTGAAGTAAAATAAAACACATTATCTATATAATTAGGACAGGTGCCTGAGGTCTTCACATTGCATAGCTGCAGTCTCCTGGCTGTGGCTATACTTAACAAAGACTTAACTATGTGGCTGGTGGCCCTTCCTGGGAATTCAAAAAGTGCTTTTTGATGTGAAATACATTATTTGTACCTTTCGCATCATGGAGCAATAAGGAATGGTTGCAATAACCACATTACTGGGTTGTCTGCAGATGGTGAGTGAAAACACAGATGAAAGTTTAATGAGGATGGCCTCTTTAGGTGTTAAGGTACTTCAGACAATAATTTAGCAGTAAGTGCTTTCACTTTTACTTAGCACCTAGCCAGCAATACAACAATGAGTTAAGACATTAGAGGCCCAAGATTTTACCTTGTCTAAGCCATAAAAACATCTTGTCTTAAAATTTATGATTGTGGAGAATCTAGCCTTAATTAGAAAGCCTATTTCCCATAGTTCTTAAAAAGAAGGGAGTTTAGGAGGAACTTCTTCACACAGAGGGTGGTGAGAATGTGGAATTCATAGCCAGAAACTGTAGTTGAAGCAAAAAGCATCCACATATTTAAGAGGCAACTTGATGCATACATGAGGGAGAAGGGAATTGAGGGTATAGGAGAGGGGAATAGGAGGGATGGAGGCTCAGGTGGAGCATAATTGTCGGAATGCCTGGTGGGCACGAATGGCCTGTTTCTGTGCTGTAAAGTTTTGTGTAATTCTATGTAACTACTATCAAGTTAAGGTAGACTTTAAGAATTTGCATAATTTCTGCATAATTTTGTACACTCATCTTACCTCTCTGGCCTCTTGTAGTCCCACTGCTCCCCCAGACACTCCTTTTACTACTTCAACAACTCTGACCTGTTTCATGTTTCCCACCTCCTCTGTCCAAACTTTCCACCACATTGCCCTGCTCTTTGATACTCTCCCACTAAATACCTTCTCTTTCGCTTCCATCCTCTCTGCTTTCAAAACCTACATCTATGACTATGCCTTTGTCATTTCCTGTCTATTCACTATCTCCCAACCTGCTCAGGCTCCCATTCTAGAACAACAGGAGGACATCCCACAACAACAACAACAAAATTACATTTATAGATCACCCTTCACGTCGGGAGGATGTCCCAAGGTCCTGAACCGTCAAGGATTTGCACCTGAGCTGGGGGTTGGGATCAGGAGGGGTGAATTCTGTCTCTTTAAAATGCTTTGAGACGCTGCTGACTTAAAATTTGTCTTAACATTAAAAAATAACTTTCACGCGCACAGAAATATGTTGTATACATGTTATGTTGTATACATGTATGTTGTATAAAAAGTTATTTTAAAATTATAAGACAAAATGGTCTTACAGGCAAAGGCTTGATGAAATTTCAGTTGAAATTAATCTGTTTGCTTTACAAATCAATTATCAATTAACATTTCTTCACACAAAACATTGTGAAAATGTGCAATGAGGTGGTCCAGAAAGTCATCGATAAATAATCAATATGTTTAAAAGGAAGATGGATAAGTACTCAGTCATCCTTGCATTTGATATAGAACCTCAATATATTGTTGAGATGTCTCAAAGCACTTCACTGTAAAGTATAGTGACTACATATATTGTAGGCTAATGTGTCAGCCAGTTTGCACATAGCAATGTCCTACAAACAACCATGAAGCGAATAACCAATTTTATTTGGGAGATTGTTGACCAGGACACCGGGAGAAGCTCCTTTCTTTTGTTGAATAGTGCAATGGGATCTTTCACGGCAGACGGGCCTTTGGTTTAATGGTCTCAGCCGAAGTACAGCATTTCTGACAATGTCACACTCGTACTATTACTGCATTGGAATGTCAGCTTAGCTCTAGTGCGTGCTATAGGCTGAGGAAGGCTGGCAATATCTGCCAATTTATATATTTAGAGCAAATGGCTCCTGCAAGAACAGTAGTTAATTGAAGTGACTTGTCACTGAAAACCATTGTGTCAACAATGTAGCTTTAGCTGAAAATGCAATAATAAATATCAATAAAGCAATGCCATAGTTTCATTTTCTGTATTCCAGTATTTGACATTTAATCGCATTGCTCAAATTCCAATAGAGTAAATATTTCTACAGTTACACAGCTTTATGGCCTAATAATACCATTCACACTTTCTAAGAGCCATGTTTGACCCCTCTGAACGTAACTGATGATCTCAGCGCTGAATGTATTGTTCGTATATACGGACAAGTGTATGTGGAGAAGAGTGCAGCCTGGGCTCCTTAAATTCAGATCACCTTGGTTGCAACTACAGAATAGATGAGAGAAGTGATGTGTAATCATGGCCAGAAGTGCACTGTAATGGCAGTACAGTGGGCCAGTCTATGCAAATTGTTTTTGATATAACCTGGAAAAAATGCTGCAGCGACATGGTGGGAGTTTTAGTTCATTTGTTTATCATTTCTGTCTTCAGTGTTCTCTTGAGACAAATTTATGCTGAGCCTGTGCAGCACAGAACCATTCAGCCAGGCTGGTACTCACACAATTTCCACTGGAAAACGATTATAACAAATAACTTGTCTTTGTTGCGGTTCATGCTACACAGCATCTGCGGTGGATTCATTAAATGTTCAGCTGTGGGAAACAGCTTGGTTCTGACAGTGGGAGAAGAAGAGGCCTTAAGGCTGGTAATAAATAACCCCTATGAGCATCCAACTGGACATTAGGGCTGAGAAGTCAGAAATGATGGCATGGATTGTGCTTTGTGCATGTAGGACCCTAATTATAGCATCCTCTGCAGTCTCTAATAATTCTTCCATCAACATATAGGATGACATCACAAGCACTTTGGAAAGGATATTCTGTGAAGTGTGACTGTCTATTTTGTGGAGTCCTGCAGCTCAGTGGTCAGTGCACTTGCCTTGCGAGAGACCTGGGTACGATTCCTGGTAGGGCGAACTGTCGGGCAAGTTTTCTTACTCCACACGCTTCTGTTTACCTAGCAGTAAGTAGGAACCCAGTTGTTAGTCAATTGGCAGATAGATTTTCTGGGGGAAAAAATTCATTCTAAAAAATAAGAAATCAGTCACCTTCAATCCATGACTGTTTCTGGGACACTCCTGTACATAACTGGCTGCAGCCCACAAAATGTACAGTCAATTCACTTTACAGTATATGCTTTGAGAAGTCTCGAAGATGTGATAAGGCTCTCTATCAAATGCAAGGATTATTATTTTATTATTTTGTAGGCTAACTCAGCGGCCAATTTTCACACAGAAATGTCACACAAACATTTGGTAGAAAAAAGGCCAAGTGCAAATTGGTCTCATCTCTAAGCAAATCACGTTTTCATTGACTTACCATAGAATGATACAGCGTAGAATGATTCGGCCCAACTAGACAAAATGTGAGTGTCTGAGCTTAACAAAAGGGAAGATTTCAAACATACACACAGGAGCTCCTCGGGAAGCAATAGCCTCCACAGCCACATATGGTAATTACATAACAATGAGATAGAACAATACAGCACGGAAACAGGCATTTCGCCCAACTACTCGGCATGTTTTTACCACATGAGCCTCCGCCATCCTACGCCCCTGACCAGACCAGCTCATCTGCCTACAGACAGATGCTTGACAAGAATCTAAACTACCTCATGTACTCTGCCCCTTGCCCCTGCTCATGGCTACCTTCTCATCTATCTGACTTGTAGCCACCAACTTCAACCTTTGGGAAGACTTGGACATTGCTTCATGACTGGTGGAAATAAAGCTGTGCCTACTGGCATTTATCAGCTTCTTTTGGAGAAAACAAACCTAAACTTTCAAAGGACTACTGCAGGTTTAAATTGAAAAGATTGATGGCTGCACCAATTGTCCCAAGATTGTCATTAGAGTCTTTGTTAAAATATTTGTGGTCACTTATTGTAGTGTGTTTAAAGCTGGCTCTGTGTGGTGTAGCTTCACTTAGTGTGCTTTGTAGTGGTGAAGAGATGTGAGGGATAATGATCAAGTGCTCTGGGACTCTACCCTGCGTCAGTGGTGCTATATAAATGCAAGTTGTTGTTGATTTCTCTTGCAATTATTTACTATGAATGTGTCTATATTTTTAACACATCTGTAATTTTCTTGCAATTCCAACAGGAAGAGATTTTTATTTATGTGTTAAATAATATTTATGCATGCAAGTTCCAATATATTTGTCAATGATTTCTTGTCTGTTCTGTTCACTAATGGAAGTGGCCATCAGATTTTATGGCTTATAGCTTGTTTTTTCTGACGTGTGATAATGCTTTGTTGACCCCATGTGTGTAACGTAATATGTTTGGAGTTTTTTCTATCGTTTGGAGCTAACACGCAGGAGATTGACAAGGCTGGGGGAGGTGGGGGGAGTCATTCAAGAGGATGAATTCTGGACAGAACAGCAGGTGCAAATGGACAAATCTAGTGCTGGTTCCCGGGCTACACTCCAGGCTTGGGATGCAACGTTGTTGAGCTCCCAGGCTACCCCGTCAGAGGACTTCTCATATGACAGGCTATAATTGGCTCCACTGCTTCCCACTTGCTGGTTGTAAGGAAAACTCACCTGGATTATTAGAGTGAAATTGCATTGGTACAAAAAAAGTTAAACTGACATTAACTCTTTCTGTAGTTTTGTACAGGAATGGGATTTCTCTACCATTGTTTATACTCCTTGTATGGGGTTAGATTGACATCATCACGTCCCAGATCAAACTTTATAGCTGATTTCCTGTATTATGTTTTACTGGCCGGCTGGCTTGCTGAAGTATAGGAGGAGCTGTAAGGATCAGAGACCAGGAACAGCTCATTCACTACTGAGGTCAGTGAGGAGATTTACCACGGGGCTAATTATTTAAGGAACAAATTTATGTATTCCTCACTGTGTTCTTTGTCTTAATCAGCACATGAAACATGTTAAGGCGCAACACAATTTTACCACCTAAATTCAAGTGAGGACTCTTCATTTACTGTGTATTATTTACTCGTTCCACTAGATAGCATTGCAAGAAATATTCCAGCACAAACGTACTCAGACTAAGGGTGGAGATTGAATATAAACAGCAAGTGGATCAAAAACAAACATTGCCATCAAATTTGATTTCCTTTGGTGGGCGTTTGTCATAGTACGAAGTGCTTTGAATATTAGTGTTCAAAACAAGCAGTGATGATAGTTCTGCTGGATTCAACTACAGCTACAGTTAGTACACTTTACAATAAATCCTTTGAAACTCTTTGAGATGTTTTAACAACATGGTAAAGCACAATATCAAATGCAAGGATTATTATTATCAGTTGGAGTTGGAAATTACATTGATTTAATCCCGGTTGGGGAATTCACATCTTGTCCATGGTTCGGTTCCTGTTTGGTATTTACAGCTGAATGTAACACAGTATAATTGAAATGAACATTTGGTGCGATTATACTGGGATTTGGTGCAGTTAAAATACATAGGATTAGTGCATGTGCATTCAGTTAGTAAATTAAACTGGAGACAGGCCTGACTGAATTTAGCTCCTCATCCCGGTGTTTGTTATATATGTAACCTGTATGCCTCCTACACAAACTCTTAGAGACTAGAAGAGGGTGGAGTGTTCATTTTGGCAATGGCTCCTCTTACAGCAGCAGAGAAATAACAGATGATGGAGACGAAGGAGTCTGAAGCATTTTCAAGGAATTTACTGACACAGAACCAACTATTTGGCTTTAAACAAATAGCAGCATCTGCATCGCTTTAGGCTCGGTGGAGACATTCGAAGCACATACTCCATCAGTTAAACACAAACCTTTTTCTTCCATTATTTATTACTTTTATTTTATATTTTTAATCCTCTCTTTTAAATCCCAGCAACACGCCCCAACCCCCATGCCATACTTCATGCCTGTCGGAGAAGGCAGGCTGGTTCTCTATTCCAAAGCCTCCTCAAGTCCTGAAAGGAGTGTCCTGGGTTGATTTTGCCTCAAATACCTCAGTGTTTACTGCCTGATGTTGACAGCTGCTCTCAGTGTGAGCCTCCGATTGTGAGGGTAGTTGAGGAATTGCAGCTGTTAATCTGGTCCCACTCACAGCTCAATGTGCTTCCCCATGTTACATACACAGCTGGGCTAATGTTTTATCATGGAAATGAATGTATCTGTAGCTTGAAGATCACTAATGGGGTAAATGTATACCCTGCCACAGAAAGCCATAGTGGGGTTAAGGTGCCATCAAAAAATTAGTTCACAGAATATACTGTAAAGTGAATTAACTATATTTTGTGGGCGAAGTGCGGCAGCCAATTACATACAGCAGTGTTCCACAAACAGTCGTGGATTGAGTGACTAAATTATCATTTTTGTTGCATATATTTTTTGGAGCCATTATTACCCCCGGGAAAGTGATCTGCCAATCGACTAACAACAGTGTTCCTGCTTACTGCTAGGTAAACAGAGGAGTGTGGAGTAAGGAAACTTGACGAAGGTTTCGCCCGCCCGCAAATTGAACCCAGGTCCTCTTGCTTCCCAGGAGAGTCCTATAACCAAAACGTTACAATGTGGCAAACGTCCCAGAAAAATGCACTAGCTTGTCTAATCCCGGAGAATTTAGGGGCACGTTGGCAAGAGCCAAGGCTTGGAGATTCCAAAATGTGGCATTACGAACACTGACTGGCAAGCTTTGCATTTCTTCATCAAATCATGACCATTTTAAGCATTAGGGCTTTGGTTTTCAGGGTTAACAGGAACTGAATGGGAAGAATCCCTGCCCCCAGCTAAATCGTATTATATTAAAAATATTAGGAATCAACATTGTATTTTTTCACTATTTCCTGAGTTATCTGCAATTATATGTATTTGAAATATATGACAGACTCAAACCTTTGTTTTCTGACCAGGAGTCCAGCTCTGAAACGAGAGTAAATTTCAGGTAGGAGAAACAATTCAGAAATAGAATTGACATTAGATGATAGACTCCACACAGAGCAATTAAATAATCTGATAAAAAAATAATCCTTACCCTTATCAAATCACATTCTCGCACAAAATATGTCGTCAATTCACTTTACAGTATATTCTGTGAAGCTCTTTGAGACGTCTCGAAGACTTGATAAGGCGCTATATCAAATACAAGGATTATTATCATCAATGTGCTTCACAAAAAATATTTTTAAGTGTAGTGACTGTATTTTACAGACATCAACTTGCACACAGCAATGTCCAACAAACAAATGAGGTGAGTGATCAANTTTTTTATTTGAGGGTTTGTTGGCCAGGACACAATGAGAAACTACCTTCTGTTTCTTAATAGTGGCATAAAATATTTAACATTCACCTAAACAGGGACAGACAAGACCTCGGTTTAACGTATCATCTAAAGGTTGGTATCTCCAACAATGCAGCACATCCCCAGCACTGTATTGGAATATCAACCTCGACTGTGAGTTTTTGGGGCTTTTTAAACACTTCACCAGCCCAAGGGGCAGGAAACATTTTGGAGATCCCAGCAGTCTAATAGTTTATTTGCCGATGGGGTGAATTTATCTAATGGATTTACTGCATCTCCAGCCCAGAGCATAACATTATCCTCTTTTTATTACCAGTTTTGAATGACATGCAAGACAAAGCTGAATACAAACAGCAGCAAATAGGCTGTCACTCTACTGAAATCCAGTCCACATGTTTTACAGCAGATACCTCAGAAACAGAAAGCTAGATACTATCTGAAATAGATTTATGATCAGGCTTTAACCTGTGTACAGTTAAGCAAGCCAACTTGGATTAAGTTAATACCTTCATTTCAAATTCGAGATCCGAGGTTGCTGGCACATTCAGTAGCAAGTTTCCTGGACTGGGTATATTTCCCTATATTATATTCCTTTATTTTATTTTATAATTATTCAGTGAATAAATAGTTTGAAGGGTATGAAAAATAGAGTAACATCAAAGTTTATTTATTACTTTTAGACTGGCCAGATTGTTATTGCAGTTTGGTCACTCAATCCATGACTGTTTGTGGGACACTGCTGTGCGCAATTGGCTGCTGTGTTTTGCCCACAAAATACACAGTTAATTCACTTTACAGTATATTCTGCAAAGCTCTTTGAGACTTCTCAACAATGTGATAAGGTGCTATATCAAATGCAAGAATTATTATTGTTTAGTGTTTTCTAATCTGTACATTGTTATAATAAAATAATAATTATCCTTGTACAGTATTATTTTGCCAATTTACACACAGCGATGTCCCATAAACAGCCATGAAATGAATGACCAATTTTATTTTTGGGTTGCAACACTTCTGTCAATGCAGCACAACCCCAGCACTGCATTGAATAGGAATTCAAAGTCCCAACATGGGGCTTAAGAGAACCCACAACCTTCTGATTCAGAGGCGAGAGTGTACCATTAAGCCATCTCCAGCATAAATACGATGGACTGAATAATAATTGCATTTGATATAGCGCTTTTCACATCTTCTAGACGTCTCAAAGCGCTTTACAGAATAGACTGTAAAGGGAATTGACTGTATATTTGTGGGCGATATCCGGCAGCCAATTGCGCACAGCAGTGTCCCACAAACAGTCGTGGATTGAAATGACCAATTTACTATTTTTTTTGAGAGATTATTATCAGGCAGTGGAGACTTGCCCAAGGTGTCACCCTACCGGGAATCGAATGCAGGTCTCTTCCAACTTTAGTGTTGCAACTCTTTTGTTGGTGCCAGACAACATTCTGTTCCTAGAGTAAAAATTGAAACAACTTCAAGCTTGTGTACCTTCCGTTTCTTAAAATTGGCATATTCCTTGTTTTGGACAAAGCATTGCCATGTGAACAAGCAGCAAGCTGTGAGTCACTGCTCAGTTCATGTACCCTATCAGACACAGTCAGGGGTCACTGTGCTGCTTCTCTCTGTCTTTATTAATTGTCTCCCTCGTCCTGCTCAGCTCTGCAACTCCTCTAAGTCATTTTTTTGTGTTATGGTGGTAGAATTCACTGTTTAAACAGGAATATTAAAACAAACTAGAAATATACAACAGAACATTGCAATTGCTAATAACTGTTTGCAAGTGATTTTTTAAAAAAAAATTCTGATTCTTTGGCTCAGTCTTTAAAGGTTATTTGTCTGGAATTTAGTCTGCAGGAAATGTTGACTTTGTAGTTGGCCTACACTGAATATGCTGATCTATGTTGCTGAGCCTTTGCCAGTATTTCAGCTGTCTTTTTTTTACAAAATTGACTATATCAAGGTAAGGGATATCCACCTGGCTCTGTTGGTACCATATTTGCCTCATAGTCAGAAGGTTGTAGGTTTAAGCCCCACTTTCAAGTCTTTGAGTGTTTCGCCCACAAAATATACATCATTTTAAAATCATTTTACAGTATATTCTGTGAACCATATTATGATACCTCGAAGATGTGATAGGGTTCCCTATCAAATGCAAGGATTATATTTATTATTGTTATTTGAGCTCATATAATCTGGGGCGGGCTAACACTGAGGTCCCATCTGCCTGTTCAGGCACTATTGGAAAGAAAAGGGAGGTGGGCTGGTGGCTGGGCCAACAATCCCACAAATAACAACAACAACAACTTGGATTTATATAGCGCCCTCCAACCTGAAAATAGGAAGAGAGAGGGCGAGGCGAAGGGAGTGAGGAAGGGAGTTCCAGAGCCTCAGGGTGTAGTGACTGAAAGCACAGCCGCCGATGGTGGAGCGGAGGATTCGGGGGACAAAGAGGAGGATCTATAAAATTATTTTACTGTATATTTTGTGGGCGAAACACTCAAAGACTTGAAAGTGGGGCTTAAACCCATAACCTTCTGACTATGAGGCAAATATGGTACTACAGAGCCAGGTGGCTATCCTTTATCTTGATATAGTGGAGTGGGAGCCTGATCATTCAGTTCATGAATTGAATTCATTCAATTCATGGGAGCCTGATCATTATATCAGCATATTAATACCCAGGTTATGAAGCTTCACATTCCATTTGCCTTGTTGTTTGCTTTCTGCATCTGCTCATTAGATTGTAATAGTTTATGGACATGAGACTCCTGGATTCCTCTCTTAGTATATCCCCATTTAAACCTTATCTCCAGCTGCTATTGCATCCAAAGTATACTACTTCACACTCTGTAGTGTTAAACTCCATCTGCCATAATTCCACTCATCAGTTAATCTGTCAATGTTCTTTGCAATCTTCTGCTGTACTCATCACAGTTTGTAACACCTCTCTGCTTTATATCATCAGAAAACAGAGAAATATGCTCCACTATATCCAATATCCCACAAAGTGGTATTCTACTTCTCCTCTCCCTCAGATGGACCCCTCCCTCCCCCCACCCCAGACCTGGTTGTATCTTCCTCGTAAGGATTTGGGGTCTCAGATTGTTTGATTCATTAATTTCAAGACAAATATTGCTGAATCTTGACAGTAATTCTTGAAATGGCTTGCTGGGTAATGAAGGAGATGAGCAATAAACAAATGTCTTTCAAAGTTATTTTTTCCGATCAACAGCCGGGTAAATTTGGAAAAGCATTTTAAGGGGCAATAAAAGAAAAGATGTGACTTTTGCGTGGAAAGTGTGTTTTTGGTTGTGGAATTTTTTTCTCTCTGTGTTTGTACCACACTTCCAGTTATAACAGCTAGGAATACCAGGATCATCACAAGGGATTACTATCTGCCTGGTGGTTTCCCCAATTGGAAGCAATGTGTGTGATGGGTTGAATACAATGTAGAATGCAGCCATTATATAACTGGATTTAAAGTATCAAATGCCACAGAACCAAATGCCACAGAACTGAAGTTAAAAAGCCCCGGGCATTCTGGTCAGTTCATTAAAAACAAGTGCATTATGAATTGAGAGAAGAAATAATAATAATACAATAATCCTTGCATTTGATATATCGCGTTAGTACGTTTCATAGGATTTCACTGTGAAGTGTAGTGTCTGTGTATTTGTAGTCAAAGTAAAAGTGTGAGCCAAATCTATAAATCCTCCTCTAGTATGACCATAAAATATGTTTTCTTATCAGTTATACCAAATTAATGTGTGGTTCCTGGGGGGCAATTTGTGAGGATTGATAAAGGATTTACAAATTCTTGTGTTTCTCCTGCTGACTTGCTAGAATATCCCTCAAAATTTGATGGAACCAAAAAGAGACTCTGAGTTCCATGTTGAGTTTGTAGCGTTCCAGTGAGCCGGGCAGGACATATCTTAGCACCTGCCCAATTTAATGCTTTTACCATCCCCACAAATTAGACCCTACTGTGTCCTTCACGTAAGTAATCAATACAACAGTTCACAGTTCTTAACAGTGCCTACAATTATAAACTGATAAAATAAAAAGCCCCATGGGACACTCCTCACAGGATGATTTTTGTCCTGTGGAATCTTGCAGCATGTACTGTACACTCTGAACCTCAATTAGATCGCAACAACAACAAATTTACATTCCTATGGCGCCTTTCACGTTGGGAGGACGTCGGGGAGGGTGGAGGGTAGGGTGGTGGAAGCAGGATGATCAAAAGCACGGTCAAAGAGGAGCATCTTGAGATGGGTCTTGAAGGAGGCAAGGGAGGGGGCACGACGGAGGAACTGCGTGATGGAGTTCACAACACTGGACACCATTTCTGGCATTCTGCAAAATTAAGGTTGGGCTTGTAACATCAAGGATTCCTGTGGTACTACAGATGCTCACATCTAAGCATTGATCTATGGATTGTTTTAGAGGAAAAAGACTTGAACTATTGTAACTCAATCTCATACATATGCCTAGGATGATACTTGGCAGTTCTCAGCTTGGCCGTTTGGTGGAGCAGCTTCCAGGAATTCAGGAAAGTGGCAATTAATCATCCTAACAATAATTATTATGGTTGATATAGCGCCTTATCACTTTGCCGAGACATCTCAAAGCTCTTCACAAGAATTACTGTAAAAGGAGAACTTGGCTGACAATTTTGACACAGAGCAATGGCCCCCAAACAGCTATGACCAATTCTGTCTGGGAAATTGTTGACCAGGACACCGGGAAAAACTTCCTCTCTTTCTGAAGAGTACCATGGGATCTTTAACGTCTACCTGAACAGGGAGATGGGATCTCGGTTTAATATCTCATCCGAAGAATGACACCTCTGACCACCTCTGTAAAGCTCCCGCAGCATTGCGTTTATTGTCAGCCTAGACTATGTGAACTCAAAGTCCTGATCCGGGGCTTGAATTCACGGCCTTCAGACTCAGGGGCAAGAATATCACCAACTGAGTATATTGTATGTTTCCCATTCATTCAAAGAATATCCAGGTCCAATTTGTGATATTTCTTAACAAAAAATCCAGTTGAACTTGCTGTCTCAGCAGGAACTGCCTTTGTTTGACATGCTAACCGTTACTGGAAATGTCCTCATTTGCGAGATTCATGTTCATTATTGAGGACCATCAAGAATTAAGGAAAATCTAAAAGGAAAGGATACAATGTAGTTCTCTGTGTCCAATCTCTCAGAGGCTGTGTTATAAATGAAGGACAAAAAAATGGCCAACTTGTGGGTCATCGAGTGTTGCTGATGTCACTTCCCATGCACTCCACCTGTGTGGTATATGCAGGAAGTGCCGCTAGTGTCACATGTTACGCATGTGCACTCCAGCCTCTGAAAGATTGGACCCAGAGGACTACATTAATACCAGGTTGCCCTGTATATCAACACTGACGTCAGAGGTGCCTGCTTTTCATTCATGTGTTAATCTTATTAATTTTTCATGACAATAATTTGATCATTTAAGCCTTTGATTGAAAGCAAAAGTGCAGGAGGCTGGTAACAGACTGCACTGTGTCCTAGGCTCGGGCTGAACTAATGCTTCTCGATCTTTCATTTGTGAGCGGTAGTGCATTTTTGCTGCAATAAGGATATGAAAGAGAGAAAGAGATCGCTGAAGCATGTGCTCGGAGGCCAGCAGCAAAACCTTGGTAGTGAGCTAAGGTCAATGATAGCAGAAGAATATGTCAGCTGGCCCACTCAATAGGCTGAATTCAGGGATTTTGCCAGTGATAACCATTGAACCCTTTTGAATATGATTGCGGGTAGTGTGATGATTATCACTTCACATGTTGAGTTGCAAGCAATAGTCTGCTTTTAGCACACCATCAGTTATCATGCTACTTAAGCAATATCACTTATTTACGAGCAATTGTTCCAAAGCTCTTGCTTGCCTGACCTGCCAATTTGATTATATTGATCCCACAGTGTTGAAAACAGTTTCCATAATAGTATTGGACAAGGCATATATAGACTTGGTGTGTGTCTGCACATGTTTCAGAAGCTTGGAGACTGGGGATTTATTTGTTTAGGCAACCAAGTGCCTGAGACATGTAGAAACCCATCTCCATGCTTGAGAGTATCCGAACCAGACTAGTGAGAGTTCCAAGTAATTATGGAAATTTCTATTTGTTTGGTGTGGAGTGCGCACCCACCGGAGGAATGCAACCAGCTCCCCAGTTTAGATGGAGATTGGCAAGAGCCTAAGGCTTTGGATAAGGTACAGCATTAATTTAGATAGACACACAAGTAACACAGAGGTGAGCTGTCTGGCAGTAATACAGAATTGACTTGCACTGTCAGCAACTGCTCAAAAATGTAATGCAAATCCCTATATCTGTTAAGCAAACATCTTCGCGTGAACTACATGGCTTTTCTTAAGAGGCTTCCTGCATCTAACCCAACCTGCATTTTGCCAAGTACTCTGAGAACGTTGCCATGAAAACCGCCTTGCAAAGGGGGAAGGTGGAAACATTCTGCTCCATCCTCATCCTCTGAATATTTATTTCTTTTGCTTATTAGAATAATGTTTCTTAATAAATGTTAACATTTAATAATGTTTAACAAATGTTATTTTTAATCTCACCTTTGATTTCTTTTGTGATTAAACTTCTGTCACTCTTTACTAACTCAATGACTAGTAGAAATAATTGTATTACTACTGCATCCTGTTATCCTTAAGGTTCTGCTCCAATGAAACAAAGACCCAAGTTCTCTTAATTGCCTGGTAACGTCTTAGTGTATCTAAACTGCCCCTTTTGCACCATTACTCTTATAAACGTCCTGAATTAAGATGCCAAAACTGCACATAACTACAGCCTAACTAATGTATTATACAGTTTCTTGCTTTCGTATTCAATCCTCTCTAGACATAAAGCTAAGAATTTGGTTTATCTGTTTTATGATCTGGAGCTTCCCCCCATTGCAGATGGCTATCCAGCATTGTGAATAACTTTATCATTGTGAAGCAAGTGTATAACATCCAGGCTTGACTATGCAAACACCCTGCTTGTCGGCCTCCCCAGCTCCTCCCTCCATAGGCTGCAGATAATCCAGAACTTTGCAGCCCGTGTCCTCTCCCCCACCAGGCTCCGTGACCCTATCACCCCCATCCTCGCCCAACTCCATTGGCTTCCTGTCACACAGAAGATACAGTTCAATACCCTAGTACTCACCTTCAAAGCCCTTCATGGCCTCGTTCCCCCCCTACCTCTGCGACCTCCTAACCCCTTACCATCCTGCCCGCACCCTCCGCTCAGTGGGCTCTGGCCTGCTTCACGTCCCCCGTCTTCAGCCGCTCTGCCCCTATCCTCTGGAATTCCATCCCGTAGTCCCTCTGCCTCACCACCTCCCTTGCTTCCTTCAAGACCTGTCTCAAGACAGTCAAAGTCAAAGTCTCTTTGACCGTGCCTTCAATCACCTTCCTTCCCCTCCCCCCATCTGTTCTCCATCCTCCCCGATACCGACCCCCAGCTCGGGTCTGAAACACTGACTGTTCCACACCTTGGGACGTCCTCCTGATGTGAAAGGCGCTATACAAATGTAATTTTGTTGTTGTTGTTCTTGAGTCATCCTCTCACTCTGGAAGGTGCTATATAAATGTAAATTGTATTGTTCACAATCCACCTGCACAGCCACCTTTAATTGCCTGTTTCTTTGTACTTATTCTATTTATAACATCAACAATGCTAATAAATCCATATTGATATTTATTTGACCAGTCCTCCCACCATTCAGACAAGGTGTTTTTTGAAGACACTGATTGGCATTTTTTTTGCCATTTGCTACAAGTATGTTATACTTTTCTGTAAGTTTTGTGAACCACAGTCAGGCATTTAATATCGGAAAGGTGCCTGAATGGGAAACCTGCAGTATAAATACAGAAAAAAGGATCACAAGATTGGTCTGGATGAAGAAGGCCCTTTGGCCCATCTGATCTCATCCCTCCAGAACACCTACCCCACCATAACCCATCACTGCATCGAGCTCTTTTTTAAATTAATCCTGGCCTCTACCACCTTTACTGGTAAATTGTTCCAGTCATTGATTACCGTCTATGAAAAGAAAAACTTCCTGGTATCGGTCCTGAAATGACCTTTTGCAACCTCTAAACCTCTGTCCTCTTGTTCTACTGTCATAATACATCCTAAAGTATTGATCTGGGTTTACTTTTTGAATCTCCTTTACACCTCTATGATTTCCCCTCTGAGTCATATTCTCCCAAGACTGAACAGCTCTAGCTTGTCCAATCATTGCTTAGAATCTTGGGAAGTAAAGTGTGTTTCCTCAGTGAATCCTATAATAAGTCACACTGTTGAAGTTGTTTGATGTGGGAATGTTTATTTTAGTTATTGCCTGGTTTTGACTGCAATTTCCAACAAAGAGACAATTATCCCATCACATGCTGCAATTTTCACTCTCACCGCATCTGGAAATTGTTTCCCAACTTCAAATTTACTCTGAGCGATTGTGAAAAATGCATCATCAAGTCTTCTGACTCCATAAAAGGAGAAGGAACACATGCTGGTAACGTAGCACTTTAATAAACCCAAACAAAACACCACATAAATTTACTTTCAACAGCAGCAGTTGCTGCTGTTGATAATTAGGTTCTCCTGGCACTTTAACAGCAATATTCAGCACTGCTTTCCGAGAAGTTTTATGAGTTGAGGCCCATGTCTTGTTGAGTTCCATGCAAAGGAAGGCATTTGGCTTTCTATCTGTTGTCTAACCCACTCTTGGAGCAGAACAAACCACACAGAAATGACTTTGGCAACCAGCAAAACTTTTCTGCCCCACCCCCACTCCAGCTGGGGTGCCCAGCTTGCTGTGTAAAACACTTTGAGATGTCCTCCTGACTTGAAAGGCGCTACTGTATATAAATGCAAATTATAGTATATTGTATTTTTAGATTTTCCTCATTCTCAAAATGTCCCAAGTGTTTTCCCTAATTTTAGGCTTTAAGCCATTTGGCAACAAAGTTCTTGTC
This sequence comes from Callorhinchus milii, assembly GCF_018977255.1. NCBI lineage: Eukaryota > Metazoa > Chordata > Chondrichthyes > Chimaeriformes > Callorhinchidae > Callorhinchus > Callorhinchus milii. Next base: position 95,490,492 of record NW_024704743.1, on the reverse strand, counting down.
TTCTGGTATTGTTGCTAAGAGCTCATCGTCCATTGCTTTGTTGTGTCTGATTTCTTTCTGTAAGACTTGCTTTCTCTGGATAACGTTTGTATGTTTGCCTCCCGTGTTTCCTCACCACAATCTTTCTTGCAATATGGCGCAGACCCATTGAAAAGAAGCTACAAGTTATCCTTTTCCATTTCCCAGCAGTTGATAAATTGGAGTCTGACAGTCTGCTCTATCACTTGCAGTGTTGTGAAGAGACGGAGCATCAGTTGGGGGGAGGGGGAAGAGAAAAAACTATTATATAATAGTGGCCTGTTTCATGTCCCACCATTGGGAGCGGCTTTCAACCTATCTGCCCCTAGTCTCTCCATCCCAGAGTTCCTCAGTCTTGTTCTGTCCCTCACCTAGGGTTTCCGGTTGTTAAATGTCTCAAAACACTTTACAGAGATGGAGTAGGAGTTAGGCGAGGTAAGAAATGTATAGGGCGCAGGACTCTGGTTGTCAACTTCAAATTATGAATTGTAGCTCAGACAAACAATTCCAAGAACAGTCAAAGTAGGGTTAGGGTGTAAAAACACTGGGCTGTATCGAGAGCCTGAGCCTTAAACTTTGAGAACTCAACTTATTTGCACTCATTAGGATGGTGGCCTGGCCATTGGTTGCAAGTATTTATAGTTTCTAAGAGGATTACTGCTATCTTTGAAGGACCCTGACATTTCCACACTGGCAAGACGTTGAAAAAGCAGGACATTGCAATGGCGGAAATACATTTTCTTTTTGTTTGGGAATCTATGACAAGGGGACATAGTCTCAGGGTTGTTAGCTGAACAGGCAAGAAGGAATTCTTCATTCAGAGAGTTGCTAGGATTCAGAATTCACTATCACAGGTGGCTATTGCAGTTGGATCAATGGAATTGTTGAAAAACCGACTGGATAAGCACCTGAGCAGTATAACTATGTAAGGATATGGGGAGAGATGTGAAAAGTGGGATTGATTAAAGAAAAGGGTATTTAGAGAAACAGAATGCAGTGACACTCTTTCGGAGATTGTCTGTTTCTCTGCTCTGGCCTCTCAGCCGTAGCAGTGCTGTTGCTTTAAACAAAGTTAGGACCGAGTTTGAGAGCAGAAATGTACCTTCACCATCGTAGAAAGAACTACCAAGAGCATTGGCAATAATTTCCACATATAGTGCAACATGTTCTTAGCACGTTGCATTATATCCTTTGGATGAGATGTAGATAAAATTAGTTAATCACTTCATAGATGTTTGTGAGGCATTGCTTTGCACAAATTGACTGTCGCGTTCACCTACAAATAGTTTGTACACATCACAGTAAATCTTGTGAAGCACTTTGAGACACCTCAACAACGTGATAAATCATAAGTCATTATACCAAGTGCAAGGATTATTATTGTAAGTCGGTTCTCAAGCCAGTGTCCTGCTGATGTGAAAACATGTGAAGTCACCCATTGCTGGCATTTCAGAGCATGAGTTCATTACAAAATGTTAATTGAATCAGCCTCCTGCCGCAAAGTGCTCCACGTTAATCAGCTCAATAGATAATGGTAGATAATGTGGTGTTTCCTTCCCCCTGCTCCTGCTTACGCATACACATACACGAACATTGAACAAACCAGGGACTGAAATCAGCAGTGAATTATTGAGTAAAATGGCATTTGCAGTAATTAAATACTGTAGTGTCTTACTTCTAAAGAAAATAATCAGTTTGACCTTCAAGGATCTGCATTAAAGCCATCTGATTTAATAGTAATCATAGGTGCCCATGTGGTGATGTGGCACGGAGAAAAGAGTGAAGTGAAGGAGTCCGTGTTGTTGGTGATTTGGCTTTTGTCTGCTGCCAGGAGGCGGGGAGGAATTTTTCATCCAGGCACTGTTTGGTTCAGCAGCCAATGAAGGAAGCAACTTATTGATTTGATTCCCTCAGTGATTTTTAAATAAATTAACTGATTAATTTATGAGTCAATTACTTTAAGAAAATCAATCATTTACTTATCTTGCTCTTCAGCAATATTTAGTTTCTCTTTTGGAAGCTTGAACGTTCATTTATTCACTTCAGTCTAAGTTCTTTATGAAAGGCCATTTATTAATTTCCTATCACTGCATTATTTATGAGTCATTGATTCCCATCAGTTGGAACTTTCTTGTACCCTACAAGTTATTTATGAATTATCTGTTTAAATCTTGTCAGATGTTGAATGTAAATTCAGGGTCGATAGATTGAATATGCTCATCTCAAGAATTCATCGTACTTGACTATATTCTGATGAAGAGTCTGGGAAAATCAGGAAACTCTGTGGAGATGGTGAGCAATATTCTCTCTCGGTGCTGTTGGGGACCACCGAGGTGCTCATCACTCAATCACATCTCTCCGGTGATATTTATCTGTACGGCATGCGTATGTTAGCAAAAGAATAACAACTTGCATTTATATAGCGCCTTTCATGCGGGATTCTATTTCAGAGTGTTTTGACTATTCAATCCAGATTGTTTCAGCTCCTAATTACTGGCACAAAATCCCCTAGAAGGAAAAAAATATTGATTCACCATTACTTACCAAGAGGTGAAGATGGACAAGTACCGATCAGTGAGCTCCAATCCCCTCCGTACACACCAGTGTAATCCCCTTGTGCCACCAGTGAGCTGTTATTTTTTTGTTATCTTTTTTCTCAAAGTAACTCTCCTCCCCTCCTGACAGCTGTGTATATTTTTTATTTAACAAATTGGCATTGTCCCTCTCAAGCTTTCACTAAAATCACTCTCTACAATGATATTCTCTGCTTTGCACATCATGGCTGTCCCAGAGTAGCCAGCCCACTTGCCCCAACCCCTGATTTAATCACAATACCCACCTCTCCCTCCACCAGCCTCTTCAGCAACCCCCCTACCCCCCCCCAACAAATTGCGTAAAGCGTTTGAGACACCCTCCTGATGAGAAAGGCGCTATCATAGAATCATACAGCACAGAAGGAGGCCATTTGGCCCACCGTGTCTGTGCCAGCTCTTTGAAAAGAGCTGTTCAATTCAATTCCCCCGCTCTCTCCCCGTAGCCCTGCAAACTTGTCCTCCCCAAATAATCACCTACCTCTCTCTTAAAAGTCGTTATCGAATCGTCTTCCACCATCCTTTCGGCAATGCATTCCAGATCCAAACAACTAGCTGTGTGAAAAAATTTCTCCTCACCTCCCCTCTGTTTCTTTTAACAACTATTTTAAATTGCTGTCCTCGGATTACCGACCCACCTATAGGTGGAAATAGTTTCTTCTTGTTCACCCAATCGAATCCCTTCATAATTTTGAAAACTTATATTAAGTCTCCTCTTAATCTTCTCTGCTCCAAGGAGAATAATCCTAGGCTCTCCTGATAACTGAAGTCCCTCATTCCTGGTACCATCCTGGTAAATCTCCTTTGCACCCTCTCCAATGCCTCAACATCTTTCCTAAAGTGTGGGGCCCAGAACTGAACCCAGTACTCTAGCTGAGGCTTAACCAGTGTTTTATAAACGTTCATCCTGCCATTTGTATTCTATGCCCCTATTTATAAAGCCTTGTATCCCGTATGCTTTTTTAACAGCTGTATCTACCTGTCCTGCCACCTTCAAAGATTTACTTATATGAACCCCCAGGACTCTCTGTTCCTTCGCCCCCTTTAAGATTGTACCATCTAACTCATATTGCCTCTCCTCATTCTTCCTTCCAAAATGCATCACTTCGCATTTCTCCACATTAAACATTATCTGCCACAAGTCTGCCGATTTTACCAGTCTGTCTATCTCCATTTGCAGTCTGCTACTATCCTCCTCACTGTTTGCTACTTTTCCTAGCTTATATCAATGTAAATTGGATTGTAATTTAGTGCTCACTAAATGTCACTAATGATATTCTGAACATCTGTGATCTGGGCTCCCTCTGCCTCCTTGTCCTCCCCGACCTCTCTGCCACCTTCGACACTGTTGACCACTGCATCCTCATACACCACCTCTCCTCTTTACTTAATCTTCACGGACCTGCCCTTGCCTAGTTCGAATCCTATCTCTCTCACCATCTCCACTTTGTTACTCTAACGGTTTCTGCTCCAACCCCAGCACTGTCACGTCTGACGTCCCCCAGGGCTCTGTCCTTGGGCCTCTCCTCTTTAATATCTATATATACCCCCTTGGTGACATTATCCGCAGACATGGGGTCAACTTCCATATGTATGTGGATGACACCCAACTCTATCTTTCTGCCTCCACCCTCAACTGCTGTCCTGACAGACTGCCTGTCGGACATCAAGTCCTGGATGAGGGCAAATTTCCTACAGTTGAATGTGAACAAGACTGAGGACCTCCTGATTGGCTCGCGCCAGCGCCTCAGTAACTCAGGCTCTGGCAGCATCAACCTCCATGGTTGCACACTACAACTCACCAAGCCAGTCAGGAACCTAGGTTCGACCCTCTTGTTCGACCCTCAACTGTCTTTTCTTCCCCACATCCAAGCCATGACCCGTTCTGCCTTCGCTCACCTCCATAATATCGCCCGACTCTGCCACTACCTCACCCCTCAGGCCGATGAAACTCTTGTTCATGCCTTCATCACCTCCAGGCTCGACTATGCAAACACACTGCTTGTCGGCTTTCCCAACTCCTCCCTCCACAGGCTGCAGATAATCCAGAACTCTGCAGCCCGTGTCCTCTCCCGCACCAAACTCCGTGACTCCATCCCCCCCATTCTTGACTGATTCCATTGGCTCCCTATCCTTCAGGGGATCCAGTTCGAGATCCTGGTCCTCACCTACAAAGCCCTCCATGGCCTCTTCCCACCCTACCTCTGCAACCTCCTAACCCCCTACCAACCCACCCGTTCCCTCCGCTCAGTCGGCTCTGGCCTGCTCCACATCCCCCAACCCCCCCCCGCCCCACCATTGGCGGGAGAGCCTTCAGCCACTCTGCCCCAACCTCTGGAATTCCATCCCCCAATCACTCTCCCTTGCCCCCTCCTTAGCTTCCTTCAATTCCCGCCTCAAGACCCTCCTCTTCGACCATGCCATTGGTCAACCCCCTTCCCCTCCCCTCCCTTCTCCCTCCCTGATCCCAGCTCTGGTCTGAAATGCTGTACACTGTCCATCGCCTTGGGGCGTCCTCCCGATGTGAAAGGCGCTATACAAATGAAATCTTGTTGTTGTTGCTCCTTCCTCCAAATGTATTCTCTCAGTTGTAAATGTTCAGAAAACTCCTGTGAACCATATAGTAACTGGAAGTCCAAGATTTAATCCTTGTTTGGGGGGTGGGGGAGGGGAAGAATATTGGATGAGCACTAAAAAATAATAATCCTGCCATTTAATAATTGTTAACACTCTCGCCTCTAAGTCAGAAGTTTTTGTGTTCGAATTCCACTTCAGGATGTTGAATTTGCACAATCTAGGCTGGGACAGCATGGTAAGGTGGTTCACACAAGAGAAGTACTGTCTTGCTTGATCATCCACATATACAGTCTTGCTTGATCATCCACATATTATATGGCTTGCTTCAGCAGGCAGCAATCCATAGAACCATAGAAATTTACAGTACGGAAGAAAGACTTCCAGTCCCTTATTTTTGTGCCGGCTCCTTTAAGCGCAATCGTTTCAGTCTCATTTTCCTCTGTTTGGATTCTGCCTCAACCATCAAACTATAATAATAATAATAATAATCCTTGTATTTGATATAGCTCTTTTCACGTCGGGAGGACGTCCCAAAGCACTTCACAGAACACACTGTAAAGTGAATTGACTGTATATTTGTGGGCGAACGCGGCAGCCAATTGCGCACAGCAATGTCCCACAAACAGTCGTAGATTGAAAATGACCAATTTATTATTGTTTTGGGTTTTTGGAGGGATTATTATTAGGCGTGTGGAGTAAGGATACTTGCCCAAGGTTTTGCCCTGCCTGGAATTGAACTCAGGTCTCTCGCTTGCAAACCGAGTGCTCTAACCACTGAGCTACAGGACTCCACAAACTACGTTATATGAAAAAAATTCACCAACTTCCCTGTTCCTAACAATCTAATCCATCCCTACTGAGGCAGAGCTTTGCATATCCACGCCTTCTGCTGTCACAAGGATCAACTGCAGTAACAACAACAAATTAATTTGTAAAGTGCCTTTCACGTCAGAAGGGCATCCTAAGGCCCTAGATAGTCAGTGATCAAGTGGGTGTATGCCCCTAACAGTGCTGCCCTGGTCAATCACTACAGGAATGCTTTGCCATTCAAAGTACCTACCAGCTGTTAACTTGAACTGGAGCTGTCAGTTCAATGGTAGAAATCCAGTGAAATTAAGAAGAAAATTCTTTGCTTAACCACAGAGAGATAGTCAAAGCTCAGACTCTCATATTGTTCATCTAACTCAGCTGATTATAAGAAGAGAGCTGGTGAGGGGTCACAACTGGAACAGTAACCTGTCTCTCTCTTTCACACACATACATATATTCAACAACGTGCTGTGAATTTCCAGTGCTGTTTTCTGCTTGTATAATGATGCCTCTGGTTTTGTTCTTAATGAGGCTAGAAAATCGGTCAAATGTCAAGGTAAAACAACAGACCGCTTAGGTAAATAACTTGAATAGTTGGCGTCAGTCTGGCTTAGTGGCTAGCACTCTCCCCTGTGAGTCAAGAAGGTTGTGGTTTCAAGCTCCATATTGGACTTTGAGCTTACGGATCAGGCTGGCACTGTAGTGTAGTGGACGTGAAAGATTCCATGACACAATTCAAAAGGAGAAGGGATTTCTCTGGTGTGTTGGCCAACAATCCCCCAGAGAAAATTGGACATTCCCTTCTCAGTTGTTTGTGGGACATCACTGTCTGCAAATTGGTTGCCGTGTTCACCCATTACATTTTACAATAAATACTGTGAAGCTTTGAGATGTATCTATGGTATGGTGTGATATCAAATGCGAGGATTATTATGATTTCTACACTTACCATGTTCTTAATGAGGGTAGAAAATATCAAAAAATAATAATCCTTGCATTTGATATAGCACCTTATCACGTCTTTGAGACGTCTCAAAGCGCTTCACTGAACATACTGTAAAGTGAATTGACTGTATATTTTGTGGACGAAATGTGGCAGCCAAGTTATGTAAATGACTTCCACTGTTAGCTTGCTCCATTTGGCACATTATCTTTGCTTGTGCTGCTTCCTCTCTTACCTCTGGCTGTAGTGTCCTGCTGGGATTGCATCTGGATCTCGTACTTAGCTGACAGCTCCAGTTTTCTTCTGGGTAAATATTTTGAAAGTATTTATTAACTGTGAAGGGAGAGACAATGTCTCAATGAATCTTGCCAGCTTGGTTCTATTTTAAAGTTTTCTTAAGGTTTATTATTGAATAAGGAAAACATGTCAGCTCGTGAAATTTACTTCTGAAATATAATTAATTTGCATAGAAATTAGACTGGGATAAGTGTGTAGTGCCTGAGAAATATTTATTGTACGTTTCCCAGCTCAGCAGTTTCATTCCGGACTTTCTGCATGACCGCAGTTCATGTGGAGGATTTCTATGAGATTTCTGAAGTTGTAATTCTACTCTAGCAGACTGAGTTCTCAGTCACACTTGAGTTGGGGGTGGGGGGGTGGAGGAATGAAGGCTGAAGATAAAGGAGATTTTTTTTAAAAAAGCTTTAAAATAAATCATTGAGATGTGGTGAGAATGGAGTCTGGCTCAGGTTGGTAGCACTTTTCAGAGATGCTGTCCTTCGGATGAGATGTTAAACCGAGTGCTTTGCTGTTCACTCTAGATTGTGTGAGAAAGTGTGAGCGAGAGGAGAGAGTGAGTGAATGTGACAGGTTATGCGCTCTGGGATGCTAACCCGCTTGAAGGGCGCTATATAAATGCAAGTTGTTGTTGTTTTCTCTCAGGTCAACTTCGGACACACCTTTCCCTCCACTTCCTCCTCGAGCTCCTGTAGTCTGGTTTTTGCCCTGCCCACAGCACAGAGACAGCGCTTGTCAAAGTCACAAACGACGTCCTCTCTATCTGTGACGAGGACTTCCTTTTGCCTCCTCGTCCTCCTGGATTTCTCTTCCACATTCGACACAGTCGACCACGCCATCCTCCTCCACCGCTTCTCCTCCCTCATCCGCCTTAGTGGGACCGCACTCGCATGGTTCGAGTCCTACTTAACCAACCGCCTCCACTTCATTTTAGCAAATGGTTTCTCCTCCAATCCCCGCCCCGGTCACCTGCGGGGTACCCCAGAGCTCCATCCTTGGCCCCCTTCCTTTCCTCATCCATATGCTCCCACTTTGCGATGTCATCCGAATGCATGGAGTAAACTTCCACATGTATGAGGATCACACTCAAATCTACTTTGCCTCCTTCAGCATCAACTCCAGGTCCGCTGATATTCTATCAGCTTGTCTGGCAGACATTAAGGCCTGGATGAGTGCAAACTTCCTGCAGCTGAATATACACAAGACGGAAGCCATACTTCTTGGTTCCCCTCATTGTCTTCACTCCTGCTCATCTAAACTCCTCACCCTCCCTGGGCTCTCCTTCAGACTCACTGAACCCGTAACGAATCTAGGCGTCCGATTTGACTCCCAGCTGTCCTTCCTCCCCCACATCTGGTCCCTGACCAGGACCGGCTTCCTCCACCTCCGCCACATTGCCCACCTCCGACCGCACCTTACCCCAAATGCAACTGAAACCCTCAGCCCTGCATTTATCACCTCCTGTCTAGATTACTCAAATGCATTCCCCAGCTCCATTATTCAAAAGCTCCAGCTCATTCAGAACTCTGCTGCCCACATTCTGACCCGGACCCAACACTGTACCCCCATCTCACCAGTTCTAGCCAGGCTCCACTAGCCATCACTGAATGGATCGACTTCAACATCCTCACCCTCGTGTTCAAATCCATTCACACCCTGGCACCTCCCTACCTCTCTGACCTCCTCACTCCCCAATCCACCACCCAGCGCCTTTGCTCGACTGGCTCCGGCCTTCTGCTCGTCCCTTGTACCCTCTGCCCCACCACTGAAGGTCACACTTTCAGCCACTATGCCCCAAAACTGTGGAACACTCTCCCTCAATCCATCCACCTTGCCCCCATTCTCCTCTTTTTGAAGACCCGCCTGAAAACCTTCCTTTTCGACCGTGATTACGGTCACCTCCCCCAAAACACCCCCTTCCCCAGCTCAGTCAGGCTCCGCCATTGATAAGCGCTCTAAAACACTACCCTGGGTGTAGAGCGCTATATAATTGCAAGTTGTTTTGTTGTTGAACATTTCTCTGTTATAATCTCTTTTCCGCTCTTGAATCCTAAACTATAACTATCAAGAAAAGACACAGCTTGCTGTCATTTCATAGTTGTGCTAAAATAGGTACAAAACATACAGACACATATGTGCAGAACTACTTTTATTGTCCCCCAACATTGCAGTTCACTTCTCTGACCTGGACATAAAGAAGCTTGCAAATCTAAAGTGCCATTGATTGCAGGGTTTCCTCAGATTTTGAAGTTCTTTTTATAAATGAATATAACGCAGTTCAGATTTCAGTAAATGCGGGATTTGATGTAGTCAATGGTTATCGGATCAAATAAGGTGGAACAAAATGAGCCCCCTTATGCTGTTCTCATTTTGAATATCGAGAAGCCAGATCTGAAGCTAGATCAATTGCTGGTGAAGAAATACCAGTTTAATACAAATAAAACATAATAATAATAATCCTTGCATTTGATATAGTGCCTTATCACATCATTGAGACGTCTCAAAGCGCTTCACAGAATATACTGTATAGTGTGTGTCAATGAAACATGAGTCAATGGCAGCCTCGCTTCTCTGACTTTACCATTTAGAGAGACACGAGGGAGCAAGTTCTTCAGCAGCCCAATTCATGTGGTGAATATCACAGACAGGAAATTTGACCCCGACATTACTTCCTGTGTAATGATGATTTATTCCACTCATGTTTCTCGAGGAACTCTTCATTTTGGTGCAACCATAATACTAAACTCCTGTCTCCTCCAGACGAGTTAGAGACAAACACAATAGGCTCCCTTCACATCACGGGGAGCCTGGAAACCGCTTGACTATGTTTTGCTAAATAGTAAACATATGGTATCTGTAAAGCATTTCAAAACTTCTTATTTATTATTTAATTGGCTCACGCTGAAAGTCATATTCAAACATATGGTTAGTTTTGGACCAGGGCAGGTCAGACGATGAACTATTACAATTTCTATTTTTACACATGCTATAGATGTTTTCTCTTTGACTGGCTAAATAAGCTAATGTGGTATTTTTGTAATATAAGTGAACTGAACAATAAATAACTACTTACAGACACTTAACAGATGGCATTTATTATTGAGAAGTTAGCAGTGCAGTTTCCATGTTTCCACCCTTCGTCAATATCCCGGCCGTTTCCCATGCAAAATGCAAATAAAGGACTTTGCTTTACTTGTCACTCCACTTAACATGTGCATGCTCAACCTCCACCAAGCGTCCACACCAGTTACAGCAGCCCCTTGTAGCTTGGGAAGACCCACGCCTAACTTGGCACTCCGGATAACTAGTCGTTGAGCCCCTTTCCCTTGGAGTGATGAGTTATCAGGAGTTTACTGTAATAAGCAATTCAGTGACTAAATGATGCAAAATGTTGCTGTGTGAACCTTGGCTCAATTGGTAGCACTTTCGCCTCTGAGTCAGAAGGTTGTGGGTTCAAGTCCCATAATGAGACTTGGAGCTCACAAGCCAGGCTGACACTCCAGTGCAGTGTTGGGGAGAGATGTGCTGAATTGCTGTAGGTGCTGTACTTTGGATGAGATGTTAAACTGAGGACCTGTCTGCCTGTTCGAGTAGATGTTAAAGATCCCATGGTACTATTTGAAAAAGGAGTTTTTTCTGGTGTCCTGAACAACAACACGCCAAATAAAATTTGTCATTCACATCGGGCTGTTTGTGGGTCAAATTACCTGTCATGTTTACATACAAATACAGTCATTTCACTCAAGAGTGTATTCTGTGGAGCGTTTTGAGATGACCTTGTAATATAAAATGCGCTATATTATATTTAAGGATTATTAATTAATGAAATGTGAGCAGAACTGTTTAGAAAATGAATTACTTTTAAGATGATTTGCAAATGGTTCTGGGGGCCCAGTGGATAAAGCTACCAGAGCAATAAATAATAATAATCCTTGCATTTGATATGGCGCCTTATCACATCGTTGAGACGTCTCAAAGTGCTTCACAGAATATATTGTAAAGTGGATTGACTGTGTTTTTGTGGGTTAAACGTGGCATCTAATTGCCCACAGCAGTGTCCCACAAAAAATCGTGGATTGAGTGACCACAGTTTTCTATTTGAGGGATTATTACCTCCGGAAAGCGATACACCAATCGACTAACAACCGGGTTCCTACTTACTGCAGAGAAACAGAGACGTGGAGTAAGGAAACTTGCCTAAGGTTTCACCCTGACTGGGAATCAAACCGGGTCCTCTTGAGCATGCTAGCCACTACGATATGGGACTCCACTTTTAAATGGTCCTACTGTTCAACCAGAGACTTCCCCTCTGGCACCTATTTTTTACATGCAGGAGAATAGTTTTAGTTAAAGAATAATAGCATGTGGAACACACTACCAGCGTAGATAGCAGAACAAGCAAGCATAAAGGTTTCAAAAAGGAACTAGATATGTCCCAAGGGATTAAAATGACTCAGGAATGTTAGACAATGAGCAAGAAGTCTCAAAGACATATTTTGGGATGTTCCAGTGCAGTCCGCTCATCTAGCCCCGACAGACGTAAGAACAGACTCCCCCACTCCCACCAAGCAGCGTCTGACTCAATTTTAATATTGTCTAAATCCATGTTTAATCCATAGCAGCCTCCTCTGCCACCGCCTGCTTTGATACGATACCAAGTTGGGTTTTTCAATGGTGAAGAGGTCTTTTTTCTTCTACGATAGAAATTGTCTATTTATAAAATCTTGTGAAAACTGAGAAATGCTACTGGTTTCTGAACTATAAACCAAGCCACAAGCCTAACCCTTGAGGTGCGTATTTGGCACAGAATTGCTGTGTAGTGACAGTTACAAAGTATTTTGGCTTGCAAGCAAAAGCACTTAGCAGAAGAAATCCAGTTAAGGTAAATATTATGGAATGGTGTAAGTGAAATCTTCTATATCAATCATAACGTTCAGTCTGAAATTCTCTTTGGTTGCACTGTTGCGTCTATGGCTTCTAAGGCTATTTCGGCAGTAACTAAGTAGTAATCATTCAGTTACCACCAAGTCATTGTAGTATTTTCCACAGACACCTGGATGACAGAGTTACACCAGGCTGTGAAATTAACATGGAATAATACAAATTGAGCAGATTCACAGCAGCAGTAGTTTAGTTATCATATACCTAGACACAAGATCTACCCAGAATAAAGATCTTCTTTCCTCAGGTTGAAGTCTTAAAAACTCCCAACCCCCTTTCTAAATTCAGGAGAGAATACCGCCAGCCCAACTCATTTTCCCACTCTCCAGTTTGGAGACTATCATTTCCTTTTTCTTCTCTGAAGATTCACTTGCTGAAGAGCTAGTCTTCAAGGTGATACAGTATTTCTCTGTTGCATTAACTCTCACTGCTTCCGTGTGTTTGCACATCATGTTTTGTCAGGGGCGGGGGGTGGGGGGGAGCGGGGGGATTGAGGGTGCCAAGTTAGAAGCTCCCTGGTTTCCGCCACCAAGGTGGTGTGAGCTAGCATAATGGGTTCTCTGGCTGCTCCTCTCCCTGTAGGACAGCACCTAGTTTCTCATATAATCACTGGCCAGGGTGAGGAGCATTTTTCATGTGCACAGCACTTAATACAGGATGCGACTTTTTAAATTCTTAAGTTATTAAGGTGCTGACTCTTTTTAACTACGATAATAAAATGGTTTGAACAGTGATGTCTCAACATTGCCTGAATCCCACACTCCGCATTATCCTGCAGTTGTGTTGTTGAAAATATCTACTTAAGGTGATACTGACAATTTGGCTCCACCTAGCATCTGCTTTGCTGTCCCACTGCACAACCCCAACTTAACCTGTGCTTCTCATAGTGATTTCCTGCAACAGCGCAGCACAGACAACATGTCAGTCCTCAAATATCAATTTCATAATTTCTTCATCAAGAGTCAAGAATTTGTTTTCACTGGAAAAATTAAGGTTGAGGGTGTCATGATTAGGACTAACTCCTTCAAAAATGAACTGGATAGGTACTTGCTTGGGTACAACATTGCAGGATGCGGGGATAAGATGTTAAACCATGGACCCCATCCAGGTTGACGTCAAAGATCCCAAGACATAATTCGAAAAGCGAAGGGAGTTTCTTCCAATGTCCTGGGCAACAATCCACCTCATAAAATTGGTCATTCATTTCATGGCTGTTTGGAGGATATTGTTGTGCACAAATTGGCAGCACTGTTTACCCACAAAATACAGTCACTCCACTTTACATTAAATTCAGTGAAATGTTTTGAGATATCCTCCCGACATTAAAGGCGTGATACCGAATGCAAGGATTCTTATTATTATTATGCAGACTGAGATACATCATGGACATATTGGTTTCATCTGGGGTTGGCAGGAAAAATGGGGTAAAGAGTTGCTTGTAAAAGAAAGTAACATTTAAAACTAGAGGAATGAGGTGAAGAATTTGAAGAGGAGATGATTGGAAGGAGAAGAAAAAGTTTTATCCATTATCAAAAAGAGTCACCTTTATAATTTAGTAGCTTTAATGAAGCCATTAACATCTTTAAAATTAGCACATTAGCTACACGTGCAGCATTTCATTTTTAAATAGTTTTAAGGTTTGAGACTAGTACAGCTCAATCTGTTCAGTTAATTCTGACTCTGCAACCCTCAATTAATGACAGTGGGACGTACAGCATGTGGCCAATAGATGATATTTGGAACTTACTGCTGCAGTTGAAGCAGAAAGCAGCAGTGTATTTAAGAGAAAACTCAATGTATCAATGAGGGAGATGAGAGTAGAGTGGGATGAGAGGGGGGAATTGGGAAATGTGGATCCTCATGTGGATTATAAACACAGGCAAAGCTAAACATCTGTTTTCCATGCTGTAATGTTCTATACAATTCTGTGATATTTGCTTATTTTCTCACTTTGCACATAGAATAATAATCCTTGAGATATAGCGCCTTATCATGTCTTCAAGACGTCTCAAAACGCTTCACAGAATATACTGTAAAGTGAATTAACTGTATATTTTGTGGGCAAACCATAGATATTTACAGTACAGAAGAAAGCCATTTACCCCAGCAGTCTGTGCTGGCACTTTTAAGAGTAATCCTTTCAGGTCCATTTACATGTCCTTTCCCCTGTAGCTTATTCATTTTAGATATGTTATCAAGTTCCTCTAGGAATCTAGTAATTATCTAGTTCCACATCTGTGAATTCCTTTCACTATCCATTGTATCTGGAGAAAGAGAGTAGAAAGACTGCAGCAGTATATTAAAGAGTGATCCCAGGAGAGACCTGGAGATCAGCTTATCCATCCGAGAGTTGGCAGCAGTGACAGAGATCTAAAAAGAGAAACAAATCTATATATATATATATGTCTGTTCCAGTAAACCCTGTTACTCTCAACAAGCATTCTTTTTGTAGCCTTCATTCTCTTAAATAGATCCTCAGTCACATTGGATCAACTGTCTACTTTTTTGATTGCCAATTTTGCCCTTTGAATAATTATGCCCCTTTGTTGTGTCCTTGTACAAATGAACTTCACTGTAATTTTTTTCCAGTTCAACAACACAAAGAGGCATTGAGTGGGAGGACGGTTAGTTGAAGCATTAAATCTTTACATTATTTTGAAGATTATCACTTTGCACAAATAAACTGGGTTAATACTTGCAAAGTAACAAGATTTTAAAAAAGTGAAAAGTTGTAGAGATTTAAATATTGGCGTAAAGATCACACAATTAAACAGACTGAGTTCGAACTTTCAACTACATATTCTCTGGGATTTACCGCATTCCCAAAACAGTTTTGTGCCAGTTAGGCACAATTTTGTCCTGTGAGCTATGCCTAACTTTAAAACTTCTTAAACATATTTCACACAGTTTTTATTTTAAAGAAACTATCAAGCATAAAGAGATTTTTGTCCAGGCTGAATTCATAGTTATTTCTCAGTGATGAAGTGACTGTACTGTAGTATCCAACTTCTTCTAATATCTAATTTGGGATGTTTTCATGATGTGAACAACGCTATACAAATTTGTTGTTGTAGTTTTGAATATTGTACTATTGAATATTATCTAATTTTCAAATCTCCCTTGAGCATTAGCCAACGAATCAAACCATTTTGTGTTAAAGTGTTATCTGGGAAATTAGGTAATGAATGAATCCCTGTTAGATAACTGTTCTCTGATACTTTTTGGCTGGTGAATTAGATAGGAAAATAAAAAGGCTTCATTTGGAGTTACAATTGGAAAATCATAATGCAAGGGGATTCAAGCCTTGTAGTCCCAATTATGACTCTCTGACTAAGCTTCAGCTATGTACAGCTCCCAACAGAATATGAGGATTAGCCCCTTCTAATACCTCAGCCCAAAATAGATATCTCACAGAACTCTAAAATGCAGTACAATGCTCTGGGGTCCCACAGCTGAAACACACACCCTCCTCCAGACACAGAGTGACTGAGTACAGCTGTCTAGAACTGTTGGTTCGTACCTTATTTGGTGTTGAATAAACAGGTGAAAGGGTGTTCCGCTAATATAATTAGTTACTATGATAAACTTGCATGTGCTATTAGCAGGCCGAGGAACCTATCTGTACTATAAAATGATTCAGTACTGTAGTTTCAAATTTCCTTTCAGTGGGGTGTCATATTTTGCTTGTTACACCAATGTTTAAATATTTGGGCAGATTGCAGGAGATCAGCATGGGAGCCACCTGTTTGTTGAATTCGAGGTTAAAAATACACATTGTGAATGGACCATAGTTATTTCAAAATGAAAGTACGAAGGATGCAAAGGTGAAGGTGCAATTTACAATATCAGGTTTGAATGAAAGAGGATTTGGTTTGGCTAATGCCATGTGGATGTGAACACAATAATTAACAGCAACAACAACAAATTACACTTGGATAGCGCCCTTCACGTCAGAAAGACATCCCAGGGCGCTGGACAATCGGGTTTTTGGACTCGAGCTGGGAGTTGGTGTCAGGAGGGGTGGAGGGCAGGGGCGGTGGGGGTGGCCAAAGGCACGGTTGAAGAGGAAGGACTTGAAGGAGGCAAGAGAGGGGGTGAGGTGAAAGGATTGTGGGATAGGGTTAACATACATTACATAACATATGTTGAAAGCATTTTGATAATATGCTGTGGTCAATTTTGCGGTATTTCTTCATGGTATTTCTTCATTAAGAAATCTGAGTGAGAACTCTTCCCAATAACGATTAGCACATATTACAGTGACTCAAGGGAGGTCCTCTTTGAAAATAGATTGCGTTGAAGCATTCCTTAGAGTCTTAGATTACCAGATTTCAAATACCCTTGAGTGTTAGATGTGAGTAGGTTTCTGCTGTCTGCCATCAGTGTGGAGACATTTCCACTCATGAGCTCCTCAAGTTCTTCACAGCTTATGAATGGATTCCAATAAAACTCTGGAGATGACTATTTAGAAATCTTCTGGCATTTCAGAGTGCTGTGGTGTTGATTGCTGATGCAGCCTGTTGACATGTAGTCTATTTGTACACATGTTGAGTTTTAGTGGCATGGATTAAGTAATAAGATGTCTTTTGTACACACTCTTCTGTGTACTTTCTGGTTCTGAATTGTGAGCCGTACGATATGGTGATTATATTGATCAGGACCCCTTGTGGAAAATGTTCATGATTGTAATCTTGTTATGGCCTTGGTTTCTTTATAGGTCAGTCTTGTATCTTGACACATGCGTAAACTCATCACTTTGCTAAAGATTATCCAAACCAGACTGAGAGTTCCTTGTATGCCACTTCCACCTACAAATGGAAACTCTCATGCTTGGAATGGAATGTGCACTCGCTCCCTGAAGGGATACTCCCTCCTTACCTAATTTTGGAAAATATAGGTGCAGGTTGGCAAGACCCAAGGCTTGGAGATCCAAGGATGAATGTTGGTGTACTCCTAGAGTTTAACCAACTAAAACCACATAGCTTGCCATTGAAAGCAATGTCTGGTAAGCTTCCTGCTGCTTGTCTAGCTTGGATCACCCACCCATTAGGGCTTTGGCTTGCATGGTTAATAGGAGCTGAATGGGACTTAATTTGTGCAGACTCTCCTGTGAGCTTTCTGACTCTGAATTGTGAGCTGTAGCACATGGTGGGACAATGCTGTGCACAAATTGGCTGCCATGTTTTCCCACAAAACATAGTCACTACACTTCACAGTATGTCCTGTGAAGCACTTTGGGTTGTCATCCTGACATTAAAGTTGCTATTCCAGACGTAATGGTTACTGTTGACTTTTGGTTCGGAGGGCACATATTTCGCCCCTTCTCAGCAGATCATGCACAGGAAGCAAATATTAACCAGAACAGAGGCCAACAACAACTTGCATTTATACTGCACCCTTCATGGAGGTTAGCGATTTGGGGGCTTAACTGTGGTGGAACTTGACTCCGTGCTGGGGGGAGGAGGGAGGTGACCTTAGGCATAGTCAAAGAGCAAGGTTTTCAGGCATGATCTCAAAATGGGAAAAGAGAGAGCAAGGCGGAGAGATTGAAGGAGAGCGTCAATGTTTGGGGGCGCAGTGGCTGAAAGCACAGCCTTCATTGGTGGAGCGAAGGGGATGAGGTACAAGCAGGAGGCCGGAGCTAGTCGGGCAGAGGCAGAGTGGGGAGAAAGCAGGACGAAAAGGTGCCAAGGTGTGAAGGGATTTATAGGCGAGCATGAGGATCTTGAAGTCAACCTGTTCCTTTATAGGTTGTCAGTGGAGCCTAGCATTGTGAAAGGGCTACAAAGTTTAGAGAGGGGTGGCGGATTTTTGAATTAATTAGATTTTGTAGATAGTTGAGCTGGGAAGACCGGAAAGAAAGGCATTGGAATAATCGAGATGAGAGATGACAAAATGGTGGATTAGGAATTCGGCTGTATTGGGTTTGAGGTAGTCAAAGGCGAGCAATGTAGTAACGGAGGTGGAAAGTGATCCTGATTAGGAAGGTGATGCCTAGATTACACGTAGGTTCAGTAAGTCTCAGGGATAGGCTGGGGAAATTGAGGATATCACAGCCGTAGGAGAGAATTTAATGAGAGCCAAGGAGTATGGCTTCTGTCTTGTCAACATTCAATGCAGGAAGTTTGCACTCGTCCAGGCCTTGATGTCAGACAAGCAGGAGGACAGAACATCAGCGGATCTGGAGTCACATCTGGAGGAGGAAAAGTAGATTTGTGTGTCATATGCATACATGTGGAAGTTGACCCCGTGTCTGTGGATGACATCACTGAGAGGTGGTGAGTGAAGCCACTCAAATGCCTCATTTCAAATTTTAACAAAACTGGACGGCTGTGGTAAATCAATTGAGTCTGGATCCCCAAATGTAATACTCAAGCTATATAGACCTCTGGAATATTGTATGCAGTTCTGTCAACGTGGCATAAGGAGTTAGCTACTCAGGCCCTAGAGGGAGTGCAGAGAAGTGTAACATGTATGATCCCTAATGTTAGAGGAATGAGGTATGAGCAACGATAAGACAAGCTAGCCTTAGTTTAGAGAGAAATCACAGTTCTATGTGTGTGTGTGTTTGTTGTAAGTTTGTATGTATGTATATATGTTTGTGTGTGAGCTTTTTTGTGTCTATGTATATTACTGTGTTCTGTGTAACTTTGTGTATGTGTATTTTGTGTATACATTTTTATGTGTAAGTTTATGATAGCAACAACAATAAAATTACATTGATATAGTGCCTTTCACGCCACAGTGGAAACCTGCTGATTCCTTTATATAACAACATTACAATATTGCTCTTTTAATTTTCAAAGCTGCATTTGAAGTCCTCCTCATTTGAACTAAAAATATTCAATGCACTTTTTATATCCCTTGGTTTTTGAAGAAGTTTTCAAGGGAACATATAACTCATTCTGGGCCTGTGCTCTGAATGTAGCCTAAGCCTGGCCCTCTACGGCTATCCCATCAAGGGGCCATGTCCATCAAATCTCTCGCTATTTAGGGCATTGTGGTACTTATCTCAGGAGCTCAGCTTGTTCTGACTCCACACTTCTCTGGATTTTTCTCCACCTTACAAATGATAACATTGAAACTCTGCTTGTACTTTGTGTGCTGTGTTTCAGTGCATGCTGCAATAACACAATAATTTGAATAGCAAGGCATTTTGTCTGTACAGGTTATCGGTGTTTGCAGCTTCAGAAGGACCCTTTCTTTATTGTGGAAGACGTGTGGTGAATCCCTGTTGACCTGGTGAGCCTGTTTTCTGCTTTCCCATTATAAGAATGAAGGCGCAGAGATAAAATATTGCGGCCATGGCTTGAAATGCATTGAATGCTGTGCAACATGATACCACCAAAAGAATAGTTTTACTTTCACGAGTGAAAATAATGGGGACGAAAATATGGGATTTCTAATAGAATTCCTTAACAAGGAATTCGACTTCCGGTATCCTGAAATATCTTGCATCGATGGCTGCTCCAAACCAATCTATTTCCAGTCGAAAGGAATGCTATCCCACACATCAGATTGCAGTATTCTCTCCGCTCTGCTCCTTGCTTTTCTTCTTTAAACAGATAATATTTTGTTTGATACACAATCTTTTCGAATCTGTAACCTAATACATGTGCTTCCACTTTAGTCTTTGTGGAATATTTTTGATCATTTTGTGGTTATGTTAAAGGTATTTTTATCTGAATATTTATTAGGGTTAAAGGAATCAGCTGAGAGCATTGTTGCCAAGCAATCTTTTAGGGTAAAATACCTAGCTACCTTTCTGAAGATTATAATATTAATAATAGAACATTACACAGAGCAAGTAAAACAAGTTATATTCCAGTAGTTATTCTTAGATTCAATTTTGCACTTTTCATGTCAGGAGGACATGTCAAACCACTTCACTTGCTGTACTATAAAGTGGAGTGACTGTGTATTTTGTCGAAGATTGCAACACAAAATACAGTCAATTCACTTTTCAGTATATTCTGTGAAGCTCTTTGAAATGTCTCAAGGACGTGATAAAGTGCTATATCAAATGCAAGTATTACTATTATAACAGAATAGTTTCAGAAAATATTGTACTTTAAACCCTGGTTATTTCCTCTTCTCTCATATCACTTATCTCTGCTGCCTTCCATGTGATTCCTTTCACCATGTCACAGAGAGATGCAGACGAAGAAGGATTTTCAGATCATTTGCTCTCATCATTGTAAAATGCCTTCAAGCTTTGTAAATCTCCCATCAAGCTGGTTCCTAAACAGTTCCATCAATGTTCTTGAAATTCTGTCTGGTCTTAACGAATAAGACCTTTTTATCTTAAATTTTAAGATTGGTTAGAATTGTGGAAAATTTTAAAGTTCAGTATTAATTCTGAAGCCAGTTTCCCACAGTTCTTATAAAGAAAACGTCAGTAATGTGATGATTCCTTTGGTATAATTTGCATGCACCATGTTTGCACACAGATGAGCAGCTTTGCTTTCTCTTTCAAATGCTGTTTACAAAGGCATTCACCATTTAAAATAGCAGCCCTTTATAATGCACTTCAATATAGCATGAATTCACCTATACTGTGGATCCTATTCATTGGAAAGTGCCCAGCGGGCCTGCTCTATTCCCATGCATTGGCCTGCTTTTCGCATTAAAATTACTGCTTTACGGCTCATTCAGTCAATGTCACATGCAGCAAAGCAAGAAGTGATGTCTGCAATCACCTAATGACCTGTAAGTCAGCCATTTCAACTGCCAGTGATAAAAACATGTCCACCTCATGGGTCATTAGGTTGACCCTGATGTCAATTTCCACCATGTGCATGCGCAGAAAACAGGATGTCTTGGGGAGAGATTGTATGGAACAGTCAGTACCCATTGTCCAGTCGTGCAGGTGACTCATGCCATGTATCTCGAAGGACATAGAATCGTATAATTTAGTCCCAATGTCGAGCAGAGCGCAAACTGGGATTTTACTGACTTGCTGGCTTCTCATGGGAACAAGGGTGAGAAATGACACCAATAATAATTACACCAATACTAAGGTAAATAATACCTAAATGTTCCCACCCCTCTACCTCTGGGAAGCAGCAAGTCAGTAAAATTTCAATTTGCACTCTGCTTGATGCTGGGACTAAATGCGACATTTAAAGAAGAATTAAAAAAAAAAGTTATACAAATTAACTAATACAAATTACACTTACATGAGGAAGTCCCAAAGCGCTTGACAATTCAGCTGGGAGCCAGAGAGGAGGGTGAGAGCCAAAAGGAGTGAAAAGGGGAAAAGTGACCAAAAGCGCGGTTGTTTTGAGGTGTACCATTATAGTAACTCAACCCAACGTAATTATAAAATGCTTGAGCTTGATTCTTACAACTTCTTAGGTGAACCCCATTGGATGGTTATTGTTTGTCATTATTCCTAGATATTCTTTATTCTCTGTACAGTGTACAATTAAACCATCCTTTAGTTTGCAATTGCTTGTCGTCAGGCTAATAGAAAGTGTATCTTTTGTAAACCTCTTGTCAGACCCATCATACTTATTTCAGTAGCAATGTCATGTATATCGTGCTAAACCTTTCTCCGCAATCACAAAGATTTAGTCCTCAACGAAAGTGCTTGGAAAATGAGCTATTTCAGGCACTTAGCCAGAGAGTGGCAGGAGACAAGTGATGGAAATCTGTGCTGATCCCATCCTGACAATAAAATCTCTTGCTTAATTGAAATCTCCTGTAAATGAAAACTCACCTCACAGTATGGATCGCCGAGTCTTAGCCCCTGCTGCCAATAGAACCACAGAGGCATGTAATAAGGAATGTTACAACTTCAGGGCTTTGCTGCAAAGCAAAATTAAGCTTTTATGCTGTGTGACTGGATGTTACATTTATGTGGCTTATTCTGGGCTCCCAACACAAGTCTTATTTTTTCCTTTTAGTAATGGTATTAATGTCTATATGAACTAGGTGGTTTGTGTTTTAAGTATGAGGAACATTCTAATACACAAATCCAGATCATTCATCAATCAAGGGAGCGGATTTGATAATAATCCTTATATTTGATATAATACTTTTCACGTCAAAAGATATCTCAAAGTACTTCACAGGATTTATTGTAAAGTGTAGTGATTGTGTAACGTGTGCCCAGTCTGTGCACGCTTGAGAGTTTGGATGAAAAGATCTGCCAAAAATAATTGGCTGGTTTGGAGCGAATGTGAAATATATATCACTCTATTCACTATAGGTTCTAAGCAGATGGACATATCTTTAGAGAGGTCTATCTGAGCAGTAGTTCTTGTAAATATTGAAGCCGATTACTAAACCAACCCCATCCAACTCCAGTGGACAGAAAATTTCCCCCAGTGCAGCATTTCCCCATTGGAATCCAGGTTGCACAGCAATCATATGGGCATCTTGTCAGAAAGGTTGTTGCCTATTATTATTATTATTATTATTAAATTTGAAGTACACTGTTAGCATCCTCACGTCAGCCACAACATGTGTGATGGTACTTTCACATTCTCTGCACACATCAGAGCTTTTTGGGGAAGGTGTGAACTGGACAAAGACAATCTACAGAGGAACAATGGATAAACATGTTACGTTCAACAGGAAAACTGAGACTGAAATATCTGACATGATTGCTGATGACCTCAGGTTGAGGACAGGATACTGACACAGCAGCTCTAAGGTTCTTTGATCTGGGATAAGTCCCTCGGTGGATCAGTCTATCCTCAGTATCCTAGTACATAGGCCAAACAACTCTTTTGAACATGTAGTCATTTCATTAGGGTCTTGTGGCTAAGCAAACTGAGAGTAGGTTTCACTAGGGTTTCCCATTATAAAAATCGAAGTAAAAAATGCTATTTTAGCTAAGTCTAAGATGATGCCGAGTCTGCCTCATTTGATAGCATTCTTGCCTCTTGAGTCAGAAGGTTGTAGGTTCAAGCCCCACATTCAGATTTTTAACTCATATGGAGTCCTGTATCTTAGTGGTTAGAGCACTTGTCTCGCAAGCGAGAGGACATGGGTTCAATTCCCGTACAGGGCAAAATGTTGGGCAAATGTCTTACTCCACACGCCTGTTTACCTACCAGTAAGTAGGAACCCGGTTGTTAGTTGATTGGCGGATCACTTTTCTGGGGATAATAGTCCCTTCAAAAAAAAATTAATAATTTGGCCATTCAATCCACGACTGTTTGTGGGACACTGCTTTGCGCAATTAGCTGCTGTGTTTCGTCCACACAATGTGCACCCAATTCACTTTATCAAGTATATTCTGTGAAGCGCTTTTAGACGTTTAGAAGATGTGATGAGGCACTATATCGAATGCAAGGAATATTATTATTATATATTAGGCTGACAATATAGTGCTGAGGGTGTTCTGTGTTTTTGGAAGTGCCATCCTTTGAATTACGCATTAAACTGAGGTCCCATTTGTCCATTCAGATGGATATTAAAAATACCATGGTGCTATTCAAAAAGAGAAGGAAGTTTCACCCAGTATCCTGGCCAACAACCCCCCCAGATAAAATTGGTAATTCACTTCATGGCTATTCATTGGATATTGCTGTATGAAAATTGGCTGCCTGTTTCACCTACAAAATGCAGTCATTACATTTTACAATAAATCCTATTAAGAGCTTTGAGATGCCCACTGAATGTGAAATATCAAATGTAAGGATTATTGTTATTTTCATTATTTACCCACTGCGCCCCCTTGCTTTGTAGTAAGGAAAGTTTGTGCGGAAGAGAAAATGTTTTAAATTCTCCCAGCAGTAAATATTAACTTTATATTTAGCAACGCTACATCCCTGGGATAGATCAGTGTCAATTATATTTGTTTTAGTCTTCTTATTCTAATTCTGGTTCACTGTGTACTTTTTTTTCCTTTTTATGTTTTAATGAATAATGTATAAATCTTTTTCTCAAGAATGACCCATGTGCTTTCAAGAGGATCTCTGGAGAGTCTACTCTTCTCATTATTGGCCAAGTATATTTCTGAAACATTCAACAATTCTGAATTTCTCCCAAAGCCTCAGCAAATTTATCTGGTGAACAACTGAAACAGATAGATCTTGGGTCAAGTCATTTTCTGTGCTGAGTTGGCTGACCTCAAAGCACGGTACAAAAGCAGGGGAGAAAGATGGGAATGATACACGGAACTCAGCACCCTGGGATACAGAGGTGAAATACAACCATGTTTGACAACCTGATTGCTGTTCAGGGATCCCTGCTTGAGATGTGTTTGTATGTGTGTGCGTATGTAGGTTGAGATGTTGCATGAGGAGCACTATATAAATGTAAATTGTTGTTGTTGTGCATTAGAATCGGTATAAAAAATTAATTAAATTTTGACAACAGAGGAAGCAGGGTTATTACACTTGGAGAGCGATCCATTGAAGGAATCTTGTGGGAAAATGAATGGGACTACTCAAACTGCTATAGCTGTATTATTTTACCAAACCATTTTAAGCAATGCAGAGCAAAGTACCCTTTCCATCTTCTTGTGAAGGCAATGTGGTCCATATATTTCTGGGTCACAGCCAATCAAGTATATGATTTGTGCATTCTATGTCATTCCCTGCCTTGGGATACTTTGTGTGATTTTGAGCATCCATCCATCCATCCACCCACCCACCCACCCACCCACCCACCCATCCATCCATCCATCCATCCATAAAACATGTCATTTTTAGGTTGCTTCCACAGAGGAATCACCATTCCAACCTTTCTGTCATCACCAATTTTATCTCACTGCAGCAACAACTTGCACTTATATAGTGCCTTTCTTGTAGGATAACATCTCAAAGCGCTTTACAGAGAGACAGAGGGAACCAAAGCAGGGTGGGAAATGTAAGCGGGTGGGGGGGGGGCGAGTGGACAGATAGGAGGAAGGTGACCAAAGGTGCAGTCACTGTTAGGATTGGAATCAGGGAGGGTGAAGGGCAGAGAGGATAGGAGGGTGGTCAAAGGCACGGTCGAAGAATATGGGCTGTGGAATTCTAGATGATCTATAACTTGTGAAGGATTGAGCTAGTGAGGCAGCCATTGGAGAAATTAAGGTGGTGTTAAAGGTGGATGAGGGTTTGGGCTGCATTGCTTTGTTACACAAATTAAATCATACAGAGCTGGGGTGTGCTATATTCTTAGATTTGCCGTCCTTTGACATTAAACCGTGGTCCCATCTGCCTGTTCAGATGGATGTTAAGGATCTCTTGGCACTATCTGAAAAAAGAAGGGAGATTCCCCTGGTGTCTTGGACATTGCTGTGCCCAAATTGCCTGCTGACCTCACCTATAAAAGCAGTCTCTACATTTCACAGTAAAACCCTCTGACTTTCAGACTTTCGGTTTGTTATAACAAATGCAAGGAATATTATTATCTCCTCCTCCATGTTGCTGGTCAACGCTATGTCAATCCTGTAAGTCTATCAAAGCTCCTCCTACACACACACTTTATTGAGCTGCCCACAACCACAGATTCTATGGGATTTTATGAATGTGAAGAAACAGATTTGTTTTCAGGAAGCAGCTATTTCAAATACATGTTTGAAGGAAAGAAGGAAAAAAAGATGAGGGCAGCTGACAAGACGATAGAGATTGAAAGATAACAGAATTTCTGACTCACTGGGGTGTCGCTGGTGTAATAATGTGTGGGTTGAATCGCCTTGTCAATCAGAGAAGATTGGGCTGTTTATATTCAACCACAAGTGGTTAGCATATCTCAGACTGTTGCTTCTGGTTGCAATGCGGGATAGAATCCAGACACCGCCTGCTGTTTTTGGACAAGATCATAAATGGATGCTTAAAATTCAGTCAGATTGTACCCAGAGATAAATGTAGGCTGATTTCTAGTATCCTGTCATCATAATCTCGTTCCTGGCCAATTAGTTTTCAAACTGGACTATATAATACCCTTTTGACTGTGTTCTTGGTTTTCCAACGCCCTCCCCATTCAGCTCCCACTGCCCAGTAATCCAAGGCACCACCAGCCTGTTTGGCTTATTAACAAGACTTGACGATTGAACATCTCTTCAACTCCAAAGCCCTAATGGACAACTCTGGTGATTTCAGGAGGACAACAACAACCTGCATTTATGTAATGCCCTTCACATAGGATAACATGCCATCTTTTGCATGAGATGTTAAAACGAGGTTGCGACTGCTGTTCAGGGGGACGGTAAAGTTCTTGTGACACTATTCAAAAAGAGAAGAGTTTCTCCTAGTGTTCTGGCCAACAAATCTCCAGATAAAATTGGTCACCCACTTCATGGCTGTTTTTGGATGGGGATTAATTTGCAGCTGCACCTGCCTAAAATACACATTCCTTACATCTGTCAGTGATTTACTGTGAAGTGCATTGAGACTTTGGATCTTAGAAATACTGTGTCAAATGCAAGGATTAAAATTGAGTATTGAATGAATGGCCTGAAACAGCTGTGAAAGTTCTGGCTTCTACTGTTAAAGTGTATCATTTGAAGTGCAGTTCCATCGACATGACTTAAATTCCTTGGCAGTAGCTCTCCAGGCGGACTGCCCACTGTTTTGTGACTATGATTTAGGGGATGTAAACATGTTGTGTCTATTATTGTGCTTCCAGAGGGAATGCTTATGTTTTCACTTCCTGACAGGCAGAGCCATTACTCTGAAAAACTCAACAGACTGGCATATTTGCCCAGTATCTGACATCAAATTGTCACAGCGATTTTGTTCAGTCATGAGGAGATCTCCAATCAATAATATAATACTTGCATTTGGTATAGCTTCTTATCACTTCGGAAGAACATCTCAAAGCACTTCACAGGATATACTGTGAAGTGGAGTGACTGTGGAGCGGCACAATTGTGCATAGAAGTGTCCCACAAACAGCCATGAAATGAGTGACCAATTTTATTTGATGGATTGTTGGCCAGCGCACATGGAGAAACTCCCTTCTCTTTTCGAATAGTGCCATGGGATCTTTAACCTAAACACGTAGATGGGAATTTAGTTTAATGTCTCATGCAAAAGACTGCTACAGAATGACAATCACTGAAAATTACAACTCAAGCCAAGATTGTGAAATCTCTTCCTGATGTGAATGGTAGAGTATAAATGTAAATTTGTATTGTGTTATATAACTGCACACAGTACAGAATGGTGAGATTGTGGAAGGGTATTGGCTGCCTATTTATGAAGACAACAACAACAACAAAATTACATTTGTAAAGCACCATTCATGGCCGTCCCAAGGCGCTTAACAGTCAGGGATCAAGACCCGAGCGTGGGGGACAGGGTTGGGATGAGGGAGGGCGGCTGAAGACATGGTCGAAAAGGAGTTGTACCTTGAAGGAGGGAAGGGAGGGAGCGAGGCGAAGGGATTGTGGAATGGAGTTCCAAAGGATGGGGGCAGAGAGGCTGAAAGCCTGGCCGCTAATGGTAGGGTGGGTCGGGCGGGAGATATGGAGCAGGCTGGAGCCTGCTGAACGGAGAGAGCGGACAGGTTGATAGGGGGTCAGCAGGTCAGAGATGTAAGAGGGGGCAAGGCCATGGAAGACCTTGAAAGTGATGATGAGGATTTTGAATTCTATTCTCTGAGGGATGGGGAGCCAGTGGAGCCGGGCGAGGGTGGGAGTGATGGGGACATGGAGTCTGGTGCGAGACAGGTCACAAGCTGCAGAGTTCTGGGTGATCTGCAACTTGTGGAGGGAAGATTTGGGGAAGAGGACAAGGAGGGAGTTTCCGTAGTCAAGCCTCGAGGTGATGAACACTTGTATGAGGGTTTTGACGGCCTGAGGGTGAGGCAGTGGCAAGTCGGGTTGCGGAGGTGGGGGAAGGCAGAGCGGCACGGATATGGTGGAGAAAGGACAGTTGAGGGTCAAACAAGACCCCCAGGTTCCTGATTGGCTTGGTAAGGTGGAGTGGTAAGTCCACCTTGGTAAGTCTTCTCTGCTGAAGACCTTTCTTTTCGACCGCACCTTTCGTCACCATCCTCCCCCTCCCCCTGGCTCGTCCCGGGATCCTTTACTGTAAAGAGCTGAGACGCCGTCCGGCGTGGAGGGCGCTCTATAAATCCAAGTTGTTGTTGTTGCATCTGTGGATGCTGATGCTACTAGTGCCTTGCAATCATTCAACCATGAGCTCCATGTTAGCTCTTAAGTGTCTATGGCATAGCTGACACTGTTATTTTATGACACTGCATTCATTGCTCTTGGAATACTCTTTTCCCACCAGCTGTCTGGCTGCTGCCCCTTCAACAACAACAACAACAACAACAACAACAAGATTCCATTTATAGAGCGCCTTTCACGTCAGGAGGACGTCCCAAGGCGCTGCACAGTTGGGTCATGACCCGAGCAGGGGGGAAATGGTCAGGGTGAGGGGAGGGAAGGGAGGGAGAGAGGAGGGGGGAAATGGTCAGGGTGAGGGGAGGGAAGGGAGGGAGCGAGGAGGAGGAAGAGAGTCGAGAGGGGAGCTGAAGGCACGGTCAAAGAGAAAGGTTTTGAGACCGGCCTTGAAGGAGGAAAGGGAGGAAGCAAGGCGAAGGCACTGGGGGATGGAGTTCCAGAGCCTCGGGGCTGAGAGGCTGAAGGCCCGACCACCGATAGTAGGGCGGTTGGGGCGGGGGACGTGGAGCAGACCGGAGCCAGAGGAACGGAGGGTACGGGCAGGTAGGTAGGGGATAGTAGGTTGGAGAGGTAGGAGGGAGCAAGGCCGTGAATGGCCTTGTAGGTGAGGATGAGGATCTTGAAATCAATCCTCTGGGGGATGGGGAGCCAGTGGAGGCGAGCGAGGGTAGGAGTGATGTGGATGAAACATGCAATTTGTGGACAGGACGGACAAACAAAGTTTGCAGAGCAATCGCACAAAGTAACATACTTGTTTCTGTAATTGCAGTATACTCCTGATAACTTGTCCGTTAACTTGCCACCGCCACTCAAATCATGCTGTCAATGTCCCGGCCACATTTATTGACGTACTAACTCGCTACTCTGGACAACTCGCCATTGAGACCCATTCCTTTGGAGTGATGAGTTTACTGTATCACAATTAACAGAACATTTTATTCCATTGTGTATGTGGGGAGGCGGGGGGGAGAGGAAGTGATGACGTGGTTTTGTCAGAATTTGATCATTTTGATATTTTGAGGTCTAATTTGTGAAGTTATTTAATTGCATTCTTTCATAAGGAATCTCAGTCACGCAGACAGGAAATACATTATGTTGACCCATGGGAACTTTGCTCTGGCGCCAACTACGTCTGGAAGGGAATTCCCACAGGTAGATGAGAATTCTAACGGAAGGCATCTGCTAGGAAAATACTGCAGATTAAACATCATTTGCAAACTTTACTGTGTAAGGAGATCCTCATCTGTGTAGGATCATACCCCAACATACATATCCTTTCCTCAGAGGATCCCTTAGAGGAGTTTGTTTTAGAGAAGTCAGAAATCCTTCTGTTGCATTTCAATCGTTCTTCTCTCCCCCACCATATTAATCTTGGAAGATGATGGAAACATCCTTAACCTCTAACAAAAAGTCCTGTAGCTCAGCAGTTAGACCACTTGCCTCGCAAGCGAGAGACCTGGGTTTGATTCCTGGCAGGGTGAAACTTGGGTAAGTTTCCTTAATCCATACGCCTGATAAGAATCCCTCAAGAAAAAAAAACAATATTAATTTAGTCATTCAATCCATGACTTGTTTGTGGGATACTGCTGTAAGTAATTGGCTGCCGAATTTCGCCCACAAATATAGTCAAGTCACTTTACAGTATATTCTGTGAAGCGCTTTGAGACGTTTCGAAGACGTGAAAAGTGCTATATCAAATGCAAGAGTTATTATTGTTATTATTATAAGGCCTGCGTGGTTCTCTGAATCCATGCCCAGTGATACGTCTGATAACTCGGGGTCACAGTACAAATCCTGAGTCAAATTCCAGTGCAGTCTTTGTGGAAATCTATATATACAGCACCAAGCGCTGCGCACTGAGCAATCTCGTGTGTAGTTCTGCCTTCATTTCGGGGACCTTTCGGGAGCTTGGAATTGTTGCTTTTTGACATTTGAAGTTTGGACTCAAGTCCTATTCCAATCACCGAGGCCGAAGCCCCTCTCCCCCCCCCCCCCCCCCCCCCCCCCCCCCCCCACCCCCCCCCCCCCTCCTCTCTCCCACCCCCTCCTCTCTCCCACCCCCTCCTCTCCTCTCCCTCCCTCCCCTCTCTCCCACCCCGTCCTCTCCTCTCTCCCTCCCTCCCCCCACCCCCTCCTCTCCTCTCTCCCTCCCTCCCCCCACCCCCTCCTCCCTCCTCTCCTCTCTCCCTCCCTCCCTCCCCCCACCCCCTCCTCCCTCCTCTCCTCTCTCCCTCCCTCCCCCCTCTCCTCTCCCACCCCCTCACCTCTCCCACCCCGTCCTCTCCTCTCTCCCTCCCTCTCCTCTCCCACCCCCTCCTCTCCTCCCTCCCTCCCCCCCTCTCCTCTCTCCCCCCCACCCCCTCCTCTCCTCTCTCTCCCTTCGTCCCTCTTCATGCGGTCTCCAGATGGTTCTCCGGTGAGATCATCCGAGGAAAACGTGCGGCCCCAATACGTGGCCCAGAGCTGCACGAGCTGACAGTCATCCATCCCTCTGGTCACCCATAGGAGCCAAAAAAAAACCCATGTCCCTCGGAGCCTGAGTGGTGACGCGGGGTCCCGGCCTGACTGCAGTGGCTGTACCTGACATTGCCCCCCACCCCCCACACATTACTGTGGCTGTATCTGGGGACACACACACACACACACACAGACACAGACAGAGACCGAGGCCCAGCGCTGGACGGGACCGAGCAGAGAGAGACAGACAGTGAGCGGGGGGGGTGTGTGCGCGTGCGCGAGTCTGGACAACACCAGGGCCCCAGTGTGACAGTGATGACGATGATGATGATGGTGGTGACGGTGATGATGATGGCGGTGATGACCCGCCGGAATCCTTGCGGTTCAGAGCACCGGTTGCCCCGGCAACGCTCGTTCCCGCTTTCATCCGGCCTTCCCCACGTGACAGCGGCTTTGACGTCAGCAGAAGGCAGGGGGGTGGCTGCTTCCTCTGTGCAGCCCTCCCCCCCCCCCGGGCTCTCACAGCGCCGCGGGCTGACCGGCTCGGATGTTCGCAGTCGCTGCCTCCCGGAGGCCGTTAGCTCTCATGGGGGGGTTCAAACCCTGAGCATCTGCACAGTGTCAGGTAACTGTCTGCCCGGCAGCTCGCGATTCCATTCGCCCCTCAGCGCTTCCCTTCCAACTGGTTGCCTCTTGCCATCAGGGGTTTGAGAGTGGTGGTGGGGGGGGAGGGAGGCAGGAAAAGTTGTTTGCTGGTGAAGCCCAAAGGTTGTCCTGCGCTCGAGCTGCTGCTTCTTCCTCTTTTTGCTGTTCTTTGTTCCGGCGTAAAAAGAAGTTATTCCATTTGACAGATGGATCGATAGGCGTGTGCGACACGAGTGGTTAGTCACTGTCCGGGGCTGGTATAAAAGTGACCGGTTTCTTCCAAGTATCCAGATCTGATCAGGGAACGCACTTAACCGGTTACAGCGGCGTGTGGCGAGTAGTCTTAATAATAATAATAATAATAATAATCCTTGCATTTGGTATAGCGCTTTTCACGTCGGGAGGACGTCCCAAAGCGCTTCACAGAACACACTGTAAAGTGAATTGACTGTGTATTTGTGGGCGAACGCGGCAGTCAATTGCGCACAGCAATGTCCCACAAACAGTCGTAGATTGAAAATGACCAATTTATTATTGTTTTTGGTTTTGGAGGGATTATTATTAGGCTCTGTGTGGAGTAAGGAAACTTGCCCAAGGTTTCGCCCTGCCTGGAATTGAACTCAGGTCTCTCACTTGCAAAGCGAGTGCTCTAACCACTGAGCTACAGGACTCCACAAACGTGTACAGTTATACAGAGGGAGCTTTTCAAAGTTTTTCTGGCCCTGTTTCGCGTGCCAGCTGACACTTGGTATTGAGGATGCGTAATTTCATAGATGTAGGTTTGCACAATTCCAGTCTCCCGTCTGCTGGGTCTGATTTCTGGACCGCCATTAAGAGCCGTTAAGAAATAAGCTGTGTCTGTTCTGGCTGTGACCGAATCCGACAAACGTGTTTCTCGGAAACCGATAACCTCTCGTGTTCAACTCGTTTGCGATTCAAAAGTGCTTCACCGTTTGTGTGTCGTCCCTCAGTGGAGGTTTGTTGGGAGGAGAACTTCTTGGATCGAATGTTTGCAGCAAACGCTGGTATTGCCAGCTTGTCTCTGGTGCCACTTACTGGCAATGTCCCCCAAAGCAGAGCCACTGGCCTGGATGCCATGCCTGCTCCCCCGAAGAGGTGGGGTATTCTGAGAGACGGGTGGGGAGACTGGGGTCTTCAGAGGCACAGGGCTGTGTGGCTATAATTTTGGCTGTTGTTGGACCAGTAGAGAGTTTCGGAACTTGTTGGCCTCTCTGTATTGTCCTCAGATATTAATAATATATAATAATAATCCTTGAATTTGACATAACGTCTTATCACGTCTTTGAGATATCCCTCCACCATCTTCAATATAAATGGCACCATTACAGAACTACCTCCTTCCAAAGCACAATCTAAACAGACCACAAGATGAAAGGAAATGCAGAGAGCCCTGCTCTGATCCCTCACCTACTAGTGTTCCTCAGTAAAAGTATATAGAAGTTCATTAATACAAATTAAACTATTACTTTAGCAGAACTGCTGTGCATATCCCTCAAGAGAATAAGTGCTTCAGAGATGTGCCCTTTGGTTCTGATGCTTTGTTAGTGAAATGTTTTGATTTCAGATTGTAGAATTCTGTGGTACTGGAACTATTTTAGGTTGATTGCTATAAATAATGATCACATAAGGCATTAAACCGAGGTCCCATCTGCGTGTTCAGGTGGATGTTGAAGATCTCATGGCACTATTCGAAAAGAGAAGGGAGTTTCTCCCAGCGTCTGGCCAACATTACCCCAGATAAAATTGGTCATTCACTCTATTGCTGTGTGTACGATCTCACTGACACAAATTGCTATCACAATTACTACAAACATATTGTGCAGTGCTTTCAAATGTTTTGATTTGATCAAGTGCTATAAAAATTCAGTTGCAATTTCTAAAACCGATCATTTTGTTACATCTTCACAGAGGGATTTCCCATTGTAAACCTTTAGCAAAATAATTACATTTGTAGAGTGCCTTTCACGTCAGGATTTTTAGGAATCGTTGTAAGTTAAACTCCTATAATCCATGCATCTGCTGGTGTGCTGCTCACACTGTGTGAGTGTAAGGGAAACTCTAGCACTTTCAAATAAAAGAATGTGATATTTAATGCTCTTAGGCTGAGCTAATATTTGAGCGTTTAGTTGATTTATGTAGAGTGGTAGCCTGCTGATGTGAGTATTCACTGTGTTCTCATATATTAGTGCAGTCAGAGGGGCTTAATGGGAATTACACTGCTCTCCCTCCCCCCCCCCCCCCCCCGACACAAACACTGGCAAACAAAATAATACTTCTATTAAGCAAAGAGTGTGCAAGGAGGACAATGGTGTCTGAGCAAAAGACCTTTGAGTTATTAGGTTGAAGGGTCTCAGACATCCATTCATTCCTCTCATTCAGCTCATTCTTTGTTTGAAAGGAGCCAAGAGAGAAAAGAAGTGCTTTCTGTCTGAAAGTTCCCTTAGTGTTCTTCCAATATCTAAGTGTTCGCCTACAAAGTATTCCATCATTGCAGAATATGTACAGTATACCTCGTGATCTGCGTTGAGGCATGAATTTTTCGGATAGTGCCATGAGATCTTTAAATGTACACCAAATGTAAGGATTATTCTGTTTTTTTATTATTGGTAGTCTGCAAATACATTATGAACAAATATATATAGAAAAACAACCTGAGTAGTGGATAATTTACGTTCCTTAAATGGAAGAGTTAGGCAAACCTTCAATCAAGGTATGATTGATTACCAAGTACAATATGAGAGGGGGAGATTCAGTGGGTGGGGTGGGGGCCAGCCACTGAGATGGTGGAATAGGCACGGTGTCACCCCCAGGGCCCCAAGGGTGTTTGAATTCCAAAGTCACTTAGGTTAGTGTTTTGAATATTTACAACAACAACAAATTGCATTTATATATAGTCTTTCATGTTGGGAGGATGTTCCAAGGTGTTGAACAGTCGAGGATTTGTACCTGAGCTGGGAGTTGGATCCAGGAGGGGTGGGGGGCAATGGTTGGGGAGGAAGATGACCGAAGACGCGGTCAAAGAGGAAAGTCTTAAGATGGATGTTGGAGGAGGCAAGGTAAGGGGACGAGGTGAAGGGACTCCGGGATGGAGTTCCAGAGAGTGGAACAGTGGAACATCCAAACAGTTACAAGGTAAGTGTAAGAAGAAGATTTATTTTTCCACCATTGTTGAGCATGAAAGAGCTTTTCTTTTGGAGAGGGCAGAGAGTGAAGGAAAGAGCTTGCACATCAAGAAAAGGCGTAGTGCTGTTTGCAGGAGATAGGCCAAAACTGTCACACAAGTGGCACGGAGGTGAGGTTTCTCAGCAGTTGGAGATTGGGGGAGGAGAAAGTCTTCCTGCCTGCACGCCCACACAAGACACGAAAGCAGATGCTAAATCTTTTTGTTCAAAATGACTTTGAAATATGTGTGTGTGGCGAATATATTTGTAACATTGATCTTCCAACCTGTTGTAAATCCAGCCTTAGGTAGATGGGTTGAAGATCTCTCTGATGACAGTAAAGGATTTAACTGCAATCAGTTTGGCTACTTCCAGTTCAATTCTGAAAAATATATTCGGTTTCTACAACAACAACAACAAGATTGCATTTATAGAGCGCCTTTCACGTCGGGAGGACGTCCCAAGGCGCTGGACAGTTGGGTCGGGACCCGAGCAGAGGGGGGACATGGTCAGGGTGAGGGGAGGGAGGGAGCGAGGAGGGGAGGGAAGGGAGGGAGCGAGAAGGGAAGGGAGGGAGCGAGGAGTGGGTAGAGAGTCAAGAGGGGAGCTGAAGGCACAGTTGAAGAGACAGCACAAACTACAATGTTTGATATCTGGCACTACATTGGCCATTCCACTCATGGGGGTGGAAATTTTTCCTGGCACAGCAGGGGGTGAGTTCTACTGTTTGTGGTTAAAATGCAGGAGATTAGAGGGAGATTTACTGTACATCTGGTTGTGCTCTGGCTGGGCTCGGAGTGCTTGATCCGAGTACTGGAGACAAAAACTGTGCAAATCTTTCACTCGCTCACGCCTTGATACCTAACCATGAGCCACTCACTCATTGGGTGTGCACAGTTACACTTACATACCTTCTCACATTAGCTTTTCTTAAGAGTGACTACGAGTTAAAGGAGTTGCTAGTTATTTTAGATGTAGGACGTTGGGGTTGTTTTCTGTCTGTGTTTTGAATGGTCTAGTTATGATTACTTATCATATGGAACTTGACATTTCAATGTACATTCCACAGCCCCTAAACAACATCACGTAGCCCCTAACAGAAGCTGGCTATAAACTACTACCTACCCTAATCCTGATAACCCAAGACTGACTGACCCAGATGGTTAGGAATTGTATGCAGGTTTGTTTTGTCAGGATGTGATGTAAAATCTGACGTTATCCCTTAAGGAAAGCAAAGCATCAAAAACACTGACTTGCATCAAAGGACAAATAAAGTAATGTTTAGCAAGCAAACATTTAGTGGTGTGAATGGTTAACTGCTTCCTTTGTATGAGATCATTCTCTGTATCATCGGCACGTGCTAAACTTCCACTTTATAATCTGTTTTTGAAAAAGCTCCTATTTTTCTTAAAGATTAGTTAACTGTCTTATTATTCTCAAGACAGCAAAGAGAGCTATGTGTAACACTTGCTGGTATTTTACAGCTACCCCTGGATAACATGTTTTGTGTATTAGAGCCACTAGTCAAAAGGAGCCCAGAGGCAGACATTACTCATGGAATTTCTTCGCTGGTAATGTCAAGAGTGGGGAATACTGCTCACTGTGCTATTGAAGTGCAACCAGAAACCGAGGATTCACATGAATCTCGCTCTTTTATAACATTTAAGGTTTACAAAAGCAATTTTGTAGAATGTACTTCCCCTTTAAGATGCATCCCGGTCAATGCTACGTTAAATGGCATTTGGTTTCCATGAGACATGCAAGTTTTGAAATGCTGAAACCCATGTTGCAAAGCTTTAAAGGCTGAACAGCTTTAGTAGCTAAAAAAACATTTGAGGCAATCACTAAGCCCTGCTTGAACTTGCCTGATGTCTGTTTTTACTTGACCAGGACCACGTTTTGCAGGACCTGATCCCATTTAATCCGCTGAGGACTGGATGTCCTTTGTTGATTTGAGTATAACTTTTTGAGGGCAGTTAGCAACGAGGAATTTCTCAAGAACTCTCTCAGACTGAGCGTTCGTGACCCATCACCCTTAGGGTGTAATGTGCAGAAATGAGCTGAGTGAATAGATGCTGATGTGCGCTGAGGCCCACTTTCCTCTAATTCTTGCTGCCTGCAACTTATTGTCATGCCCTGATTCCTTTACTTTAGCTTAATGCACATTCAGCCTTGTGTGTAGATGTCTGGTTACATTAAATCTCATGCGTGTTTAATGCAACCTATTGCATATAACAACAGCTCCAGTCAGTGCTTGGAGCAACCATTAAAATAAGATGTGTTTTACAAACTCTGCGACTTGTTAATGTACTAGGAAGAGGAGAACCTTTTCGGAACCAACTAGCTAAAGATTTATATGAAGTATCATACATTTTTAACTTGATGTCACTTAAAAAGTCCTTCCTCCTCCTCGAGCAGCCTGTTGGATTGTAGAAAGCACAGGACACAGTTGCTTTGAGAGTGCAAGGAACTGGCAGTCGTCAAGAAATTTAAAGCATCCAGTCAGGCAAATGAAGATCCCATCTAATGGAACAAAATCCTAACGTAATGGCTGATGAATCTTGTGCAACTAGTGCTGGAAAACATTAGTGGGCAACACATTCATTTAAAATATATGCGACTTACTTTATTTTTTATTTAAAGGTAGAGATTCCTTTATCAGTGGAGAAGTATGTTCCAAAATAAAGTTATCTCCCCAGAAAGACTGGAAAAAAAATGCTAATATATTTAAATCGTTCAAAAACAACTTCCTCAACAACAAGCCTTGCCGAGTCTGTCACTTGGTTTACATAATAATAATGCTTACATTTAGTATAACGCTTTTCACGTGAGGAGGACGTACCAAAGTGCTTCACAGGCAGGATATACTGTAAAATGTGTTTTGTGGGAGAATGATGATAGAACTGAAGAATCATCAGGGTCAAAATTATGATATTTTTCAATCAAATTCTTATTTAAAGAGTATTGTTCAAACGTTTTGAATTAGTTTGGCCCACTTCTGAATAAAAGATAGGAAGATTGGATTGGAGTTCCTGTTTTTGACATTGTGAGTGGACCTCAGGAGTTGCTTCAAGCAACTGTTGATTTATAATAATAATAATCCTTGCATTTGATAAATCCCTTATCATGTTGTTGAGATGTCTCAAAGCGCTTCACGGAATATATTGTAAAGTGAAGTGACTGTTGATTTTGCGGGCGAATGTGGCATCCAGGTGCTCACTGCAATGACCCACAGACAGTCGTGGATTGAGTGACTGCATTTTTTTTGAGGGATTAATACGCCCGGAAAGCGATTTGCCAATCAACTAACAACTCGGTTCTTACTTACTGCGAGGTAAATAGTAGTATCTAGAGTAAGAAAACTTACCTGGGAATCGAACCCGTGTCCTCTTGCTTGCGAAGCGATTGCGCTAACCACTACGCTACGGCATACGCTACAAATTTCTTGAATGGCCACAATCTGAAGATCCAGAGCTTGATTTCTGGCAGACACACCCTTCAAAGGTGGTTGCGCTGGCTGGATTTCTAAGGTCTTTGCAGGTATAACATATGTTGCATCTGGGAGTGTTCTAGCATCCCAGCAGCAATCCAAGATAGTGGTTCTGATTCCAACATATTCTAGACAGCTTTATTCATGATTCTTTATTCAGAAGTCAGGGGGTATTTCAAAATATATTTTAAAGACATTCTGTAAGTAAGGGATATATTTAGAAATACTGCAATTTTGTCCCCTTTAGAAAACTTACAGCGCAGAAGGAGGCCATTTGGTCCATTGTGACTGTAATCGTGTTATCTCTCTCTATAATATAATAATAATCCTTGCATTTCATATAGCGCTTTACCATGTTCTTTTGAGATGTCTCAAAGTGCTTCACAGAATATACTGTAAAGTGAATTAACTGTGTATTTTATGAGTGAAAGCGTGGCAGGCGATTGCGTACAGCAGTGTCCCACAAACAGTCGTGGATTGAATAACCAAATTGTTTATTTATTTTTGAAGGGATTATTACCACCGGAAAAGTGATCTGCGAATTGAATAACAACCCGGGTTTCTACTTACTGCTAGGTAAACCGAGGCATGTGGAGTAAAACAACTTGCCTAAGGTTTTGCCCTGCCTGGGAATTGAACATGGGTCCTCTTGCTTATTAGAGGAGTGCTCTGACCACCATGTTACAGGACTCCACTGGAGCAATCTACTTTAATTATTTTCTGCTAATCTTTCTCTACAGCCTTTAATTTTATTTTTCATCAGCATTTATCCAATTTCGAGATGGTATCCTGTGTGAAGGGCAATATATAAATGCAGGTTGTTGTAAACATGATAAATTTAACTTAGCTTCAGCAGACGTTAGTAGTAAGGCATTCAGTAGTCTAACAACCCTCTGTGTAAGGGAAATGTATTTAGCCTCACATTTTTCTTCTGGTGTTAATCCTCAATTTATACCCCATGCCATTTATTTACTGGCTTGTTGATCAGGGGAGCTAGTCTCTCTATATTTACCCTGTACTTATCATAGCCATTATCATTGTCGTTAGCTTGAGTGGAGCTTGGCGCCCTTGATGGCCGTGCCTGGTGAATTTGTAAAGTTCATTGTGAAGAGAACAAGTCATTCACAGCCCTGTTGTACCAGGAACAGCAGCCAAGACCAGAAAGGTTGATAATCCCCACTGATTGTACCAGAAGCTGAATAGAGATAGATCTGGCGGATGTGTCAGTGAGTTTCTTCCATCAGGGAGACTTAATATATCAGCTCTTGATAATGCTACTTGTAAACTGGGGACAAAAGTGAATACAATATCTCCTCTCTGAGACACTATAAAATATTTCATTTTACAGTCTTTCTGGATCACGGCAACTTCCCCAAGAAACAGATCTCTTTAAAATCTCTTCCAAGAAAAAACCGTGGCAACTGGCCAATTGGGTGCTAGTTACAGCTGCCTTGAATAAATGTGTTCAGATCACTGCTTTCCTCTATTAATATAAATGATCTAGATTTTGGAATAATGTAGGAAGAATGTGGAGAGCAAGGATATTAATGGCAGAAAGGTATGCGTGCAAAACTGAAGAAAGTCATGGTCATATGGGGCATTGAATATAAACCCAAAGAAGTAATGCTTAATGTATAAAATTGGTAAATTAGAGTACTGTGTCCAGTCCTACTTTAGGAAGGATGTCAGAGCTATAGACATGGTGTTGAGAAGATTTGCTAGGATGATACCAAGGATGAGTCATTTGACCTTTGAGCAGTGACCGGAGGAACTGAGCCTATTTTCATTGGAACAGATAAAATTAAGGGGCACCTGATAGAGATCTTTAAAATTGTGAGGGCGTTTGATTCATTTGAAAGGGAGAACTTATTTTTTTTGGTCGGCGGGCCAGTGACTCAAGAGCATTAATTTAAGGTTAATTTAAAGCTTACACATTGAATGTAATTTTAGGAAGGTTTTTTTTTTACGCAGAAAATTGTTTAGAATGTGGAATGTCTATCTGGGAGCAGTGATCGAGTCAGAATCCATATTAGCTTTCAAGAGGGCACTACAACAACAACAACAACAAGATTCCATTTATAAAGCGCCTTTCACGTCAGGAGGACGTCCCAAGGCGCTGCACAGTTGGGTCATGACCCGAGCAGGGGGGAAATGGTCAGGGTGAGGGGAGGGAAGGGAGGGAGCGAGGAGGGGGAAGAGAGTCGAGAGGGGAGCTGAAGGCACGGTCCAAGAGAAAGGTCTTGAGACCGGCCTTGAAGGAGGAAAGGGAGGAAGCGGCGAAGGCACTGGGGGATAGAGTTCCAGAGTCTGGGGGCTGAGAGGCTGAAGGCCCAACCACCGATGGTAGGGCGGTTGGGGCGGGGGACGTGGAGCAGACCGGAGCCGGAGGAACGGAGGGTACGGGCAGGTAGGTAGGGGGATAGTAGGTTGGAGAGGTAGGAGGAGCAAGGCCGTGAATGGCCTTGTAGGTGACGATGAGGATCTTGAATTCGATCCTCTGGGGGATGGGGAGCCAGTGGAGGCGAGCGAGGGTGGGAGTGATGTGTTCCCGAAGCCTGGTGCGGGACAGTACACGAGCTGCAGAGTTCTGAATGACCTGCAGCTTGTGGAGGGAGGTGGCGGGAAGGCCGGTGAGGAGAGAGTTCCCATAGTCCAGCCTTGAGGTGATAAAGGCGTGGACCAGTGTTTCAGCAGCGTGAGGGGTGAGGTAGTGCCGTAGTCTGGCGATGTTCCGGAGGTGATGGAAGGCGGTGCCAGTTGTGGTGCGGATGTGAGGGAGAAAGGATAGCTCAGGGTCGAACAGAACCCCGAGGTTCCTGACCGGCTTTGAGAGGTGGAGAGTGCAGCCTTGGATGCTGATGGTGTCGGCGCCTGAGGTGCGGAGGCGCTGACGTGAGCCAATCAGGAAGATAGGTATCTAAAAAGGAATTTTTATTGAGAGAAAGCATGTAAATGGGAGTGAATGAATTGTTCTTTTAAAGAGCACAGGAACAAATAACCATCTTCTGGGAACTTCTATGGTTCCATGGCATGTATTAAACTGGGACTGTCTTAGTGAAGGACCGTCAGCTCACAACTGGCATTGAGGGAAATAAAGGGTGCAGTCACATCTTGTGTTATTTCAGATGCTCATGGACATGAAGTCAGCTGAGCATGATTCATGGCTTCCATGACGTTGGGTCTCTGTGGGTGCTTTTACTAATGAAAAAAAGCATTGCTAATTAAACTCATATAGTTGGAAGACTGCAAGTTCAAGTTCTGCTGAGGTAGCTGAAATCAGCAGTTGGGGCTTTCTAATTGACCTCAGTAACCCTAGGTTTGGGAGGAGAAAATCAGCCAGTTCCTTATCACCATCAAGAGACCCTTGCTGGATAAACAACCTGAGGTCAGAATCGGCTAAGCCTGGATGCCCACTGTATGAACAATCGCCAGTTGGGCATGGTACTAGTGGGCACCTCCTTGCGGGCTACTAGTCTGTAAAAATGAACCCTGGAGAAGGAAAAAAGAGTGAAAAACACGTTCAAAATGGAAGTAGGGCAGAAAATGGAAGGATAAAAACAACTGTAGGAGAATTACAAATGTGGAAGTAGTTTGCATTGAAAATCTAGGCAGGTTTTCCAATCTGATCTCTCAAATAGCTTCTAACTAACCAGCTTAATGATGACCTCTTAGCACTAATGCCTACAGAATTCCATTATAATTTTGCCGAAGTGTATTATTGAACAGATGTTTAACATTAATGGGTATAATTTTTATCAAATATTTTGCAAACTGTACAACTGGAGCAGATTCGATCACTACACTGTATGATTACAACATGCCACACTGCAAAGCTCCAGCAGGCATTGAACTTATTAATTGCTGTAATTTCTTATTACAGAGTACTACAGTCCCTGAAGTTTTCAGGAGGACCTGAAGTTGCTTTGTTTTCAAATATTACACTAATTTTGCTGCTCCAAATTCAGTAAAGCATGTGGAAAAATACAACATTGTGTAAAGATGTACTATTTTTTTCTTTAGTCACAACATGTCAAGACAAATGGTGGGAGCACTGACTGAATGTTGCTGAAGTCCTTGAAGCAGCAAGCATTTGAAGGGATTGGAGGATGGTGATTGTGAAGCCAACAAAAAAAGGGGAACTAGATAAACCTGTAAACTCTTTTCTAGCTGTTAGTCTTATATTGGTGGTGAGAAAAGCATTAGAAAAGCAAAGAGATCAGGAGCAAATTATGCTTAATTGAAATTAATTTGTTGAGGAAATAACTGAGCAACAGTGAGGACAGTGAGGGATGTTGTGAATGTATTAGCTTTCAGAAAGCCTTTGCTAAAAGAGAGAGGTTGCATCCAAGTTTGCTGATGATACAAAATTGGATAATTGGGAAATTTTGAGAATGATTACTGGTAATGTATCCCTCCTCCATCTTCAATTCTCTCAGTTTCACCATCAAAATTATCCCACTTGGTGATACCATCTGCAGGCAAAGAATTCACTTCCAAGTGTATGCGGATGGCACCCAACTAACTGTCTCTGCTCCACCCTCAACTCCAGGAATCACTGTTGTTCTGACAA
Organism: Callorhinchus milii; assembly: GCF_018977255.1. Lineage (NCBI taxonomy): Eukaryota > Metazoa > Chordata > Chondrichthyes > Chimaeriformes > Callorhinchidae > Callorhinchus > Callorhinchus milii. The sequence continues at coordinate 95,447,893 of NW_024704743.1, read as the reverse complement.
TTGACTATCGGACATCAACAACAACAACAAAAATTACATTTGTGTAGCACCTTTCACGTTGGGAAGGCGTCCCAAGGATTGGACAATCAATGTTTCGGACCCAAGCTGGGGTTCGGGATCGGGGAAGTTGGAGGGCATGGGGGGGAAGGAGGATGTCTAAAAGCATGGTTGAAGAGGAGGGTCTTGAGATGGGTCATGAAGGAGGCAAGTGAGGGGGTGAGGCAGAGGGACTGCAGGATGGAGTTTCAGATGGGTGGGGGCAGAGTGGTAGAAGGCCCGCCTGCCAATGGTGGGGTGGGGGACGTGAAGCAGGCCGGAGCCCGCTGAGCAGAGGGAGTGGGCAGGTTGGTAGGGGTTTAGAAGGTTGCAGAAGTAGGGGGAAGCAAGGCCATAGAGGGTATTGAAGGTGAGGACCGTGATCTTGAACTGTATCCTCTGTGTGATGGGAAGGCAGAGGAGTTGGGTGAGGATGCGAGTGATAAGGTCGCGGAGCCTGGTGCGGGAGAGGACACGGGCTGCAGAGTTCTGGATGATCTGCAGCCTATGAAGGGAGGAGTTGAGGAAGCCGACAAACAGGGAGTTTCCGTAGTCGAGCCTGGATGTTATGAATGTATGAGGGTCTCGGCGGCCTGCGGTGTGAGACAGTGGCGGGAGCTGGGTGATGTTGCGGAGGTGGGGGAAGGCAGAGCGGGACATGGCACGGATGTGGGGTAGGAAGGATAGTTGAGGGTTAAACAAGATACTAAGGTTCCGAACGGCTTAGTAAGTTGGAATGTGCATCCTTGGATGGTGATGCTATTGCTATCAGTGCCTGAGGTGTGGGCAAGGGCAGAGGCAGTACTTTTCCAATTATTGAGATCAAACCAATAGGTCACTAGATGCCACAGTTCTTTCACATTTCACAAGTACAGGAACCACATTTGTTTGTTTCTATCCATTTCCTTACAGATGGAAAAATCCATGACATAATTCTTCTATGTTTATATTAGCAGCTTGGAAGATCAGAACGTTTGTAAACCTGGGATCTTAGTTTTATTTTCCATAAACATACTTTTAATAAGATCCTTTTGAGTTACCTTTTGGCCTTAAATGCCATGCTCTACAGTTATCCTTCTGTCCTTTCTTCAGATGTTGTGAGTCCTGTATCAAAATGGTTAGTGCGTTCGCACCGCAAGCGGGAGGACCCGGGTTCGATTCTCGGGTGAGATGAAACCTTTAACAAGTTTCCTTACTCCACATGTCTCTGTTCACCGAGCAGTATGTAGGAATCCAGTTGTTAGTCGATTGGCGATCACTTTCCTGGGATAAAAACCTCCACTACCGTTTGTGGGACACTGCAACACACAAACAGTGCATTGGCTGTCACAAATACACAGTCAATCCACTTCACAATATATTCTGTGAAGTGCTTTGAGACATCTCAAGGCCCTGATAAGGCGCTATATCGAGTGCAAGGATTATTATTATGTGTTGAGTCAGTAAACCTGAGGCTGTTATACAGTATCCACCAGACTTCAGTTAGCACTCGATCTGGCTAGTATCAGACTTCATTGAAGCTTTTATCTTGAGTTGTCGTAGAATTCTGTATTTCTCAAGAAGTGACAGTTCCAAAATTCTTTCCGTCACCACATTCCCCAGGTATCAAACACAAATGTCACTGTGTCGACATATGAGAGCTCTGGCATACCCTATAGCGGGAGAACTAAATATTTGAATAAACCTAGACAGTAGTTCACTTTATTTGGAAACAAAACTTTCCGAAACTCCATTACCAAGCAAAGTATTGCTTGATAGGTTGTGGAATATATATCTTTGTTATTATCCATCCGCCAACTAGCAGATAAATGGCCACCTTGTCAGACAATCTCAGGAGCTTTGCTCTGAACTCCTTTGGTAAGATGAGCAAATGGAATAAGCATTACACCTCGAACTATATTTTTTGCAGAACTACCTCTCCGTTAATTCTTTTTGTGATTTGTGGGGATTTGTGCAATATAGAATTGGGGAACATCATTCATCGTTTACATCAAACAATTATAGGATGTTACAGCACAGAGTCTGGCCATTCAACCCATTTAAGTCTGCATTGATGGATTTTACCACAACTTAATAACAATAATACTAATCCTTGCATTTGATATAGCAGCTTATCACGTCTTTGAGATGTCTCAAAGCACTTCACAGAATATATTGTAAAGTGAATTGACTGTATATTTTGTGGGCGAAACGTGGCAGCCAATTTCGCACAGCAGTGTCCCACAAATAGTCGTGGATTGAGTTACCAAATTAGTTTTATTTTGAAGGAATTATCATCCCCGGAAGAGTGATCAGCCAATCGACTAACAACTAGGTTCCTACTTACTGCTAGGTAAACAGGTGTGTGGAGTAAGGAAACTTACCCAACGTTTTGCCCTGCCGGGAATCGAACCCGGGTCCTCTCGCTTGTGAGGCAAGTGCCCTAACCATGAAGCTGCAGAAATCTAATCTGATCCACTTTCCTGCTCATTTATTATTGATGAATAAGGAGGCAGTGGACAGCTATTTATTTTGGTCAGCTAGGTGTCTGACACATATGGAAACCTATCCCCACACATATTCAAAGAGTATCCAAACCAGACTGAGAGATCCACATTTGTATGCCATCTCTTCATGGAAATTTCTCTGTGTCTTGAATGCAATGTATATTCTCTTCCTGGAGGAATGCAGCCTACTTACCTAATTCTAGAGTATTAGATGTAGGTTGCCAAGAGCCAAAGCTTGAGGTCCCCACAGTGTACATTAGGGCACTGCTGGAGTCAACAACAACAGCTAGCACTTACACAATGTTCCTCCACGCAGGGTAGTATCTTAGAGCGGATAACAGTGGCGGGGCCTGAATCCGAGCTGGGAAAGGCGGGAGGTGACCGTAAGCACGGTCAAAAAGGAAGATTTTCAGGCAGGACTTGATAAAAGGGAGAGAGGGGGCAAGGCGGAGGGATTGAGGGAGAGTGTTCCAGAGCTTTGGGGCGCAGTAGCTGAATGTGCAACTTCCAGTGGTGGAGCGGAGGGTGGAAAGGACAAGCAGGAGGCCGGTGCCCGTTGAGCTGAAGCGCTGGTTGGTGGATTGGGGAGTGAGGAGATCGGAGAGGTAGGGAGGTGCCAGGGAGTGAAGAGTTTGAACACGAGTGTGAAGATCTTGAAGTCGATCAGTTCGGTGATGGGGAGCCAGTGGAGCCTGGCCAGAATTGGTGAGATGGGGATATGGGTAGCAGAGTTCTGAATAAGCTGGANTTTTTGAGTAGTGGAGCTGGGGAGACCGGCGAGGAATGCATTTGAGTAATCCAGGCGGGAAGTGACAAACTTGTACGAGGATTTCGGCTGCATTTGGGGTAAAGTACGGTCAGAGGCGGGCAATGTGGCGGTCCTGGTCAGGGACTAGATATGGGGAAGGAAGGACAGCTGGGAGTCGAACCGGACACCTAGATTGCACCCTGATTCGGTGATCTGAGGTGGAGCCCAGACAGGTTGAGGAGTTCAGGTCCGCAGGAGTGAAGACGTTGACAGGAACCAAGGAATATGGCTTCTGTCTTATCCACATTCAGCTGCGGGAAGTGTGCACTCATCCAGGCCCTGATGTCTGCCAGACAAGCTAATATTGGTTCTGATGAAGGTTCGTGGACCCGAAACATTGACTCACTTTCCTTTCTCCATAGATGCTGCCTGACCTGCTGAGTGTTCCCAGCGTCTTCTGTATTTGTTTCAGAATATTGGTGGACCTGGAGTCGATGCTGGAGGAGGCAAAGTAGATTTGAGTGTCATCCGCATACATGTGAAACTTTATCCCGTGTCTGCAGATGACATCACCCAGAGGGAGCATATAGATGTAGAATAGAAGGGGGCTGAGGATGGAGTCCTGGGGTACTGGGCGAGGGTGAGCGGAGAAGCCATTTACCGAAATGAAGTAGAGGCAGTTGGTTAAGTAGGACTCGAAACATGCGAGTGTGGTCCCACTAAGGTGGATGAGGGAGGAGAGTTCGACTGTGTCGAACCCTGCAGAGAGATCCAGGAGGACGAGGAGGCAGAGGGAGCCCTGGTCACAGATAGGGAGGGCGTCGTTTGTGACTTAGACAAGCGCTGTCTTTGTGCTGTAGGCCGGGTGGAAACCTAGTCTAATTGGGCAGGAAGTCTAACCAGTTAAAACAACGGCTTGTCATTGAATGCGCTGCCTGGGAAGATTCCTGCTGCTTGTACGCCTAGATATACCCTACCTGTTAGGGCTTTCGCTTTCAGGATTAACAGGAACTGAGTGAGAAGTATCCTTGCTCCCATTCTCCCAATCTGGCCGCACTTTATCAAATTAAGTGACTATTGACAGTCTCTCTTCTGACAGCACTGGACACAATGGTTAACTGTTCTGTGATTTAAACTCTCTGCCATCCACTTTATCTCTTTGTGTTGATGCAAGAAAGTTGCACAAACCTACCCATCCCCATGGTGGTACAATGTGGTCACTCCTCTAATGACCACCCTTATGCTTCCCTCCTCAGTCTGGAAGGCCGAGAAAGAAAAAGACATTAAAGCGAGTTAGAGAAGTGCAACAAGCAAGTATTGATAATGTTGATATCAACCTGGGTTTGCTGACAGATTTATGGTCAAACTAGTGAAGTGGCCTGTCCCAAGGCAGGCAATAGGAAGGAGCTCTTACCTGCCAACAGAAACTCTCATTTCATTTGACTTTAACATATGTATCTGCAATGATTTTTTGTCAGTTTACCAGCATTGAATAATGGACTAAATTTAGCTTGAATGGCTAAATGATACCTATTTGACCGCGCTTTAAGTCATCTTGTTCTCTTTCTTAAGGTTGCAAAACATTATGGCAACCTAATCATTCTTGGTCAATTATATCATTACTGATCATAATTTATATCATTTGAAATCCACATTGTTGTAGGCTTTATTGGTGCTTTGTAATCTCTCCATCACTGCAGCTTCTGAAAAGCAATTCGGAGACATTTGTGAACATGTCCTTGTGGTGAGTGCACATTAGTTGAAGTGGACTCTATCCAAGTTCTACTGGAACAACTGAGACGTTCCCTGAACTTTGGCTTCATCATCTCATTCAAACATTGTGTGATCTGATCACTTCTAACATTGTTACAGTGCCCATAATCTTACTCTGGAGATGTTAGTGCATGCCAATCACTCATAGTACTGTGTCAGCTGCAATCCTGAACCCAGTCCTACAAGGCCCTAACCAGTAAAGGTTACTACACAGAGCCAACAGATTATATAGAATGTCTGCTGGATGGAGAGTGCTGCACAATAAAATCCTGTGAAGTGTTTTGAGACATCTGGACAATGTGATAAGGCGATATATCAAATGCAAGAATTATTATTGCTTCATATCACATCCCTCCCCACATCATGGCTTTGCTAACACTGAATAACTCATTCAAGCTCTGTGGGCCTCGCACCTCCTGTTATAGCTGTCCTGATAACTACATGGTATTAAATACCGTACCACTAGTCAACTGAGCTACCATTCTCCTTTCAGCAGTGGGTATATTTCATAAGAAATCCAGCTTAGTGTATTTTGTGCTGATATTAATACTACATCAGTTTTAAGACATCCTAGAGTTTTGTTGTGAAGTGTAAGAACAATATTAACAACAACAAAGTGACATTTGTAAAGTGCTTTTCACATTGGAAGGATGTCCCAAGACATTGACAGTCAGTGTTTCGGACCCGAGCTGGGGGTCGGGATTGGGAAGGGTGGAGAGCAAGGGGGAAGGATGGTGATCGAAAGCACGGTTGAAGAGGAGGGTCTTGAGATGGGTCTTGAAGGAGGCAAGAGAGGGGACAAGGCGGAGGGACTGCGGAATGGAGTTCCAGAGTGGGGGCAGAGTGGCTGAAGTCCTGCCCATTCAGTCTCTGAGTTAGTTCCAAACACAGTCTCCACAATTTGTTACTTAGGTCAGTATCCTATGAAGCAGCACTTAAATGCCTCCTCCAGGACCACAAAAGAAACTTGGTTCCAATGTAAAGGAGAAGTCCAGCGCACTGGACTCATTTTAAAAATAGCTTGATTGTGTGATGGTAGGACGGTAGGGTGCCTGTTTTGGAAGGATCAGATGGGCCAAAGGGTCTTCTTCATCCAAACCAAACTTCTGATCTTGTGCGGGAGTTATTTCTGGAAGGGAAGGGTGGGATTCGGGATGACTCCATATTTGTAGCGTTTCATAAATGTGTTCTATCTGAATACAGTATCACATTAAAAGCATTATGAAATCTATAAATCTTATCTCATTATTGACAAGTACAATATTAAAGACAATTGAAAATTAATATCGGTTCTCTAAACTGTTCCTGTTCCTAACTGATAGCTGAACTGTGGAAGAAACCCATTGTGGTAAGATTGCTTCTGCATTTCTCTTGATTGTCCCAGAAGGTGGATTAACATTTAGTTTTGACTCTTGGCCAAGCACAAAGTATTACAGTGCAACATGTCCACTGAGGTTACATGTGGCAGTGTTTTGAGGATGCTGATTTTCTCCACAACATATAGGGCTTAGATAGAAGAGGATGAGGGAACAGCTGTAGGTTTAAGTTAAGCTAGTTTTAATTTGATTAAAGATTGTGGTTTGAATACCCCCATCTTTGCTGCCTGAAATCCTTCGGTTAAGTTAAGATGCATTCAGATTTGTACTGAATGCATCTTTAAGATGGGAATGGATGGACTGGTGGGAGAGACTTGATGCTCCAACAGTTTAAGATTAAGTGTAATTGTTGCTTAATTGGTGATGCAGCTCAAGTCAGAAAACATTATTACCTTTGCTGTGAAGAGTGCAGAATACTTGTTGGAGATTGTGATTCACATGAAACAGTACTTCATGTGGCAGTTCAACATCACTCTGCTGCTGTGAGTCGATGTTGAGTTCGGGCAAAACAGACAGTCTTATTCTTAACCTCTTTATTTTAGTCAAAGGTGTCAATCTGGTTCAGTTGATAGCACTTTCACCTCTTGAGTCAGAAAATTGTGATTTCAAGCCCCTTATCCAGACTTTGAACTCATAATCTAGGCTGACACACCAGTCCAGTGCTGGGAGAGCACTGTGTTGTCCGAGGTGCCATCCTTCTGATACAAAGTTAAACCAAGGTCCCATCTGCCTATTCAAGTGGATGTTAATGATCCCACAGCAGTATTCGAAAAGAGAAGGAAGTTTCTCCCTGGAAGGAAGAATCCTGAAATTGCTCATTCACTTCATTCACTTCATGGCTGTTTGTGGGACATTTCTGTGAACAAATTTGCTGCCATGTTGCTAGAAAATACAGTCATTATACTTTACGGTAATTCTGTTATGATGCTTTGAAACATTTCAACAATAGAATAAGGCACAAAATCAAATGCAAGAATTATTATTATTAACATTTGCTATGTTACAAATTGGCCCCTGGGCCGATTGTTAATAGGTAATTTTTACCCGTGAAAAGTCATCCTAAACAGATGAATACTGGGTAACAAGTCTTTAAAATACCCGGATATAGAGAAAAAGATTTTCCCCCAAAAAATCACTTGAGTCATAGTCAAACAAGATAGTGCTTGGACCTATTAAGGAACAAACCCCTTCCTTGTGGGGATGGGGTGCTGCCATCTGCTGGTTTACAACAGTATTACTTTGTCACTCCACAGCAATAAATACAGGTACAGTATTATCCCATGGACAGTTTCAGCACAGAATGAGGCTTTTCAGCAGGTTGTCTCTGTGCCAGTATTACTGCATTTTCACCTTTTATTATTAATCTCATTTTTCAGCACTTTCTCCATATCCTTTAAGGTTTTACTGCTCCTGTTGTGTTCCAAACACAGTCTCCACAATATGTTACTTAGGTCAGTATCCTATGAAGCAACACTTAAATGCCTCCTCCAGGACCACAAAAGAATGCAAAGGAGAAGTCCAGCGCACTGGACTCATTTTAAAAATAGCTTGATGGGGTGGGAAGACAGTAGAGTGCTGTTTTGGAGGGATCAGAAGGGCCAAAGGGTCTTCTTCATTCAAACCAATCTTCTGATCTTGTGTGGTAGTTATTTCAGGAAGGGAAGGGTGGGACGCTACCCTGTGTGAGGGATGCTATATAAATGCAAGTTGTTGTTGTTAATGATTCTATTATTCCAGGGTCAATAGTCGCTTGTAATAATGAATTCCAATCCCCAATAACCCTCTGAGCGAAGAAATTCCTTCTCGCCTCTCACCTTGATTTATCTGCTAATAATCCAGATTCTGTGCCCTTTGTCTTTGATTCCCCAGTCAAAAGAAATAGATTTTCTCTATTTACCTTGTCAAGCTCCTTTGGTAACTTAAAGACATTGATTCTAATTTAGCTACGCTAGAATCTGACGCAGAATACAATGTACTTTTTAATGACTTGTTCTGCAGCTGAAGATCTCTACCATCAAGATGGGGAAACAAAACAGCAAGCTACGGCCTGAGATGATGCAGGATTTGCTGGACAGCACAGACTTCACGGAGCATGAAATCCAGGAGTGGTACAAAGGTTTCCTCAGGGATTGCCCTAGCGGCAATTTATCAATGGAAGAATTCAAGAAAATTTATGGGAACTTTTTTCCCTATGGGGATGCTTCAAAATTTGCAGAGCACGTTTTTCGCACTTTCGATGCCAATGGAGATGGGACAATAGACTTCCGGGAGTTTATCATTGCACTGAGTGTCACATCGAGGGGCAAACTGGAGCAGAAGCTGAAATGGGCGTTCAGTATGTATGATCTCGATGGAAATGGATACATCAGTAAATCCGAGATGCTGGAGATTGTTCAGGTATTCTTTCACATTGTTTCTGGATTCTGAATGATTTGATGACAATGTGTCCTTTTTGTTTCCTTGTCTTTCTGTTCACCCCCAACCCCCAAGTACACACACGCACACACAAAATGCATGGCCGATGAGCTAGGTGGGTCATTAGTCAACGCGTCATCTGAACCTGGCTCAGTTGGTAGCTTTTTGATCAGAAGGTTGTGGATTTAAGCCCCTGGTTGGGACTTTGAGCTCACAGTCTAGGCTTATTGCAGTGCATTGTTGGAAATGCCATCCTTTGGATGAGAAGTTAAAACGATGTCTCATCTGCACATTTAGCGCTTGATGAAATCACTGACATCCCTCATCCCTTTTCACATCACTGACATCCCTGATTTGCCAAACATGTTTCCCCCCCAGGTTAATTATGTTGCAGATCCTGTTGCCAAAGATGAGTGTAAAATAATGGTCCTCGACTAACAAACCATCAAATATGTAATAATAATAAATGTTCCAAAATCCCGTCTGCCTCTTTAGGTGGACATTAAAGATTCAATAGCAGTAGCGGAAAAGAGAAGGGAGTTGGCCTGGTGTCGTGCCTGACAATCTCCCAGATAAACTGAACATTTACCTGCTGATCGCTTATGGTACATTGTTGTGTTGCTGCTGAGTTTGACTATCAATGCACAGTCACTACACTTAACAACAACATTTATATTAGCGCTCTTCATGCACTGTAGCATAACAATTAACAATATTCACTGTAACAATTAACTCGGAGCACTTAACTGCTTTCTTCCACCTTCACCACATTGCCCGTCTCCGACAATTCCTCACCATAGCTGACGAAACCCTTGTCCATCTCTTGGCTGGACTACCCTAACGCCCTCCTCACCGGTCTCTCCTCCTCCACTGTTCACAAAATTCAGCTCATTCAAAACTCCGCCACCTGCATTCTCACCCGCACCAAACTCCACACCCCGATTACCCCAGTCCTTGCCAAACTCCGCTGGCTTCCTATCACAGAGCGGATTGACTTCAAGATTCTCACTCTAGTGTTTAAATCCCTCCATTCTTGGCACCCCCTCCATCTCTCTAACCTCTCTCTCCACAGCAGTACCCGCTGCCTCTGCTCTATTGGGACCGGCCTCCACCGCGTCCCACGAATCCTCTGCTCCACCATCGGTGGCCATATCTTCAGCCACTATGCCCCGAAACTTTGGAACTCCCTCCCTCAACCCCTTCGCCTCGCCCCCTCCTTCCCCATCTTCAGGTCGGGCTTGAAGACTTTCCTTTTCGACCGCGCCTACGGTAACCTTCCCCCTCCCCCTGGCTTGGCCTTGGGCTCCACCATTGTTAAATGCTCTGAGACACCGCCCTGCATGGAGGGCGCTATGTAAGTGCAAGTTGTTGTTGTTGCACTGACTGTAATTTAGCCTCAGAAAGAACTATAAGGAGGGTTATAATAATAATAATACTTGCATTTGGTATTACTCTAGGAGGAAGTTAGAATCAACAGATCTTGATGACGTAAAGATGTAGTTTGTGTAAGGCTATGTGCCAGGAAAGTTTAGTAAACTCGTTGTTTGACCAAAAGCTTATTTGAATTGCAGTCACAGTGGCTGGAGTAGGCTATTAAAGCAGATGGACAGATTACGTGATATAATTTGACTTGCCATCGGGAATAAAGATTGTTTGTTTGCCAAACTAATGTTGTAGCAAACCATACAATCGCAAGCAAGAGAACTGTGGCTTCTTTCAGACAGATGTTTGCTTTAAACCCCATGTTAAGTACTGAGCTGTAACCATACTTCAGATTTGGGATCCGCAGTAAAGCTATTAGAAATGACCTACTTGTCAGTAGCTTGTTCTGCTTTTTGTTCAATTTAGAATTTTTGATTTTGCTCTATACAGGGCCCACTGTCTCAGCCAATAATAATAAGATTAATAAGAATGATCCTTGTATTTGATATAGCTTCTTATCACCTCGTTGAGATGTCACAAAGCACTTCACAGAATATACTGTAAAGTGTATTGACTGCATATTTTTATGGGTGAAACACGGCAGCCAATTGCACACAGTAGTGTCCCACAAACAGTCATGGATTGAGTGACCAAGTTGTTGGGACAGCAGCCAGTTGCTGGACTGTAGATTCATAGGAAAAAAAACCTGAAATGTAAAAAGAGAAAATAATAATAGAAATAATCCTTGTATTTGATGTAGTACCTGTCATGTCATCGAGATGTCTAAGAGCGCTTCATAGGAGTCACTGTTAAGTATAATGACATTTTATGTGTAAGCAAATCCCATGGCTACCAATTTGCACACCAATATGTCCCACAAACAATCGTGAAGTGAATGACCAACTTCATCTGGAGAGTTGTTGGCTAGTACACCAGGAGAAACTCCTTTCGAATAGTATCTTGGGATCTTTAACATCCACCTGAACAGGCAGACTGTGCTTTAAGTCTGATCCAAAGGACGGAACCTTCAAATTTTTCCCGCCAACTTAAATCATCATACTTTCAATATCCTGGCCGCATTTATTAATGCATTTATGTACATGTTTATGTATTTATAGATATGCCTAACTCATCACTCTGGATGACTCATCACTGAGCCCTTCTCCCATGAAATGACAAGTTATCAAGAGTTTACTGTATAACTTTTTTTTCTTTGTAAGGAGAAATTCTATTATATAAAGACATGGTGAAGAGATCTGTATTTATAGTGATGAACCTGTGTCACACCTCACTGTTCCCAGTACTCTCACATTGTGACCTGATTTTTTTCAGCATATTGATTTCTGTATTTTCCTGTATATTTTCTTGCAGGAAATAGTCATCAAAGATTAATTTAATACCTTAAATACCGTCCGCCCGCATTCTCACCTGCACTAAACTTAGTACCTCCATTACCCCAGTTGCCAAACTCCATTGGCTCCCTATCACAGAGCGGATTGATTTCAAGATCCTCACTCGTATACAACAGCAAGATTACATTTGTATAACGGACAGAGTACAGCATTTCAGATATTTAATTTATATTTAAATTGTATATTTAAATTCCTTCACGCCCTGACAGCCCCCTATCTCTCCAACCTGCTTTCTCCCTAAACCACTGCCTGCTGCCTCCGCTCGACTGGCTCCGGCCTCCTCATTGCCCCCTGGACTCTCCCTCCCCACCATCACCGGCTGTGCCTTCAGCCACTAAGCCCCGAAGCTGTGGAACTCTCTTCCTCAATCCCTTTGCTTTTGCCCCCACTCTCCCCATTTTCAGGTTGCGTTTGAAGATCTTCCTCTTCGACTGTGCCTACGGTCACCTTCCCCCTCCCCTTGGCTCCGGATCAGGCTTTGCTACTGTTAAGTGTTCCCAACGTGCTATCTGGCGTGAAGGCTGCTGTATAAATGCAAGTTGTTACTGTGCCGGCATGCCTATAGAGACCCAAGCTTATGCACTGACTACACCTTTTCAGGTCAATGTATTCTGAGAAAGAATACTGTAACAAGGGAGGGGATTTGGGGTTATTAACTGATTAATAATCAATAGTTACCTTTATGCCTCCCAATGGGCGCTCCCCAGAACACACCATTCAGTCATAGGCTGCTGGTTCTCCGGAACTCCCCATTCCCAAGGGGGGATGTTTAGTTGTTTCCCCACTGCATTCATTAGAGGACACATGAGAGGACAGCTTCCTGCTGTTTCTCCTCACCCACTGTGCAGACTCCACCCCCATCTCTAACATTTCCAATATTTGGGATGTTATAGCACTAAATCTACTCAAGCACTCAGACTAGTTTTGTTACGGTAATATTTGAAGCAAAGTGTTATGGCTTTCCTAAAGCTTTCCTTTATTTTTAAGGACGCTGTTAGCAACACCACCAGGGTTGCCCTTTTGTAAATAAGTAATTTGCCCCTTGAGGCAAGCAATCGTTTGCCCATGAAATACACAGCCACTACACTTTATAATAAATCCTGTTAAGTCCTTTGAGACGTACTCCCGACGTGAAAGGAGCTATATCAAATGCAAGGATTATTATTATTTTTATTATCCTATTTGGTAAATTTTAGGCCCCACATTGGGCTTAATTTTTTTTGTTTAATATTAAGGTTGAGCTATCTAAGAGGGCCAAAATTACTGCTCCCCGAGCCTAAAAAACTAACTGCAATCCTAGCTAAATGTATCTTTTACGAATTAGCCCATATTTGGGTAAAATATGTTTTTATTGCCAGAGGACAGAATGATGCCAAATGTAGCACACCTCAGGGCAAGAAGGATAGGCCAGGAAACTATAGACCAAACTGCTAGAGGTTTATAATACAGAATCTTACAATAGGGGATGAAATAATGGAGCACTTTCAGGGAAAAACAAGCAAATCAGAGCCAGTCAGCACAAATTCCGAAATGGCAAGGAATCGCTTGAACAACTTAATAGAAGTCTTTGAAGAAATAACAAAGAGGATAGATAAAGCAAATGCAGTACATGTGGCTGATACGGATTTTCAAAAAGCATTCGATAAGGTACCACATAAGAGGTTTATGTCAAATGTAATGGTGCATGGAATGAATGGAAATGGGGTAGAGGGATAGAGACATTTTGAGAACAAAAAGGAACGAGTCGGAGTGAAAGGAAGCTTCCCAGACTGGACACATTTCGTGAATGGCATTCCACAGAATTCTGTATTGGTGCTGTTCTCATTTACTATATAAAATCATGACCTGGATTTAGCAATTGAGGGAACGATACTGAATTTTGCTGATGACACCCTTTGGGAATGGAAAACGTCACAAGCAATGTGAAAGACTGCAGGCGGACAGGGATAGGCTGGCAGGGTGGGCAGATAGATGGCAGTTGAAGATCAATGTTGCAAAATGTGAGGTAGCATATTTTACGAGTAAGAATAAGAAAAGGAATACATCTTACAACCTTTTGTAATTTTAAATAGAGTACAGGGACCCTTGCTGTGCACATACAAAGCTCATTAAAGATTAGATATTATCATAGAAAAGCAAATTGAATCATTGGATTTATATCTTAGAAGAGGGTGAGAAAACAAAAGCAAGCAGCAATGTTGAACTTGTACAAGACCTTAGTTGTAGTTGGAGTCCTCATGGTTAGATTAATGTATATAGTTAGGGGGATAATACTCATCCAGATATACCCTGGGGTGCTATATAAATGCAAGTTATTGTTGTTGTTGATATCAAAGCAATGGAAAAGGTGGCTCACTAGCATGTTACCAGGCATGCCGGGTTTCAGTTATATAAAAAGAAACTTGAGCAATGTGTATTGAGGCTGGGTGAGTATTATCTAAATTCTAGACCCTAGAGATGTCTTGAATGCATGTTGTTTGCTCAATATTTGTGTTCCAGGGTTGTCCTGCTGAGGAGAAGTGAAAACCATGCTTTCCCCAGCCAAGTAATCAAGTTCATACTGTTGGACCCAAGACACCAGGCATAGCTGAACGCATACAGTGAGCGCTGATACTGAAATAATTTATTTATATACCTAAGAATTGCCTGATATACCTCTAATCTTATACAGGCAATCTACAAGATGGTTTCTTCAGTGATGAAGATGCCAGAAGATGAGTCCACACCTGAAAAAAGGACAGAAAAAATCTTCAGACAAATGGACACTAACCGAGATGGTGAGTTCACATCTTCTCCTCAGCTTTGTCACTGTTTCAGTACTGGAACTTTGTCAGACTTTTACACAAGTTACCACAGTACCCCCACTATTGTCATAGCAGGTTTTTACGACAGTAACAAAAAATTCCATTTGTATAGCACCTTTCATGTCAGGAGGACGTCCCAAGGCGCTGAACATTTTGCATGCTGTGCATCGATTTCTGTGCATCAGCCAAAAATATATCCTTTGAAGTTTTGAGACAACCTCCTGACTTGAAAGGCACTATATCAAACATAAGGATTATTATTATTATGTCAAGAGCAATTTTTTTTGTCAATGTGCTCATTTCCACTTTCCACTCTTTCACTCTTTTGCATGTTTGGTCAACAGCTCAGATCTACATTTTTGCTTAAGTGTCCTTCTCTTGCATTGCAGGTAAACTATCCCTTGAAGAGTTTATCCGAGGTGCCAAAAGTGACCCTTCCATTGTCCGTCTCCTTCAGTGTGACCCCAGCACAGCCGGTCAATTCTAATTCCAAATTGAAGAAAGTTGACATTTCAATGTGACTGTGTTCCTGCTTCATTTGCCATATGTGACTGGTGGCTTGGCCACCTTGTTACGGACATACCTACCATCCATTAGCGCTGTTTGCTTTTAAATTTTGAATTTGGAAATGGCTGTTTAATTAAACAATGTGTCCGGACCTATGACAGAACCATTTTTTTTAGCTACGTGGAAGTTTTATTATAATTGTATTTACCTTGATCAGATATCTCCTAGGTAATTAATATTTTTAATAATGCTACTTTTGAAATAGAAAGAGGAGGGGAGTAGTTTTTTTTTAAGGGGTTGTTAGTACTGGTGTGTCTTTTTAATAGAAAAGCTTCCAAATAAGGATTTACGGATCTTTTGCCTCAGAAACGCATGCACAGGAAGATTGGTGGTTTGAGATTGCACTGGTGAGAGACGTGCCCTTCACCACACCGCAGCTCAGTCACACTGTCACAGTGCCATCAGCAACAAATGGCAATACAACAATACTACCTGGAGGAGATGGAGTCAGAATGTTGGTCAGGTGAACATTTATGTGGCAGCTCTTGTCAAAAACCCATCAATCTTTCAGTGCATTCACGGGGTTCTGTATATGAAGCAAGCCACTGAGAGGTGCTGATTCTGTGACAATGCATTGGGAGCTATTTCAAACCAAGAGTGGAGTAGAAATGTACGTGTCTGGGGGGTGCTATTCATACAACGTCAAATTCATCTTGTGACGGGTAGTGGACAAGTCCTGAGCTGCTAAACGTGAAGTAAATTTGAGCCATAATCTGGGAAGGAGATTATAAAAATTAGGGATGAAAATCAGTCAGTAGTGCTGTTCATTCTCATTTACTTCTCTCTATCTCACATCAATTTTGTTCTCCGATTCCCCCCCTTCCCTCTGCACCTCCTTCTCTAAAGGCATTTGTCTCCTTTCTCAGCTCCACGGAGTACATCATCCAAGTGGCCATTCTTCATTTATGAACATGCATCCATTTGACAAGAATGCTTCGCGGTTGAGCCTGTTGTTGGATCCTTCCAGCAGGCAGGGGATACTGGGAGGTGTGAGGAGTTGCATTGGGTAATGGTAATGAAATACACTGGACAGTGATCAGGAGGTTGGCACAAGATAGTGAGGAGGAACTGCACCTGATAGTGATCAGGAACTGACTTGGTTGATTACTTTCCCTCTTTTGTCTAAGTTGTTGAAGCCAATTGTTGTACATCTAGACCTGCCCTGGCTGAGATCAATGATTAAACCTGTGACCTCTGAAGTCAGCATGTCTCAGATTCTCACTAAACAAAATAATAAAAAATAAATTGCCAGATAAAACTAAGCTCCAATAAAAAGTTTGATGGCTTAGGTTTCCCTTATAGATCTGGCAGAAAGCAGGCGGTCAATTCCCTTTTCAGGGATGGCCATGATTTACGATAATGTTATCGAAAGCTCATCGCCAATGAGTGCAGTCGTAGACTTGGGTTTGTTTACTAAC